>NC_141699.1:170097084-170697084 GCF_964263255.1 Lissotriton vulgaris
CCCATACCCACACCCTCACCCATACCCACACCCATACCCACACCCATACCCTCACCCATACCCTCACCCATACCCTCACCCATACCCTCACCCATACCCACACCCATACCCACACCCATACCCATACCCTCACCCATACCCTCACCCATGCCCATACCCTCACCCATACCCTCACCCATACCCTCACCCATACCCATACCCTCACCCATACCCTCACCCATACCCATACCCATACCCACACCCTCACCCATACCCTCACCCATACCCATACCCTCACCCATACCCTCACCCATACCCTCACCCATACCCACACCCATACCCACACCCATACCCTCACCCATACCCACACCCTCACCCATACCCTCACCCATACCCACACCCATACCCTCACCCATACCCATACCCTCACCCATACCCACACCCTCACCCATACCCATACCCTCACCCTCACCCATACCCTCACCCATACCCACACCCATACCCACACCCATACACACACCCTCACCCATACCCACACCCTCACCCATACCCACACCCATACCCTCACCCATACCCACACCCATACCCATACCCTCACCCATACCCACACCCATACCCATACCCTCACCCATACCCTCACCCATACCCTCACCCATACCCATACCCACACCCATACCCACACCCATACCCTCACCCTCACCCATACACACACCCATACCCTCACCCATACCCACACCCATACCCATACCCTCACCCATACCCATACCCTCACCCATACCCATACTCTCACCCATACCCTCACCCATACCCTCACCCATACCCATACCCTCACCCATACCCTCACCCCTACCCTCACCCATACCCACACCCATACCCTCACCCATACCGACACCCATACCCTCACCCATACCCATACCCTCACCCATACCCATACCCATACCCATACCCATACCCTCACCCATACCCTCACCCATACCCACACCCTCACCCATACCCACACCCATACCCTCACCCATACACACACCCATACCCATACCCTCACCCATACCCTCACCCATACCCACATCCTCACCCATACCCTCACCCATACCCATACCCTCACCCA
Source organism: Lissotriton vulgaris (assembly GCF_964263255.1). Taxonomy (NCBI): domain Eukaryota; kingdom Metazoa; phylum Chordata; class Amphibia; order Caudata; family Salamandridae; genus Lissotriton; species Lissotriton vulgaris. The sequence continues at coordinate 170,098,169 of NC_141699.1, forward strand.
TACCCTTACCCATACCCTCACCCATACCCATACCCTCACCCATACCCTCACCCATACCCACACCCATACCCTCACCCATACCCACACCCATACCCATACCCATACCCTCACCCATACCCTCACCCATACCCATACCCTCACCCATACCCTCACCCATACCCTCACCCATACCCTCACCCATACCCTCACCCTCACCCATACCCACACCCTCACCCATACCCACACCCATACCCTCACCCATAAACACACCCATACCCATACCCTCACCCATACCCTCACCCATACCCACACCCTCACCCATACCCATACCATCACCCATACCCTCACCCATACCCTCACCCATACCCATACCCTCACCCATACCCATACCCTCACCCATATCCATACCCAAACCCATACCCTCACCCATACCCTCACCCATACCCATACCCTCACCCATACCCTCACCCATACCCTCACCCATACCCACACCCATACCCTCACCCATACCCATACCCTCACCCATACCCTCACCCACACCCTCACCCATACCCATACCCACACCCTCACCCATACCCATACCCTCACCCATACCCATACCCACACCCATACCCATACCCTCACCCATACCCATACCCTCACCCATACCCTCACCCATACCCTCACCCATACCCATACCCTCACCCATACCCTCACCCATACCCTCACCCATACCCTCACCCATACCCACACCCATACCCACACCCATACCCTCACCCATACCCACACCCTCACCCATAACCACACCCATACCCTCACCCATACCCACACCCATACCCTCACCCATACCCACACCCATACCCACACCCATACCCTCACCCATACCCACACCCTCACCCATACCCTCACCCATACCCTCTCCCATACCCTCACCCATACCCTCACCCATACCCATACCCACACCCATACCCATACCCTCACCCATACCCATACCCTCACCCATACCCATACCCTCACCCATACCCTCACCCATACCCTCACCCATACCCACACCCATACCCACACCCATACCCACACCCATACCCATACCCATACCCATACCCTCACCCATACCCTCACCCACACCCTCACCCATACCCATACCCATACCCTCACCCATACCCTCACCCAAACCCTCACCCATACCCATACCCTCACCCATACCCACACCCTCACCCATACCCATACCCTCACCCATACCCATACCCACACCCATACCCTCACCCATACCCTCACCCATACCCATACCCTCACCCATACCCTCACCCATACCCTCACCCATACCCTCACCCATACCCACACCCTCACCCATACCCACACCCATACCCTCACCCATACCCTCACCCATACCCTCACCCATACCCTCACCCATACCCATACCCTCACCCATACCCATACCCTCACCCATACCCATACCCATACCCTCACCCATACCCTCACCCGTACCCTCACCCATACCCATACCCTCACCCATACCCATACCCTCACCCATACCCATACCCTCACCCATACCCACACCCATACCCTCACCCATACCCACACCCATACCCTCACCCATACCCACACCCATACCCACACCCATACCCTCACCCATACCCATACCCTCACCCATACCCTCACCCATACCCACACCCATACCCTCACCCATACCCATACCCTCACCCATACCCACACCCTCACCCATACCCTCACCCATACCCTCACCCATACCCTCACCCATACCCACACCCATACCCACACCCTCACCCATACCCACACCCTCACCCATACCCTCACCCGTACCCACACCCATACCCTCACCCATACCCACACCCATACCCTTACCCTCACCCATACCCACACCCTCACCCATACCCATACCCTCACCCATACCCTCACCCACACCCTCACCCATACCCATACCCTCACCCATACCCACACCCTCACCCATACCCATACCCTTACCCATACCCATACCCACACCCATACCCATACCCTCATCCATACCCTCGCCCATACCCATACCCTCACCCATACCCATACCCTCACCCATACCCTCACCCATACCCTCACCCACACCCTCACCCATACCCTCACCCATACCCTCACCCATACCCATACCCTCACCCATACCCACACCCTCACCCATACCCATACCCTCACCCATACCCTCACCCATACCCATACCCTCACCCATACCCTCACCCATACCCTCACCCATACCCATACCCTCACCCATACCCTCACCCATACCCACACCCATACCCTCACCGATACCCTCACCCATACCCTCACCCTCACCCATACCCTCACCCACCCATACCCTCACCCATACCCATACCCTCACCCATACCCTCACCCATACCCACACCCATACCCACACCCATACCCTCACCCATACCCATACCCATACCCTCACCCATACCCTCACCCATACCCTCACCCATACCCTCACCCACACCCACATCCATACCCTCACCCATACCCTCACCCATACCCTCACCCATACCCTCACCCATACCCATACCCTCACCCATACCCTCACCCATACCCTCACCCATACCCTCACCCATACCCTCACCCACACCCACATCCATACCCTCACCCATACCCTCACCCATACCCTCACCCATACCCTCACCCATACCCATACCCTCACCCATACCCTCACCCATACCCTCACCCACACCCACACCCATACCCTCACCCATACCCTCACCCACACCCATACCCTCACCCATACCCATACCCTCACCCATACCCACACCCACACCCATACCCATACCCTCACCCATACCCTCACCCATACCCATACCCACACCCATACCCTCACCCATACCCTCACCCATACCCATACCCTCACCCATACCCTCACCCATACCCATACCCACACCCATACCCTCACCCATACCCATACCCTCACCCATACCCATACCCTCACCCATACCCTCACCCATACCCATACCCTCACCCATACCCATACCCTCACCCATACCCACACCCACACCCATACCCATACCCTCACCCATACCCACACCCTCACCCACACCCATACCCTCACCCATACCCTCACCCTCACCCATACCCACACCCATACCCATACCCTCACCCATACCCTCACCCATACCCATACCCTCACCCACACCCTCACCCATACCCATACCCTCACCCATACCCATACCCTCACCCATACCCTCACCCATACCCATACCCTCACCCATACCCTCACCCATACCCATACCCATACCCTCACCCATACCCATACCCTCACCCATACCCTCACCCATACCCTCACCCATACCCATGCCCTCACCCACACCCATACCCTCACCCATACCCTCACCCATACCCATACCCTCACCCATACCCTCACCCATACCCTCACCCATACCCATACCCTCACCCACACCCTCACCCATACCCTCACCCATACCCATACCCTCACCCACACCCTCACCCATACCCTCACCCATACCCACACCCTCACCCATACCCTCACCCATACCCTCACCCATACCCTCACCCATACCCTCACCCATACCCATACCCTCACCCATACCCTCACCCATACCCTCACCCATACCCTCACCCATACCCACACCCTCACCCATACCCATACCCTCACCCATACCCTCACTCATACCCTCACCCATCCCATACCCTCACCCATACCCATACCCTCACCCATACCCTCACCCTCACCCATACCCATACCCTCACCCATACCCATACCCTCACCCATACCCACACCCTCACCCACACCCATACCCTCACCCATACCCACACCCTCACCCACACCCATACCCTCACCCATACCCTCACCCATACCCATACCCATACCCTCACCCTCACCCATACCCTCACCCATACCCATACCCTCACCCATACCCTCACCCATACCCATACCCTCACCCATACCCACACCCTCACCCACACCCATACCCTCACCCATACCCACACCCTCACCCACACCCATACCCTCACCCATACCCACACCCTCACCCACACCCTCACCCATACCCACACCCATACCCTCACCCATACCCATACCCTCACCCACACCCATACCCTCACCCATACCCTCACCCATACCCACACACTCACCCACACCCATACCCTCACCCATACCCACACCCTCACCCACACCCATACCCTCACCCATACCCATACCCTCACCCATACCCATACCCATACCCTCACCCATACCCTCACCCATACCCTCACCCATACCCACACCCATACCCTCACCCATACCCATACCCTCACCCATACCCTCACCCATACCCATACCCTCACCCATACCCTCACCCATACCCATACCCATACCCTCACCCATACCCATACCCTCACCCATACCCATACCCTCACCCTCACCCATACCCATACCCTCACCCATACCCTCACCCATACCCTCACCCACACCCATACCCATACCCTCACCCATACCCACACCCTCACCCATACCCTCACCCATACCCACACCCTCACCCATACCCATACCCTCACCCATACCCTCACCCATACCCATACCCATACCCTCACCCATACCCACACCCTCACCCACACCCATACCCATACCCATACCCTCACCCATACCCTCACCCATACCCTCACCCATACCCTCACCCATACCCATACCCTCACCCATACCCATACCCTCACCCATACCCTCACCCATACCCATACCCTCACCCATACCCATACCCTCACCCATACCCACACCCTCACAAATGCCCTCGAGCCAGCACTGGGGTCTTAACTTAAAACAGGTAGGTGATTGCCTTTCAGTATTTCGTATGGTTTTTAAAGAATATTTCAAGTTTTCAAAAGTAGACAGAAGAAATTTAATAGAAAAGCAGAAAATGGGTACCTATGGAGAAAATACAGATTACTAGTAACCCCGGTAAGGATTACTTTTGCGGTTCAGTACTGGGCTGTAAGGTACAGTACTGGCTTCTCCCCTGATCACAGGTGAGTACTTCAGAATTCGGAATTTGGCTGATTTTATATGAATATATTCAGTTTTCAAAACTTCACACTTAAAAACATTTTCGAGTCAAAATTAGTCAATGTTATCCAATGGCAGGTAAGTGAGTTACCGGTTTCCAGGTGAGTACTTGGCTGGTGAAGTTATGGTTCTTGGCATAGACTCAGGGGTCCCCCAAGGTCAGGTAGGTACAGTTCGTTCAGCCCCAGCAGCACCGGGTGCAGAGGTAGTTAGGCCCAATGATATCCAATGAGGGAAAGGGGGCCTTCGGTTGGTGGCTGCAGGCTAGCAGGCCACGCTGCTGTGGGAGCTGGGCTACTGGTCACTTGCTCCGGGCAAGTGGGGGAAGTAGGATAGGACAAAGGTGGCACAGCCAGCAGCACTCGGGCGGCTGGGTGCAGGGTGCTTTTGAGCCGTCGGGCGCTCAATGTTATCCAATGGGAAAGGTCACAAAGGAACAAAGACTGCAGGCTCGGGGACAGAGACTCTCCAGGGGCGACCAGCACTTCGAGAGGTAAGTTGGGATCTTGGAGCACAGGTAGTTACCCCAAAGGGAGGCACAGGGGGCTGTAGGGCGCCGGGTGCAGGGGTGTCTTTGGGTGTCTGCAAGCGCCGTCTGGTTCGTCGAGGAGGGTCTTTGGGCACTGGACTTCGGGTCCCAGTCGCCAGGGGGACGTCCTTGTGGTCTTGGTTCGGTTGGGCCCGGCCAGGGCTCGGCGCGGTTGCAGAGTGGGCTGGTCCGGAGCTTCCTGGCTGGCACCAGGTGGGTTGTTGCAGCAGAGCCTCTGCTGATGGGAGTCCCAGTCTTTAAGAGGGTCAAGGCAGGCAAGTCCTCTGGGTGTCCCAAGGTTGCTGTCCGCAGGAGTCGCTGGGATTAGGCAGGAGCGGGTTCCAGGATCGACAGGCCGGTAGGGCTGGGGCCAAGTCCGTTGTTGTCGTCATGTTGTTAGCAGCTGCACGGCGGGTCTTCTTCTTCTTGATCTTCTTTCTTCTTTTCGTATCGGGATCTGAGGAAGGAAGGTTCAGGGAGCCCCTAAATACTGAATTTAGGGGCGTTAGAGGTAGGGCAATGACAGGGACCCATTGGTCCCTGTCCTGGGGTGAGTACACCCCCTAGCCTGCTCCTCTCCTGTGGGAGGGGGGCAGGAGCCTAGCTGGGATTGGTCAGGGCTCCCCATCTTCAAGATGGACGGAGCCCAGGGTCGTGCTTCACCTCGTCTCCCCCACCTGAGGGGTGGGGTTGACACAGGCTGCCACACCCCCCTTTCTGACGTAGTTTTTCCCGCCAGTCTTTCCGCCAGAGTGGGGGTTAGGGCTGGTGGGGGCCAGTTGCTGGCTACAGCAAATGGTCTGGAGAAGCTCACAAAGGCGGCATGTCTTTGAAGCTTCCCCCTGCCCATCCTGGGTGAGGAGACCTAGCACCTCGCCCAGGATGTGCATTGTTGCAGGTCCAGGAGAGCCGGGGGCTCTCCACCCAGGGGTCCAGCAACATGTCTGCTGTGTGGCAGCCTCTGCAGCCACTCAACTCAGACGTGGATTGTAGGTTAGGATTTCAGGGGGCATCTCTAAGATGCCCTCTGGTGCATTTGACATTAAATCCCACACTGGCATCAGTGAGGGTTTAATGTGCTGAGAAGTTTGGTACCAAACTTGTCAGTCTTCAGTGTAGCCATTATGGTGCTGTGGAGTTCGTAATGACAACCTCCCAGCACCTTATACTCTTAACAGCATCACTGCACTTACAGTGCCTAGGAATGGCCCTGGGTACTGTAGGTGCACAGGGCTCATGCACCTGTGCCCACACCTCTGGCATAGGGCACCCAGCTAGAGGGGTGACTGAAGTATGCTAGGGCAGTGGGTTCTGTGGGCATGGCACACAGGGAGGTGTGCCATGTCGACTCTTGGTTTAGTTCTGTACTTAGGCACTCAGCCTGCAGAGGCAGTGTGTGGGTGCCAGGGTACAGGGCCCCTGAGGGTGGCACAATAAGTGCTGCAGCCCTCAGGGGTCTTCTCTGGTCACCATGCCCTGGGTACCATTTACTAGGGGCTGACAGGTGGACAGAGATGCCAATTGGATTTTTAGTTTCAGCACAGTTTTAGGGAAGGAACACAGGCCCTGGGTACCTGGTTGGCAGGAACCCAGGACACACTCAGTCAAAGCACATCAGCAGTTCCGAAAAATGTGGGGGCATACCAAGGCAAGAAAGATGGCACTTTCTCACAGGAGGGACCTTCCATATATAGTGCACCAAACTGTGAATATATGGCAACAGTACGTGGAAAAGGTATTGAGACCTGCGCAGTTTCACAGAGAGCTCCCCATATGGATATTGACCCCTATAAGAGACATGAGTGTCGCCATGTATTTCCAGGCATAGAGGGATGGCGGATGCGAAGTCCTAGCAGACCTCTAACAGAGCGAAATCTTTATATGAACCTTCTCCCATGTAGTAATGCAACGGTCAGGTGGTGGGATACGATCCTGAAATGGAACTCCTTTAACAAGGGTTGCCGGTCTGCCGAGATCTACCGGCAAATGATGAAGAGAGGACCAAATGGGTGATCAGCATTCATTGGAGTAGTGAGTATACGATTGGAGGGGCACGGGGAGACAGAACGGCGTATAGCTATGCCAACAGGGGTTTGTTGGGAAGTATATTAGACACATAATTGACCTGATGAAAGAGGGCCAGGAGTAGATAAACATTAAACTACAATGTGGAGTGCAAGGAGAGCAGTGCCCTTGATAGATGATGGTCGTAATCAGGTGCAAAACTTGTTCTTGATAGTGCGAGGTACAAGTGATACACGAAAGGTATTATAAAGAATTCATGTATGTCTCTTTTATAGAGTGTGACAACAGGAAGACGTCCCACTCTCACCCTGATTTCTGGAGTAGATATGAGAAACTCGGGTAAGAGATAGACTGTCCCCTCTAGGGGAACTTTGTCACACGACTATACAAGTTAACTACAATGGTGTTTTTAAGAGAAATGAAGTGGGTCACGAATCCTGCTTGTGGTTTGGTGATATGTGAGAGTGAAAGGAGAGCACATATAATGAATTACAGACATGAATGTGCAAATTAGGAGAGAACGATTATAATAGTCTTTGAATGGGACAATTCACATGAGCTAACCTATAAAAGTCTATAATGCAAAACGAATGTTCTGCATTTAAAGACTAAGTAGGTTACTATTCTATTACAGGAAGTTCCTGGCGTGGTACCACAACTGGAAAGATAAGTAAACACGAAAACCTCACTTATTGAAAACAATTTGAAGCTAGTAAACAGGATCTATATCCTGAGGAATGCCTAAGACCCGTAGTGGGCTATAGAATTTGGCATAAACATGTCGATACAAGCAGAGAGGGTGACAGGGATGCTAATTCCCCAAGTAAATCCACAACTATATATTTTTGACCCTACCAGGAATGACCCCCGAATAAGGTAATAAAGAGGGTACCTTCCTAGATAGTTTTAGTCGAATGACTGCCACTGCATAAATGAATCCCTAAAAATGATGTGCTCCACCCTGTATGTTGGCCTGCAGCAGGGTGTAGAAGGGGCCCTATGATGAAGCATGCAACTAACTATTTGGTGAGGGGAGTATTTATAAACCTTAAGAGTTTCCCTAACGCAGATCGCAAAAAATGAAATAAAAAAATTTAAAGAACATAGAGGCTTTTCCTTTTTTGCGTGTATATGTACTACTTGGGGAGGACTAGGGATAGCTTTATCCTTTCGTCCCTTTTTTTTTTTTTTTTTTTTTTAGAGTGTGAAGGAGGACCTCTCTCCTCTCTTGGATAAGGGCTCTTATTGTTCCCCTTACCAGTGTTATGCGGGGGAGGTTCTGTATTTGTGAGTCGCTGTGGGGCCCGTCCTCTAGAAAGGTGTCCCTTACCTCTCTCTCAACTGTGAAATAACTGCCTTTGTGGCGCTTTGTGTTGCCACTGGTATGTTATTCCCTGCAGTTGGCTTGTTTGCTGAAAAGGTTTTTGTTAACTGGTGGATTGGAAATTTTCTCTTCCAGTTGGTCTTCTTTTGGGTGCAGCTGCTCTTCTCTGATGCAAAGCCCCATGTACTTAGCTGTCTTAGTGTCCATAGCAGCACAAATCATTAATACAGTCCAGACAATCTTGGCAATGTTACAACTAATTATCTGTAGTAAATTTATGTTCATCCCTTGTATTGTTCATATGTCGTTTTTGAGACTTAATTGAAAAAGTGTCCTGGTGTGCTCTTCACATCTCCTCCAGCGACAAGCCCGATGAGGGCAGGGTGCACCTTGAGTTGTACTAGTCACAATCTAGAGGGTAATGCCACCTCCCGCGGGGATTCCAACGCTTCCTGCCAGTCAATGCTTTATTGCCGCACATGGTGAGAGACACGAGTGGCGTGAGGTTAAATAGAAATACACGGAGAAACCAGGATTTTGAATGTCAAAGGAAACTTTACATTGGATTGATTACACGTTGAACACGCCACTTAAACCGGAACCCCAATGTGGGTCGGAAGTATCACCACATTTCAAATTTCACTGATTGGAAGGATCTAGCCTTGAGGAAGTCGTGGGACCACGCCCCTTAAGTGACAAAACACGTGTAGGCTGTGGCTGTTGACAACTGGTGTACAAGACCACGAGAATAAAACTCGAAAAAAAGAAAAAAGATGGAATTGTGTACAATTTATGTTGGGTGATGAATAATTATTGGACTGTTCCTAGTAACAATAGGGAAACCATTTTGAATTTGACGTGTGCTGGGGAGTGAAGTATATTGTTTACAGAGCTTAGGACTGGAGTTGTGGAGTTTTGTGGTTCTCCACACCCTGCAGCACCGTTTTTGTAAATTTACAGAACTCAGATATATTTATGTGATTCTACCTAGAGGAGCCTTAAACCTATACGTAATATCACGTTACGTAGTTTCTGCCAGTCAATGTTGTCCAGCTCCCCCATGTCTTTTGGCCATCTCTCACAAAGGCCTTGCATTGGATTTGGCAAATTATTGATTATTTTTTTTGGTAAGTTTTGGAGATTGCCCTACGGTCCATCCTATCTGTGAGTAGCCTGTCTTCTAATGGTGATGCTTCCAGGAGGGTCTTGCCAGCAGGGATCACTGTCATGAGTGCATGCCTGATCTGTAAGTAGCGGAATGTTGCTGTTGTGGCCATGTTGTATTAGCTTTTCGAAAGGAATAACTTTCCCCTTTACCCAGAGATCCCCAACCCTTGAAATTCCGATGAGATCCCATTTTTGGAATCCTTTACAGCTAATCAATCTACCTAGTTTCCCAGTCTCCCAAAGTAGGGTAAACTGCATCGGGTTGTTGTTGTGCCAGCCCAGGATGTGCTGTGCCACAGGTGAACCATTTGTGCTGTTGGCCGGATAGGCTTTTATTGTTTGCTTTGGCATATAGTGCGCACAGGGCCCCCCTTCACCCAGGATGTACAGATCCATTCGAAATACGGGTCAGTATGTTCAGTGATTAAGCACTATGAGCTGTGAATCCCAATGTTACGCTTGTGAGTGTGGGAGTGCTATGCCGCCATCGTACCATCCCTCATCTAATTTATTGGTGGCTATGTGGGCTGGTTTCCCATCTCATAGCAGGTTACCTACTTCAGCATCTATTGCCTTGAAGTAGGTCTGTGGTATACGGAATGGTGTGTTCTGGAGAGCTTATACAAATCTTGGTAATGCCATCATCTTAAAAAGTGCTGCCTGCCCTAGTAATGTTAATGGGAGGGATTGCCAATGTTTGACATCACTTCGTAGGCGTCTCAATGGTTCTTTGAGGTTCCTATTCATGAACTCCTCAGAGTTCTTTGAGATGAAGATACCCATGTAGCGAAAGCCGTTTGCCACCAGTCACCTCACATCCGTTGGGTATCTTGAGGGTGGACCATTAAAGACATATAAAATTGATTTGCTCCAATTTAACGTGTACCCAGAATATTTCCCAAAGTTTGCGAAAATGTTTATTATTCTAGCTAGAGAGCGTGTTGGAGATGCAATGTACAGCAGAATATCATCAGCGTATCATGGTATACGGTCCTCCCAGTACGCCGTCCAACGGAGTCCTTGTATCAGGGGATCTCCCCTCACCCATGCCGCGAGAGGTTCTAGTACAAGAGCAAAGAGGATTGGCAATAGGGTGCATCCCTGTCGTGTCCCTCGCCCAAGAGCAATGGTCGCCAATAGTCTGGCATTGACCACTACCTCTACCAGTGGTTTTGTATACAGGAGACTAACCCAGGACCTGAATTTTGGGCCGAGCACCATACGCTCTTGGACTGTAAAAAGAAAGGCCCATTCAATGGTGTCAAAGGCCATGCGGGCGTCCAAGGAGAGGATAGTGGCCTACTCCTGGATGGTGTTTCTTCTTCCCAGTACCCCATGATGACTGCGTACGTTAAGGGCTGTGTTCTAGCCAGGCATGAAGCCGGATTGGTCTGGGTGTACAAGTTTGGTGAGGTATGGTGTTAATCTATTTGCAAGTGTTTTGGCCAGTATTTTTGCTTCTGCATTAAGCAGTGAGATGGGTTGGTATGAGGCACACCCCTCCGCTGGTTTGCCTGCTTTGCGGATTGTGACTATTTGGTCTCTGGGGAGCTCCCCGGCCTCCAAGCTGGACGGGAACATTTCTGTAAGATGTTGTGCTAATTGTGTCCCTGTCAATTTGTACTATTCTATTGGGATGCCGTTGGGTCAGACGACCTTACCTGACTGCATACCACCTATAGCAGAGGTTATTTCTGCTGCTGGGAAGTTGCTCTCAAGTTGCAGTGTCTCTTCTGCAGTGAGCATGGCTATGTGGATATCCTGCAGGAGTTCAGCTGTTTCTTGTGCTGAGGCAGTGGTTACTGGCGTATAGATCGTAGCGTAATAGTTTGCGAATACTTCTACAATATGACGCGGGTCTTTGGTTAGGTTCCACCAAGTCAGTCAGGACCCCAGCTACCCATCTATCCAGCCAGGCAAGCAGTTTACCTGCTTTGTCCCCTACTTCATAGATCTTATACCGGGAAGTTGCCTGTCTAGTTATGGCTTTCTCCCACATGTGCTCCTTGTATTCCTGCTTTTTTGTGTTTAGTCGATGTGTGTTAGATTCAGAGGGTCTTGAGAGTGTAGTACTTCTAGGACCAGTAGTTCCTGTTGTAGGGCAACAGTAACTCGCTTTTTTTCTTTCTTTTGTGACCTGATATGAGGGAAATGTTTTTTGTTTGTTTTTTAACTATTGCAGAGTGTTGTCCAGTGCACTGCCAATTAGCTGCTCCCCGTTGAAGGGGGTGTTGAATATTTTTGCCTGGGAAGAATTTTCTAAAGACACCCGCAGCCAGGTGAGTCTTCTTAGTGCTGTTACTGTCACCAGCTGCCTGCTTGCTGTGTTTGCCGCTTCTAGTTCTAGTACTGATTTCATGCATGCATGTGCTTTGGTTTTTACCTCTCTCATGAAGGCGCTCGCTCTCTTTTGGTACTGTCCTGGCGGGTGTTTTAGTGGTTTTCCCAAATTTCCAGTGTTGGTGGGCATATCTATTTAGCAGGACATTGGAGTTGGTGATGTGCCATTGTGTTATGGCTCCTCTTACAAACTTTTGCCACACCATCTCAATAATTTTGCTTTCATTTTTCATGAGTTGGCCCTAATGACGTTAAAACACTCGCCCTTTTCCTTGCAGTGGCCCCAATGATTCAGTCCGCTGTTGCATTACTTTGTATGTAGGCAGGGTCCTTTCGAAGAGTGTTTCTATTTCCTTTCCACTCTTGGAGTTAATTGTTTGCAGGTAGCCAATTCATTGAGCTACTCTTTTCCCTGGGACAAGATACTGGGTAGCATTGGTAGGCATTTGCTAGTGTTTCAAGTAAGAAGCATGTTTGTCTCTTATCCACCTCTAGTTTGACCCCATGCTTGTCTGCTGCTGTCTTGATCAAGTTTTCCATGGTGAAGTCATTCAGTGGGTGACCGCCTAGACGGATAAGTGTTGACTCTCTCTTCCAGTGAGTTGGTGCTGACGCTACCACTGATCTTCCATGTCCTTGGAGACAAGGAATAGCCACGGAGTCTCAGGGGCTTTTTCATCCTACAACATTTTGTGTTCTTCTTCCTCTTGGGGCTCTGTTGTCATTGGTGATTCGAGGTAGTCATATTCCACTCTTCATGGTTCTTTTCTATCAAGTGTTTCAACAGGATTCAAAATTCCAGAAGAAAGGCGTTTAAATCCTTTTTCTGGAGAACTACTGCCATCTCGGCCTTAAACCGCTTCTTTTTCCACTGTTGCTTTCTCCAGGGTTGAGCCTCCTCAATGGCGCCTGTGTTTTGCGCCTGTTTTGGCTGCAGACCTCTTCATCCTCTCCTGCTCTCCGTTGTCTGCCAGTGCCAATGGCTTTTCAGAGGAGCACCCTCCTAGAGTGACCTTGTTTTGGGACAAGAAGGGTTCTTTCTTCTTCAACTTGCCTTTGGTTGATGAGTGCAATCTGCATTAAGACAGTCTTTGAGGGTTTTTAGTGAAAAGGCTTCAGCATAGTTAGCCCCTTTTTTATGCATTACCTGTCAGTGTTTTTCCATGTGTGTTTTCTGCATCTGTTCCCTGCTGATGGTCTTCTCCGCAGCGTCAGAGGCTTCTCCTTCAGCCACTTTGGTGACATTATTATCTTCCTAGCACAACAGATTCCTCAGTGACGCACAGCTCTTTTGAGCCTGCACTGCGTAGTATGCTTGCCTCAGTTTCTCTCTGGCTCTGAATGTCTTCAGTTTGAATTTAACATATGCCTCACAATCCTTGGTGTACTGGTCCCTTAGTAAGCAGAGATTGCACACCTGGTGGTTGTCTCTTTGGGCAACTTTATGGTGGCAAAATCTAAAGTGGTTGTTCTCCATAGTGCTCAGTGAAAAAGGCCCCCTACCTGCGCATTCTCCGACTGCGTGGTCATCTGCGCACTTGGTCCACCAACTTTTTGGGTGGTTTCGTCTCCTCTCTCTCCGCAAATGCTCTACAGAGAAAAGGACCATTCCGGACCCAACCACTAGCGGGCAGATTAATGCATTGCACATGAATCCAAAGCACTTATATTATCTGGAGATTTCTGAAAAATAAGAGGACGTGAATACTATTACTAGTGGATAGCAGTATTATTGGCAAAGAAGACGAGAAGTATCTTCTGTAATGCGACATATAATTTTGAGCCCTGATGAAGTCACAGACCATCATATTGGGTCAGACGAAACACGTGTAGGCTGTGAAAGAGAAGACTTTTTTGTATTGAAGTGAGACACCAAGCAACACAAGCTTTGAGAATAAAGAAGAATACTGCTAAGCTGTGGACATTTATTTACTTTACACTTGGAATAAGGATTGTTTGGAAATTAATCGGAGGAATGATTACTGTCCAATTTTGACTGAGTTACTGTTTGGTCATAGTTTATTGGTTTAATACAAATACCTTGGAATACAGTTTATGTGTTGATAAACCTTTTAAGTCTAAAACTGATTACCACTTGACTTCTATTTAGATATTGGAGCGCAGGAGAGATCACTCATTGTGAAGGATTTGGATAAACCATTATAAACAGTACCTCCTGTTTCTGGGTCTCGCACTGACCAAGAGGGACATTGCCCCACTATGAAAAGGGACTACGCCACCATCACTTAGGGCTTGGAAGTTGCATGGGGCAGAGATAGCCGCTTTCAAAGCACAAGGCTGCCCCCAGAAACAATGGATGGTCTGTCTCGCTGGGCAGCCTACAGAGGCATTGCCCTAACCCCTACACAACCGATAGACCCATCATATACCAGTAAACACGCCAGTTACTGACACCCTTCTGTGTAACAGGCTTGGCTACAGAAGAGAAGGTTCACAAATTTTGAGGTAGGGGAGCGAAATGTATTGCCTGTGGTACGGTTCTAGTTTTGTTTGTTTCTTTCTCAGGTTCATGTGGATGCATACTATACTGGTACCTTTATGTAACAGATTTCTACTTACCTAGATGTTTTCGGCTCTGGCCACTATGTAGCCCAAAATCCAATAAAATGTGTTTGGGAAAAAAAAACCTTCAGGCCCTTCTCCCTGCTTCCAATCGCAGCCAAAGTCATCGAAAAGGCCATCAACAACCAGCTAGCAAATTTCATCAATGCTAACAATGTCCTGGACTCCCAATCCGAATTCCGCAGCAACCACAGCACCGAGAACGCTCTACACGCCACCACCGACGACATCCACCCCCTCCTCCAACGGTAGGAAACAGCAACCCTCATCCTCCTGGACCTCTCTGCTACTTTTGACACAGTCTAACACTGCACCCTAGCCACAAGACTCCACGATGCTGGCATCGCGATAAGGCCCTCAACTGGATATGCTCATTTCTCACTGGCACAACCCAAAGAGTCAGACTCCTGCCCTACCTCTTGGGACCGACAGAGGCCAACAGTGGAGTGTCCCTCCCTCAGCCCGACCCTCTTCAACATCTACATCGCCGCCCTCGAAACTATCGCCAGGAACCATGGGCTCAACATCCTTTACGCTGACATCCAGCTTACACCCTCCCTCACCAACAAACCCAATATCACCAAACACAACTTCCAAGAAGGGATGTACGCCGTCGCCAGCTGGATGAAGAACAGCTGCCTAAAACTCAACTTTGAGAAAACAGAAGTCCTCATCCTTGGCTCCACCCCCTCGGCATGGGACGACTACTGGTGGCCCCCCACCCTAGGAAATCCCCCCCCATCCTGACGGACCATGCGCAAAACCTCAGAATCATACTGGACTCATTGCTCACAATGTACCGTCAGACACAATGCCGTATCGTCGACCTACTTCAACACCCTCCACATTCTTACAAAGACATTCAGATGGATCCATCCAAATCCAGAAAAACCGCCAGGTATGCCCTCATCAGTAGCAAACTAGACTACGTCAACACGCTCTATGCCGGAATCAACACAAAACTCCTTTGCAAACTCCAGACAGTACAAAACGGTGCAGCAAGACTGATACTCTACATCCCCGTCTCAGCCACATCACCCAACACCTCTGCGATCTCCACTTGCTCCCACCTGACTGAAAAATTACCTTCGAATTCCTCATCCATGCATACAAGGCCCTGCACTGCCCCGGAGCAACAAACCTGAACAAGCGCCTCTCTCTAGTCACTGTCCCAAGCATCTATATGACCAGAACGGGAGAAAAGTTCTTCTCCTAATTTGCAGTCAAGGCCTGAACGACCTCCACATCCAGCAAGCCCCTACACTGTCCCAGTTCAGGAAGGACCTCAACACTTGGCTTTTCGGATAACCCCAGTACTCAACGAAGCCTCCCCCCCCAGCACTTTGAGACCCTCATGGGTGAGTAGTTGCGCTTTACAAACCCTGACTGACTGAATGTTGTGATGGTGTCTGAGCTTGGCTTTTGCCCTGAAAACCTTGATGTGAAGTTGCACCACAGAAACCTCCTCTTCCTGCTGGTCTTCAGACCAGTGTCATTCCTCTCTGCAGGTTACCACTGAATTGCAATGCTGCCATTGACTTTGCCGTGTTGTTCCCGATTACAATTGTTGCAGGGTTTCACCCACTGTGCTACTGAATAGTTGCTCTCAATTGAACGGAGCATTTATGATGTTTGCCTGTAACCCTGACTTGAAACTAGATGCCATTAACCATGCAGTGTGTCTCAGTGCTGTTCATATGCAGATGCCGGGGAGACGGTATCGCCCGATCCTACACGCAGGTGGTCCCTCCAGTGGTCGTGTACCTCCCCCTCATCTATGAAGTAATGATTTCCCCCCATTGAGGTGCAGATTTTTCTTTGATTCCAGAGTTGGGATCAGCCATACTTCACTTGGGACATCCCCAATTCAAGGCGAGGTCTCCGGGTCCCATTAGGGGGCCCTTTCAATTTCGTTTTTTAAGGTCCTGATGAAGTGCCGCCCGAGACTGGGGCAACCATGGCACGAAACATGTTGACCAAGTACATATAAAGCTACCCTGGTACCTTAGGACTTTTTGGTAGCGTCACTGTTTTTACTTAGTCCTGGTCCCATCTTGTAAACTGTTCTAGAGCCAGTGCCTATTTTGTCACCTTGCACACACAACAATTCATCATTTTTGCAGCCCACATGCACACACCACATACGGCGGCCTCAGATCTCAAGAACTCTGCTAAAGAAACCACCAGGCCCGTCAGACATTGCAGCGCTGGTCTGACAAGGAGCGCCCTATGATGAAGCATGACACCCTAACAGGTGTGTGAGGGCATTATGATCTGATTTTCCCAGCGACACATTCCTAGCCAGAAGGCAAACTTGAGTGCATCTGTTACATAGAGGAACGATCTACATTCCGTGGGTTACCTTAGTGTTGCTCCAGCCATCATTTGGCAACTTGCAGTTTCAGCTGCATCAAGCGTTTGGGATATCTATTCTCCACTGGGTTGCCACATCTCTCTCACATTTCCTTCCTACCATATCCATCATCTCACTCTCTTTATCTGGTGGTGGTCCTAATGTTGTTGAGATGTTTACTGGCTCTATCTGCAATGATGGAGTCAGCTGGGACTGTTCCCCTTCTTTTACAGACGTTACATGGTCGAATGTTTGTATTTTTTCTCTGCCCTCAGTATAACAACTCTGCACATTGCAGGCTCCTTGAAGGCCTCTCTCCCTTGATCTAGAATGCTGGGCAACATTGGTTAAAGAAGGCAGCAATGTCTCTAGGAGGAAGCAGGATTGCGTTTTTGCATCTTCCAACTGTGCAATCCATTTTTATCTGCTGCTCTTTTTAGGAGTGGTCCATACATTGTAATATCATCCAGAGTCGATGGCCTCAATGGATAAGTCAATTCCCTCATCTGGGGAATCCGTTTCAATGTCTTGCCACTGGGTTTCCACATACTTCAACCCTTCAGAGCCCTGAAACAATCTCATGGTGTCAGGATCTCCTTCTTCGAGGAGGGGTTCGAATTTTTTTAAGTCCTTCTTCGTTTGTTCTTTTGGTGTCAACGTCTTTTGAGGGATTCAGAATTCCTGAAGGGAGGATTCAAAATCCTTTTTCTTCTGCAGAATTGCAGCCATTTCTGTCTCAAAGCGTTTTTTCTTTTTGCTCGATTTCGGCGGATTGATCTTTGGGGTCAAGCAGGGAAGATTTTCTTTTTGCAGTTGAGTTTTCCTTCAGCGGTGTATCGCTCCTCACATTTTTCGGCATCTCCCGACTTCTGTCCTCTAACAATATCGAAACCTCTGAACTTCGATCGTCTTTCGAGGTCATTGCTTTTTCGGGTATTCGGCCACCTGTAGTGTCCTTGCTGTGGGATCCGAGGCGTTCCTTTTGGGTTTGCTTGCTCTCAATCTGTAATTTTCTCAGTGTTTTAGAGTCTGGTGTTCTAGACTCTTCCCTTGAATGTGTTCTCCCAGTTCTTTTTTCTTTCAGCTTGCAATGTATCCTCTTGGCATCAATGATTAACATCCTGATATCCGATCCTTCTCTGTCTGACCCTTCAGCGATATTATCTTCGTTGTCACTAGAAAAACCCAGATCTTTAAGCAATGGAGTGTTATTCTTTCCCTGCTTTGTGTACTGTGCCTGCCTTGGTTTGTCCTTTGCCCTCCGCGCCTTCAGCTTCAAATCTGCACAGTCCTTGCAGTCGTCGCTCTTACACACCTAATGATTGTCCTTCTGAGAAAATGTGTGGTGGCACTTCGGGAAGAATTCGAAAGGTGTCTTCTCCATATCATGCAGAACAGAGGGCCTGCTGTTTGGGCATTCTCCGATATAGCCTTGACATATACTATCTCATTTATCTTTTCCGGTACCATTTCGGTGAACTTCTTCAGTGTTTTGTCAGTGAAACTTCGTCCAAGCTTCATATTTTTGTAGACTGGAAAGCCTTCAGCTATGCTTCTAGACCCAACAGTGGAAAAAAAAGAATCTGAAGATGGCGACCACACGGAAGCTTTCCAGGAGGGAGTATGACGTGAGGAGAGGCTGGATAAGACACCTAATGGTGGGCTCATCGACACCCAAAAAGAGAGAAAAAGGACTAATAGGTAGTGGAGTATTCCAGACCCAACCACTAGATGGCAGAATAATGCACAGCATGTGAATACAGAAATGATTCATGCTGCAAAACCTAAGATAGCCACAGTTGGATCAAGGGGGTGAGGCAAACCCACTACCCACATTATACTACCCAAACCTATTTCCAAAATGTTTGAATTACATGGCAGTTCCCGCAAATACACAGTTTGTCCCCTTCCTGCCCATATTTTTACCAGCATGGTTTCCCTGTTTAAGACACAACAACAGAGCGCTGGCATAGCGTCCCATACTCCCATACTTTCTGCAGCTTATTAATGAGTCAGATTTCCCACGGATTTCATTCTACTGCTTTATGTATGGCCAAGGTACCTCATGACCAACAAACTGAAAAGGCTTTTTATAGCCTGGAGATCAGACAGTTCCTTGTGGATGATGTTCTGAGAAGCTTTTCAAAGGGTATTAGGTCTTTTGCACTTGCCAGTTTATTGCGATGTCCCAACTGGTAATAGTGCACTCTTTTTAGTTTGTTTAACTGAAATTCTTTTTATACAAGTTTTTGTCTCGCTCCTGAAAATGAGTCGGCAGCTTACGCTGTCCAGCAGGTACACACAGCATTGAGTTAGCGCTTCTGCCTCGTAATTTCTTTTCCCGCTGCCGCCCCTGGTCAGTGACCGCCCCCCCCGACCAAGCCCCTCTCCCGCCTCCACATCTATATCTGCACCCCTCACCTACTTAATGGCGACCGTTGCAAGGTGGCGCCTCTGGCACGCCGGTCTGCGCCCATCCGTGACCAGGGCCAGGAGCCCTACTTCTCCTGGTCCCCACCGCTGCGACTTGGCCACCCTCCATGCTTACTACCCCGGGGGCCACACCGACTGCGTAAGAGCCTCACCCAACACAACCCATGGGCAGGTCTTGTGCAGACACTGACGCAGATCTTTCATCGTCTATGCCGGAGGGCCGCCGACTGAACAAACCACTGAAACCCTGACTTGCATCCTTCTCAATGTGCATTCCCTACACTGACACGCCATAGGGATCTGGGACCTGATCGACACCCTCCGCCCCCAACATCGCCACAGCAATCCCCGAAGGCTACAAGATCCAGAGAAAGGGCCTCCCACACCTCCCAGGAGGAGGACTCGCCATCGAACACAAGACTCTCCACATCCAGCACGAGCGACCCTCACTCCAACACGGAACACCTCCACTTCCAGATACAGACCAACCCCAGGACCACACTAAGCAGCACCCTCATCTACAGACCGCCTGGTCCCTGCAACCAGCATTGCCGAGCTCGCTGCAGCCTACGCCATCACCTCCACAGACTATATCTTGCTTGGGGACCTGAACTTCCACCTCGAAAACAGCCAGGACCCTGACTCCACCACACTCATTGAGAACCTCACCATCCTAGGACGAAACAGCTCGTCAATACTCCCACCCACAGAGTGGGCCACACCCTTGACCCCATCTTCGCGGGAGGATCTACCACCCGCTTCAGCCACACCACCCAGCCTCTCTGGATGGACCACCACTGCGTCCATTTCACTTTCAACCCCACCACCGCACCCAAGACCGCCCCACGCCCGCTGTGACGGAACTGAAGTAAGGTCACCGAAGGCCGCCCTGAACGCCGCCCTCCTCCAAGACCCCCTCAAGGCCACGACTGACACGAACTCCGCAACCAGGGAATTCCACCGCGGGGTCTCCTGTTGCGTCAATAAGCTAGCACCTCTCCTCCACACCGCCAATCAATGCCCGCTGAGAGCTGCCTGGTTCACCAACCGAACTCCAAGAAGCCAGACGTTCCTGCAGATGCTTGGAGAAAACCTGGAGGAACCAGAAGACCACGGAAGCATAGAACAACCACAAGAGCGCCCTCAAGGACTACCACCAGCGTATAAGGGGCCCCAAAAGGACTTTCATCAGAGAAAGTCAAGATTAAGCATCCAACGTCAAGTAACTGTTCAAAGTCATTCAGCAGTACGCAAAACCCACCTGCAAATCCTCTGACATCACACCCTCCCAGGAACTCTGAGATAAACTCTGCACCTACTTCCACCTGAAGATCAAGGCCCTCTACAACAACTTCAGCGAGCCTGCAGAAAACAGCACCATGCCACCCACCACCGCCGGGAAGCAGACCTCACCGCCTGGGCCCCCTCATAGTCGAGCTCATCTCCTCAACCATGAAGAAGACGCACTCAGGAGCCCCTATGGACCCCTGCGCCCCTCACATCTTCCACAGGGTCACTGCTGTCATTGCACCAGAACTAGGACTAACAATCAACTCCTCCCTCATATCCGGCATCTAGCCAGACAACTGGAAGTGTGCAAGAAACCAACGGCCGACCTAACTGACCCGAAGAACTACCGACCCATCTCTCTCCTCCCCATCGCAGCCAAGGTCACTGATAGACTCGTGAACTCCCAGATGACCACCTTCATCGAAGAAAACTGCATCCTAGACGCTTCCCAGTCTGGCTTCCGCAGCAACCACAGCACTGAGACAGCCCTCCTCTCAGCCACTGACATCCACATGCTGCTAGACCAGGGTTACACCGCGCCCCTCATCCTATTAGACCCCTCCGCATCTTTCGACACCGTCTCACATTGCACACTAGCCACCAGACTCCACAACGCAGGAATACAGCGATACGCCCTCGACTGGATCCAATCCTTCCTCTCCTGCAGATCCCAGAGAATCAGACTCCCACCCCCCTTCCTCTCCAATCCCACTGACATCGTCTGCAGAGTACCCCAAGAATCTTCACTAAGCCTGACACTCTTCAACAGCTACAGGGCCCCCATCGCAAGACAGCGCGGGCTTATCATAGTATCCTACGCCACCAACACCCAACTCATCCCCTCCCTCACCAAGAACCCAGAAATCACCAGACTCCGCTTCCAGGAAGGAATGAGAAATGTAACAGCCTGGATGAAGGATAGCTGCCTAAAACAACTCAGAGAAGACTGAGGTACTCATCCTCGGGCCATGCACCTCCGCCTGGGACAAAACCTGGTGGCCCTCCGCCCTAGGAGTCCACCCACCCCGACTGACCACACTCGGTACCTCGGCATAATCCTCGACTCCTCCCTCTCCATGAACCGCCAGAATAACGCAGTCGCCTCCACCAGTTTTAACTGCCTCCGCATCCTCCATAAGACCTTCAAATGGATCCCCCCCGACTGCAGAAAGACCGTTACCAACACTCTCATTACCAACAGACTAGACTACGGCAACGCCCTCTACGCCATAATCAACAAAACTCTTCTACGCAAGCTCCAAACCATCCAGAACGCCGCAGCCAGGCTCGTCCTAGGGACACCGTGCCACTAACATATGACCGTCTACCTACGAAGCCTCCACTGGCTCCCCGTTGAGAAGAGGGTCACCTTCAAACTCCTCACCCATGCTACAAATCCCTCAACAATATCGGACCCGAATACCTCAACGACCGAGTTTGTTTCCGCGTACCCAAGAGAAACCTCCGCTCCGCCAATCTCGCCCTGGCAGAGGTTCCCCGCATCCGTAGAAACAGAGCCAGCAGGAGAGCTTTCTCCTACATCTCAGCCAAAACTTGGAACGAGCTCCTGGTCAACATCAGACGACCCCCAACTCTCCACACGTTCAGGAAGGACCTCAAGACCTGGCTCTTCGACTGACCCGGAGCTGTCTGCTTGATTGATTAAGTCAAGCAGTGAGGAAAGTGATTTCCGGTCCAAAGGACCGCTGCCGCCAGAACCTGCAGATCGCATTGATGGATGGTTGCCTGGATCAAGGTCCTGAGTTATATCCCAAGGGTTTCGAAAAATGCAAGGCTGAAGCTTTGTTAAGTCAACTAAGCCCATCTTACATATCTCACCCACTCATGCCTTCACAGAATGTTTGGTACAGTGTCGCACAAACGCCGTAGGTAGAGTGGCAGATTACCATATTAAATGGCAATGTGCAGTGCTGT
This sequence comes from Lissotriton vulgaris, assembly GCF_964263255.1. Taxonomy (NCBI): domain Eukaryota; kingdom Metazoa; phylum Chordata; class Amphibia; order Caudata; family Salamandridae; genus Lissotriton; species Lissotriton vulgaris. The sequence goes on from NC_141699.1 coordinate 170,121,132, forward strand.
GATGATTCTGGACTGAAGTCTAAGCATATGTCATCTGCATTTTGAGTAGGAAACACAGCAATACAACTAAATCATGCTTAATGGGCCTGATGCCCCGCGCCAAGGCAGATAATGAAAGAAGCAGACTCAAAGACCAGGCATTGGCAAAACAAGCGATACAATGGAAGCGGTGGCGGCTCGGCAGAGACATGTTGCTGTTTAAAGGGCGTTCAGGTCCTTGTCTGAATTATAGCAGGGACCACCCCTAAATAGGTATAATTGAGGTAGCACACTCATTTCCAGTGTAGCTACTCTGCCAAGCCATGATATAAACAGACACTGCAAGCGTAGATTTTTTTTTTTAAAGGCTGGGAAGATTCCTTGATAATTAAGGCTAAGTATTTTCCTCAGCAGAAAGGGGGAAAAAGACACTGATTTAATTTCATTAAGTCTTTCATCCAGCTGTATTGCATTACCATAGAGACGTGATTCTCCTCTGCTTGATCCAAATCTTCATCAAGCAGTATTGATTTGTCTAGGTTCAATTGAAATGCTATACTCCTGCAGTATTGTCACGGCTGCTCTTTGCATCTGTAGGATATCCCTTCTCTCAAGGTCTCTTATTTTGGTCATTAGGGGATGCACAACGATGGAAAATAGGAGTGGGGAAAAGGGGGCAGCCAGGTCTCGTCCTCTTGGATAGTTGGAAGGTTTCTGACCATACCCAATTAATAATTGCTCTGGCAGTAAGGTCTTTGTATTTGGACTCTACCCAAATTCTTATGTTTGGCCCCAAGTCATTAAATGCAACACTCGGCCAAGAAAGTTCAAGTCCACTTTGTCAATGCTTTTTCACTTTCTAACATGAGTATTGCCAAAAGTGTTTTTATTTTATGACCTTTCTCAATCACATGAAGAACCTGTCTTATGTGGACAAACATTTATACAAAAGGTTAGAAGTCTGACTGATCTAGGGTAGATCAAATAGGGCATGTGGGGGGGGGGGATTAAGTCTGTGTTTAGCACGGAAATAGGCCTATATAAGGTACATGAGTCCTTTGGTTGCCTAGACATATGAAACAGTGTGATGAAGAGCTCATATTTAATAACATACACCTAAACAAGGAAATCCTCCCAGGAAAGGCTGACAGCAAAAGCAAATTTAATGTCTAAATAAAATGGAAGCTAAGGAGAATTTCTTCAGTTTCCTCCTATTAGTGGAAATCCACTGACTGTGCCAGGAAATTTGGAGAGGCACAGATGGTGGTGAGATCCTGCTTGCGAGTGGATACTCTCAAAGAGGGACCTAACAACATTTCAATATGACAGCATCGTTTTGTGCTAGGCTTTCTTTCAGACTGCAGAAATGTTGACAGAGAATGCAGGGTGGCAGGAATAAAGTAGTAATAGATCTAAGCATGAGATTTTCCAAGGTTTAATATATATAACAAGGAGATTATGAAGAAGTAATATGGAGTAAGTCCTATATATAAATGAAAGTGCAACAAAATGATATCATCTGCTCTAAAGAAGACAAATTATTTCTGTATGTTTGTTTAAAAGGTAAACAAATCAGGCAGGCCCCTAGATTTGCAAACAAATCACATTTATAGCAAATACATTTAATTTTAAAATTGCACAGATACGGATGTGAACCATGATGTGAGCTTCCAGAAAACTTTAACAGCCTCTAAACAAAAGAATCCAAAAAGGAAACCCAGTTTTAGACAGGGGCAGGGTGACATAGGCTCAGTTGTGGTGCAGTTTACATAAAATGCTATATGCACCTAAAAATATCCCTTCAACTGTATTAAGTAGCAAGTGGGAGAATTGAACTTTCCGAAGAATCCTCTTTATGGGGTGAGAGCGAAAGATTTTGAAAACTTTCTTTTTGAGGCCATCTTCAAGGGTATATTTGTCCTTCGTTGTTTTGTTATCTATCAATATCTTGAACAAAATATTGGCTTCAAGAGATGGAATATAAAATATATAAAAAAACAAACTTTACTGAATTGGTTTCCTTTAAAAGATGATATGGAATAATACTGTATTAAGATTTGTTATGGAAACGTTGGATTTCCTGCTGGACTTTTCCAACTAACGATGTTTCATTGATTTCTTAAATTCAAATTTACATTGCGATTGATGGTATATATATTCAATACAAATGACTTAAAGCACTATTAGAAAGAACAATAAAATCTCTGTGTGATGAAATTGTAGCTCTTACTAACCTGCAGAAGCTTAACTGCAAAAATTGAAACTTTTACTTGATTACTGCAGATATGATGCAACTTTAACAATAAAATTCAAGATACCAAGTTTCATCAATTACCTTTTGTTTCTATTCCTGATTCATTATGGACATCCACCTATATGTTAGGATGTAGAATTAAGCAGCATTTAATTTGCTCATTATTCAACAGAAAAAAAAAATAATATATATATATATATATATATATATATATATATATATGAATAGAGAGGGGCCTATTTTGCATGAAGAAGCTTAAATTATTTGATTCAGATTGAGGTTAGGCCTGAAAGCTTCTTGAATACATCATAGGTGATATGTTTTGCAAGCAGGTGAATGTTTCTGTGTTTTAGTTGGGACAAAATTATCATGTTAGATGCAGACTGGGAAACTCCATCATATGCCTACCCTTCAATTAGATTTATTCCAAATGATATGGAGGATTATGCTTTGGAAATTAAAAAAGTGGGTTTTTAAATATTTAACAATGACCCTGAATTCATGTTAAAGATACCGGAAAGGTATGGAAGATACCAACTACAGATGACAGGATTACAGAAAACTGTTACATTTCTAGATATGAAATACTCATGCTTTCATGCACATCAGAACATTGTTTATGATAATATTTGAGGCAGCTTTAATAATTGTTACAAGGAATATTTTTTTCTTTCTTTCCATGTATGTCTCATATGCTTCCCCACATTTTGCCATCAATACAATGTTAATATATGACTGATTATACCTGCAATTTATTCCAGTTTTGATATTTTTATATACAATTTTAAATGTACTGTTTTGCATATTCTGGATAGTCTCAATATCAAAAGCAAACTCTGTGGATGAGGAATAAATGAGCGTAAAAATGTGCTGATAACAAGTAGCTGGAAGAGGTGGTCTGCACTACTACAGCTAGCTTACAATGTGCTTAATGGCCAATCAAAGGGTTCAACCATGTTCAAATTAAAAGGAGGTTACTCTGAGCAAAAACGGAGTATGATTTTAAAAGAACTCTTGTCCATTGTGCCAGATCATACCTTGGAAGATAGTTTATCACCTTGACTGCCTCTGGTTCTTTGTACTCCCATGTGGTTGGATCCACCGGCAACTGACCAGACCATTGAGCCTTCTCATCACCATGCAGATCCCCTTGACGGCCCACCAGTATGTACTCTGCCACAGCCAAGGTGCCTCAGTGATCTGCCGGGACCGCTCCGCCGGGACCATTCTTTCGAGCCGGGTGACACTGGCAACTTCTCAGGCATTCCCCACTCGCTCCGTCCTGATGATGATCCCATAACCTTTGTTGGGGATCGAAACGTCGTCGACACCCACATCTTGACTCCTGACTACAATATAATATTAAGCGGAGTATAAGATGTTTTTTGTGTTATTGTGACTAATTGTTTACTTTTATCACTAAGTCACTGTTCACCTTATGCCTGAGGTAAGTAAATCAGCTGATTTCCAGTTACCCCGTCACGTTCTGCTCACTTCATGTTTTTCGTATTAATTGTGCTTTTACTCTTGTTAATAATTTGTACTATATTTTGCATTGTACCTATCTAGTCCCAATTCTGATTACAGCATTGCGGCTGTACTTTTGTATTCGCTCTTTCAAGGGACCATTGTTTCTAATAACTCACTACTACCCTTGGTCCCTTTTGGACCTTAAGGTTCCCCTTGTTCTTTGTTAATCAAATAAAACTATGGCTAAAAGACATCCAGTTGGCACCAAGTAATTCAGCGAGATTTAAAAACTAAAAATCCAAATCTTAATCAATACATAATTCACTTACTTAAGCAAGCTTTTCAAACGTGGACAGTATTGTGGGCTCACTCCTCATGGGATGATGTTGAAGAGCCACAATTAAAACTAGCCCTAAGCAAGGCATTAAGTAGAGCTGATTCAACCTCTGATGGACAGAATGCCATTTCACAGGTTTTGAACAAGACTCATTTTGGATTGGATAATTCCATCCTCTGACATTTAAAAAGCCACAATGAAAATGCATGCCGGCTACTAATGCTAGTAACATTTTGGATAAGGTTTAAGGCTATACATGGACTGCTAAAAATAGACACTGACACTATTGTTTGTTTAAAATAAATTGGTAATGTAACTACCTGTGTCCGAAAATATTTTGGTCAGCCAAATAGAAAGGCACTTCCATAAAATGACCATGGCCATGATCCTATCAGCGGCACCCCCCAATATAGCCTATCCTAGTGCCTTATGCATCAGACTCTGTATTAACAAATAGATACTCCCCAGTCCCCAAAAGGTTAACACCACACTACCCGGCTGGCAAGAGGCCAACGAGAGACCACATGTATTCCTCCTAGCCTAGCTTTGTTTACAGCTGGGAGCACCTTCAGAGTCTTACTTACAAGTACCTAGCAGGTTTTGCTGCGGTTTATATTTGGGAAAAAGTATCAAAGCTCCAATAAAAGTGACAGTTGCAGCTCAGTCCAAGCCCTCTAGAATACTGCAATAACCTATGTATGGAGGCAAGGGTAAGCAACACATTCTTATCATCTAGGAATTTAATCACAAATCTCATCTTTCTCCTTATCCCTTCACTGTTCAAGCTGTTGCTAGAGACAATGATACTGCCTGTGTGCAGACTGTATCTTTAGAGCATGGGTATTCACAAACATCTGCCCAGGGGCCACAAAGTACGGTCTTTGGTGTGTCCAGCAGAGTGGTGGTAGGTGTCTGGGTTGGTCAGGGACTGTGTAAGGAGGTCTAAAAAATATTAAATATACGGGCAAGCATTTATTAGCAGGTTGGGAGAGAAGCAGGCTCGGCTGAACTTGGCGACTCTCATGCTGCCTTATCATTAGGGGGGCTTTGAGGTCCCCAATTTTGAACAGCACTACTTCTGTGCGCAGGCACATTTTGCTGTGCACTGGCTACATCCACCTCCGTACATGGCACACTTGGCGGTGGAGGATGGGTTTATGGCGCCAGTCCCCCCCCCAAGGGGTACTTATTTACACAAGTTAAGGAACGGGGCAGAGACCCATCCACGGTGGATTGTACTGTGACGGCCTGGAAATGGATAGCACATCAGATGAGGACGTCCCTTATGTACTCCCCTAGACTGCCGTTGCTACGCAGCCCATTACTGCAGGTCACATGTGAGGGTTTGGGTAGCAAAATGTTGCGCGCGCTGCACTATACTTCCTGGGGCGACCTGTACACAGGAGGCCAATTTCGTACCGCTGAGCAATTATTCGGAGAACACTCTCCAACCAGCATGGACATGTTTTTGTATACTCGACTTAGACAGAATATCAGAGCGGTTACCCAGGCATGCCCAGCGGAACCCGACATATTTATACCACTACACACGCTATTGCAGGTGGATGCACCCATACACGTTATTTCCATACTGTATAAACAAGTTAGAGATGTTCCAATGGGGGCCCCGTTGCGTGCGAGGGCAGAATGAGACAAGGATTTAGAGGTGGCATTGACCGATGACCAATGAGAGCGGAGCTGTCTGCAAGTGGAGGCGATCACTGGCAACAGTTGTTTGTGTTTAATCCATTACAAATTTCTCCATCACCTGTATCACACCCCAGCTAAACTTCACCGCTTCCGATTAAGGGAACATGATAGATGCGATAGATGTGGCAGGGAAGGAGCAAACTTTATACACTTGGCGTGGCAGTGCCCCAGGGTGGAAGTGTATTGGAAAGAGGTAATTGAGGGGATGTCCGAGATGTTGGGGGTGCAGATTGCGACTTCTCCACTCGTTGGCCTCCTGTGACTGTCGTACAAGATACAGACTGTACACAAGAAATTCCTTGCAATGGGGCTACTGATAGCCAAAAGGAGGGTGGCATGTAGGTGGGGACGAGGGAGAGCCCCCAAATTTAAGGACTGTATTAAAGACTTGGCTATCTGGCAGGAGCACTTGCATAGTTCTACGGAACAGCTCCCCCTCAAATCTCGCCCCAAAGACATCTGAGGACCCTTGGTGTCATATCTCCTTGCACAGCACGCGAGCAATGAAGTCACACATAGGAATGGGAAGGAAGGGGGGATAGTAGGGATCCCTGAGCCGGGAGTGGATGTCTGAAATGATTATGCTGAGAGAACATAGGAAGAGGGGGCGGAAGTGCAATCTAAGTGGGGGCAATGTTGGCAGTATCTAAGAGGTGGGGATGGGCCATGCACATTCCTTTTGTAGACATGAAGGTGGGTCTTGCTTTTGAGTAGGTAGACTAGATGGAAAGTCCAGGAGCACATGAAGCTCCGAAATGTGTGACATTTTGTCCAATTAAACTTTCTGTACGGGGGGCGGGGGGGGGGGGGGGGGGGAAAGGAGAGGACAGGGTGGAGGGTATTTTGGTTGTATGTTTGGAGAGGAACTTTGCTTTGATTGCTGATGAACAACTTTATAATGCTACGCAATCTAACGTATCAGATATGTATTTCATGTGCAATGTTTCAATAAAGCTTTTGGAAACAAAAAAACTAAACAAAAAAAAGCATTTATTAGCAGGGTAATAAAGGCTTCCTTATTAAACTTTTAAAAAAAAATATTAGTGCACAACAACTAAACAGTAGCTTGTGCTGCTGGTCACCAGAGGGGCTGCATGTAAAGGTCAAGAGGGCTGCAAGCCACCCCCGGGCTGTAATGAGTATCACTGCTTTAGAGGATGCACTATGAGGGTTGCACAATATAAATATTAGAGCTATGAAAATAAATAGTGATTGAATACATGTACATAGGCCTGAAATTCTGTGACAGTATCTGAACATCTAGCTCCATGTCTGTGGCCTGTGTAGCCATTCATATAACGGTTGAACCAACAAGGTTTTACTTAAATTAGACATCTTCATGAGCTCTTTATCGCAACTAAATTCCCCAAAATAAGGAATGGTTAATTTCTGCCAAGACATCTACTTTGCACAGATAATCTCACTCTATTTTCAAGCATTTAAACCACTTCGCACAAGTTGGTTCCATCATGTTCAACATAGCAAAACTACTGAATGATTGTTCGGTACAAAAAGGTAATGTTTCTTATGACAATTTTCCTGACAAAAGACACTTCTCCCAATACCTTTGGTTCTAAAAACAAGAGGTATGTATGTTAGGTTGGCAACATTACTAGGGACAGCACTGCCCTTCTCTACAATGAATCATGAGATGGATCAAGGTGATTTTCATGATCTCCAAATACATTCTCCTATTTATTATGCATCTATTGGTTTTATTTCACAAGTAAGCTTAGTAGTGTGACATATTGACAGGCTCTATACAGAGTGCTTATAATACCAGGTAGGCATTGGGGAACACAAAAATGCCTGTTTTTGAAAACAAATCCCAATTTTCTCTTCTGTTGCCAGATAGTATTTATGTATAGGATTCATGGTAAATTTATCACCCCTACTGGTCCAAAGACACTTACATGTCCTGAAATTAACTAGACGGTTCTTGTGTTCCGCAATGCAAGCATTTTAGACAATGTATGACAGGGTTCCTTTTATGTTGGTCCAGTTCAGAGATACCAGACTAAATTCATTTTTTACTTCTTAAAGAAATTGTATTTTTCCAATAATTAAGAACATTTACAGAGCGTCAACGAACAGATAGCTATTACATGAAATGTGACAATTTCTAGCATAACTATTAGGTATAAGCTTAAGGATTGTAAGTGCTCATTTTCATAGTATATTATTCTAAAATAACAGCAAATCTGGTTACACATTGAAAGAAAAACATCCAATCAGTAACCCGGACAAACCATACCACATAAACTCTTAAAGCACAAACTGTAGCCCAACGACTCAGAATGTGCGAGTTGTCAATGTAAACCATTTGCTTAAGGCTATCATAGGAAGTGCTTTGGCTATCTTGGAGAGAAAAGTCTGCCTCTACGAAAATATATATAGCAGAATGTACTCACTTGAAAGAAACAATGTCATATGTTCAAGAGTGCGGAGCAGCAGCAAGCAAATTTACCCTATTCCCGTCAAATGCTGTAGAAGACATCTTGTATTCTAAAGCAGCAGTTACATATGGCTAAACATACATTGTCTGGTGCAAGTAGTTTATACAGTTTACTGAGTTTACTTCAACAATTACTGTGCAGTTTAGTATCCTTTACAGAAGGCTGATGGAGAAAATATAGAAATGACTTCCATTAAATAGTTTCCCTGCAGCATGACAAGCAGAGCTACCTGCCTGCCAAGGAGTGCACTCAAATTCCTTCAAGGTGTAAGAAAAGGAGCGAAGATCTCAAGCACACCCAGGTACTGGGCGTAGAATTGCTGAAAGTTGTGCAAAGTGAAGCCTGAGACACTTTAAGGCATAAGTAACATGTTTCTCTTTTGTAGCATACTGCTACAATATATCGCAATATACAAATAGCTGGAAAGTTCAACAGGTGGATTTTGGTCAGCAATGTTGAACTGTTTCTTTACATAAGCTGTCAGAAAGGCTCACACCTTCGAAAAAGGAATAGCTTAATGCGACTTCACTGGGTTTACTTAGACAATGGTTTAAGCGGTGTGTTCTTCACACAGCTAGCCCAGGATGGCCACGCGTTCCTGTGAGCTAGAGTATTGAAAGCGGATGGATTCTTTTGCTAAGAATTGCACACTTATTTGCCTCTTTTGCCTCGGCCTCTCCTAGACGACAGCTTTCCTGGTCCCCCTGATGGGGGCGAGCTAGTAGACGAGGCCACTTCGATGTTGATCTGTCCTTCTTGGATTTCCTGCCTCGTATCTGCTGGCATCCGGTTAATCTTCTGCTGAGTCTCCAGGTAAAACATTACATCACGCAGCTGTTCCTGCATTTCTGTTATTTGCATGTCCTTCTGCTCACTCATTTCCTTCCGCTCGCTTTCCTCTTCCTTTAACTTGTTTTGCAAAACAGTTTGATTTGCTCGCAAACATTTGTTCATCTCTTGCTCTTCTTTGAGCTCTGTGGATAGCTTTGAAATCTTAGAATTCAGTTGGGTACACCTTTTGGAAGACAGAAAAAGGAATTTGTTAATATTTTTAAAAACATACTTTTCAGGATTTAATTATTGTTAACAGCACAATAGGTTTTGGGAAGCTGTATTTAGACATTCCTCCTTAACTAAAGAATTTTGCATACAGTAACCATCTTTTTACACTTTTAGAATGTCCACATCCCATTCTTTTTCCCTAATCATCTCCGAGCATCCACCTATAATCTCCACATGCAAATTTGGGATAAGAATGGTAGAAGGTGGGGAAATAAAAAGAAAGGGAGGGGAAAACGTAAAATATTTCTGTACTACATAGGTCTTTAAAATTTAATGAGTTACACCAGCACAACATACTCCAACAAGACTTGACAATAGGTTAACATATCTCCCTGCCCTCCCAGCCTCAAAGTTCTGGTGCCTATGCCTGCACCCCCCATATGCGCCCTTGTTACCTTTGATCCTCACTTAAGAAACTTCCATTTATCCTACCACAACGTTTTTTTAGGTATGCCCTCTCAAGAGAGATTTTGGCAGCTGTTTTCAAGATGTGCATTGCCCCACCTCTTATGCATCTCTTATCGAGAGCCCGCTGCTGTCCTAGTCTGTCAGGCTAATGGACAGAGGAACCATCATTTCCTCTACTCCCTACTGATTAGGATACCATCCATACCATTCAAGATGATTCTGATTGAGTGGTTGAATGTTAAAACTATCCGCTCCATTTTCACTGAGGGCCTCCTTGATGGCTCCCTGACTGAAGCTGCACATAGCTTTTCTGCTCCAATTTTGCCAGCACTGTATTGTTTCTAAAATGACCTATCTGTTAAAGGAGTTAAGATCCCTTCAATGACAGCCATAAAGCCATTTCCCAATTAACTCCACTCTGAATTATCGCTATAGGGGCCTGGTGTACTGGATAAGGGCAGGGCTCTCGATAATTCAATCCCTGTTGCCCTATCGTCTCCAACCCTCCAACTGAACTCCCTTTCCTCAAGGTACGGTATGAGCACCAGAATGGATGAAGGTCCATTAGACAATGCCTGTTTAAATTTCTTACGTTGGAACATTGCGGGCCTAGCCTCCAAAATCTCAATTGATGAATGGCAATAATTTATTGCTAAGTTTGATATAGTTTTCTTGCAGGAAAGTTAGGGGGTAAATGAAATAGCATTCAATGGATTTGTGTGCTTTACTTTGCCTGCGATCCCATCCTCATCTGGTAGAGCAAAGGGGGGTGTGACCGCCTGGTTTAAAGTTAATATTGGTTGCTTAGTTTTGCCCATCCAATACGAGCGGGGGTGGGGCAGGCCTCTGCCTTAGCTGGAAAGACACCCATAAGATGCATTTGATACATTTCTATAATAACAACTTCTCGAGTAAGGGTGATTGCCACTTTCAGGGTCTTTTTGTTGTGATCGATATGCTTGTAGAGAAAGAGGCACGGGCGGAATGCCCCCTTAGGTTGATGGAGGCAGGGGACTTCAATGCTGAACTCTGGCACCCTCAGTCTATATCTCAAACTACCTTCGACCCACTTGCCCGAGACATTGATTGTAATGTGATGGACTCGAGGGGCGGTCCATTTCTCTCTCCTGGCGGAACGGGGCCTGGTTAACAAGGTCCCTAACTTTTCTGATTATCATATTCCAACCTTCACAGGGCGGGGTGCTGGGGGCACGATTGACTACATTTTTACCTCCGGGAGCATGTCCCAATTGTTAACAACTGTGAGGTTTTTATCCAGACCTATAGTGATTATAACCCTATTTCTGTCAAGATACAGTTGAGACTTGTGCAACCTAAGATAAAGCCTTTACCTCCTAAAGACTTATCTATCAAGTTTGCAGGGCGGTTAGGCGCACCGCGAACCTGAAGAGCATTATGTCCCAAGTTGTACACAATAGTACTGGTCTGGTGAACAGCTGCTATTGTGTACCTCTCAACCCGGCCTTCATCCTAACTGACTTTTCTAACCTTTTAGCAAAGATAGAAGTGCTGCTTTCCAGACCCAACATTCAGCCGCGCCGCCATGATAAATCATGGTTCGCTAAAGCATGCAGAGCAGCCAATGATAGTTTACGCAGGGCCCTAAAGCAAATCCCCAGAGATCAGTGTGCAATCAGGGAAAGCAGAAAGTTATACCAGTAAGCCATCAAAAGAAGGAAGTCGGTAATGGAGGAGGAGAAATGGGAATTTATTGTGGGAGCCTGCCATTCTTAAAGACCCACAAACATCTTGGAAAGTTGTGCGGTCGGTTTTATCACCTGTATTACCAACAGACAAAGTAACAGCCCATACGTTGGCAGAGGCATGGTGGCGCACTTAACGGGGCGGTATTCTACTGACTGTAAGGCTGATGATGCCTCAGTGCAGTTGCCTTGCAATGTGCTCAAAACCTTTCACCAATGAGGAGGAGGTTCTCAAAGCAACCATACACAGTAGATGCGTGGCGGCTCCGGATGGAATTACTCTGGACTTATTCAGTAAAGACCCAATGTTCTGGACCCCGGTCCTTACTTTCAGTTTTTAACTCTACCTGTAGCGAGGGGGTACTCGGGTCGTGGCGGTCATCTATAATTGTCCCTGTTTAAAAAAAGGAAACATGCATGTCGTCAAATGCTATTGCCTGATATCTCTTCTGGATTCCTCAGTCAAAATCATTGGGAGAGTTATATTGGATCGCTTACTGGATTGGATTAATATTAATAGCATACTTGACCAAGCCTGTACAGGTTCAGAAAGGGTCTCGGGACAATTGAGCAGTATCATAATCTTTATCTCATTGTGGCAAAATACAAATACACCAAGGTGGTCTCCACCCATTTGGCGTTCATGGACCGGTGCAGCGCATTTGATTACATGTCCCGTTCAAAGCTGTGGGTCATCTTAGAGAGCATGGAAGTTGACGTGGGGCTGGTTACATTTTTAAGGCACCTCCACCATGACCTTTCAGCCTCAGTCAGGTATGGAAGCGCTAGAGAATGCACAGTTATTCAGCATTACGCATGGGTGCGCCAAGGTTGCATTCTTGCCCTAATCCTTTTTCTTCTCTATACAAACAACTTGGAGAAGACACTGGTTTCTGTTGGGGCGGCTGCTTTATGCTGACAACGTCGTTCTCTTGGCAAGGACTTCCAACGGCCTAAAAAACTTATTGTGTGTTACGTTAGCTTTATGAATGACATGGGCTTGGCGCCAAACTTCAAGAAAACATTCACTGTGATATGTGGCCCAAAAAAACAACAAAACCTGTACTTTAAATATAGGGGGCAATCCCCTTAAGAGGGTCAGCTCCTTCCCCTATTTAGGCCTGGATTTTGATGAAGGCAGCTTGTAGCATATGTGCATTAAAAATAGAATAACCCGATTCACTAAAGCTGTAGGCACTACCTTCTCGCTTGCCATGTCTATTGGTAAAAAGCCCATCGCTCCCCTCTTAGAGATAGACAATCGCAAATCCTTGGCAATTTTAACATACGGAATGGGTATCTGGGACTGCAGGGATGTACATGCAATGCAGATAGAGGGGAATAGATTCTGCCACCTGTTATCAGGCATCCCTCCCTCATCTACGCATTATTCCGTTGATCTGGAGCTAGGCCATGAGTATATCCAGGACACCAGAAGTGCTGCCCCCCTGGCCCTCTGGTGCTCAATTTGGTCACACAAACAAGCAGACTTTAATTAGGCTGTTAACCCCTTCCGTGCGGCCGCGATTTTTCCCGTGTGCGGCCGCCGGCCGAACACGGGCGGGCCATGACGAACCCCAGCCGTCATCAGCACACGAGCACTGTAGTGCATGACGGCTGGGGTTCGTCACCAGCATGGAAGGGGTTAATAGAGATTGTTTAAGCTGTGCCTGTGGTTTGTCCATTCCTTGGCTCTAATAAATCAAAACTTGTTTTTCGGCACTTGGCGGTGCCGCATTGTTTGAGCACCCGGATGCAATTGCAAAAAAGAATAGAAAGTGGGTTCGGGACAGTTTTGTTAAGCTAATTCAAATCTCTAGGGAACTATTGGAAATGGCCAAACCCTAAGTTAATTGTCTTGATCAAGCAACCCTGTCAATTGCCCCCTATCTATTATATATGACCAATGTTTACAAAAGAAATTTGTTGACAAAATTTAGGCTGGGTTCTTTCTGTTGGGTGATATGTTTTCCTTTAGGTCAATATTCTTTTAACACTGTTGCCACTTGTCCATGTGATGAGAAATAGAGTCAAACTATTTTACAAATTTGTCTCTTTCTGTCAATTTTTTCATCCGTATACAAGGAAGTTTTTATTACCGTTACAGCGCAGACTAAAATTTCCTAAGTGCAAGGCAGCTCTCTTCTGCCTTAAGCAACTTAGCGATTGTAACGTTTGTTTTGCAGATGCGAACTTTCAGAAGTGCACCTTAGCGAAGAGAAGGAGTATGCGGTTTTGATGTACAAAGCACTGTAGTGATTTTTAGTAATTAGTGTTTCTGATATGTTTTTTAAATGTGAAATGTTGACGTGAATTTTTAATAAATTGCCACCCCGTAGTAGCTTCCTGGAATCGGAACAGGATTTTTTTGCACAGTCACTTTATCGTATATTAACATGAGGAGTTCATACATTAAAAAATATGGTAGTTCCTAATTCTCTCGACATGGACTTTCGCAGGTCTTGTTCTATTTTTAATACGTGGTTGTCCATTTTTTAAATATGTGTGTCTGTAATGATTTCTGTTTGTTTTTTCTTTAACTGTTGTGTAACTTTTATGATCTATCCTTGGAAGATCGCATAAAGATTACTAGACATGACAGCCATAATGTTGACATTCACTTATTTTTTCCCGGTTTTGGGACTTCTGTATTCCTCTTTGCTATGCCATAGTTTTAACACTCCATTTATTTATTTATTTTATTTTTTTAAATTTGTATGGCGCACAGCTACCCAAAAAGGGTTTCCCGGCGCCGATGACAGATCAGAACAAGTAGGAGAAAATTGATAAGTGAAAGGATTTATTTGTGGAAGAGCCAGGTCTTCAGGTTCTTTCTAAATCTGGCATAGTTATCTTCCTTGCGGATGTGAAGCGGGAGCTTGTTCCAAAGAGCAGGCCCTAGTACCGAGAATGATCTCCCTCCCATTCTCGCTAGTTTGAATCTCGGGGTTGCGAAAAGTGCCGAGGTCTGGGAGCGCAGTTCTCTACCAGGAAGGTAAGGGGTTGCAAGAGATAGTAGATACTTTGGTGTGGTGCCAGATTTAATCTTGAACATATAGCTCAGGGCTTTGAACCTTATGCGGTTTTCCAACCTGAGCCAATGAAGGTCAATTAGATGTTTGGACACACTAGATTTTTTAGGGATATTGCAAAGCAGTCTTGCGGCCGCATTTTGGGCAAGTTGCAGTCGTTTGGTGACGGCTTGGTTTGAGCCCAGGTAAAGGATGTTGCCGTAGTCAAGCCGAGATGTTATGAGTGCATTGACTACGGTCTTCTGGGTGGCAAGGGGCATTCCCTCAAGTGTCTATACATAATATCATATTTTAGATGCCGTTCAATTAATCTGAAATATGCAGAATAATTACAACTAGGCCAATGTCTTGCTTCATTTGTATTGCACAAAGGACATCAAAATGGTGAAGAGTTGATGCCTTGAATTAATCTCAGCCCCTGGCAATTACTCTTGGAGACAATAAATTCAATTTTTGTTGCCCACTCGATCACCTCAGACAGAAACCAGACATATGCAAATAACCCTTCGTTCTGCTCTTGTCTTCCATTTTCATTATTGCATTTTTTTTTCTAGATCTAGCTTTCCTCAAAATCAAATTTGTAACAGCCCAGGGCAAAAACATTCACCTAGTACCTTTCCCCTTCAGCATTATAAGCTTAATTTCCAACCCATCTACAAAACTTCAGATACCCACTTTCTTTCCACAGCTTGCTTTTCCTTCACCAGGTTATTAAGCTTTTGTTCCAGACTGTCGCACTTCTCAATTGTTTCCTTAAACTTGGTCTTCATATTGTTAATCTACAAAAAAGAACATTAAATTATCATATTTTTCAAACTTGACCTCAAATGATGTGCTGCAGTAACAGTGAATGCTTAAATGCAGTTATTAGAGAATGTGAAAATGTTTTACCGCTGTGCTCCATGTGATGTTCGGATTACCAGAGTGTTCCCAAATGGCTAGGTCCTTTGGCCAATGTACCCTCGCTGAAAGGTATCAGCAGGTAAAACAGAATTATTGTATTCCTTCTACTCTTAGTTTATGAAAATACATGCTCGTCAAGATTTAGCGCACTGCTTTTTTTTTAGCATTAAAGCATTTTATTGGTTTTCTGTGTTCAACATACGCTCACTTGCAGATGAGGGATGAGACCTCAATGTCTAGGTAATTTTTCTGGGGTCATTTGTTTCTGTGTGGGTCTATGTAACATCGTTATCCAATGTGGTTGACAGGAATATATTAAGCACCATGAGACATCTCAGGCATATAAGCTTTATAAACACTAAAGCCATGTAAAAAAGAGCCATCCATAACGCACCAAAAGCCACCTCCTCTCGGTTCTAGTGCTAGTGAAACCTTTTACATCCCCAGAATGTTCTAACATTCATATTACTGCTCCCTAAGGTCTGTTGATCTGTCTTTCCACCCCAGAGTAGTTGTGGCCTTTCCAGCTACATACAACACCTCTGCCATCTTCTAGAGACCAGGGGAAAGGTTTGTCAGTTGGGCTAGCACAGAATGGTCTAAGCAGAAAGTCTGGGGTTGTAGGTCCCACACATTGTGTTTGCAGTGTCCAGGACGCCTCTCAATATGTGCTTTGTTCTGGCCATTACCAGAGAAGATGAAGTAGTGTTCCCCCACACATAAGGATCTGTCATGTGTCAATCAAAGGCATGCAGTTTGGCAGGTGTGTGTTACCAGTACGTAATAGTTTGTTTTTTTTGACAACCAATTTTATTGAGTTTTGGATGGAACAACAAACGGAACCATTCAGAGCCACATTGTACATTTTCCGAATAGGGAGAAAACACATCACAGTGACAGCAAGATTGCATAAAGAAATCAATAATCACTTATCCACATGAATCCGAAGAGAGGATCACGCCATCTCAATCATCGAGTACCGCGACCCATTTACCCCACATGCGGCAACATTTCTCAGGGCACCCCCTGGCTACATATAAAGGCCGCTCCTGCGCAGCGCACCAATCCACCATGCCAGTGTCCTAGATTGGGAGAAACAGTGTTCATCCAATACACGGCAATGTCCCTCTTGGCGACCACCAATGCCGTGTTGAAGAAGAGCTTCTCAGCCTGGTGCCGTCCAATCCATCGGTGACGCCCAGCAGAACATGGATGGGATCAAGAGGGACCTCCCAACCTAGGACCCCCGTCAGCTCTTCGTTAAAGATTCCCAATATCTCTGAATCACAGCACACAACCAAACCAGTCATAGTTTTTATTGTTGCCTCTCACCCAAGGTGTCCAGCACCTCCAAGTCATATTTTTCTATAGCCACTTGTCATCTTCTCGCGTAAAGAGCCATTGTCCAGGGGAGGTCAATGCTAGACTAACCAGGGGCCTAATTGTGTGACATGTTGCCCAGTTTCAGACTTGGTAATAGAGGATTTCTAGAAGCCCAAACACATTTTTTATACATTCAAAGGATGTGTGCCGGCTTCATCAATCTGTCTACTGCTCTCCAATAGCCCATGTCCCTCCAGACAGCGAAGACTCCTGTCTCGTGAGCTGTCTTGTGAGCTTGAGTGAAATCCAGATTGTTCCATATCGGTGTGAAGGGAAAAGGGAATGCAGTCAACCTTTCTCTCATGGCCACTCTATCCCAGATTGCCAAGTTTGTCCTTGGTACCAGTAGAGAGTATAGTCAGTCCCCAGGGTCAGACCCTCTTTTCTAGCCAATGTGCCTTCCATATTTTGATGCCAGTGACATGTGTGGTTCATAAAGAACCAATATCTCTTAGTTTCAGGGTGCTTCCAGTTCACCAGGAACCTGACCTTTAACTGTCTGAAAGTATTGTTTTACATAGGAGAGGCCTAGTCACGCTGACCCAAGGGTGTTTTATGCATTACATGTCTGTCAAATCTCTTATCTTAGTGGAGAAGTGTGGCTCAATGCTTAGAGCGGCAGACCTTGATGCAGAATGCTGGCCAGGGACCAGGGTTCAATTCCCGCCTCGGCGGGTTCGGGCTTAAATTCCTCTGACCGGATATTCTCGCCTCAGTGCCGATTCTAAGCATGGGTCCCACGCTGCAACTCTGGGCAATAGCTTGCTTAGTCTCCACAAAGGCCCCCTGATACACAAGGGATGCCTGGTTTCACCATGGGATGCCCAGGAGTGGACACCCCACAAGGAAAAGCCAGGAGGGGTTCCCTTGTGGTAGGAGTACAAGCGCCGGGATGCCTCCGGGTCACTGTTCGCGCTATACAAATACGCCACATTATCTCCAGGCCTAGCTATTTACCGGGGCCGGATGTGGACAATTTTGTTGCTGGGGGATGATTTTGCAGCTATGCTGCAAAATCGGCCTCGGTAACAAAACACCTCCCCAGGGGCCCAAAACCAGCCCCTAACCTGGTGGCCCACTGGAGAAATGACTGGTGCCAACTACGGCCAGTCATACCCTGAGCAAGATGTATTTCGCCTTATTGTGGTCTAGCAGTTTAACCTGTGCTCTCGCACCTAGATGTTTTTGCCAGACTTTTATGGAGCACATCCTTTTGTGACTTACCTCCAGCTCTTTCAACTATGCGTCTAGTACATCACACTTTTCTATTCAACTCCTCAATACCAACTCATGAATTTATAGGTTACGTGAAAACAGTGTTCATATAACTGATTCATAGGTAACAGGAACTGGATGAAGCTTGCCTAGCAAAGTATACACAAATATCAAACAGACCATTTCCAGGTTGACCATCTCCCAGATATCAGCCTTCATCACAAAACGAAGTCTACTGTCAGATTTACTAAACATATTCAGACTCAGAAAAGCCTATAATCGATATTAACCCCAATTTTTAACAACTTTGAGAATACTATCAAGACAAAATGCATGGCAGCTGTACTTTTTGTCCTTTCATTAGCATTTGACATGGTTGACCATCAAGCACTAGCCGAAAGATTTTATGAAACATGCACCCAGAGATTTTTCCTAAAAAGGATTAAATCTTAATTTAAGGAGAGCTCCAAAATTATCTGTTTTCCTCCTTTTAAATCCACACAATACACCAAGCAAATAACCATCCATCAGGGCACTGAAATCACACCCATACTTTTCAATATTTAGCAAGCCCCTTTTCCTAACAGCAAGATAGAATTTAATCTACCTACTACAACTACGGCAACAATACTCAAATCATCTTAAATGCAGGGCAACCTTTGAAGTCAACAGTTGCAAATTCTGAGGTCTAAATGCTGTACAATGCATGCTGCTGAATCACCTGAAACATAGGTCTTCAAAAACTGAAATACTTATGCGTTGATCTTGGCAGAATTAAAATCCTATATCCACTTAGCCACTTGAAATAAGACAGGGACTGACTGCATCAAGTTTAGTGAAACATTTTTACATGGTTATGGACTGAAAGCTCTCACTTCAGTCAGAATTCAACAAGGTGAGATGAGATTCCGTTTATATGATGAGAATACCTCATCTTTGTCTCCTGTACCCAGACTTTTCACACATGATAGAGGCATCTCTGTCCCTAGTGATATCATCCTGGACTACGTAAATTGGCTGTACATCAGATGCACTAGAAAGCTAATCAGCATGCTACAAAGATTCAAGAATGCAGCAGCCAGACATGTCCATAATCTAAACAGAGAGCACCACATTACCCGGCTCTCAAAACTTTTTACTGCCTGGATACCAATGGCAAGAAGAATATCCTTTAGAGCATTGGGCATTGCACATTGGTCAATCCGTGGGATAGGTCCAACCATCTTCCACTCCAAACTTAAGTCAAATAACCAAAGGAGAAACCCCAGTTCAGGAATGGCTCCACATCTCATGATTCTTAACCTTCTCCTTTTTCAAAATACCCTATTGAGGGAAATTATTTTCGCTATCGGCATACAGACTATGGAATATACTGCCAAAGAGAGTAAGGAAAATCGAGAACCATCAATAATTCATAAGTGATATAAAGACATGACTTTTCGCAAAAGCATGACACAACTGGCTCCCAAGCTATGTCTGTTACCGGTTTGAATATGCTGATTGCGATTCCATCCTCACTTTCTTTTAAATTATAACCACTAACATGAGGTGCATGTTAATACTTCTGCAACAAGTTCATAATTTTAGGTCCCACACGAAACCAAAACCTGCACAGTGATCGATATTACATGAACAAAATGCTTCTTCGGTCCGTGCACTACTCACTTTTACTCAATTCAAACCCCCTCCTGCTGCTCTGAACTCTCCCCCAAAAAGAAAAAATTCTAGACCCTTCCCTCTTCAATCCCTCCATTATTCATTTTCAATCCAGAAAACAAAATAACATGTCCGCCACTCAAATTAATTTAATATTTTGCTATACTACCTCACCCATTACTCAACCCAAACCCCCTCCTACAGCTATAAACTCCCCCAAAAATATGTCTATATCTTTCCCTCTTCCTTCTCAATCCAAATAACTAACATTTCCACCTCCAATTACTTTCATATTCCACTATACTAATTCACCAGTAATCCTTTATGGATTCCGGAGTAGAGTGCTACTTGCCGCAAAAGCATTTCAACACCTCATAAGGTGTAGCAAGCGCTATATAAATGCAATCCTTTTTCCCTCTTCTATATCTAGATCTAGCTTTCCGTATCCGTGGGATTCTAGCAGGAGACAGTTCAGCCGAGCTAAAAAACATAGAGAGAACATAAATCACTCATAGGTCCTGGGCCAATGCCGATGAGAATCTTATGCACAATACATAGCGCTTTTAAACGCACTCTTTGTTCAAGGGGTAGCCAATGCAGGCGATGGAGGAGGTTGGAGACATGAAAGTATTTGGGGAGGGCATAAATAGCCCGTGCCGCAGCGTTCTGCACACGTTGTGGTCTATTGATCGCAGACTTATTGGAGCCCAAGAGTAACATATTACAGTAGTCCAATCGGGCCAGTATAGATACTTGAATAATCAACTGCCGTGTTTGAGAATCGAAAAAACCAAGTATAGGTTTTAGGCCTCGTAACAGGCCAAAACATTTCCCAGCCACCGATTTGGCCTGCATCTCCAAATTGAGTTCTTTGTCCAACATACTGCCCAGGTTCTTCACCACCGGTTTAGGTACGGGGGTATTCCAGGAGCGGGAGGCCACCATTCATCCCCCCAAAGATGGAAGTCCTTGACCACCAAAAGGATCTCAGATTTGCCCAAATTCACTTGGCCTTAACTGTTGCAGACATGAGGTGTGTGCTTATTCCATACTCCACATGTCTATCGAGAAGGGTCGCGGATCCTATAACCCCACCTTTCCCCAATAGTGCCCTAATGTGACCACCCCCTTGCCTGCAATCAGCCTCCGTTTCACTGACGTGCATCCCTGTGTGACCCAAAACAAGCCCATAAACTGTAAAACAAAAAACACAGAAATGCAAAGTCAATTGGTGAGTGTTCATGATGTTTTCAGCCATGAGCTTTCCTTCTCCTAGAGTTATATCTAGTCAGGCAACCACAGGCATGGCTCAGGTCCTGGTTATCCCCACTAGCACCAGATAAACCCCAGTGGCAACTGCTGGTTTTACCACTCCAAGTATAGGCAAAGCACTCTCTTTCACAGGAGGAATATCTCTGGCTAAAATGGTGTTTGTGAAGCGCTGCCTGTATGTTTTACAAAATGTGATGAACCCATTCTCAAATGCTACGTTCACTCAGCTGGACACAACAATTACGTATGGTCATTCTGGCATATCTTGTTAAAAAATAAAAGTCAAAGGGTGTGTTTTAATGCATTTTAATGCATTGTGCACTTTAACTTTTATGAACCCAGATCAATGCTCTTAGCTATCCTTTACTTTGCTAAGTCTTAACAGTATCTTTCAGGATGGCATAACGGACACCTTTTGAGTTCATTTTAAGACTCATCTTGAGAGTTTGTTTATCTGGCAACTGTCTTAGCACTGAAATTCAACATTTTGTATCACTTTTGCTCCTTAATGAATGTAATATAGCTCTAAATCACTCAAATGTGGCTAAGTATGCTAATAAACTGTATATTGCAGAGCTGCATATTTTATTGATATTTGTATAGGTTTTTATTGTGCACTATTATGGTTCTTTGAACCAAAATAAAAGTTGAATAGATGGACTTTGATGTTCAACAATCCATCACAGATGCTTTTGGTCGCACTGACCAACTGTGATGAATGTTTACCCCCTTAGTTGTGCTAGTAAAACATGTTAGTCATGTTGTCTGTGCATATCAGGACTGTATTGGTTTGAATGAGTGGGTGGCTAGCCTGGATAGCTAGCAGGATGGCCCACAGCTCCAGGTGATTAATGTGAAGAGTTTGCTGGACATGGGTCCATTGACCTACCTTGAGCAGTGAGGTGATTGAGATGCGCTCCCCAACCTGTAAGTGATGATCTGGGATGATGATCTCTTGCGGAAATGGGTCCAGGAAGCAGCCCCTGCAACAGGTTGCTTGTATTCACCACTGCATAGAGCCATGTGTGTGGCCCCCAAACCAACACTAGATCTTCTAGGTGAACCTCCGCTTGAGACCACTCTGCAGCTAAGCACTCCTGTAACAGTCGTATGTGGAGCCTGGCATGAAGAACTATAGCTATGCAAGACGCCATCATGCCTTGTAGGCGCATCCCAGTTCTGACTGTTACTTGCTGATCTGGCTGACAAAGAGGCAGCAAGTTTTGGAAGGATTGTACTCTGGCTGGACTGGGATATGCTTTTCCCACACATGCATCTAGGATGGCCCGAAGGAAGGCTTTACCTTAAGGAGGATTTGGTCAGAATGATGGTGAAATCCAAACTGTGATGGTGTGAATTGTGGCCTGGGGGTGCTCTAGACAGAGTTTCTACATGGCACTCATGATAGCCTTTAGACTAGGTATGGGAACACGTGGATGTCACTACTCCTGAGATGAGCGGACACAACGGCCAGACATTTGGTGAAGATTCTATGTGCAGGGGTAACCCCAACTGGGAGCACTTTGAATTGATAATGGTGTCCACTCACCAAAAATCTCAGATATCCCGATGTACTGGGTGGATTGTATGTGGAAGTAGGCATCCTTCAAATCCAGAGCATCAATGAAGTTGGCTTTCTGCATGAGTGGTATGACCTCCTGCAGAATCACCAAGTGGAAGTGCTCCAACAGAGTGGATTTGTTGAGAGACCTAAGATAGAGGATAGGCCTGAGGGAGCTGTCCTTCTTTGTGATAAGAAAGTAGAGGAAGTATACACCCTTTCCACAGTGTTGAGGCAGAATGAATTATATGGACCCTCTTGTCCAGGAGGGCCTTTACCTGGTCTTGGGGATAATCTGTGTTGGCGAGGGTGGTTTGGGGGTGTTTACAGGGGTTCAAGACAATAGCCCTTCTGTATGATATCTAGAACCCAACGGTATGAGGTGATTTATGAAAAGCGAGGCAGAAACCCCTGCAATCTTCCCCTGACATGAGTTGTGTGATGGAGGGGGTGGGGAAGCAGAGAGAGTTGAAGGACGTCACTGCTTTGAAGGGGCAGTGCCTTTTGGAGCTGCACCCTTAGCTCTACATATGCCATTGTTACCCTGGAATACACCCCTGTTATAACCCTGCGAGGGAGATTGCTGCAGTGGCCTAGGGAATGTGGAAGAAAATGCTGGTGCAGGGGTCTTAGATGTGCTGCGAAACTGTGAGCACTGAATGATTCCTTGAATGGGTAGTGTTTGGAGGTCCCTCATTGCATAGGCCAGGTCTGAGTCTTTATTTTCTTGAACATCTCATCGACAAAGAGATGCCGAACATCTGAAGACACATTCTGTAGGTTTTTCTGGACCCGGCTTAAAACTGGAAACCCGCAGCCAGGCATGGCACTGAAAAATAATGCTGGAATTAATGCAGTGAGAGGCTCTATATGCAGCGTCAAAAGCATAGTTAATGTTGGAGATAACCTTCACCTCTGCCACTAATTGCTGCCCTTTCTCGCAGTACTGTTCAGGGAGATACTCCACCCAGTCTATTTGCTCACCTTGCACATGGTCTAATCTGGCGAGAAAATCGATGGGATTGGAAATTTGCAAATGATTAGCAGACTGTGCCGCCATCTTCTTGCCCAGAGTGTCCATCTTCGTACTCTCCCGATCAGGAGGCAGTGCCTCACATGTGCCCTATTTGTTAACCCGCTTTCTGGCAGTCATGGGGCAGCTGGCTAAGAATGTATGGATGGTCACTAGGAGAGGCTTTATTCTTCCTATCTACCTTAGGCGTAATAACTCTCACCTTGCTGGGCTCTTTGAAAATTGTCATGGCAGGTTTGAAGATCTCTTTGAGCATCAGGAGTTACTAGAAGGAACGCAGGGATGAGACATGGCTTCCACAAGGAAATCATCCTCTTTTTGCTGCACATAAAGCTTAACATTATGGAACGTGGCAGTCCTATGTAGAACCTCATCATATGCAGTGACAACAGAAGTGAAAGGCTTAGCAGGGTATACAGGTCAGGGTCTTTCTGCAGGGAGCTCAAGATCATAATTGTCCCAAGCGCCCGGGCCATGTGGGTCATGAGTGGGGTCATATGAGCCATAAGGGAGCCCAGGAAAATCCCCGACCTCAGAGCATATACTTTATAAAAGCCGGCGCTCCACCCTTCCCTGCTGTGCATGCCTACTCTCTTTAATGTTAGGCTTGTGTATAATTTTAATGCAATTAATGCTGATTTAAAGCGTTCCGATACCTGTGGGTAAAGTTTGCCATATATAAAAGTGCAAACGAATAAATGAATAGAAAAGTCTACCTGTAGCATGTCCATTCTTATTCTGTGATGCCACATGCCTTTGGGTCCCTGTAATGATTAACTGCACCCGGCTGTGGGAAACCTCCATGGCAGGAACAACGTGTTGCGGGGAAGACGCGGGGAATGTAGCCATTGTCTTGTGGCTGCACCGCATGGTAACAGTGCGGGGGCAGGAAGGCAGGCAGTTGGTAGGGCTGTGCCATGGCAGTGTAGTTCTCTGTGCATGCTGGGCATGGGGGTTGCTGTTGACTGACGGGAAGCGGTGAGGAGGTGCAGGTTTGGTATGCCTGCTTCCTGATCTTGGGCAGGCGGCTGTTTAAAACTAGTCAACAAAGGCAGGTGACTCAGCGGCGTGCACCCCCACCCCCATATCTGGCGCATACATGGCAAAACGAAGTACAGTGCTTGGGCTATAATTCCTTAATTAGTCATAAATCCCAAAGCAGAAGGGTAATAACGACCACGATCCACAAATGAAGGCCTCCAAAATAATCCAAATGAGCTCTTATTTTGTGAACTCGCTCTAGGGGCGCTATGCGAATGGCCCCGAATATCAGTTGCTAAATTATGGGACTGGCAGCGCCATGACCGGCTCTTACAGGGACTCTGGCAGCATGCACTCCAGCTTGTTTGGCTATAACTACAATAGCATTGGCCTCACAGTCAACCGGCAAGCCTCTTCCAACCACTTCGGGGTGTTGGGAGACAGCTCCTGTGGCTTCGCCTCAGCCAACCTGGTCGCCCAGGAGGGCAGGTTCAGGCTGGCGCCCAGCTGCTACCTGTCCTCGCCTGAGCCCTTGCCCTGCTCCAACAGCAAGCAGCCGCCCTCCTCCTCCGCGTCCCCTTCGTCCCAGCAGGAGACCCCCTGCAGCTCCAGCCACTTCACGGAACTCAAGGAGACTAGCACCTCCTCGGAGGCGGAGGACACCCCCGGATCAGTAGGGTGTCGGCAGAGCCCCCCCAGCAACCCCTCGGCCGCCTACCGGGACGGACAAGCGCTGCAGATCTTCCCCTGGATGCAGAAGCTTCACATCAGCCACAGTACTGCTCTTTCATTTCTTGTAACTGTGAAGAAAATGTACTGTTTTCCTCCCTGTGCCCCGATGAATTCGGCCAGTTGTGGAGCAGCCCCACATGTATCCCCGGGTGAGCACTGGAAAATGCTTTATATTAAAAAAATGATTAATATCATAAAATGATTGTCATACCAGGCGCCACCAGCGCTAAAGCTGGCCCTGTTAATCAGACTTGTTAAATACTGCATCCCGCTGTCGATATTTAAGGGGTACGATAAATACCTCTCTCTTTCCCTTTCCACTTTGAAACGGGGCCTATGAAGCGTTTCAATGCTCTTGAGAACCGTAGGTGTCTATTTGTGCATAATTCCTTCCGCCTTTGAGGCTAAAGGCGCGAGTCACCTTCAGTGAAGTAAATGTACAGGAGGTTCTATCACCTCTTGTATGATTTACAGTGTAAGAACCTCACATCGGAAAAACGTGGGTCTGCAGCAATAAACCAATAGGAAGCTAAATCTGCCTGTTTATGCACTGCTATGTGTGCATATTGCAGGAAATGGGTTTGGATAAACAGGCAATGTGGCTCAGCCCCTTATTCGTCCACCGAGAAAGAAAATGAATCCAGTTTAATTTAGTAATAGCAATACCTGTGCTTTGAAGCTGCACATGTGTTCTA
Source organism: Lissotriton vulgaris (assembly GCF_964263255.1). Classification (NCBI taxonomy): domain Eukaryota; kingdom Metazoa; phylum Chordata; class Amphibia; order Caudata; family Salamandridae; genus Lissotriton; species Lissotriton vulgaris. Next base: position 170,146,995 of record NC_141699.1, read on the forward strand.
GGGGGTGCTATTATTGGTCCTTACCACTTAAAAAAGGCCAAATTTGACTTGTCCGAGGGGTGGTGCCTGCACTGTGCGCACTTGGGTGGTCAAGCCACAGATGTTACCAGCCAGCCTTGAGATTTTCCAGCAGCCAGGAGCACACAATGGGCAACATGCCAGAGCTGGAACCCGGAGATTACAGACTACGACTAAAGCCACCATGGCATGATACAGACAGTGTCACTGCCAGCCATCACACAGGGAGAAAGAAACTCGTGTCATGGTTGTGAGCCCCGAGGGCTGCCTCTGCTGGCTAAAGGTAAAGAAATAGATTTTTTTTCTATTTCTTTACCTTTGGTATAATCGCGCCACCCGCGCTTTACTTTTAATGTTATAAGTAAAGCACGGGTGCCGCGATTATACCAAAAGTAAAAAAAACAAAAAAAACCCCCAGCTAGTAGTGTGCGCGCGCCACACTGCGAGGCATGTTTTCAATTATCGCGCCCGTGTCTGGGCACGATAATTGAAAACATATAGGCTTTGGTGCGCGTAACAGACAGCAATAGGCCATGGGCGGAGCAACGCGACCGCCTATGGCCTATTGTGTGTTCTGTTACAAAACAACACGCACTCCAAGCCCGATCCGAGAAGACCATAGGAAAAACACACGCAAGAGCGTGTTCATTTCCAGGGTCCTTTCTGAAACCTGATCAAAAGGACTCCCGCTGCGCTAACACTGCTGCACAGTGTAACGCTAGGCGTGAGACCAAAATAGCCTGGACCACAGCAACCCCAAAGGAGCAGAGGAGGGGGACCGGAACACGTATGGCTGAAAAAGGGTTCCACACCCAACAAAGGCCAGCGGGAGGGGAGAAGGCTGTGTGGAGGCCTTGCAGAAGTGAAGGAAATTGCTCCCCCCTCCTGCCAAGCAATAGTAGTCAGAGCCAGTGCTGAATCGGTGACACCATCCGCAAAGAAGGCACAAGAAAACCTGCAGTAGCTTGTGCTCACCTGGGAGTTACTGAGAACTGTAACATCCCGGCTCATAGATAAACACTCGGGGCTACATATAAGCTGGCGAGCCGCGGATCCCGATACTCTAGACCCCCACCCCGAGTTACATCTTGCTCATAAGAACACACAAACTGTAAATATGGGCAAGACAGATAAGCGGCAACCGCGCTTGAACTTCGAATCGCCCCACTCCGCGAGTCCACCAAGTGTGCACTCAGACACAGTGCTGGATGCCAGGCAGCCGGAGACACCCTTAATGGAGCCCACATTGATCTCTATGCAGCAAAGCCTCCAGGCCATAGTTGGCAAGATAGACATGGCTGCCAAGTTAGGTAAGCAGGCTGTGCGAACAGTGGATCTCCTCACTGGAGGACGAGTCCAATGAAACAGTTGCCAAATGCAGAGGCATGGAGAAAATTCTGGAAATAATGGAAGTAAAGAATGAAGATTTTGGAGGTGCACGACTGGTGGAATAACCTCCGCATTATGGGGGTTCCAGAAAGCACTAATATAGGCCGCCTGGAGGACTACATTGAAGCCATGCTAAAAGAGGTTTTCGAATCAGAGCATCTCTCCCATGGTTCTGAAAAATTAGAGCGCGCACAGATCGCTGGGCCCTAGGCCACCGCTCAGGAGCTCCCCCGAGACCCATTATAGCCAAGCTATTAAAGTACCTTGAATCTGTTCTACGCCTGGCGAGGGAAAAAAGAATATCACCGATCAAGGGAATGAGGTGGCCTTTGTCCCAGATTTTACCATGGTGGTGCAGACAGTAAGTAAGGAATTTGCAACAGTGAAAAAGAAACTACGCATGGCAAACATCCTGTATGCAATATTATATCCTGCACGCCTCCGGTTTACACACGCGGGAAAACCAAGATTCTTTACGTCACCAGGCACAGCTACGGAATTCTTGAAACATGTGCATCAGGACTGATCCAGCGCGCCGCACTCGTTATCATCTGTGCACTCGAAATAGCAACAGGGCCTGCTGATCAGCAAACAACCTCCAGTACAAAACTACTGGAACTCTGTGGCATCTCCAATGCCTGGCACGATAATACTACACTTCCGCAGCTGCATATTATTGACGCCTGACTACGTTTCCCTGAAGCCTGGTTGGAGCTGTAGTAAGTTATGCGACAGCCAATACGGTCACTGACAATTGAAGAAATAATCAAACTTGCATGTAGAATATAAATGCATTATATGTCTATCTTAACCATTGTGCTATTAATAAGTTATCACAAGAGGGATGCCATAGATGATGTAAATAAACTTGGTCATGTGTATAATCTAACCTGCTGGAGCAGACCAAGTAGCGAGGGAGCTCTACTGTTAAGTGCAGGAACATACCAATAACCATATAATAGAATTGTTATGGTTCCTATATTGCACCATGTTGATACTTGCTCAATATATCTTGTTCGTCCCCCAGTTCAGCGGTTGGGACTTAAGGCATCGGCTGCCCCCACGAGGGTGTACCCCTACAACAAAAGTAACAACGAAAAAAGGGGAATCTCAATAATACCTGGATGATTCTACTGTTATTTGTTGATCATTGATTCGGTAATGTCTTTGGTATGATTGGGATGCTAAAGTGGATGGGGGTGGTGGAGGGCTACTTGTTGTTTATTTTGTATACAGTACATCACAGGCATAAATGTAGAAACATTATGCCCATGGAATGGCCTGAAAACCAGGGCCAAAAACAAATGTGCTATCATATTAAGAAACACCAATTCTGGAAGAAATTAGACTAAAACTGGAATGTCAAGGGATTGAATAAACCCAAAAAGATCCATCAGGTGTTTGCATATCTTGACAGGCATCGTGTCCATCTAGTATTGATGCAAGGGACTCATCTCACCAAATTAGGGGACATGCGAGTGGGATTAAAATGGGCGATGGGGAGGGGAGCAGCCTCATATTGTTCGTGCTCCGGGGGTTCTCATACTGACAATAAAGGTACACCCTTCACACTTCCAAAAACTATGTCAGATGACATGGGCCGCTTTACACGAATACAGGGTAACATCTTCGGTACATCAATTACCATTGCTAACACATACAGGCCAAACATTGACAACACTGACTTCTACCGACAACTAGAGAGTAAACTCTAAGTCCTACAACCCACAATAATACTATTGCATGGAGATCTAACCACCTCCTTGGAGTTCAACCTAGATCATAATGCAACAACAGAATGACAGGGAAAAAGGTCGGCACCTGTGATACACAAAATCATTAACGCACACAAGCTGGTTGATATATGGAGGGCACAACAACCCTTGACTCTGGAAGGCACTCCTGGTCCATTTGGGCACAAAAAGTGGTCCAGGTTGGATTACTGGTTTATTTCCAGGGAAGCAGCCACATGTGTGGGAAACCTGCCAAGAACGCTATCAGATCACTCACTAGTGATGCTAGACTTGGCAATCCCCACACTTAACCCCAAGTCCTTCCAATGGCGGCTACAGGCCACATCGCTACTGGACCCCGTTTTTAAAGAGGGTGTGCAGGAGGCCATTATACAGTCCTTGCTGGAGAACAAGGGATCTGTAGACAGTGCAGGCACACTCTGGGAGGCTTTTAAAGCAACTATATGTGGAACAAGCATAGGACTGAAGGCAGGGATGCTGAAAGTCCTACGCGCTAGAATGTAGCAATAGAAAACAGGCATTGGGATAGCCAATAGGTCTCACCTTTTGGATCTTATAAGTGTTTAGCCATGCATCACATTATCCTGGGTACTGTTCCCCCAGGGATTGAAGAGCTATAGCAAAGCTGTACTGGTCACCTGTTTGCTTTTTATTGCTACATTTGGGTGTTAAACTGGTGCTAATGAGGTGCAACCAATGTCCATTCAGTGTTACCATGTTTAAAAAGGACAAAATAACGAAGTAAAACAAAAATGAAGTGTAAGACTCCACGTTTACATTTACTTCGTATTTAGGATGCAGTAAATGTAAACGTGAATTCTTATACTTCAGTTTATTTTTTTTACTTACAAGGTCACAAAGGCGAGACTTATTGGCTATGCCAATGCTTGTTGTTTTAGTGAACCAACATGCAAAGCGCACACTTGACGATTAAATCGCCACGGCAAACGCTCTTAGTAACGCCTGGGGAGCAACGGCGGGTGCTACCTCATTGCGGAGATGCCGAAGAGATGAGCCCGGGAGTGCAGGCAGAGGCTTACATCAGCATTCAGGCAAGCAGCATCGCCATCGGTTTTACCAGAGGATGATTTTCAACAGCTCTCGCCAACTAATTTCCATAATTCGCATTTCTTTAAGAACAGTAAAGTTTGCAAACACAAACAACCACATCAGAGTTCTGCACTCCATGAGAGGTTCACTAAAACAACAAGCCTAGTGAAGTGCTTGTGCTGGCATCCACAAGAGCGAGCAGCGGCGCAGGCAATCTGTTTTCAATTAGAATGCGCGACGCTGCTCGCTCTCGCAAGGTGGATGCCAGCACAATCACGAGTGCTTGAAACAAGCTGACCGATTTCTAAAGTTCATCTCCTAGAGCAGCGCATGCGCGCTGCCTAGGCGAGACCTAAAAACACTTGGGGGCCGGGAAAAGAAATATGAGACGAACCGGAACAAAGACATCCTGGTAGAAATTAGAATTTTGATCACAGAATATAATGAGACTGCTGATCAAGAAATAAAACATATGTCTAGGCGCTGGGTAGCCAGATCATATGGGGAGGGCGGGAGACCCAGCCGCTGTCTGGGCTCCAAGATTAGTATGCCACGTACACAAGCCTACGTCACTAATCTGGACCAACTAGATGAAACAAAATGCTATAGCTTCCCTGAAATACATTATACACCATGGGGCAGCTACTAGGGAAGAAACAATGGTATACCTGGACGAGCTTGCACTCGCTTGGTTGTCCTCCGGACAACGTATTTGGTTAAACCAACTATTGCAGATGAAGTGAGGGAGGCCATTCAATCGTTGCCCACTGACAAGGCGTCAAGAAGCGAAGGACTAATTAGTTAATTTTACAATGCCTTCTCTGACCTGAGAAGACCACAATTGTAGGAAAAGTATGCAGAAGCTTATGACAATAAACTGCTCCCCACAACTTTACGGGAGCCCTTGGTAATAACCTTATTGAAGCCAGGCAAACATTCAACGAGATGTGAATCCTATAGACCATTATCACTCCTAAACATAGACACAAGGATACTTGCTAAAATAATAGCGACCAGGATGCGGCCACTTTCGCCAGCGCTTGTGCTCCTGGATTAATAATCGGGATTCCTCCCAGAACTATCAACTACGCACAACCTAACAACAATATTCGCTGTAACGCCCCAATTGGATACGGACAATAAAGCTGCAGCTGTGCTGTTAGAAGCAGCTAAGGCTTTTGATTCTATAATATGGAGCTTTATGTTTGATGTGCTACACGGTATGGGCATGCCACAAGCATTTACACATTGGATATGCTGATTGTACACTAATCCGGTTGCAAGAATACAGGTTAAGAACACTCATTCCTCTCTAATACCGATATGTAGAGGAACGCTGTAAGGCTGCCCAATATCCCCCATGCTATTTGCGCTTGCATTAGAGCCCTTGGCATGCAGTGTGCAGCAGAAACATGCAGACGCAACACTAAGATTTACGTAGAGGCCATTGGCTATAAAACTATATGCAGACGATATGGTGCTGTATGTACGAAACCCGGAAGAATGGTTAAGCCCCTTGATAAGGGAGTTTGTCAAATATGAAATGCTCTCCGGTCTAAGCACAAATTAGGCAAAATCATTTATATTTCCCCTAACAGATAGCACAATCCCAACGACCTGGACTTTCTGCAGGAAAATGCGTTGAACCATTCAAGTACCTGGGTGTGTGGATACTGAAAGACCCTGAAATAATACTCAAAGAGAACTACGGCCGAGCACTATCGACTATGGAGGTGGCCCGATGGATAAAACTACCATTGACACTAGCTGAAAGGGTGGCAGTTATAAAGATGATAGTGATCCCATAATTTTTATATCTGTTCACTAACATTCCCCTCAACCTGACTAAAGCATTCTTTACTGCACTACGCTCCAACATGATCAGATTGGTTTAGGGGGGTAAACAACCCCTCTGTAGCTGGGAGGTACTTTCTGGACCATATGCACAAGGGGGTTCGGGGACCTAGACCTATATCTATACTACCTTTGCATGCAGGCACACTTTGCACAATACTGGTACTCCCCCTCCTTCTCCCCTATATAGCGGTAGTAGGAGACGGTGTACACCCCACGCCACTCACAGCTCTATTGCCAAAAATGCAACAACCACACCCCAGAAGGGAATATAGCAAAACCGACAGAACAGTTAAGGTCTACCAGAAAATGGCAACAAGTAAAGAGAAAAAGTACCAATGCAATGCCCCCGCATTGCCATTGGTACCCCACTCAAGCATATCAGTCGCACAGAAACCTAAAGCGCCATCCCTCCTGGCAGAAATAGGTGTTGTCACTATGGGAGATGCAAACCTGGACGGTACATTTATCACCCTGGAAACTGTCTCTACGTACAAAAATAGTACTCCTATACTGACATTTACATACCACAGACTGAAAGAAGCCCGTAGAAATGTAAATTCACTACACCCAGCAGCACCGCAGATACTGAAATTGTTACAATTAATGCTTGACAGATCATCTCGCACGAAACTGGTCACCTAATTATATCATGCAATGTAGGTAGAGACAGCCCCACAATATAGACACCCAATCACAAAGAAAGATTGGGAATATTGCTGCGCACTAACCGGTAACCTGACAGCTAACTACAACCTACGAATCATCCATTTTAAATATATATAACAGCTATACTACACTCCAGTGCAGTTGCATAGATATGGGCTGAGGGACTCTGCTACATGTAAAAGATGTAACACATTAGACTCGGACTTTATGCATCTAGCGTGGTATTGCTAGAAGGTACAGGATTACTGGGTGCAGGTAACTAAGGCACTTTTGGATAGGACAATGGAGGTGGTGGCTTGCAACCCGCAATTATGCCTGCAGGGTCTTGTTGCAGGGCTGCAACCACAGAATCCGAGATTAGTGGCGAGTGCACTCCTGCTGGACAAAAATAAAGTAGCTCAAAACTGGGGCAGTAGAAGAGCACCACAGCTTGCACAATAGTTAAAATATACAACATACTGTAAGGATCAATTGACTCAATATGCAGAGAAACCCCCAACGGCGCCTATGCCAAAGACATATGGGCATCCTTTCCAGCATATCTATTGGCAAACTAACGAGAAGACCCAGCAGACATGTCTCCAGATGACTGACTTAATCGTGTTATTTTCTCCCTACTGGTCCCTGCGGGGTGACTCGATGTATTTAAGCCAAACCCTGTATGTATACCAACACCCGGTAGATGAGATATGCATACAGTATGAATAATGGTAGTGTACCTTCTGTTTGTATTATATAACTGAGAAATTGAATTAAAAATAAATAAAGAAATACAGGCAACATAAGAGGTACAGGAGGAGGAGAAGAGAGGGAAGGGGGACAACGAGCAGGAGGCAGGTGAGAGGTCGCTCAGTCTTGTCTCATAGGCCTTTTGGAAGTTGGAAGGACCGGAGGTTTGATGGCCTCCTCAAAAGACAACTTCCTCCTATGAATAAAAGAGTACTTTGGCACCTGTGGAGTTTTTGCCAGGATCAGATCAGTGCCTGGCTGGATCTGCTACTGCTGAACACCCAAATATTCCTGCAGCCGCTTGAGGATGTCTGAAATCTACAGAAGCCGCAGAGGAGGCAGCGGTGGAAAAGGGTCTTGATGCGACTTCAGATGGCCACTCTCCAGAGGGTGTTGAACTATCTCAGTACTGAATGGTTCAGGTCCGTAAGTCTCAAAGCCATACTCACCCTCGGCGCCAAGTGTTTTGATGCAATCTGCCTTGGCTCTGAAATTTTCCGCTCCACCCCTATCGAGCCAGGGGGTGGGCATAGGGTGCATCTTTGAATCTGGCCCAAAGCGGCAGACAAGGCTCTGTGCTTTGTAAAGAGGTGCGGCGCCATGTGTGGAACGGGTGTTCGGTCCATCTTGAAATGGTGGGGACAGCAATGACTGGAAGGCAGTGGGGCATTAGAAGCCTCATGGGTGGCACGGGAGCTTGGGGCTGATGCCTCCAAGTGGTGAGTTAAGGGATCATCATTACTTACTGTGAACTTATGTTGCTGCTGGGCCAAATCACAGGTTTAATCATTATGGTTGGCTCAGTATTTAATCTTTTAACAGCCAATGAAATGAATACCATTTAACCTGGGTAACAATAACACTTATTTACAGGGCTAGGAAAGGGAAAGAATATTGATCAAGCAATACATATAAAAACAGAGGAGTATAATAAAATACAAAAAAAAGGAAATCCCAAATTGAAGCAACCCCATTTACAAAATGCTTTAGAAAAGATATAAAAAAAATTTGCTGATCCAGCACTTACTTCCTCAGCAGTATCCTTCTCTATGCGCACTATTTTATTCTCCCAGTAGATACGCTGGGATTCCAGTTGGCTTGTTAATAAATAGGAGTACTACAGAAACACAAAGAAAACAGAACATACATTAGGAAAGAGGTAAAAAAGACAATTGAGAACAAACAGTTCTCTTCATGTTACTGCTACCTTTGTGTAACCTAAAGTTACATGCTACAAAACTTACCACAAAATAAAGTACAAGTAAAGCACCTTGGTGGTAAACTTACTCATTATCAATGGTGTAGGAGACAAACATTATTTGCAGAATCCTCCTGAACATACAGAAATTAAGCAATGCCGGCAAAAATGATCAGACAAATTGCAATAATACGGAGAGGAAGAGAATATATATATTTAAAAAAAAAAAAAAATTAAAACCTTTATTTGAGAAAATGGATGCATACAAATACGGGTCTACAACCCGGGGGCCGGCCACGGAGCAAAACTGGAAAGCACCATCGTCAATTAAAGGCACAGAGTGGTTAAACGATATTACCCAGCGCTGCAAGTCAGTATTATCAGCTAACTAGAACCACTTGACACAGGATTAGAGGAGGTTAATTTTATATATTTAAAGAATAAAGGATCGGTCGTATAGATAGCAACCTGGAGTACATGGCGGGGAATAATCCAACTGTTTCGTTGCAGTACAACAGAAGAGCAGTAGTCAGAAAGGTCAATAGCATGCAAAACATAGGTCCGTTTATAATTCCTCAATGGTAGTGTCCACGCCCAACCACATGTACCCAGAAACTAACTGAACAGCAATTCCGCAGTAATAAAACCCATCAGGGAAACAGATAGGCTGCAATCACTATACATCCCAACCCCAGAAATAAGAAAGCGAGAAATCCAAAGAAGAAAAGAAGCAGGGGGACTCCACGTTATTGTACCCGCCCCTCAATGATAATGGCGAGCAATAATACAAATAGCGAACGTGCTTGGGGGCGGAGCGACAAATCAGGAGAAACAGTGCCATGAGTATCATGTGTCGTAAAATACATATTCCCTCCCTCACTGTAACTCACCCCACGGGGTTACAAACAGTCGTGGAGACCCAAGGAAAGGATACAAAAGAGCAATAGAAACAAAGAACTACCTAATAGACCCTACTCCACCCACCCCACCCTGCACCCCTGCAGAAGGCTATGGCCTACCCCCCCCAGCAGCGTGCCTGTCGCCCTAATGATGAACCCGAAATATAGAAAAAGAGAATATAGGGAAACGGAAAAGGAAAGGGAGAAAGAAGAAAGAGCCTGGGGAGAGGAACCAGTAGCAAATGGTACGCCCACTTACGCTGTGAGTAATACCCAAAACGAAACTGGCAGGTGTTCAGCCACATGCAAATACGAAGGACTCAACAAAGTATCACAATGTAAGGCAGTCCTTTACTCCATATACCAATCAGTAGCCCTCCGAAATGAACCGGGTTCATCATAGTCCCTTCTTGGCCATCGTCGCTATGTACGTAGATCCAGTGGGCATAGGACATGACGATGAAGAAAGGCCATGGAAAAATTGCTGGAGTATCAACGGAAACAGCCAATAGGACCCTGTAGGAGAGTAGGGTCTGCAATCCTATGATCACCCAGATTTTTTGCTTTTGTTTCACTGGTTTACGACTTTCTCGGGCTGTGGGCCTGCCAATCAGACCCACAGCCTAGCTGTTCTCTCACTAAATTGACATGTGTACCTTAGGTGTATTATCCAATTGGGACTGGGCCACCTTATCAGACCCTGTAACTCGGGGCATAGTAGTACCCAGGGCCTACCAGGGGCTGAAGCATGTATTATGCCGCCCCTGGATGGCCATCTAAATCTGACACAACTGGCTGCACGACAGCTGGGGCAGGGTGGTGTAATCACCCTTTGCTTTAGATATAGTATACCTATATCTAACCCTAAAAATGGACACACAGATTCCTATCAGTCACTCCTATGGCAGGCCTTGACAATCCTGAAGGCAGAGTGCTTGGAATCGTGTGAAATGGTGCTCTGGCATGAGCTGAGCCCGTTTGCAGCTTGCGGAACCAAGTCCTAATAGCTGTTCCATGATAACGCATACCATATACTCTTAAGTGCATTATAATCCTCGCGGTTAAATGCTATCTCTGGTATTGCTTTATCAAAACATGTCGAGTAAGGTGTCATAGGAATTGGAATACTAACCCCTCGCCAATTCTGGCGACGGGGTTAGCATTCCACCCTTCTAGAGGGACACGACATGTATGTAACTGTGAACCCCGGTTAAAGTTAACTGAAGCCTCAGCTCCACAAAATGGATGCTGCCACCACAGACACGAGTCTGACCTCCTGCTGCTGGGAGTCCTTCCAGCGAGGAGAGCGTGGACAAAGGGTTTCCTGCCAGGGGCGGTGCTAGCACCATCCCAGACAGGGTTTTGTGTATCCTGGGTAGGCAGGGCTTTACAGGAAGGTGACTGCAGAGTGGCACCCCGGTGCTCACTACGCATCTGTCGGCTAGAACCAGTTCCAGGGGCACACCAGCCCCTGGCCTGGGGAAAGTCCGGCATGGGAGAGGGGTGTAACCACCCCCCTTCCTGGTCCCACCCCTAGGGCAGGACCTAGTCGCGTACCCACCCCTTTCTTTAGGATAAAGGCAGGAGCGGGGACCCTTCCAAATTAGATCATCTTTGAATCAAGAAACTACTTTCTACGAAAGGAACTCTCGACTTCTTCTCAAGATTTCTCCCTTGTGGCTAAGGAGTAGTCACCCTGCATCCGCAGGCACCATCTAAGAACTCTGCGGTTTGCTGCACGTCCTTCCTCAGGAATCCGACCGACCAGCACGACGAGACCCTGCTTCCCTGGCACCTCTGACCTCTACCTACCTCTACAGCTAAGCTGAGAACCGTAGGTGCGACGAGACCTCGAGGGACCGGCCATCATCAGAACTGCACGACTTCATTCCAGCACAACTGCCGAGGGATCCTCTGGTGAGTGCTTTGGGGTCCGAGAAGCCCCGACCCTGAGCAGCTCCAGCACCGAAGTCCAGCCTCCCAGCATCTCCACGATCTGCGTGGGGCCCTTCTGCTTTTTGCTGCTCACCGCGTTGTTTGGCTACTAGCCCGCTGGCTTGTGGCCTTCTTAACGACGCCCGACGACATCACTGCTGCTGGTCTGGTTGCTCCAGACTGGCCCTTGCTCCCTTCCAAAAGAGGAGCATCCCGGACCCTCCTGGTCCACACCAGACGCCATTTTAGGTCCACCGCGTGGGCTTGAATTTGCCAAGACTTGATGCCCCAATCCTGGGCCCGGCGACGTCGACAGCTTCATCCATCGTGGGACAGCTCGCACCTCCATCCTGGTCGCCGACAACGCCTCCTGGTCCGTGAGACTGCAGAGCACAGCGTCGCCCACTCACCTAGTCGAGGTGACTACCATCCGGTACCCTCCTGGTGCCACCTGACTACTGGCTAGTAGTCACGAACTTGGTCCCCTCTGCTTTCAGGTGTCATCCATCTTCGATCCAGGCTTGGATCACTTGAACAATCTTCACTGGTCGCCTGCCAGCAACTTCTTTCTTCAGGCTCCTGGTTCGTCTACGAGGATTCCCGACGTCTTTTGAGAGCTATGCAGCTGCAGCCCCTGGGCTACGTAAACTCGGCATTTCGGTGCCCCAGCATAGCCTCACTATCCAAGGGTCAGGATCCACTGTCGTTTTCGATCTACCTAGTCGGGTTCGCCCGAGAACACTAACTTTGTGAAATCTAGCTACCATAGACTTTGTCCCGCATCCCGCGTGAGAGTGCATACTCTGCACCCGAGTCCCCTAGGCCTCCTACTAGTAATCTGAAGGTTCAGTAACGTAGTCCTAGCGATTCCAAAGCCTATTAGTACAGTACTTACCTGCTAGTAATTTCGCATTCCACTTCCATAGTATATGGTTTTTCGTGCCCCTCTGGCATTTGTGTAAATTGTGCAACTTGAAGTATTTTCATAAGAGTTTTGTTGTGTGCTTAGTACCCTGTCCTCATAAAGAGTACAGGGCTGTTGTGATCTAAATAAATACACTGTTTATTTTCATAACACTTGTGTGGTGTCCTTTCACTTGGTGTTCAAGGGGTATATGTGATGGTATAACAGCTGGCTTAACACGCCCTCTAGAGTTTAGCCCGAGGACTGCTCGTATCCACGCTACTAGGATAGCTGGTCTATAAGGTTGACTTACAACCAATCACCATAAGGGTTGTTTGGACTGATACAAAGTGCTCACTAGAATAGTGAACATTATATATCAGGCCAACTTCTCACATTGGTGAGCAGCGGTTGGGATTTGAGCTTGCTGTTGTTTTACCACACGTATCCTGAGAATATCTTGTGAAAGATCACATAAGTACTCCAGGTACATATAACTTAGCTTAGAATACTCTGAGTTCTAATGAACCAGCTGTTGTAGCTCCTCAAGGCTTAGCACACCTTGGCTACAACTCTTAGCAAGGGATCAGTAGGCAAACATATAGTGTAGGTAGGTGCATCACTTACACCACACTAGAAGCAGCATGTCAGACAAAGGAGGAAACTCTGAGTCTCCCCTTGTGTCAGTTGACCCTCCACAGGTCATGTCCAGATATGCTGCACTTAGCTTCCAGGAGATGAGACAAATCTGTACATCTAGGAAGCTAAAACAGGGTGCAAACCCTACCATTCCTTTTCTGATTGGTCTCTTAGAGACTTATGATGCTAGGAGGGCTGGTAACACAGAACCTTCTCATCCAGATGGGAATATGCCTCCCCTAGAGGGAACCACAGGTGACCCTGACCTTATCCATCTCTCTGCAGAAGGTGAAGAGGAGGATGAGGATCTAGAGCCATCTGAGGATGAGGCAGACAAAGGTCCAGTTGTAGTTAGCCAGCTAACTATGGACAACTTAAGCAGGCATGAGAATGGTACTAGGAGACCCCTGGGGCCCCTCGCAGGCCAGCTTAACATTGGGAATGGACGAGTTAGGTCTCTATCCAGAGGCTCTAACAGATCCATTCGAACCAATGGCTCTCAGGGCTCTTCTCAAAGAGGGATGACATCCCCTCAGAGGAGAGTATATGAAGCCAAAGTGAGGGAAGTCAATCTGAGGATTGAAAGGGAAGAACTTGCCCTGGCCAAAGAGAGACTTGCCTTTGCTAGAGAGCAAAAGTTAAGTGGGTTAGATCTCACTGGTGGCAGCATTCCCCCAAGGGAAAACAGGAGTTTAGACACTAGACACCTGAGTAAGATAGTGCCCCCCTTTAAACAAGGGGATGATATCCACAAATGTATTACTGCTTTGGAGAGGGCCTGCACTGTACAGTGTGTCCCCCAGAGTCAGTGGGCAGCTATCTTGTGGCTCTCCTTTGAAGGTAAAGGTAGAGATAAGCTCCTCACTACTAGAGCTGAGGATGCTAACAATTACCAAGTCCTGAAAAATACACTGATTGATGGGTTTGGCCTAACCACTGAGCAGTACAGGTTGCTGTTCAGGGATACCCAGAAAACTCAGTCTCAGGACTGGTCTGATTTTGTCGATTGTGCCACTAAGGCTTTGGAGGGCTGGTTGCTGGGCAGTAAAGTTACTGATTATACAGGATTGTACAATCTGATCATGAGGGAACAGATTTTAAACAATTGTCAGAACCAGTTGTTGCATCATTATCTTGTTGACTCAGATCTGACCTCTCCCCAAGAATTGGGAAAGAAGGCAGACAGATGGGTCAGAACAAGAGTTAAGCAGAACCAGGGCCAGAACCAGGGTGGTCAGAAGAAAGCAGACCAGAAGGGTAAAGATTCTAAGGGTGAACAAAATGACCAGAAGTCTTTGACAGGTCCCCAACAACCCAAAGAGGGTGGAGGTCAGGCTTCCCAGAAAAAGAAGAATCAAGAAGGCCAATCAAAAAGGTGGTGCCAATACTGTAAAAGTAAAACTCACTGGTTTAGTGAGTGCACCAAGAAAGGAGGGCAGACTCCTGCTACTGCAGCCCCTAAGGCACCTGTGCCCCCTAGTACAGCCAGCAGTAGTAGTGCACCTCCCAAGGGATTAGTTGGGTTAACCTTGGGTTCTGAGGGGTATGACAACTTAGTTGGCACACTCACTCAGGCTGTCCTTGTCTGTACAGGGGATATGGATATATCCCCTGATGTCAGTCCCAATACTTTGGGCAAATACAGGCAGACACCTTTAATAAATGGAAGAATGGCTCAGGCCTATAGGGACACTTGTGCCAGTGTCACAATGGTGACACCTAACTTTGTGGACCCTGGACAGATCATGCCAGGTACAGATTTCCTGGTGACCAATGCAAGCAATGTCACTACCAGTCATAGTATGGCAATTGTTGCTTTCTCCTGGGGAGGGGTAAATGGCCAAAAGAAGGTTGTAGTTAGTTCAGACCTCCCAGTGGATTGTTTGTTGGGCAATGATTTGGAGTCATCACAATGGTCAGAAGTGGAGCAGAGGACTCACATGGAGATGTTAGGCTTGTCAGCACATGTGCTTGCTGTGACTAGGTCACAGGCCAGAAGATGCCCCACTGAACAGGTGCTGGATCCTGGAACAATGGACCAGACACCTTCCAAGAAGAAGAGCAGTAGGGTTAAGGCATTGCCTTCCCCCTTGACCCAGGCTGAGGATCAAGTCTCAGAGGAGGCTGACCTACAGGAATTGAGGGAAACTGAGCCTAAAGAATTTGAACTTGATCAAGTTGAATTTCTGGGCTCAGGGGGACCCTCAAGAGAAGACCTGGGGAAGGAACAATTAGACTGCCCTTCCCTTGAACCCCTCAGACAGCAGGCTGCTGCTGAGGCTGCTGGGAACGCCACAGGTACCCACAAGGTATACTGGGAGGATGGACTCCTGTACACTGAGGCAAGAGACCCCAAGCCTGGCATGACCAGGAGGCTGGTTATCCCCTTGTCTCAGAGAGGTTTCCTTCTTACCTTGGCCCATGAGATTCCCTTAGCAGGACACTTAGGCCAGACAAAGACTTGGGACAGACTTGTCTCACACTTTCACTGGCCTCACATGAATGAGGATACCAAGGAGTTTTGTCGCTCCTGTGTCACTTGCCAAGCCAGTGGTAAGTCAGGTGGCACAACAAAGGCCCCCCTTATACCAATGCCTGTGGTGGGGGTGCCCTTTGAAAGAGTGGGGATTGACATTGTTGGTCCAATGGAACCCCAGACAGCATCAGGGCACAAGTTTATACTGGTGGTAGTGGATCATGCCACCAGGTATCCTGAAGCTATTCCCCTTAGGACCACTACAGCATCTGTTGTGGCAAGAGCCCTAGTTGGAGTGTTCTCCAGAGTGGGCTTCCCAAAGGAGGTTGTCTCTGACAGAGGTGCAAACTTAATGTCAAGCTACTTAACTGCTATGTGGAAGGAATGTGGTGTCAACTACAAGTTCACTACACCCTATCATCCACAATGCAATGGGCTTGTTGAAAGGTTCAACAGGACCCTAAAAGGGATGATTCATGGACTACCTGAAAAGCTCAGGCGTAGATGGGATGTCCTGATACCCTGCCTTCTGTTTGCTTACAGAGAGGTCCCACAAAAGGGGGTTGGCTACAGCCCTTTTGAACTTTTGTATGGGCATCCTGTAAGAGGACCCCTGTGTTTGGTGAAGGAAGGATGGGAGAGACCTCTCAAAAAGCCTGCAACCAACATAGTGGACTATGTACTTGGTCTCCACTCCAGGATGGCTGAGTATATGAAGAAGGCATCTGAAAACCTTAAGGCCAGCCAAGAACTCCAAAAAGCTTGGCATGACCTGACTGTGTATCAGCCTGGACAGAAGGTGTGGGTGTTGGAGCCAGTGGCCCCAGCAGCACTCAAAGACAAATGGTCTGGGCCCCACACAATTCTTGAGCAAAAGGGAGAGGTCACCTACCTGGTGGACCTTGGAACTCCCAGGAGCCCCCACAGGGTGCTCCATGTTAACAGGCTCAAAGCATATGTCGACAGGAAGGACATGAGCTTGCTCATGGCCATAGATGAGGGACAGGAGGAAGAGAGTGACCCTCTCCCAGACCTGCTCACTCAGAATCCTGATGATGGATCAGTAGATGGTGTTGTCTTTTGTGGCAGCCTCTCTGAACATCAACAGAAGGATTGCAAACAAGTTCTTCAATCCTTCAGGCATTTGTTCTCTCTAACACCCAGTCAGACCAATTGGTGTACCCATGAGGTTGACACTGGTGACAGCTTGCCATCAAGAGTAAAATCTACAGGCAGCCTGATCATGTTAGAGACTGCATCAAAACTGAAGTGCAGAAAATGTTGGAGTTGGGAGTCATTGAACCCTCAGATAGCCCTTGGGCTAGTCCAGTAGTTCTAGTGCCAAAGCCTCACACCCAGGGATGGTAAGAAAGAGATGAGGTTTTGCGTAGACTACAGAGGTCTCAATGCAGTCACTAAGACTGATGCCCACCCAATACCAAGGGCAGATGAGCTTATAGATAGATTGGCTTCTGCCAACTACTTAAGTACATTTGACCTGACAGCTGGGTATTGGCAAATCAGGTTAGCTGAGGATGCCAAGCCCAAGACAGCATTTTCTACCCCTGGTGGGCATTATCAATTTGTGGTATTGCCCTGTGGTTTGAAAAATGCACCTGCCACCTTCCAAAGGTTGGTGAATCATGTTCTCACTGGGCTGGATGACTTCTGTGCAGCATATCTTGATGATATTGCTGTCTTTAGCTCCACCTGGGAGGATCACCTGGTCCACCTGAGGAAAGTGTTAGAGGCACTGCAAGCAGCAGGTCTCACTATCAAGGTCACCAAGTGCCAGATAGGGCAGACACAGGTTGTATACTTGGGCCACCTGAGGTTCCGTGACGGTTCCGTGACGACTTGAACCCGTGTTTTCAAGTTTGTCGGAAATACATAAAATTAGTATCAGCGAACCGCAAATGATCCATTTAGTATATCCTAGTGTTTTCGCTACGCTACGAGCAAGAGCACTCCTTCCACTGACACATTTCTGATATACACACGGCATCCATCTTAGATCGTGGCCGCCATTTTGTGGTTCCTTGCCCTCACATATGCAATAGCCTCTGATCATTTCATTCACTTCACTTTGATTAAAGACACGTAGCCTTAGCCGGAGATTCACCTCTTACATGACACGTGCACCTTAAACCAGATCACGCTGAAGCTGCATGACTCGACAAAGGCTGCCTCCTCTGCCCGAGGCCAGCCCACCTGAACTGGTTTTCCTGTCCATTGTACCTGATCATGATTAGGCGGCCGAAGCCGGTAGCCTTGCCCATTTACAACCCACAAACATCTCTTATCCCGTTTTCTATCTTCTGCACCTGGCTCTGCTCCTTTTCCTTCTGGGCCTTTATTAGGGGGAGGTAACGAACTTTACGATGAGGCGGTCCGGGTCTTGAATGCAATATTGACAAGGGATTGTGATGGACTGGTGGGAACCCCTCTTCGTGATGTTTGGTATCAGATATTATCGACAGTTCCTGTGTAACGCCAAATATTTATTGTTTAGAGACACAAAAGGTTTGGGAATGTACCGACATGTGAAATATTTGCCTAGAGCACAATTTTTGGTATATAAGGAGCAACCCACTTTGTACAAATCGAACAGTCTCCTAGATTCTGCCCGTGTGTAGATTCTGTGACTTCTGTGTCCCTGCAGTAATAAACCTTTGGTCTTTGACGCCACCATCGAGAAGCCCGTGTTTCTGTTCATTTGTGCACCAAGGCAGGTGGGACTCCGGGGTCTTTGGGTGTTGTACCCTGACACCTCTGGACGGAACCAAAAAGTCCAGAACTCCAATTGGCGCCCAACGTGGGGCGACGTCATTCGGTACCGGTCCAAAAGCCTGAAGAGTTCGAGAAGCTTCGTGTGAAGATTCCTGAGGGAGGCGCCCCACTTCATCGATCCCGGCATATCGCAAAAGTGGCCCTGAAGTTCTCTTCCACGAGGGTTCCCGTTCAGGACGGCTGCAGTGGGCCGTTGCCTTGACCGTCGCCCTGTCTTGGACCCGAAGTGGTGCAGTCCTTAGTACGGCGAAACGTGACGGGTTTCTCCTTGGTGACGTCTTCAGTGCCTCAGTTAAGTATTTAGTGATAGCTAGCTGGTTACTTTTGTGAGGATTGTTAAAAATCCTTGATCGGTTCTTGGTTTGGTTTGGTTTTGTTAGATTATCACTAGTTGTTCTGGTTACGATAATCTATTTGGTTCAGTTTGGGTATCGATACATCAGTTCGTTTTGGTAGGCCTAAGTTCTTGGTTCAAGTGCACAATTTGTTTCGTGTTTTGTTTGTTTTGTGTTCCGGACTGAGAATGGTAAGTCGGAAAATGTTGTCTTGTTTTAGTTGCAACAGTGACTCACAATTAGAGGATTCCTGTCTGGTTCCTCCGATTGGGACTCCCCTATATGACCTATATTGTAAGTATGGTGTGGGTCCTATAACTTATAATGAGATATGGGTCCGTTATTGTAAGAAGGATGGTGTCCTTAGTTGGCCACTGCATGGTAGTTTTGAACAAGAGATTCTCGACAATTTAGAAGCGAAATTGTTTAGGAAGAAAGCCCGGCCGGCAATGTTTGACTCTTTTCGTTATTGGCGGAAAGAATCCAAACAGAGAGAAATGAAAAGGTTGAAAAAAGAGCAAAAAGAACTAGAAGAGTTAACTCTAGAGCAAGCGACTAAACAGTTGCAGGCTGACGAGTGTGAGAAAGCCATAGATGTAGCCATTAGAGAGCGTAACTTAGCGATTGACAAGTGCTATCCTGCCTTGCCATCGAAAATGGCTAAGATACTGGAGGATTCCGAAAACGATCCTCTGCTATCTTATCTGTTACGGTCGCCTCCACCGTACGCACAAGGTGCTGCGGCTCCACTTATACCGGATGTTCAATTGCCGGTTGCTGGACAACCTGGTGTTCTTGTTCCTCAGAATCAAGTTCCTATACTTCCTGTGGTGAATGTAAATGTTCCTACAGCTCCTCCTCTTCCCGCACTGCCCGCTCCTATACCTACCACTGTACCTATTGGTCCTCAAACTATTTTCCTCGATACTCCTACTGTTTCGTCATCTATTCCTACCTCTACTGCGTTCTCTATGTCTGCGAGTGTACTAACTCCACTTTCTGTTCGTCGAAGAATTACTGATTCTGTTACTAATATGCTGTCTCCTATATATAAAACCTTGATTAAGACTCCTACTCCTGACTCTGTTCAGAGACGGAGTCAGCTTCCAAGTACTGAGGAACGGGGAGTTTTAGACTCCACAGCTCTCAGATGGATTACAAAAGTTAGAAGATATAATACGAAAGATGTGTTAGAGACATTTATGCAATGGGGAGAGCCAACACAGCGATACGTCTTCGACGAGATGTGCTCGTTGTTGCGTGAGGAAATAGAAGAAGACGATGTCGAATCAGATTTGGAAGATTTAATTAGGGTTCAAAAAGAGTTTGCTGCTGGAATGATAGTGGGCGATAATATAAAGGAAGCGATGGAACTCATTTTGAGTTTTAGGATTGATCCATCTCTTCGTTCCCCGAGAGATTTAGAGAAAGGTAGAATGAAGCCAAGTCGCCAATATCCTATGAGGGAGGTTCCTCCAATTTGGCGCGAAGCAGTACAACGTGATGATAATGCGGGTATTGCAGCTGCTCCAGCACAGTTCCAAAGAGTATGGATACATATTCCGTGGAAGCGAGCAGAAGTGTTAGCAGTGAAACAGGCCTTGCCAGATCCACGTAAGAATCCAGCCGGATATTACAAGGAATTGACACAGACAGTTGAGGCTTGTATAATGAACTTAGCCGACATTGATATGTTGTTTGGTAATGTAGTTCCACAACCAGTGTGGGCTAAAATTCGTAGAGAGGATCATCAGGCTGCTTTAGGTGGTGATTGGGCAGCTATCACTGCAGCAGACGCTCAACAAATAGGTGGTGCGAAACCCGAACCTTTGATTGCTAATCTGCCAGGCAGAATAATAGATTTAATGAAGACTCTGATGCCAGCATTGCGTGTTAATTGGGATAAATTATCCGCATGCAAGCAGAAGAAAGACGAAAGTGTCTCCGACTTCTTCACGAGGTTCGAAGAGACTTTTGTAGACCATAGTGGTCAGGATATGAGCACTGAAGGAGGACAGAGATTGTTTGTCGATAAATTTGTGCATAATTTGTTACCCGAATTATGCAATAAATTGAAAGACTCAGAAAGTGCGTGGGCTGTATCTACGACAGCGCAAATACTTGCGACTGCACAGTACTATGAAAATAGGGATAAAGAGGAAAAGGAGAAATCAGAGAAGAAAACGAAAGATTTAAAGACTAAAGTTCTTTTACAGCAGGCGTATCCGCCTCGCACGAATCAGACTAATATGCAACAGAATTCGTATCAAAGGACAGATTATAGTACATCAAGGCCTCAATATCAATGGAATCAATGCGCGTACTGTAAGAAAGAGGGTCACTATAAAAATGATTGTCAGATCTTAGCGCAAAATAATGCGGCAGCAGCTCAGAGAGGTCGTGGTAATTTTGCACAGAATTCTAGAGGTCGGGGACGAGGTGCTATGCCTCCGCAAACGAATGATCGTCCCTCCAATCATTTTGATCAGCGAAATGTACAGTCAGCTCAACAGAATAGATCTCAGCAATATCTTGTTGAGGATTATTGTGAAGTTGAAGAGGGATTTCAACAAAATGGGTACTAGGACAGCCATGGACAGAGAGAGGGAGTAGTATCAGTTCCAGTGGATCAGAGTGGGCCTTATGTCGCAGTAGCAACATCAGGTGTAGTCGAACCGTTTCTGTTGGATACTGGTGCCGCAAAAAGTTCTATAATGCATGCGAAACTCCCTGGCGCACCTTTGTCTGGCTCAACAAATGTTTCCGTAGGTTTTTCAGGCGCCCCTGTGTACAACCCGATATCTGGTCCTTTGTCTATTTCTGTTGGACCGTGTCAATTGAAAGCACCCTTAATTTTGACGACAGGTTGTAATGAAAATCTGCTTGGTTTAGATTTGTTAAAACGACTATATGCGACATTGTACTGTTCTCCGGAAGGAGTACAGATTACTTTGGGTAAAAGACTCACCTCTCCGATGTACTTGTCAATGGACAAACTCCCGCCGGAGCTACGTTCACTCCCTGATTCTCTTTGGGCGACTGGTCCCAACGATGTAGGTCTACTAGAGATTCCACCGTATGTAGTAACTTTGAAAGCGAATGTGAAATTTCCAAGAATTCCTCAATATAAAATATCGAATGAAGGTGAGCGTGCACTCTTATTGATTGTGCAAGATTTGATTAAAAAAGGTGTGGTTGAAGAAACGCGAGGAAATGTTTGTAATAGTCCTGTATTGCCGATTTTGAAACGAACAGATCCTACAAAGCCTCCAGTCTATAGGTTTGTCATAGACCTTAGAGAAGTTAATAAGATTGTAATTCCGCAGTTTCCTGTAGTGCCAGACATTACTGCTTTGTTAACATTGATTCCTGCTACAGCTACATGGTTCTCAGTCATCGACTTGAAGAATGCCTTTTTCAGCATTCCGATAGCCGAGGAAAGCAGAGATATTTTTGGCTTCTGTTTAGGAGGTCGCAGTTTCAGATTTAAACGCGCTCCACAAGGCTACTGTGAAAGTCCATCTATTTACAGTCAAGCTTTAAAAAGCCAGTTAGATTCTTTTGTCCTTCCTCCAGGTTCTGCCCTAGTACAATACGTAGATGATCTTTTGGTGGCTGCCGATGACAAGGAAACTTGCAAAGCAGCTACAATTTCACTATTGCATCATTTGTCTAATTTGAATCATAAGGTGTCACCTTCCAAAATGCAATATTGCTGCCAAGAAGTAACCTACTTAGGTCATCTCTTGTCAAAGGAGGGAAGGAAGTTGACCCCAGAAAGAATAAAAGCAATTACGCAGATGAGTGTTCCACGCACACAGAGGGAAGTACGTGCCTTTCTAGGTATTACCTCTTACTGTAGGCAATGGATCCCAAATTTTTCACTTTTAGCAAAACCGTTGGTAGCTTTGACTGGGAAAAATGTTCCGAGTCCGGTGCCATGGTCTGATGAATGTCAAGAGAGTTTTGCTGAATTACGAAAAGCTTTGTGTTCAGCTCCTGTATTGGGCACACCTGATTACAGTAAGCCATTCACGCTCTACGTTCACGAAAGAGAAGGTTGCGCGTTGAGTGTCTTGACACAGAAGTTTGGTGATAAACAACGCCCTTGTGCGTATTTCTCATCAACATTAGATCCGGTAGCTAGAGCATTGCCTAGTTGTTTGAGGGCTACAGCGGCAGCTGCAGCTTCCATTCGACAATCTGCTGGTTTGGTGATGAACAATATGCTAGTGGTCATGGTTCCTCATGCAGTGGATACACTCATGAACCGAACGAAGACTCAACACCTTACTAGTGCGAGATTATCTGGTTACGAGCTGACGTTATTAGCGAGTCATATTCAGATCAAAAGATGCAATGTATTGAATCCAGCAACATTGTTGCCGACTGATCAAGAGTCGAGTGATTCTGAGCCACATGACTGTTATTTCAAAACGGAGGAAGAGACAAAAGGTCGTATCGACTTGAGAGATACTCCTCTATCCGACCCAGATGGTACGCTGTATGTGGACGGGTCATGTTTTAAATTGGAGAATGGTGATGTGACTGCTGCCTACGCGGTAACGACTTTGAAGACGATTGTGGAGACTGCAAGAGTGAGTCAGAATTCTGCCCAAGCAGCAGAGTTAATAGCTCTTACGAGAGCGTGTGTTTTAGCTGAGGGAAAGAGAGTGAATGTGTTTACAGATAGTCAGTACGCATTTGGCGTGGCCCATAGTTTTGGCCGGTTGTGGAGAGAAAGGGGTTTCATTACGTCCCATGGGACTAAGATTCAACATGGTCAGCTAGTTAACGACTTGTTAGAATCTCTAACCTTACCGACTGAAGTTGCGATTGTGAAGTGCAGTGCTCATAAAGCAATCACGGATGATATTGGTCGGGGAAATGCCTTTGCTGATGAAACCGCTAAACAGACAGCTAGAGACATGATGAGTAGAATGTATGTTGCTACGTCTGCAAGATGGATTGCTGAGTCTGGAATGTGTGAGGACACAATGGAAAGTGTGAAAGAGATTCAGAAAGAAGCGACTGAGGAAGAGAAACGCGTATGGAGAGAAAGTACGGGCAAATTGGACTCGAATGGATGTTGGATCGATTTGACAGAACAGCAGCGTTGGATGTTGCCTGATGCGTATGTGCTTGCAGTAGTGACGATGGCGCATGGAGTGGCGCACATAAGTTCTAAAGGGATATGTAAGATGTTAGCTCCGGTTTGGAAGAATGAGGGAATCAGTAAGTGTGCAGAGAGAGTGGTGAAAAATTGTATGGTGTGCTTGATGCATAATCCTGGCAAGGGAACTCCAACTCCAGCTGGTCATTTCGCTCCTCCTTCCTGTCCCTTTGAAGTGATTCAGTTAGACTTCATTCACATGGAACGCTGCAACAATTTAAAATACGTCCTGGTGGTAGTTTGTGCTTTTTCCAGGTGGATAGAAGCATACCCACTAAAGGACAACACTGCTTTATCAACTGCCAAAATTCTTCTCAAAGAATTTTTCCCTAGGTTTGGAATGCCACGGATTGTATGGTCAGATAACGGAAGTGAGTTTATAGGGAAAGTTATGCAGAGTGTGTGTGCTGGTCTAGGATTGAAACAAAAATTCCATAGTGCAAACCATCCCCAATCTGCTGGTTTAGTCGAGGGTTACAATGGCACCCTCAAGCTTAAAATAGCCAAAATTCAAGCATCCACAGGTTTGGCTTGGCCAGACGCACTTCCTTTGGCCTTGTTATCAACGAGAGCAACAGTGCATTCTAGAATAGGGCTTTCTCCATATGAGATTGTATTTGGCCGCCCGGCAAATGTCTGGGGTGTGCCAAGGCCTAAACAATTCTGCTCCATTGAATATCCTATGTTGATAGACTATCTTTACGACTTGACTGCTAAATTAAGTCTTATTCATCAACAGGTTTTTGATGCTTTGCCAAAACCTCCGGAGAGTCCAGGGCATCAGCTGAAACCCGGCGACCACGTGGTGGTCAGAAATTTTGCGAGGACAAAGAATCTTCAGCCTCGCTACATCGGCCCCTTCCAAATCCTGCTGGCGACGAGGACAGCTGTACGTGTTGCTGGTCGCAAGCACTGGATCCACGCTTCTCACGTAAAGCGTGTTCCACTGCCGCTGCCCTACGACGACTGGGTGAAGAAGGGAATTGGTGCCTCCGAATCTGAAATAACTCCAAAATTTGTCCCTTTCAGCGATGCCGATTTGATTTCTGACACTTTGAAACGTGACTCTCCTCTTGAAAAGACTGCTTTGAACATTGAACATTTGTCTCCAGCATCAAAAGAAACTTTGCCATCTGCGAACGTAAACTCTGCAACAGCTGCTAGTGATACACTATTTTCCGATCAAACAGTACCAGCAAGGAAAAGATACCACCTTAGAAGCCATAAAACGAACTTATAAAGCAGGCAACTGCATACTGTGATTTTGATATATTTATATATATTTTGAACTTTTGCTTTTCAGCCAGGAAGTTTGCTATTGTTTATTGTTTTTAATAAATTGCCTTGCCGTCTGGGTAGCCGTAGGGTCGTGGCTGTGTGCCTAGTTTGAATTTGCAGGGGTCTGACACAAGGTCGATCTTTCTGTTAGTACTGGGAACTCCCAGGGCTGACAGAGGCATTTTCATCTACGTACACATCATCAGTGGTCGCGAGCGGATTGTAGAAGATGGAACTTCCTGCGCTGCAACGAGAAAATGTGATTTACGTTCGCAGAAACAGACTAAATAGAATTCTTCACAGCAAATGTTTCTTGATGCAATGTGCCATTACATTTTTGATTGTTTTAGCAACATTGGTGGGTGGAATTGTCTTTAGCATAAATTTGATTTTTGTGCCAGTATCTACAGTACCTCCCCTTGATCCTGCTATTTCTACTGTTTCTTCTATACACTCTTTTCACTCGTTTCCGGAACATGAGCAAGCTCGACGCTCAGAATTCATTAATAATACTTTTGTACAGCTCTTGCACCAACACCAACTGGTAGTTAACACGACAGACTGTTGGGTGTGTGGCTTGATACCCCACACTATGGATAAAGGTATTCCCTATCTGGTTTTGCCTTTCAGCTACAATGGATCATTTCAGGCCCTTCAAACCATCTTTGCTTATGCTCTTGAGACCTATCCTCCACGTCCACCACGTTCCACTAAATATAACTCTGCCAACAAAGCTTTAGTCCAGGGAATTATTGACATGGTCAAAGACGTCAATAATACTCCATCATACCCTAGAGACGAATTGCGAGTATATTTAAGTTGGAATACTTCAGAGTATCGCCTTAGTTTAGGAGAAAGCAAGCGTAAAAGCTCAACTCCAATCTGGGTCGTACCTCACCGAGGTCAGGTCTGTTTGCAAGGTAATGGGAGAAATCCGAGAGCTCAGCTAGGGAGGAGTGAGTGCGTAGAGACTTATGTGTTTCCGGCTAACTCTTCCCCTGCCTTTCTTACTGCTAGGGGTACCTATTTCATTTGTCGAGACAGAGCTTATACATGGTTGCCTGCCGACTTCTCAGGATCATGTTATATTGCTCGATTATTGCCTCCGACATACACTGCTTCACCTGATTACCACAGAACAAGAGTAGCGAGAGGTGTTTTCAGTAAAGAAGATACCGCTGGTCAGGAAGCTGGAGACTTCTTCAAAGGCTTCCTTCCGTTCTGGGGGCCTATGGCCAATAGTAGAAACATACGTCAGCTAACACGGGTAGTTGAATCTACTATTACCGAAACTGCTGGTGCCCTTAGCAATCTGACAGCTGAGCTTCAGGCGGATAGGCTCATGACATTGCAGAACCGTATGGTTCTAGATGTTATACTTGCAGATCGAGGTGGGGTATGCAGAATGATCCAATCGAGCTGCTGTGTCTTTATTCCTAATAATGCTCCAACAGTTTACGAGGCGATCTCTAAGTTGCACAAGATTTCGGACTCCATACATGTAGATGAGGGAAACTGGTCCTTTATGGAGTGGGTTTGGACTCTGATCTCAGCGTGGGGATGGAAGGTTCTAATGGTCATTGGTGTCATCTTAATATTACTATTCTCATGTTGTCTGATTATCCAGTGTGGTCCTGCTCTGTGTAGTCTTTGTGCTACAACCTGTTTTAGGAAACCACCTGCATTTGGAGAAAAGACACGAGAAAGGATGATGATACAACAACATGTCACTGACCTGATGAGCATAGAACTAGATTCAGACATAGATTGAGTAATTGCCTATGTAAGGGCAAAAGGAGGGTCTGAGGTTCCGTGACGGTTCCGTGACGACTTGAACCCGTGTTTTCAAGTTTGTCGGAAATACATAAAATTAGTATCAGCGAACCGCAAATGATCCATTTAGTATATCCTAGTGTTTTCGCTACGCTACGAGCAAGAGCACTCCTTCCACTGACACATTTCTGATATACACACGGCATCCATCTTAGATCGTGGCCGCCATTTTGTGGTTCCTTGCCCTCACATATGCAATAGCCTCTGATCATTTCATTCACTTCACTTTGATTAAAGACACGTAGCCTTAGCCGGAGATTCACCTCTTACATGACACGTGCACCTTAAACCAGATCACGCTGAAGCTGCATGACTCGACAAAGGCTGCCTCCTCTGCCCGAGGCCAGCCCACCTGAACTGGTTTTCCTGTCCATTGTACCTGATCATGATTAGGCGGCCGAAGCCGGTAGCCTTGCCCATTTACAACCCACAAACATCTCTTATCCCGTTTTCTATCTTCTGCACCTGGCTCTGCTCCTTTTCCTTCTGGGCCTTTATTAGGGGGAGGTAACGAACTTTACGATGAGGCGGTCCGGGTCTTGAATGCAATATTGACAAGGGATTGTGATGGACTGGTGGGAACCCCTCTTCGTGATGTTTGGTATCAGATATTATCGACAGTTCCTGTGTAACGCCAAATATTTATTGTTTAGAGACACAAAAGGTTTGGGAATGTACCGACATGTGAAATATTTGCCTAGAGCACAATTTTTGGTATATAAGGAGCAACCCACTTTGTACAAATCGAACAGTCTCCTAGATTCTGCCCGTGTGTAGATTCTGTGACTTCTGTGTCCCTGCAGTAATAAACCTTTGGTCTTTGACGCCACCATCGAGAAGCCCGTGTTTCTGTTCATTTGTGCACCAAGGCAGGTGGGACTCCGGGGTCTTTGGGTGTTGTACCCTGACACCTCTGGACGGAACCAAAAAGTCCAGAACTCCACACCTTGTAGGTGGAGGCCAAGTTCAGCCACTGGATAGCAAAATACAGTCAATCAGGGACTGGGCTCCTCCAACCACCCAGACTCAGGTTCGAGCTTTCTTGGGACTGACTGGTTACTACAGAAAGTTTGTCAGAAATTATGGATCAATTGTGACTCCACTTAATGAACGGACAAGTAAGAACATGCCAAAAAAGGTTCAGTGGACAGCAGGCTGTCAAAAAGCATTCGATGACCTAAAGCAGGCCATGTGCACAGCACCTATCCTCAAGAGTCCAGACTACTCCAAACCATTCATTGTCCAAACAGATGCTTCTGAGTTGGGTGTGGGAGCTGTTCTATCTCAACTGAATTTTGATGGTCAAGACCAGCCCATTGCTTTTATAAGCAGAAGGCTGACCCCCAGAGAGAAAAATTGGTCAGCTATTGAGAGGGAGGCCTTTGCTGTGGTTTGGGCCCTGAAGAAAATGAGGCCATACTTGTTTGGCACTCATTTCAAGATTCAGACCGACCATAAGCCCCTCTTGTGGCTAAATCAGATGAAGGGTGAAAACCCCAAACTGCTTAGGTGGTCCATTTCCCTACAGGGGATGGATTTTACAGTGGAGCATAGACCTGGCACTGATCATGGCAATGCAGATGGGCTCTCCAGGTATTTCCACTTAGAGCAAGAAGACTCACCTGGTCAAGGTTAGTTTATTGTCCCAAAGTTTTGGGGGGGGGGTCATGTAGGAGAGTAGGGTCTGCAATCCTATGATCACCCAGATTTTTTGCTTTTGTTTCACTGGTTTACGACTTTCTCGGGCTGTGGGCCTGCCAATCAGACCCACAGCCTAGCTGTTCTCTCACTAAATTGACATGTGTACCTTAGGTGCATTATCCAATTGGGACTGGGCCACCTTATCAGACCCTGTAACTCAGGGCATAGGTGTACCCAGGGCCTACCAGGGGCTGAAGCATGTATTATGCCACCCCTGGATGGCCATCTAAATCTGACACAACTGGCTGCACGACAGCTGGGGCAGGGTGGTGTAATCACCCTTTGCTTTAGATATAGTATACCTATATCTAACCCTAAAAATGGACACACAGATTCCTATCAGTCACTCCTATGGCAGGCCTTGACAATCATGAAGGCAGAGTGCTTGGAATCGTGTGAAATGGTGCTCTGGCATGAGCTGAGCCCATTTGCAGCTTGCGGAACCAAGTCCTAATAGCTGTTCCGTGATAACGCATACCATATACTCTTAAGTGCATTATAATCCTCGCGGTTAAATGCTATCTCTTGTATTGCTTTATCAAAACATGTCGAGTAAGGTGTCATACGAATTGGAATACTAACCCCTCGCCAATTCTGGCGACGGGGTTAGCATTCCAGCCTTCTAAAGGGACACGACATGTATGTAACTGTGAACCCCGGTTAAAGTTAACTGAAGCCTCAGCTCCACAAAATGGATGCTGCCACCACAGACACGAGTCTGACCTCCTGCTGCTGGGAGTCCTTCCAGCGAGGAGAGCTTGGACAAAGGGTTTCCTGTCAGGGGCGGTGCTAGCACCATCCCAGACAGGGTTTTGTGTATCCTGGGTAGGCAGGGCTTTACAGGAAGGTGACTGCAGAGTGGCACGCCGGTGCTCACTACGCATCTGCCGGCTAGAACCAGTTCCTGGGGCACACCAGCCCCTGGCCTGGGGAAAGTCCGGCATGGGAGAGGGGTGTAACCACCCCCCTTCCTGGTCCCACCCCTAGGGCAGGACCTAGTCGCGTACCCACCCCTTTCTTTAGGATAAAGACAGGAGCGGGGACCCTTCAAAATTAGATCATCTTTGAATCAAGAAACTACTTTCTACGAAAGGAACTCTCGACTTCTTCTCAAGATTTCTCCCTTGTGGCTAAGGAGTAGTCACCCTGCATCCGCAGGCACCATCTAAGAACTCTGCGGTTTGCTGCACGTCCTTCCTCAGGAATCCGACCGACCAGCACGACGAGACCCGGCTTCCCTGGCACCTCTGACCTCTACCAACCTCTACAGCTAAGCTGAGAACCGTAGGTGCGACGAGACCTCGAGGGACCGGCCATCATCAGAACTGCACGACTTCTATCCAGCACAACCGCCGAGGGATCCTCTGGTGAGTGCTTTGGGGTCCGAGAAGCCCCGACCCTGAGCAGCTCCAGCACCGAAGTCCAGCCTCCCAGCATCTCCACGATCTGCGTGGGGCCCTTCTGCTTTTTGCTGCTCACCGCGTTGTTTGGCTACTAGCCCGCTGGCTTGTGGCCTTCTTAACGACGCCCGACGACATCACTGCTGCTGGTCTGGTTGCTCCAGACTGGCCCTTGCTCCCTTCCAAAAGAGGAGCATCCCGGACCCTCCTGGTCCACACCAGACGCCATTTTAGGTCCACCGCGTGGGCTTGAATTTGCCAAGACTTGTTGCCCCAATCCTGGGTCCGGCGACGTCGACAGCTTCATCCATCGTGGGACAGCTCGCACCTCCATCCTGGTCGCCGACAACGCCTCCTGGTCCGTGAGACTGCAGAGCACAGCGTCGCCTACTCACCTAGTCGAGGTGAATACCATCCGGTGCCCTCCTGGTGCCACCTGACTACTGGCTAGTAGTCACGAACTTGGTCCCCTCTGCTTTCAGGTGTCATCCATCTTCGATCCAGGCTTGGATCACTCGAACAATCTTCACTGGTCGCCTGCCAGCAACTTCTTTCTTCAGGCTCCTGGTTCGTCTACGAGGATTCCCGACGTCTTTTGAGACCTATGCAGCTGCAGCCCCTGGGCTACGTAAACTCGGCATTTCGGTGCCCCAGCATAGCCTCACTATCCAAGGGTCAGGATCCACTGTCGTTTTCGATCTACCTAGTCGGGTTCGCCCGAGAACACTAACTTTGTGAAATCTAGCTACCATAGACTTTGTCCCGCATCCCGCGTGAGAGTGCACACTCTGCACCCGAGTCCCCTAGGCCTCCTACTAGTAATCTGAAGGTTCAGTAACGTAGTCCTAGCGATTCCAAAGCCTATTAGTACAGTACTTACCTGCTAGTAATTTCGTATTCCACTTCCATAGTATATGGTTTTTCGTGCCCCTCGGGCATTTGTGTAAATTGTGCAACTTGAAGTATTTTCATAAGAGTTTTGTTGTGTGCTTAGTATCCTGTCCTCATAAAGAGTACAGGGCTGTTGTGATCTAAATAAATACACTGTTTATTTTCATAACACTTGTGTGGTGTCCTTTCACTTGGTGTTCAAGGGGTATATGTGATGGTATAACAGCTGGCTTAACACGCCCTCTAGAGTTTAGCCCGAAGACTGCTCGTATCCACGCTACTAGGATAGCTGGTCTATAAGGTTGACTTACAACCAATCACCATAAGGGTTGTTTGGACTGATACAAAGTGCTCACTAGAATAGTAAACATTATATATCAGGCCAACTTCTCACAGACCCCCTCTCACGCGGGCAATGCAGATACTGTTCACAGCAGCCGTACATACCAATGTCAATGGACTCCAGCGGTTCCACCCGTTCATGAGTAGGACCATCGCCACCCCAGCCAGGAAGCGGGGAACAATCAACGACCGCACCGGACCCATCCGCGTCCTCAAGAGCCGGCCCGGGAGGAATGGCGGCCGTTACCTCCCTCTGCACGCAGGAATCCCGGACCAAGGTCGACCTCCAGGACATCAAAGCTTGCAGGACGTCGCCCACCATGGGTTCGAGCTCACCAGTACAGGCCCAGGAGGAGTGCAGGGGCAAGAAATCGGCGTCCCGGGACCCCACACGGAAGATGGCAGCAACCGCCATTTTGCGACAATTACGCTGTCTCTCCGGATTCGTCTCCAAGGGTGAGCTCAACAGCAGAACCCCGGCGGGACCCCCCTCAAGCTCACAAGGAGCACCCACAGCGCTGAAATAGTGGTTACAAGGGAGGGGGACCCGCCGGCGACACCGCTCCACCAAAGTCTTTCTTCACCACCAAGTGAAGGAGCCCGGTACGGCCGGACGGCAACAAAGGGGGGAGCCACCAGACACGGCGTCCCCACCCCACACCACCTCTGGAGCACCGGATGAGTGTCCCAGGGCGTTCATGTGCCTCCGGGCTCTTCGCACATCGGCATCTTCCGGCCGGCCCCAGACCTCCACCCGAGGCCGCCGCCGACACCGTCTCGCCGGCAACTCGCTAAGGGCGAGGCCCCGGTCTCAGCCCCGGGAAGGCCGCACTTTCCGCGAGGGCACCGCTGTGGATCCACCGAACACCGGACCCACCGGGATGGATGGTAAGTTACAGCAAAGCTCTGCATATACGTTGTTGTTCGTTTTGGGCAGGATAATCGACAGGATATTAGATTTCAGGCAGGTAGGGCGGCGGGCCCGAGCTAACGTGCGGCCATCTCGTTGTCGAGCTTGCAAGGAAGAGAATATTAATACTGAGATCAGCTGGGGGTAGAAGTGTAAATCCTAATAAATTATCCTTTAGAAACCAACCAAGTATAAAAAAAACACACAAAAAACATGATTGTGCACCAAATGCTATGGTTTTAAGTACAGACTGTTACCAGCCAAGCAGCTGTAACAGCAGATTGAAAGATATTGGAACTGAGAGTAGCTGAACAAAAAGGTGGCATCCAAGCCTTGGAATTGCTGAGTTTCAGCTTCGTCTAAGTGTAAGGAAGCAGCATGAATTCAATTATTTAAAAAAAAAAAATGTTTTTATTGTTTCCAAAACAAAACAATACAATAATCATCGGGATACATAGGCAAGCAGGTACTCACGCAATGAGAATACGACATGGTCGCGCCCAAGAGCAGGTGACATAGCTTTGACCAACATATATTGTGTTTCACTCCACGTTACCATAGCAGCATATGTCAACAAGATCCCAGAAAACAAATATATTAGTAGCAACCAGGTGGCGTTGAGGATAATGTGAAAGACTCTCTTGCCGGACCCTTGCTAGTACTAGACGAACTCCCGTGCCTCCCTCTCATCCCTCCACCTTCCTCGGCGTATCACACGTAATCAATAATTATGCCAACAGTATGGTGCGTCACGAGTGAGTACAATGAAGGTATACTGCATCTATCAACAGTGAATTCACTCAGCGTCAGAGGCAGATGTAATCAGAGAGACAAGGGCTACATACATCAAATCATAGAATATAGAGCGATCAGATCGGAACAGTCGGGTCAACAGTGGTCATCATCCAGATCGGTGTCTGGGATTTTTGAGCAAGACTACTCAATTTTCCCAAGCCCTTGCTGCCTCTAGAGCTTTCTTACTATTTGACCATTTAGCTAGCTGTAATCCAACGGTACCCTCACATTCCGCCTACTTAAGGAGGTCAGTCTTCCATCACTGAAGCTTGGGCCTTTCTTGGATTTCCAATGGG
Organism: Lissotriton vulgaris; assembly: GCF_964263255.1. NCBI lineage: Eukaryota > Metazoa > Chordata > Amphibia > Caudata > Salamandridae > Lissotriton > Lissotriton vulgaris. The sequence goes on from NC_141699.1 coordinate 170,180,253, forward strand.
CTGTAATGTCTCTTCTCGCCAAGAGAAGGCCCAAGTCCAAAAATGTGCTAGTAATCTTGTTCTTGGATGTATGGGGGAACCAGTACAGCAGGCAAAGGCCTATTGTGAATTCTACATCTCTATCTGTGATTTCCCACAGTCGTGTAATAACCTCTTCCCAGTAGGTCCCAAGTGGGGAGCAATCCATCATCATGTGACGAAAATCTGCACGCTCCGTGTTGCATTGGGGGCACATTGACGAATTTGTGTTGAAATATTTATTAATTTTGGCTGGGGTAAGGTACGCCTTGTGTAGTATGTAGAAATGCACCAGTTGGAGGCGGGCATTTCCAGTACTTTTCCACGCCCGTTCAACTAGCTCAGCCCATGCTTTCTCAGGAATCTCTTCGCCTAAATCTTCCTCCTATTTTTGCCGCAGTGTCAGTAATGGAGTCAGTGTCTCCTTTGTCATACGCTGATAAAGACAGGTGACTGCTTTAAAAGTTCCTGCTGCTAGCACTACGTACTAGCATGCCAGTAAAGTTTGAGGTTCACTCAGTCCCTCTCTCCAATGCTTTTGAATGGCCGCAGTGAGCGCCGAATGGAGCAAGAAGTCCCTGCGAGACAGGTCGTACCGTTCCTGCAATGCACCAAAGGGAAGCAAGGTGTCATCCTCATATATATTCCCCAATGTAATCAGACCCTTCTCCGCCCAGTCGGTCAGCGCAGTCCAGTTACCCCATGCGGTAGAGCAATACCCATGGCCAGGGGGATCTCAGGGGCATAGGGACGAGAGATCTGCGCTCTTCTAGGACTCCTGTTCCAACAAAGCCGAAATGACTGCAATTCGTTAGAAAGTGATTTAAGCCGCAACAGTAATTGTAAGATAATTTGATAGAGTTTCTGCTCCGAGGTCTGCCCTCCATCATATCCAGCCTACCCTCGAAATTCCGATGCTACTGCTTGTGTGAGCCATTGCAATTGGGCCGCCAAGTAATATGTCTCAATATCAGGAACCGCCAGTCCTCCCTCTGATTTCGATCTCATTAGTATTTTTAGTGCCACCCTCCACCTGCCAGTAGCCCAGAAAAAAACCCATTATCATTAATTGAAGTTGTTTAAAAATTGACGCTGATATCCAAACAGGCAGGGTCCTGAAATAATTCAGCAGCCTGGGGAGGGTCACAATCTTAAGGAGGGCCACACTGCCGGCCACCGAAAGAGGGAGTGTTCCCCAAAACTCAAGATTGTTCTTAAGGCTCCGGATGGCTCTACCCACATTACCTTTCAGTAAATTAGTTTGGGTATGATATATTCAAGTCCCCAGGTACGTCAGGCATTGGCGTTTCCATTGCATTCCGTGTGTAACTGGCGGCCATCAGCTAGTGGGGCGGCATGAAATAGGCAAGACTTTGCCCAATTCACTTTGAGTGCAGCGACGGTGCCCAGGTTGTGCAGTAGATTCTTTGCTCCGACAAGGGCATCTGCGGTATTAGCTAGAAACATGAGCAGGTCATCGGCGTAAAGCGCGTTATGGTGAGTCTGACCATGCACGCAAAGCCCGGGATATCGTAGTCCCGTTCTGGCCTGGGCCGCTACCGGCTCCATGGCCAGGGCAAATAATAGAGGGGACAGTGGACAGCCCTGTCTCGTCCCACGGCTCACGACACAGGGGTCTGAGATCAAACCGCCCGTTTTAACCCTCACGGTAGAATGACTGTACAATAAAACCGTTGAAGCCACAAAAGTATCCCCCAAGGCGAAACTCTGCATGACCAGAAACAAATCGGGCCATTCCAAAAGGTTGAATGCCTTCTCTGTCTACAGCTAAGATAGCAGCGGATTTTTTAGTGTCAGCACCTAAGATACGAAGCAGGCATCTCACATTGATGGCTGTATTCCTGGTCGGAATAAATCTCGCTTGGTCCCTATGTATTAGGGGACCATGTGTGGGAGTAATCGGGTTGCCAAGATCTGACATAAAATCTTGTAATCAGTGGTGAGCATAGACAGTGGGCGATATGCGGTCCTATCCGAGGACGATTCCCCTGGCTTTAGCAATGGAACAATAATCACTTCGTGAGTGGTGACGAGCAGTCATTATAAAGTGTCACTAACTTAGGAGCCAGGAGATCGATGTATGTAAAATAAAACTCAATTGGTAGTCCATTTGCCACAGGAGTCATTTTTCACGCCATGTGCTTGATCGCCCCTCGTACCTCCCCAATGGCTATATCCCTACCCAACAGCTCTGCCTGTTCCCTGTCTACTGTAGAAAGATCTGCTGCAGCTATAAACTCTTTAAGGATCCCATCATGCAGTACTACCTTGCTCTGGTAAAGATCTGTGTAATAGGCAAGAAACTGGTCATTAATCTCTTGCTGGGTATAACAAACTTCCCCAGTTGAATTCCATAATTCCAATATAACTATCCTTTGCATAGCTGGGTTGGCTAACCAAGCCAATAACGCTCTGGATTTGTCTCGTTCTGCATGAGCGAGCGCTAGATATTTTTTATAATCAAAACAGCGCAGTCTCTCAACCTGTGTGGTGACTGTCTCTTTCGCCTCCACTTGATCCTGCTGTAGATCAGACTGCTCAGGCCGTGCCTGTTCCACTTCCCACAGGCGTTGGTCTGCAGTCACTTGCAGTAGCACCCTATGCACCCCCATCATATTGGTAATGCAGTGACCATGTAGCACAGTTTTAAAGGCATCCCATTCTACAGCAGACGGTGATGCCGTGCCAGTATTCTCCAGGAAATATGGAGTGATGCCGGTGCCCACCACCTTACGAAAGGCCTGATCCTCTAACAGTTCTGGATTTAAGCTCAATGTCGGGATTTTAGTACGCGCATGAGCCCAGTGTATCCGCAGAAGCGGGTTATGATCTGAAAGTGTCCTGGGGCGGTATTCGCTATGTTCGACCTCTGCATGAATATCTGGGGAACAGACTATCGCATGTAGACAAACATGGAGCTCATGTAATGCAGAGAAAAAGGAATAGTTACGAGTTCCTGAGTGATTTGCTCTTCATAACTAATCCCCATCTATTCCACCAATCCCTTCAAGCCTTAGAAATCTTGTGAACTGGTGCGTCAGGGAGGGGTTGGTGGGACCGATCAAGTGAGATGTCAGTAATAGAGTTAAAGTCCCCGCCCATAATAATTAATCCTGTCAAATGTGGAGCCAGTTTCCCTGACAACTGTGCGAAAAAGACCGGCTGCTCTGTATTGGGTGCATAGATGTTACCCAGCACTACGCGCCTGCCATTTAATCGTCCCACAACCATCACATATCTCTCCTCCGGGTCTGCTTGCTGTTGTATGGGCTGAAGAGGAACCCCCCCCCCTGACCCATATTAACTTTCATCCACCCAAAAGAGGAGTAGGTCCTATAGAAGATCTGACCCCCCCATCTACGTTGCAGGGCGAGGCCCTCTTGGCTTGCGATGTGCGTTTCCTGAAGGAAAGTTATTTGAACACCTCTGCGCACTAAATATGCATGTATTTTGTGATGGCGCACCATTGTATGCATGCCTCTGACATTCCAAGATATACATTTTAATTCAAGTTATGAACCCATGATACAACCGTGGACCGTACTCTAGTAATTTGTTTGAGGTGATACGCTGAGGCCCCGTAAGCATTGCATTACAAAACGGAGAAAACCCCCAACATCCCCACCCCAGATCAGGTCCTAAAACGCTAGTCCCAATTCAAACTACCTATACACTTAATGTCCTCTAGTAGCTACAGAGGAACAGGGGGAGAAGCAGATGCAAACCGGCACTGCCCTACAAAAATAATCAAACTCAGCGCCTAATGCCTCAATTAGCACACATTGCCCCATGCCTGCGGGGGCCTTCAGGGATTTAAGGACCCCCCTCACCAACCCATTGTCTTAGCAGTGAAAAAGGAAACGGTTCAGTAAGGGAACCCGGGAAAAAAGGATAGCCAACAGATAGGAGGGAAGAGAAAGAGTGAAGTTAAGCGGAGAAAAAGCAGCAGACCAATCAAACAATTTCATCTGCGGTGCCTGGAGTAACATGACATAACTTAAAACTGCCATCATGGGACATATCTGAATCTGAGTCGTCGGATGCCTTTTCCGACCCAGTTTCTGCTCCCGATGGCAGTTTATGGCCTTGCAACGGTTCAGACAATGATCTCAGTGCGTCAGTTCGCTCTTTCTCCATCTGAGGGTGTCCGCAGGGCCGTGCGACGACACCTGGTCCTACGAATCCATTGTTGGGAGTTGCTCCCCAGTAGGAGGCGTGCGACTCCACTCCGCCGAACTGCGGCCAGTTTTGCAGGTTTCAATCCAGTCCCAAGCCTCCTTGGGATCTTCACAAAAGTGTGCCGTGCCATCTAGGGTCATCCGCGGTCGAGCTGGAAACATCAAGGAGTACTGGAGCCCCTCATCTCGCAAGTCCCTCTTAACCGCCAAAAAGGACGTGCAGCGTCGCTGAACTCCAGCGTGTAGTCAGGGAAGATCGACACCATGCAGTTATCCACTGTGTAGGGCCCAGATGTACGTGCTGTCTGCAAGAGGAAATCCCTGTCTTTGTAATGAAGGTGTAGTGTAGTTCCTATATTCCCAATAGGCTCTGCGCATTGGAATAATATATCCTATAGATGTGACGTAGGACTTATGTCTACTATGTCTCTATCAAATATATTAAACTTAATTATGAATGCCAGCTAGCTCAGAGGTCACTAGAAACTTTCTCGAATTCACAAGAAGGGATTAGTTTCTGACAACCGCATAAACATGACAACTTTATTTCCCCAAGATAAAATGTATCTTCAGAGTCGTGGAAACAATAGATAGATATTTTACTCAGTCATTCGTGCATGCTTCGTTTCACCAGAGGTGCAGAGAAATAGAGAGACGTGCGTTTTCAATTAAAGTATTTATTGAACAATCTTCTTTCTCATGCAAAAGAAATGAACTGCTACAATCGTAAGACTGGCTATAAAGTATAATGCGTACAGCAAGAAGAGTATTATAAAACAATACTGTAAAAGCATGGTATGGTTTCTAGTCCATAAAATACATACATAAATAAAGACTAAAAGTACTCAACTGGTGCCATAAATTCACACTTATCGCAGGGGGACCAGCTACCTGAGTACGCCCCGCTCAAAGACAGGCTGCTTCTAGACCCAATGATTGATAAGGCTATCTCGCTCACCTACAAGAAGTTAATCAATAACCTCCCAGATACACCTGGGCCACTGCAGGAAAAATGGGAATCTGATTTGGGCTTACTAGAAGATGACGATTGGAGCGAGGCCTTACAGTGCCCCAGGGAAGTAGCGATTTGGGCAAGATTCCATCTGGTACAGCTTCGTATACTCCATAGGTCTTACACCCCCGCGCACAGTACAATTTAAAATGGGATACGCGACATCACGCTTCTGCCGTGTTTGCTTGGGCAAGTGTGGGCATATTTATACCTTGAAGGTGCTGAGTTTGACGTAAAGGTGGACATAATAACATCATAAAAGAGTCTCAGTTCTTTGAAAACTCCTTGAGTTCTTGGACAAATCAATATTCAAGTAAGGGGAAGTCCCCAACTGCTGAAGCCGAGTTTCCCAAAGAAATAGTTGTGGATTTTCAGAACGAGTGGAACTAGCCATGCCGTTTTTTGACTGCATGAGCGATGTCTAAATATGGTTCTGATTTCTATGCCTATATAAGGACAAGGTGAGTTATACCTATATAAGGGCATGAATCGCGAAAATTACACTAGGGTCCTTAAATGCTATACAACAAAGGAGTCTGGCTACCACCGGGAGAGGAGACCTTCCCGGCCGGTGGTCGGGCCTCGGTCGGCTCTCTCCAGGCTATAGAACTGGGTCAACCCAACTGGGGCCACTACATCACGGAGCCAGCCCTCCAGGAAGGTGATCCTATGAGAGCCTTCTATCCCCTCCAGGAGACCCAGCACTCTTATGTTATTTCTTCGATTACGCCCTTCAGCATCTTCAGCTCTCTTCTCCAGTGACTGCACTCTGTGGGAGATATCCCCGAATTGGTCAGAGAGGGATCGCTGTGCTGGTGCCAAATCCGCCAGGGATGTCTCGGTCTGCCTCACCCGTTTGGCCAGTTGAAATGAAAATAAATGAAATACCAGTATTTGCAAAGCGCACAGCTACCTCCGCCGTGGTGTCCCGCCGTTGGGGGCCCTCGGGAAGATTAAGCAAGCTATTGCCCAGAGTCACATGGTGCTGGGCTGACTTGCCGCTGATGCCGCGGATCGAACTGTGAGCCCCAGATTCCAGTGTCAGTTGCCCTGGCCGCTGAGCCACACCTCTTCCACCTGCGATACCAAGGGGGATGATGGACGCAGCGTTTGAGCAAATCAAACACTCACCCCCAGTCAACTGATCTGGGTTTAATCCATCAACATTCTTTAGCTCACTCCACCACCCCAGTTGAGACATGAACATATGCAATACAGTCGGACCCTGTGCCTCATGGGAACAGTCCAGCCCGAACTGCCAAGCCATGTCTTCCCTGGACCGGAAACAAGCATCCTGGGAACGGTTTCGGATTCATAATCCTCATCAGCCAGGCTATCTTGAATCCAGTGGTAGAGTGAGCAAGGGACCCATGTCCCGCATCCCTGGTGGAAGCTCCCCCCCAGGCACCCCGGTCCATCATGGCAAGTGCCGAGGGGGGTTAGAGCGGAACACACTTCCCGGTTGGGTGCCACTTCCGGCGCTGAGCCAACTAGTCGCTCGCCGTCCCGCACGTACTTAACCCAATATCAGGGCGGACGTCTGCGCCCGTCCGCGCCTGAACAGGGCCCAAGGCCATTACCCCATCACAAATAATGACGGGACATGAGAGGATAAGTTACTCTAATCAAGAGCTGCTTACACTTAGGGTAAACCCCTGCTGCCCTACATTGCAAATGTTGATGGAAGTCAAATGCTGCCCGATCTGTCAGCGTGCTTTCGAGTTTTCACATAGCAGGAGACTGATTACACCTCCGACCCTCCCTATTAGGCCAGGTAACAAAACAATTAAGGCTGGGCTAATCAACTTACGGTCACTAGTGAAACATAACTCAGAAACAGCAGAACTAATCGAATTTCAAAACCTAGATATTATCTTCATCACCGAGACCTGGGCTGATGAAGCCTCGGACATTGATCTAGCACTACCCATTCCTGAGGGATGTTTAATCACCAGAGCAGACAGAAAAGGGAAACGGGGGTGGCTTGGCCATCGTCGCTAGAAATGATCTAAAGGTGAAAGGCTCGGACCAAGGCAGTAATCCGGACTGCAAGATACTATTCTTCCAACTTAACATCACGAGTAATTATACATTTAAAGGCCTTCTGATCTACAGGCCACCAAAAGCCAAAACCCCTCTGACCCAACTACTTAGCTTGTTCCTGGAATCCAGTGTAAGGAGCAGATTGTTAAAAAGTATACGGGGCACACTCTGGACGGGATCTTTACATCCAATAAGGACATTGAGATAATTGAAATCCTGCTGGTTCCTTGGTCAGACCACAAGGTAATAACTTTCTCCATAAACGTGGAAAAGAATGTAGTCTATTCCTACCCCACCACCCAGGCTCACGTCATATCTAGACTGGTCTAGGTTAGATACCCCTAAATTAAAGGAACAACTCTCATTATCCATTCCTGAGCTGGTACCAGACAGTAACATCGCCAAATCTCAAATTTCAAGTTGGATAACTTGAGCCATTAAAATAGCAGTCCCGCAAAAAAAAAAAAGCTACCCTCAGGAAAAAAAAACTCCCAACCATGGTTCTCCGACTCACTCAAGGCTCAAAAACAAAATTGTAGGAAATTGGAAAGGAGATGAAGGTCCAACTATGACCAAGAGCAGAAAGTTGAATATAAAACAGTATCTACTTTATTCGGAAAATAGAAGAGGCTAAAAGCTCTTGTAAAGAACTAGTCACCACTGTTAAAAAAACTTACTAAATAGATAGAGTCAAACAGGTTGTGATTACCTCTTATTTCTGTAACATATTAGGCCAATTTTTCATAGCTAAAGTGACCTTAGTCTATGAGTCATTTAAATAAACAGACATGCAGCCTCCCACATCATTTAAATCCGAACTTAGAGAAGGAGCATCCCCAACACAACAGAAACCCCGTTTCAATTTTCGATACTTCACAGGAACAGATATTTCAGGCGGTCATAAACACTAAGTCGGAGCCCTAGTGGACCTGTGTCCACCGATGGTACTGCATCTATTCCCTGAGCTGCTAAGCGAACAATCGGTTAGGCTTTTGTCTCAAATAGTGAACTCAGGTCTTTTCCCAGATTCATGCAAAACAACTTCAGTACTACCACTACTAAAGAAACCTAACCAAGAACCGGGGAACTACAGACCTATTGCAAGAATACCTTTCGGTGCAAAGGTTCTGGAGAAATTGTTGAACAAACAGCTGGCCAAATTTCCAACAGAGACTAATGTCTTAGACCACTCGCAATTCGGCTTCCGAGAGGGACACAGAAAAGCAACAGTCCTGCTTATGGCAGTAGAAGAACTCAGGAGAATACTGGATGCCGGAGGGAGGGCCGCCTTGATCCTTTTGGATCTTTCGGCGGTCTTCGACACAGTTAGCCATGATACACTCCTGGGTCGACTTGCAGAGGCCGGTGTTCAGACAACTGCAAGAACGTTGCTGGCTTCTTACCTATACAATAGGACTTTCACAAGTAGAGTTGGGAGAAGCAAAATCAAAACCTTTAAACTCCCCCTGTGGTGTTCTTCAGGGATCCTCATTAAGTCCCACTCTTTTTAATTTGTATGTAGCTCCTCTAGCAGAAATTATTAGGACCTGTGGATTCCTACCGGTCTCGTACGCTGACGATACCCAAATAGTGGTTTCAATCGCAAACAACACCACAGAGACAGCAGATACATTTAAAAATTGTATGATGCAAGTCAGCCATTGGATGCAGAGAAACTGCTTAAAACTGAATGGAGACAAAAGCGAGGTCATGCTACTAGGAACAAACAGTGAAATCTGGTCTACGGAATGGTGGCCAGTTAGTCTAGGCAACTGCCCATCCCCAGTGAACAAGAAATGCGTTACTTACCTGTAACTGCATTTATCCAGTATTGGTGTCTTTCATAGATTCACATGTCTGAATCATTCCCTGTCGTCGGGATGGGAGTCCCCGGGACATAAAAAGTAATGTCCTTTAGACATATATATAGAAAAGTAGGCCTAGAGGCCTCACCTTAGTAACATATCCATGTCCTTTTGTAAAAAGGACCAATCAGCTGCCACCTCCCTCTAGAACCTTCCTGTCAGGAGCCTCAGTCCCTCAGATTTTCATACGCACTAAGCTAAGTAGGCGTGATACTGAGAGAATTAGGTGAGTCCTTCCATGGAAGGTGGGAGGGATGCATGTGAATCTATGAAAGACACCAATACTGGATAACTGCAGTTACAAGTAAGTAACGCATTTCTTATCCAGTATTATGGGTGTCTTTCATAGATTCATATGCCTGAATCAGAGTAGCAAGCAATGCAGAGTGCACATTTCTGATGGAACAGCATATACAAGTCCTCGATAATACACATCATGCGAGCATGAACCATCATTAGACATCCACAATAAGTATTAGTAAAGAAATGTGCATACCAGAGTAGGATGGAGGGACAGAGGAAGGCTCACCTTACTGAAATAGATGGCGTAATACTGTTGTCCCACTGCTGCATCATTCATCAGCTCCATATCCAGGAAGTAGTGCCTAGTGAAGGTATGCGGCGACTTCCATGTTGCCACCCTGCAAATGTCAATGACTGGCACCCCTGCAGAGAGAGCCATTGAAGTGGACATAGCTCTCGTGGAATGCGCTCTCACCTTGGAATGCAATGGCTGTCGAGCTTGGTCATGACAGAAAGCAATGGCTGCAGAAATCCATCTGGAGATGCTCTGCTTGGTAAGTGGTAGACCTTTCCTAGGTCTGCTGTAAGCTACAAATAGCTGGTTAGATTTCCTGAATGTTTTCGTTTTGTCAATGTAAAACTTCAAGCATCGTTTGAGATCCAAAGAATGTAGCGATCTCTCAGCTGCCGTGCTTTGGTTTGGAAAGAAGGAACGCAGACCCACAGGTTCATTTAGGTGGAAGTCTGACGGGACTTTTGGGATAAACCTAGGATTGGTTCTCAGGATTACTCTGTCGTTTTTAAACTGTAGAGAAGGATCCTGGATTGAAAACGCCTGTAGCTCACTGACCCTCCTTGCAGATGTGAGCGCCAGGAGGAGTGCTGTTTTCCAGGAGACATACTTTAGGTCAGCTCTGTATACTGGTTCAAACGGATGTTTCATGAGCTGGTTAAGAACCACATTGAGATGCCAGGTAGGTGGCAACATCCTTACTGGCGGGACGATCTGTATAATCCTTTTAGAAATTGCTTAATCAACCTGCTTGACCAGAGAGATTGACTTGTTGAAGTTCTTTTATAACGAGATATTGCTGCTAAGTGTACTTTAATGGAGGAGTGGGCTAGGCCAGACTGTGCCAGATGTAATAGAGAACGTAAGATTTGCTCCGGTGAGGAGGATAAAGGCCGAATGCCTTGATCTGCACACCAAACACAAAAGCGCTTCCATTTCAGGGAATACGTTTTGGTCGTGCTATCCGCCCTTGCTCTGGCAAAAATGTCTCTACAGTCTTGTGGAATATTCAGATTGTGGAACTCTCGGAACTCAGGAGCCCGGCAGCTAACCTGAGAGACTTCAGATCCGGATGTTAAACTTGATTGCTGTTCATTGTGAGCCGAGATGGATACTGCCGCAGGTGGATCGGCGGCTCCAGGGATAAACGGTGGAGCTCTGTGAATCAATATTGCCTCGGCCAAGTTGGGGCTATTAAAATTAGAGTATAAGGCTCCACCTAAATTTTCCTGAGGACTCTGGGAAGCATCGGGAATGGCGGAAAGGCGTACGCAAAGACGTTGTGCCATGCGATGGAAAATGCATTCCCTAGAGACCCTGACTGGGGATGCCAACTTGCGAAGTGTGGGCATTTGGCGATCATTCTCGTCGCAAATAGATCGATTTGCGGTGTCCCATCTGGAGAAGATCTGGTCGATAATTTGTTGATCTAGCTCCCACTCGTGTGACAATGTTTTCTGCCTGCTCAACGCGTCGGCGAGCACATTGTCCGTGCCTGGGACATATTCTGCCCTTAGGGTTACATTGTGGAGTATGAGCAAATTCCAGATTTTTTTGCGACTCGCGAGAGAGTGTCAGCGAACGTGTCCCTCCCTGTTTGTTGAGGTAGTGCATAGTCGTGGTGTTGTCTGTCCGGACGAGCACCAGGGAATGTTTGATTCTTGGCAGGAAAGCTTGAAGGGCCAGGAAGACAGCCCGCAGTTCGAGCAGATTGATATGTAGTTTCTTCTCCATAGGAGACCACTTCCCGCTTATCTCTAGCTCTTGCAGAAAAGCTCCCCAGCCTTCCAAGGAGACGCCTGTTGTGACAACATGAGGAGCAGCCGGAAGCAGGAATGACCAGCCTGGAGACAGGTTTTGAGATGACATCCACCATTGCAGGGCTCCGACCATCTGAGGATTCACTTTTATGTGGTCGTTGAATGACCTTGTGCATTGGACCCACTGCATCGAGAGCGCCTCCTGTAGAGGTCTCATTGGTAGTCGACAGTGAGGAATCAGGAGGATACACGATGACATAATCCCCAGGAGGGATTTGAAGAGGCGTACTGTCAAAACCTTTTTCGAGGCTACTATAGCAGCTAGTGCAAGGAGCTTGTTCATCCTCTCTCTGGATGGGAAAGCTTTTGCTGACCTTGAGTCCAGGGTTGCACCAAGGAAACTGATGCACTGAGAAGGTTGTAGGACCGATTTTTCTGATTGAGGGTGAGACCCAAGCAATCGAAAAGCTTTAAACAGGCGTTGGAAGACCTGGACGCGTCTTCTAAGGATGGAGCCTTGACCCGCCAGTCATTCAGATACGGAAAGACTTGGTGATGGCGCTGTCTGAGATATGCCGCCACCGGGGTACGACATTTCGTGAATATGCACGGTGCAGACTTGAGCCCGAAGGGCAGAATGCGAAACTGGAAGTGTCTGCCCGCTACTGCAAATCGCAAGTATCTTTTTGTGATTTCTGTGAATTGGGATATGGAAGTAAGCGTCCTGTAGGTCTAGGGACGCCCTAAAATCCTGCTCTTCCAGTAGTTGCAAGACCTCCTGGATCGTTACCATGTGAAACGACTGCTTCTTAGGAATTTGTTGAGGGCCCTGAGGTCCAAGATTGGTCTCCACTTCTTGTCTTTTTTCTGGATCAAAAAGAAGCGGGAATAAAACCCTTTTCCCTTCTGAGATGGAGGTACTCTCTCTATTGCTCCTTTCTGCAGCATAATCGAGATCTCTCGTAGAAGCAGCCGTAGATTTTTGTTATTTCCGCTGTCCTTTACCTTGAAAGGACAACTTCCCAAAAGAGGATTGCTTGTTTTGCTGTTGTTGGCACTGTTGGTATTGCGGTCTACTCTGGCCTTAAGAGCAGAAAGACTTGTATTGGTAATTTCCTCTGTAGGAAGACTGTCCTCTTCCTCTACTTCTACTAAAGGACTGGTTCTTATACTGAAGACTGCCCAAAGCTCTCGCATTGTCTGCTTCTTCAATTTTTTGTGCCAAAAAGTAACTGGCTACCATATGGCATGTCCAACATCTTTGTTTGCACCTCAGGACAGAAAGAGGTTGCCTTTAGCCATCCTTGGATCCTCAAGACGGCCGCTTCAGCCAACTGGCGGAACCCTGTCATAGCGATATCCATCACGCAGTCTATAGTTTCTGACGCCGATGCTTAACCATCTAGCAGAATCCTCTTTACTTCCTCTTTGGATGAATCTGGCAATTCCGACAGGTATGGGGCTATGTTTGCCCACAATTGTCTATTATAGAGCCCCAAGAGCGCTAGGGCGTTTGCGGCCTTTACCGTCATTGCGGACATTGAGGAAAACCTGTTCCCAATGTTGTCCACTCTTCTTCCCTCCTTATCAGGAGGAAGCGACAAAGGGGCCGAAGGATTCCTGGAGGTCTTCTGGGCCGCCTGTGTCACCACGGAGTCCGGCTTAGGATGTCCTGTTCAACACGCCGGTGCTGTATCTGGCACCTTATACTTCATATCCAACTGAGGGATCACTGGTGATACAAAGGAGGGGTTCTGCATGACCTTTACCCCTTCTGACTATAGGTAATCGGTAATCGGTATTTACCTTACTGCCTTCTTGAGAGGTTCTTTGAAGACATACAAGAAACAGACCTGTTCTTGAGAGACCGTTTAGATCTTAAAAAGTTGAGCAGCCCTCTCTAACACATTATAAGAGATTACAGAATTGTCGGAATTTTCCTCGTCGGCGAGCCCGTCGACGAGATCGCCGTCATATACTATGCCGTCGTAGACCAGCAGTCATAGACAAGGCCGTCGTAGGCGACGCCATAGACGATCCGTCGTAGACGAGGCCGCCGTCGTAGAGGAGCCATCGCAGAGGAGCCATCGTAGATGAGGCCATCGTAGACGAGGCCATGGTAGACGAGGCCATGGTAGACGAGGCCATGGTAGACGAGGCCATGGTAGACTAGGCCATCGTCGACGCCGTAGACCGGTCGTCGCAGACGAGGTCGTCGTAGACGAGGCCGTCAATGACGAGGCCGTCAATGACGAGCCATCGAAGACGAGGCCATCGTAGACTAGGCCATCGTAGACTAGGCCATTGTAGACTAGGCCATCGTCGACGCCGTATACAGGCCATCTTAGACGACACAGTTGTAGATGAGCCATCGTAGACAAGCCTTCGTAGATGAGGCCATCGTAGACAATGCCATCGTAGACGAGGCCATCGTCGACGCCGTAAACAGGCCGTAGTAGACGAGCAGTCATAGACGAGGCCGTCGACGACGAGCCATTGTAGATGAGCCATTGTAGATGAGCAATCGTAGACAAGACATCGTAGACAAGCCATCGTAGACGAGGCCATCGTAGACGAGGCCATCGTAGACGAGGAGGCTGTAATAGGCAATGATGATTGTTTCTTCGTCGACGATCCTGTTAATGATGTTGGCTTCTTAGTCTTTACTGCAGGAGGTATAGAAGATGCCTTCCTGAAGGGTACTATGACCAGAGGAGGTGATTTTGACGGCTCAGAAGTCGTCTTTTTTATATGATTTTTCTCCAAAAGCAAGTCATTTACTCTCCTTTTCCACAGAGTGAGGAGATTTTGAAGAAGTGCGCCCAGAAGACCCAGGAGTGGTCTTTTTCAGGGCCTTCTCAGGACGTTCCCCTGAGTAATGAGTTTGAGGAGATTTTCTTCTCTCTAGACATCTCCTAGATGTTGAGGTCAACGCCTCATCACGGTCACTGGAGAAAATAAAAAACCTCCTTTCTGGTCTTAGTGTTTGACACCATATTAAAAGTCGCCCTTCACGACCTCTCAAAAACTTACTTGAGAAAGTGCGACATACCTTGCAGTCTTTGGCCTGCGGTATAGACAGTAAATGCAGTCAGTGTGAGGATCATCAGAGTAGAGCAACTTCTTGAAACAAGTTGCACAAGTTCTAAAAAAATCCTTTCTTCTCCTTACTAGGCCTTCTTAAAATAATATATTGGAAGATAATCCATAGTAGAAAAGAATCCTTGACAACAAATTTATTTAATGAAGTGAAAAAACACAGAATCTGAGCAAAGCTCAGAGGAGACTCCCTTAGTGCGGTAGAAAGACTGAGGCTCCTGACAGGAAGGTTCTAGAGGGAGGAGGCAGCTGATTGGCTCTTCTCTATAGTTTGGTCCTTTTTACAAAAGGACATGGATATGTTACTAAGGTGAGGCCTCTAGGCCTACTTTTCTATATATATGTCTATAGGACATTACTTTTTATGTACCGGGGACTCGCATCCCGACGACGGGGAATGATTCAGGCATGTGAATCTATGAAAGACACCCATAATACTGGATAAAGTGAAAAATCTGGGTATGATACTTGACAATAGACTAACGTTTGACGCTCAGACTAACAAATTAACATCCACCATATGGTATATCCTGAAAAAGATAAGGAAGCTCCTGCCATTCATTCCCTTTGATTCCCATAAAACTGTGGTTACGGCGTTGGCCCTGTCAAGGCTAGACTACGGGAATGCTCTGAACGCCGGGATGCAAGTCCAGTACTTAGCTAAACTACAACACCTGCAAAATGCAGCAGCAAGGCTGGTACTGGACATTCCCAGGTCTAAGCCTATTGCACATTGCCTAGGTGTCCTCCACTGGCTCCCTATAGTAAAAAGAATCACATTTATATCTGTATGTCTAGCATACAAAGCCCTTCACAGATTTGGCTCTCAGATCCTAAGAACGCATCTCAAACTTTATGAGCCATCCAGGACTCTACGATCCAGTCATGCAAAACTGATTCAGATACCCAGATACAAACAGGTTAAGTGTGTGTGTAGGGGGGGGGGGGGGGTGATCTTGATGTGCCCTAGTCTCCCTGCATCTACCCAGTGCCAAGACGCCAATGGGCATACGCACGCTTTACAAATCCATAAATCAAATCACCTCTGGGCATACCCTGCCAACTTAGGGCAAACAAAGCGATACCAAAGGGGATGATGGACGGAGCGTTTGAGCAAATCAAACACTCAGCCCCAGTCATCTGATCTGGGTTTAATCCATCACCATTCTTTAGCTCACTCCACCACCCCAGTCCAGACATGGCCATATGCAAATCAGTCTGACCCTATGCATCATGGGAACAGCCTAGCCCGACCTGCCAAGCCATGTCTTCCCTGGACCGGAAACAAGCATCCTGGGATCGGTTTTGGATTCATAATCCTCATCAGCCAGGCTATCTTGAATCCAGTGGTAGAGTGAGCAAGGTACCCACGTCTGGTCATACCCTGCCAACTTTGGTATACTCTGTTGCAGGAGTCCCAACCCCACTGCCACGTTGGCAATGTCCTGCTGACGGGTTTCTTTGGTGTCTGCTATAGCCTGCAAGACCTGAGCTACCTGTTGCTGAACTACGTTATCAGCTGGTGTCTCAGGTGAGTCTGGTCGTCAGCATTCCTGAGTCAGGTCATCTTGGTCCGGGGGAGCCACCATTTGCTTGACCCTGGGCTTCCCCATGTCAATGAGAGAGTAGTACCACCCACCAAATATAGTCTACCTATGCTGCTCACCAGTGTTTTCGCCGGGCAGGTGGGGATGATAGGCCCACATAGCAGTGCAACAGTGCTACTCTGGTCCAGCCGCTATTGGTTCCAGCACCGGCCCTACAGCTCCTGCCATCAGTGCCCGGCCGCCACAAGCAATATCAGAGTCAGGGGTATGACGCAACCAGATTGCGAGGGTCCCTCCACTCCTCAGGCAGGGAATGCAACGTGCAGCAGCCCTGGACCCATCGGAAGTCGACCGCCCCTCTAGCAGGAACAAAGCCCCAAGAGCACCATGGCCCGTAGTGACGATCGAAACAATGACTGCCCTCTCCTCTACCCCGAGGCGTCCGAGAGTCAGACACCCTGAGGAGGACCGCCTGGACCCCGCACCGCCCTGATCTAAGCAGCAGGAGAGGGCGCACAGTGCTCAGTGGGGCACCCCCAGTCGCCTCCTCTAGTCCCTTGACACCGGCAGCAACACTCCCACTGGTAAAGCCTTCGTAATGCAGCTCACGTGGAACAACTCCTCCTCCGATTGCCGCTCACAGCAGGGCCCCCTGTCCCAGCAAGGTCTGGTGTGCTCTAATTTGCAGCAGTGGGGAATTGCCGACCGTCACTCACTCTGCAAAATGGCGCTGGCTCCTGCTCAAGCAATGGCGAATTATGCTGGGTCTGTTTCTCAAGGAGGGGGGGGGGGCGAAGCCCACACAAGGAAAGCGCTGCTTCAATAGCAGTCTCCAGTCCGGCCCCAATGCAGCCACTGGGGTCGCGCTCAGGTGCACGAGGGCTCCGTGCGCACGTTCGAGGTTCCATGCCGTATGAGCACCGCTTCACCTGCCTCTCACCTCAGTGGCCCCCTCCGATCGAGTGCAGGTCGTTAGAGCCCCCGCTCCGTCCCCGGGGTAAATCAAGCAGTCGCAGGAATCAGGCAGGCCAGCTCCGCATCCGCCGGGAGCTCCGACACACCGTGTGCCGCCATCTCGTCGTCTTGGAGCCGAAGCCTAGCACTCTGCCCAATCTGACTCCTGCAGCGCCTCGGGCACTCAGGACTCTAGGTTTTCAGCCCCAGGTGCTGACCAGCAACGGCAGGGTCCAGTATGCGCCCCCGGAGCCGGGGCAACAGCGATCAGGTAGGATAAATAGTGAGGCCGGCGCAGAGCTCCGAGCTCACGTGTCCATTGCCATCGGCTTGCAAGCCATGCCCTTAAGCAGCATGAATTTAAAGTGCTACAGTTTGCGCAGATGAGTGAAGTGCCATCCTCCTGATAAAAGAGCGCTGGCTAGTACCACCTTAGCACTATGGTAGCCACCTATGTCAGAGCACAGGCATGCAGAGGAGTTGTCAAAACTACACTGAAGCTAGCAAAATGTGGCAGATGGAGAGAGCCCTGCCCAAAGTGCAATCATGAGAAGACACCTGTGACCTCACTGTGTTCCTGAAAGGTGAATCAGCAAAGCAACCCAAGAAATGTGTACTTAATGCCTCACTTCTGCTAGCAGGGAGAGCTTGAACCATATTATGTGTTGGAGTTGCGGGGCTGCTAGAATGTTCAGAAGGCATTTGGCATTACTGGTAATCAGGAGACAGGAAAAGCAAGGACTAGGGATTGTGTAACCAAGCCTTCAGTAAACATGCATTCTCATTAACCATGTATTCCCAGATTTTTTCACTTTTTCTCCAGAGTTTGTTCTAATACTACCTTCCACCTTCCAATGCAGTCAGTGTAAGGATCATCACAGTAGAGCAACCTCTTGGAACAAGTTGCACAAGCTCTAAAAAAATTCTTTCTTCTCCTTACTAGACCTTCTTAAAATAATATATTGGAAGATAATCCATAGTAGAAAAGAATCCTTGACAACAAATGTATTTAATGAAGTGAAAAAACACAGAATCTGAGCAAAGCTCAGAGGAGACTCCCTTAGCACAAAGTGCGGTAGAAAGACTGAGGCTTCTGACAGGAAGGTTCTAGAGGGAGAAGGCAGCTGATTGGCTCTTCTCTATAGTTTGGTCCTTTTTACAAAAGGACATGGATATGTTACTAAGGTGAGGCCTCTAGGCCTACTTTTCTATATATATGTCTATAGGACATTACTTTTTATGTACCGGGGACTCGCATCCCGACGACGGGGAATGATTCAGGCATGTGAATCTATGAAAGACACCCATAATACTGGATAAAGTGAAAAATCTGGGTATGATACTTGACAATAGACTAACGTTTGACGCTCAGACTAACAAATTAACATCCACCATATGGTATATCCTGAAAAAGATAAGGAAGCTCCTGCCATTCATTCCCTTTGATTCCCATAAAACGGTGGTTACGGCGTTGGCCCTGTCAAGGCTAGACTACGGGAATGCTCTGAACGCCGGGATGCAAGTCCAGTACTTAGCTAAACTACAACACCTGCAAAATGCAGCAGCAAGGCTGGTACTGGACATTCCCAGGTCTAAGCCTATTGCACATTGCCTAGGTGTCCTCCACTGGCTCCCTATAGTAAAAAGAATCAAATTTATATCTGTATGTCTAGCATACAAAGCCCTTCACAGATTTGGCTCTCAGATCCTAAGAACGCATCTCAAACTTTATGAGCCACCCAGGACGCTACGATCCAGTCATGCAAAACTGATTCAGATACCCAGATACAAACAGGTTAAGTGTGTGTGTGTGTGGGGGGGGGGGGGGGGGGTGATCTTGATGTGCCCTAGTCTCCCTGCATCTACCCAGTGCCAAGACGCCAACGGGCATACGCACGCTTTACAAATCCATAAATCAAATCACCTCTGGGCATACCCTGCCAACTTAGGGCAAACAAAGCGATACCAAAGGGGATGATGGACGGAGCGTTTGAGCAAACCAAACACTCACCCCCAGTCATCTGATCTGGGTTTAATCCATCACCATTCTTTAGCTCACTCCACCATCCCAGTTCAGACATGGCCATATGCAAATCAGTCTGACCCTGTGCATCATGGGAACAGTCTAGCCCGACCTGTCAAGCCATGTCTTCCCTGGACCGGAAACAAGCATCCTGGGATCGGTTTTGGATTCATATTCCTCATCAGCCAGGCTATCTTGAATCCAGTGGTAGAATGAGCAAGGTACCCACGTCTGGTCATACCCTGACAACTTTGGTATACTCTGTTGCAGGAGTCCAAACCCCACTGCCACGTTGGCAATGTCCTGCTGAAGGGTTTCTTTGGTGTCTGTATAGCCTGCAAGACCTGAGCCAGCTGTTGCTGAACTACGTTATCAGCTGGCGTCTCAGGTGAGTCTGGTCGTCAGCATTCCTGAGTCAGGTCATCTTGGTCCGGGGGAGCCACCATTTGCTTGCCCCTGGGCTTCCCCATATCAATGAGAGAGTAGTACCACCCACCAAATATAGTCTACCTATGCTGCTCACCAGTGTTTTTGCCGGGCAGGTGGGGATGATAGGCCCACATAGCAGTGCAACAGTGCTACTCTGGTCCAGTCGCTATTGTTTCCAGCACCGGCCCTACAGCTCCTGCCACCAGTGCCCGGCCGCCACAAGCAACATCAGAGTCAGGGGTATGACGCAACCAGATCGCGAGGGTCCCTCCACTCCTCAGGCAGGGAATGCGACGTGCAGCAGCCCTAGACCCATCGGAAGTCAACCGCCCCTCTAGCAGGAACAAAGCCCCAAGAGCACCCTGGCCCGTAGTGACGATCGAGACAATGACCGCCCTCTCCTCTACCCCGAGGCGTCCGAGAGTCAGACACCCTGAGGAGGACCGCCTGGACTCCACACCGCCCTGATCTAAGCAGCAGGAGAGGGCGCACAGTGCTCAGTGGGGCACCCCCAGTCGCCTCCTCTAGTCCCTTGACACCGGCAGCAACACTCCCACTGGTAAAGCCTTCGTAATGCAGCGCACGTGGAACAACTCCTCCTCCGATTGCCGCTCACAGCAGGGCCCCCTGTCCCAGCAAGGTCTGGTGCGCTCTAATTTGCAGCAGTGGGGAATTGCCGACCGTCACTCACTCACCTGCCTCTCACCTCAGCGGCCCCCTCCGATCGAGTGCAGGTCGTCAGAGCCCCCGCTCCGTCCCGGGGTAAATCAAGCAGTCGCAGGACTCAGGCAGGCCAGCTCCGCATCCGCCGGGAGCTCCGACACACCGTGTGCCGCCATCTCGACGTCTTGGAGCCGAAGCCTAGCACTCTGTCCAATCTGACTTCTGCAGCGCCTCGGGCACTCAGGACTCTGGGTTTTCAGCCCCAGGTGCTGACCAGCAAAGGAAGGGTCCAGTATGCGCCCCCGGAGCCGGGGCAACAGTGATCAGGTAGGATAAATAGTGAGGCCGGCGCAGAGCTCCGAGCTCACGTGTCCATTGCCATCGGCTTGCAAGCCATGCCCTTAAGCAGCATGAATTTAATGTGCTACAGTTTGCACAGATGAGTGAAGTGCCATCCTCCTGATAAAAGAGCGCTGGCTAGTACCACCTTAGCACTATGGTACCCACCTATGTCAGAGCACAGGCATGCAGAGGAGCTGTCAAAACTACACTGAAGCTAGCAAAATGTGGCAGATGGAGAGAGCCCTGCCCAAAGTGCAATCATGAGAAGACACCTGTGACCTCACTGTGTTCCTGAAAGGTGAATCAGCAAAGCAACCCAAGAAATGTGTACTTAATGCCTCACTTCTGCTAGCAGGGAGAGCTTGAACCATATTATGTGTTGGAGTTGCGGGGCTGCTAGAATGTTTAGAAGGCATTTGGCATTACTGGTAATCAGGAGACAGGAAAAGCAAGGACTAGGGATTGTGTATCCAAGCCTTCAGTAAACATGCATTCTCATTAACCATGTATTCCCAGATTTTTTCACTTTTTCTCCAGAGTTTGTTCTAATACTACCTTCCACCTGTTTATTTGGTGTCCACCTTTAAATGCTAGCTCTCTGTAAGAGGATGCCTCCTATCTCTAGAACGTTGACATACAGCTCAGCAGACCCTTTTTACTAAGACATGTTCTTTAAAAATGTGCAGTAAATAAACAAACAGTTCCTATGCCTTAAGTGAGAAGTCTGTGGTGTGCTACAAGTTTTAAAGTGAAAACAAGAGGGGAGTGCAGTGTGAACCTAAGTTGGCAGGGTATGCCCAGACGTGGGTCCCTTGCTCACTTTGCCACTGGATTCAAGCTATCCTGGCGAAACTGGTCCCAGAATGCTTGCTTTTGGTCCAGGGAGGACCTCGCCCGACAGTTCGGGCTGGACTTTTCCCATGAGGCATAGGGTCAAGACTGATTTGCATATGACAGGGTCCAAACTTGGGTGGCGAAGTGACCTCAAGAACAATGATGGATTCAACCCAGATCTGTGACTGGGGGTGAGTGTCTGAAAAGTTTCCGCAATCACGTCCATCATCTCCTTGTGTTTGCTCAGTACAGTGTGAAGCGCAATCCCTCCTGTAGGAAATTACCTTTTTGGTGTGGTCACCTCATATTTTTCGTCTTTTGCTGGATCCTATATTTTTGCTGGCCTTAGACGTCTGTGCACTTTACATAAGCTAACAAGTGGTAAAGTGCATGTGCAAAGAGTAAAAAGCGGTCTCTTTATATAGTACTAGCAGCCCGTCCCGACGTTGTCCAGGTATGAATTGCGGTCGGCCAGTAGTATATTGTTTTGTAGGATTTCGTTTTGATAGCATTTCTTATCTGTGACAGGCCTGTGAAACGCTCCGATTCACAGTGCACTGATGATGCACTTAAGAGTGCGCGTTCAGTAGTGTGTGAACTCGAGTTTCCCTACTGTATTTTTCCTTGCAATATTATATAGCGCGAACTCGACAACATGGCATGAGCACAATTTACATTACAAAAGAACACATTCATTTGTGGTAGGCACGGGGAGACAAAACAATTTGCCTCGAATCACAGGCTGTTGAGCTGATGCCGAGATTTGAACGTAGCTCCCCAGCTCAAAAGTTCGCAGTTCTAGAACTTGTGGCGGGAGGTGTGTCTAAAAGTGTATGTCGGTGCTGGCCATCAATGAGAGAGACCTGTGCATTTTTCAAATCAGTGGTGAAAAAATATGAGTATGTTGCTGGAGATGTGGGCCGCCGTGCCACCAATGTACTTACCAGGGGAGGGTTAACACCCATTATTCCGCAACTTTCTTTCCGCATACCATCACTCCGCATACTTTCATCACGAAAGTACCATGACTCCGCAATGCATTATAACGCATAGCATTAAATTTTATATGCTTTTACTACGCATACATTTACAACGAAATTCGTTGTAAATGCATGAATGGTAAAAGCATGTTTTTTTTAATGTTTGGATAAGGTAAGTATGGGTATAGGGGTA
The DNA here is from genome assembly GCF_964263255.1 of Lissotriton vulgaris. NCBI lineage: Eukaryota > Metazoa > Chordata > Amphibia > Caudata > Salamandridae > Lissotriton > Lissotriton vulgaris. The sequence continues at coordinate 170,202,749 of NC_141699.1, forward strand.
TATGTTTTGGGGTACTAAGGTATATGTTTTGGGGTGTTTGGGTATTTTAAGGGTTCAGATATAGGTTTGGGTTATTGGGTACAGGGGTAGGTTTAGGGTTTAGGGATAGGTATGGGTTTTGGGGTACAGGGGTATTTTTAGGATTCAGGGCTAGGTTTGGGTTTTGGGGTATAGGGGTATGTTTAGGGTTCAGGGGTAGGTTTGGGTTTTGGGGTACAGGGGTATTTTAAGGGCTCAGGGATAGCTTTGGGTTTTAGGGTACAGGGGTATTTTTAGGGTTCAGGGCTAGGTTTGGGTTTTGGGGTACAGGGGTATTTTAGGGTTCAGGGGTAGGTTTGGGTTTTGGGGTACAGGGGTATTTTTATGGTTCAGGGCTAGGTTTGGGTTTTGGGGTACAGGGGTATTTTTAGGGTTCAGGGGTAGGTTTCGGTTTTGGAATACAGGGGTATTTTAATGGTTATGGGGTAGGTTTGGGTTTTGGGGTACAGGGGTATTTTTAGGGTTCAGGGCTAGGTTTGAGTTTTGGGGTATAGGGGTATTGTTAGGGTTCAAGGATATGCTTGGGTTTTGAGGTACAGGGGTATTTATAGGGTTCAGGGCTAGTTTTGGGGTACAGGTGTATTTTTAGGGTTTAGGGATAGGTTTGGGTTTTGGGGTACAGGGTATATTTATAGGGTTAAGATGGGTTAGTGTTTAAGGGTGTTGGGGTATTTTAAGGAGTAAGGGCGGGTTATGATTATGGGGTGCAGGGGTATTTAAAGGGAGCAGGGTGGACACCCGGAGCTGGAATGTACAGAACCTGGGAAGAAAAAACAATGAAATATTGGGCACAACGCTCGCTTTTTTATCTGTAATCCCGCGCCCACGCCCCCAGCACACGCCCACAGCAAGCGATATGAGACATGGAATGAAGGGTGGAACGTACCACATGCCCCCAGCATTTGTCACGCCCCCAGCACACGCCCACAGCACAACGCAGACACGCCCACACAGGACTACTTTGCTGGCACGGTTCTTTTACCTTTTAAATGCATATGGTGGGCGTCTGCATAGCCTATGTCCTTCTGCTGCAACCGCCCTTTCCAACGCTGTACTGGGTGTTGTGATTGGTGCTGTAGTTCCTAAGATTACCCGCCTCAAAGGTTTGGGCTCCCTCTTTATTATATTAGTATAGATTTTAAAAAAAGGTATACTAAGCAAAGAGTCCAGGTATCCCTTATGAGTGGACAGGGGTTTGCTCTAGCAATCCCAAGGTGCTCTTCTATGAGGTAGTGTGGTTGAGCAGCCTTAGGTTTATCAAAGAGGAGTGTTAGACATCTGCAGAATACACATACAGTCAATAAATGATGCACAAAACTCAATAAGGAGATTCACATCAATTTATAAAAATAGCATGCATCTTTACATATATGTAGGCACCAGAATCCATATGATCAGGTAAGTACATTTCCAGACAAAAATATTTTAGGTTTTTAAAAGTCAATACTTACTGCAATTTCTAAGGGTTGTAATGTTATTGTATGGGAAGAAAAACAAATACAGCATGTAGGTAGAGTACAGCAACTTATGAGACCAATCTCCTGGACTTATGGTGAGTATAGGGCGAGGTCCAAGGCAGCACTAGGAGGTCACTACAGCGGCACTAGGGAGGGCGGGTGCAGTGGTGTAATATAGCGTTGGGTGCCCAATGTTAGTCTATGGGGATTGGTCTTGGGGAAAAGAGGATGCAGGATGAATCTCTCAACTAAACCATTTGTTTGTGGGTGATAAGGGGTGGTAAACTTGTATGTCGCCCAACATGGCTACCAGGTAGCCAGACATGAAATTAATACCTCTGTCTGACACTTAGGAGAAGCCCACTCCAATAAAGCTTCTGATAAGGGCTCGGGTAACAGCAGGAGCAGCGACAGTCCTAAGAGGAAATAGCTTCAGGATACCTGGTAGCATGATCCACTACCACCAGTACAAACTGTATCCTGATGCTTTTGGATGGTCTAGGGAGCAACATCATCAACCTCTACCCTTTCAAGGTAACCACCCCAACCACTGGAAGTGGAATTAAGGGGACCTTTGGGTGGCCACCTGCTTTGCCGCTGGCTTGGTATGTTACACAGAAATAATAAAACTCCTTCATACTTGGCCAGTAGAAGTGGGTGATTAACCTACTTCGAGTTTTGGTCAGGCAAAATGCCTAGTTCAGGAGATATCATGTGCTAAGGTGAGCAAGAACTCTGTACACTTCTAAGGTACTACCACTCTGGTTGGGGGTCTCTGGCCTCAGTGTACAGGAGTCCTTCCTCCGAAGAGGTTTGGTGGGAGCTACAGACATCTCCTGTCTCCTAATCAGCAGCGTGCTGTCGCAGGCTCTCAAGATAGAACAGGTATTCTGCTCTTGGCACATTTATTCCCTAGAGGGCCCCCTGAACCTAGGAGCTGTAAGGCCCAAATTCCTGGGGTTCATTTCCCTCTGGGGCTGACATGTCTTCTCTCTGAGGAGAGTGTACCACAGCTTGTGGCTACTTTGACGCTGGTTGCCCAGTCTCCCATGCTGAAGGATTGGGTCATTAGTCTAGGCTAAAACTCCTCTTTGTCACCCTGGGCTTTGCACTGTGCTCTAGTTTTTACACACAACCATTCAGGTATACCCAGCATAGCAGCATGAGTCTTTCTTTCGACCTCATCCCATGCTGATCATTGCCTAGCAGACAGGCTACAGGAATTGCAGAGTATACCACCACCTTCTTTTGGTCAGTAAGCCCTCTCCATTCTAAGGTCACCGTTGCCATGGGATGAACTTTAGTTTGGTTATCAGCACTGATAACTTAACTGGTAATGTCTCACCAGCCAGATACTGTCCCGGGGATATAAATGTTTTAGTCACCATGGTGACACTTGCACCTGTATCCTCAATGCTTCATCTCTGATCCCATTTATGAGGCTGTTGTCTGTATATTTCAGGTTACTGGGCCAGACAGCAAGGGCAGCTACAACCACCCCACCCACTGAGATTAAAGTTGCTTCAGTGAGCTCTCTGACATGGTCAGGGCTTACTTGGGTTTCAATCTGGAGACTTACCACTAATTCTGGTACAGTAAGGGTCTCCAGTTCAGTACCCATTGAATTTACAATTAAGACACCAAGCCTTCTTGGGATCCCAGTTCTGTCTCTGGTACCCACCCTAAGCCTGTGCACTGGCTCTGGTCCACCTTCTTGAACAGGCTTTCAGGGGCCTTGAGAAGACTTTAGTTTTATCATTGAATTGGTCACCATCTTTCCTTTGGAGGGGCTTAGCAACCCCTTTTTTTGGTCACCCCTACCATGAGCAGTCTTGGTTACCCTTGTCTTGATCGAGTGATCTGAATTCTTTCCCAATTCTTGGGGAGAAATTGGACCTAGGTCTACCAGGTACTGATGCATCTTTTCAGGAACACAGTTACTCAACAGATGTTCTTTCATAATATGATTATAAAGCTCATCATACTCTTGCACCTTGTTACTTTTCAATCAGCCACCTAGTGTTTTCACAGAGATGCCTACAAAATCTACCCAGGTCCGACTTTGGGTGTTTCGAGCCTCCCTGAACCTGAACCTGTATTCCTCAGTGGTGAGTCCAAAGCACTCAATCAGGGTATTCTTCATGAGGTCATAAGACTCAGGATCTGCCTCATTCAGTGTCAGGAGCCTATCCCTACACTTTCCTGAGAACAACTCACAGAGAAGAGATCCCAGATACTTTTGGCTGAGTTTCCTCATTTTACAGGACCTCTCAAAGGCTGTAAACTAACTGGTGAGATTATCACCAGCTACATATTTGGGGACAATCCTTTTGGGGATTTTAGCTTTAAAAGCTCTATCGTCCCCCCTATTTCCAACTTTGCTGCCAATCGAGATGGGTTCTAGGCCCATCTCACCTCTTTCCTTTTCTATAGCCAAGAGTTTAGCCTTAAATTCTATCCTCTCGGCTAGTTTCTGAAGATCTGCAACTTCCGCCTCTAATTCTGGGGTACTGTCAGTACTATTATCAGTAGGATTGCTGTTGGAATCATCATCAAAGTTTTCATTCACTTCAGTATCAATTTCACCTTCTCCACTAGGGGTTTCTTCTACTGCCAGGGACGTAGCATTTTCTGTACGCAACTGCAAAAGCAGATGTGCCCTTAGTGGGTCTAGATCCCATGATGAGGTTCCATGCATTGCTGAGGGACTTAAGTTTGCCCAACTTATGTTTCCTGTAGGGCCCCATGTTGAGCCCCTCGGAAGGACCTGCTACCTCAGTCATGGGTTTAAAGTAGTTAGGCCCTATTTAGGAATTCAACAAAAATTTAAACTTTTCTAAAGGACCTAACTAAAATACTTTAACGTTTGAAACAGTTTCAATGTGAGGCTAAACAGAAGGCCGTCACAGGTAGGTTAAAAACAATTAAGAAAAAATTTGAAAATCAACAAAAATATTTTTAACTATTGACAATTTTGGATTCTTTAGTGGAATCACATATTAACCTATAAGGTACAGTAGATGTCAATTATTGCGTCCCACCACTGCACCACAAATGTAGGAAGCTGGCTCTTTACATCGTATACCAAGAAGAGGTATACTGTGCAAAGAGTCCAGGTATTCCCTTATGAGTGTTGGGTTCCCAATGTTAGTCTAATGGGTAGGTCTTTGTGATAAGAGGCTGCAGCTTTGGTCTGGGAGGCCAGTCGGGTTGAACCCAACATGGGGGCTCAGGCCTAACGATGCTTGGGGACGTGGGGGCACCTCAGTCCACTTTTGCTCTGGCCAGAGGTGACGGGTGCAGAGGTGTCTTGAGGCATTGGTTTTTGTCACTGAAATCAATTGTGGCTAAGGGGCCTGCACACAGAGGCTACAAGCTGCGTCGAGAAATCCACAGCAGGAGAAACCCAAGGAGGGAGTTGAGTCTGGAGGGGATGGGGACCACGCTGGCACCATTGGCCCACTTCAACTCGGGCTAGGTGGCTTGGGTGCAGTGGTGCTTTCTGACATCGGGTCTTTGCGGTCTGAAGTCCTCACACCTCAGTCTTTGGTACCTGCAGGATAACAGCTCTGCTGCTACACAGGAGTTCCTGAGTTATTGGAGAAGTGCTGGCAGTCCTCCAAGGCTTTGGAGGATCAGCAGCTTACAGGGTGGGGCGACTTTGGAGCAACTGAAGAGAACAGGACGGCAGGAGTGGTGCCAAGACAGTTGATGCTTCTTAAATTCTTGCTTTCACTGCTCTTTGGTACTACTTCTTCTTTTGGCTGGCAGCATCTTATTTCCTGGTGCAAGAGGGTCCCTTAAATACTAGATTTAATGGAGTCTAGGGTAGTGGCCAATGGGCTACTTACTCCTGGGGTCACTATGCCTTCTATATGACCACTTCCTGAGAGAAGTGGGAATAACCTTGTCCCAGAGTTCCCAAGTTTGCCATAACAAAGATGGCAGACTCTGAAATTTCGTCTTCACGTCAGGTAGCCCATCTCATGGGTGGAACTACCCTGAAGGTGAACACACCTCTCTGACTACTAATTTTCATGCCTTGCCCAGGCACCAAAAAAGCCCTGGTTAAGGGGAAGAGGAGTAGGCATCCTCTCCTGGGACGGAAGCAAGATTCACATACCAAAGGCAGTGGGATCTTTGAAGCTCTCTGCCTCGGAATGCTTATTTGCAGGCCATCCTGTGGGAGGGGGTGTAAACACCCTCTGCCCAAGCAGGCTTTGTTCCTGACCTCCTGAGAGCAAAGACCCTCTACCCTGGGGGTCAGAAACTCATCTGTGGTGGCACGCTGGCTATTTCACTTGGCAAACTAGTAGTTGGTAGGTTTTGAGGGAGCATTTTTAAGGTGCCCTCAGGGTGCATGTATTAATAGATCCAACACTGGAATCAGTGTGGGCTTAGCAATGAGAGATGTTTGATACCAAACAAACAAGTTACTTACCTTCGGTAACGATATGTCTGTAACAAACATTAGTTAGTGATAAGATTCCTTACCGCCCCACTCATCCTTCCCGTTCTGCGAACGGATTTCTAGGTTTAAGATCATCCCTTTCAGTGCCCTAGTTTCAATGTACCAGTGGTCAGTATCTTGCATGGCTCTGCATTCCTGGCGCGGAAAGTAGGTGCGGAAAGTCGTGTACAGAACGGACGTCAGCGTGCGTGGGAGCGTCTAAGTAGCTCCAACAATGTCATTTTGGCGATTACGACGCCAACGACGTACGCGAAGCCGCACAACAATGCCTACTGACGTGCAGGGGTACTGCTGACAACTTTCTGGATCAAGTCTGATGCCTGGGGGTAATTCTAAGATAAGGAATCTATCACAAACGTGTTTCTTTCAGATATCTCTATTTTCAGTGAAGCCATCATGCAGCTGGGGAACTCTTCATTAGTGTCCAGAACATGTTTGGTCACTAATACTGGCAGCAACTGGACTGACCAGCACAGGGACATATCTTTTACATGCACCAAGACACGCAGCTTACAGTGGCAGTCTGCATGTGTTTGGTGAAGGGTCCTTCATGGGGGCATACTACCATTGCTAAAGGTATTGTCAATTGGGGAACAACTGTACAGTTTTGGGAAAGAGATCTGGCACTGGGTACCTGGTTAACATGAATACAGTGCACTGACAGTCAAAGTTGAATCAAATACCAGGCAAGAAGTGGGGGTGACCATGTCAAAAAGGGGCACTTTCATACACTCCTACTTTCAACATGATGAAATTACTGTACTTCTTGGCACATGCTACTTACCATATTGTATCATACAAAATGTACTCGGGCATTAAGTTAAATGTTATTAGTGGACTTCTGTACATATTGTGCCATCCACTAAAGTGAGTGTAAAACACGGCTCCAGTCCTACCATTGTAGCCGGTCAGTTTAAAAACTCCAGTTTGTCCTATCAAAATAAACCGTTTAGACAGGTCAAAACCAGAGTACAGATTAAAACTGTAATAATGTAATTTGGGAATGGGACTAACTAGAAAGATAATTAAATACGTATTACTTATTAAAAATATAATACAATGGTTATTTCTGATTTTGTTTATAAATATCAAGGAAATTTTACTTTTAGAAAGTTAACTTTTCCTGGCCTGTTTGTGGAAGCTAATTTGCATTTGTGCTCAAACTTCTTCCAGCCAGGGATTAACATAGGAATATGTGTACAAAAGATGTGAAATTATTTCCAGCAGCAAAACTATAGGCGGACCTGAATGGGTAGAGGTGACTCATCTGAACCTCCGAGAATATGCAAGGTGATGGCTGTGAACATCCTTTGACATTACAGTGTCAAGCCCTGCCCGAGTGTGAAAATCTCCTAGACAGGTCTGCTGGGTTTAAAGAGAACACAACAAATAGTGGCTGGGTAATTTTTTGCGCAACAACTGATTCAGTATTCTCCTAATAAGATTGCTCAAGGGAACAGGGGAAAGCGTCCACCTGCGTCCCCAAAAAAGACTCCTCTGTAAAACAGAGAATTCAATGAAAGAAGATAAGTTGTCCCCGAGCACTTTTTTTTTTTTAATTCAATTTTTATTGCAGATTCAGGATTTTACAGCATATGAGTGTCCTTGCCCTTCTCCGCTCATCACCCACCCCATATGGTCACTTCAGCATCACACAGCCATTCAGCCCACATCCTGGAGGCAGGGCAGCGATAGTGGAGGATCCGGGAGTAATCCGGGTGATAAGACAACAATGACACCAGTAATTCAACATCGGTCTACGCGGGCTCATTGTATGGATTTGCTTTTTTAGAACCCCCCCCATCGCCCCCCCCCCCCCCAAACCCCCAACCCAACAACTCACCCCTACCGGTTAGCGTTGAGGAAAGATAAACCAGACCTGTGCCCTCAGTCCACTCCAGGAAACTGGACCAAATAGACCCATTCAGCCGCCACCATTCACTGTCCGTTCGCACAAGTAGCCCATTCACTGAATAGATACTATTGTGAGCCGTCGGCAGGACTGTAATCCGTCGTTCAGGAGCTGAGGGAACAACACTCATGCAACTGTGCGCCATCCAGGAACTCACTATCGGCCTCACTCTGCCTTGTCCTCGTCCTGTGACAAGTATTCAATCAGCGATTGCACTAAACACTCCCATGCCCGTGCCACTTCCAAGCCCCTCTCATCAGCGGTGCGCGTCGCTTGTTGGAGCCGGATCATACTTTCACACTTGGCCCATTTACTCAATTCCATCGCCCAGCGCCTACTGGATGGGCCCTCTGCCGACTTCCAGCGCCAAGTGAGCTCCCTTTGAGCTAATATCAGCCCTAGATCTACAAACTTGCTGGTAACCTTCGTCTTCCGTGTGTGAGGAAACCATAGCAGCAAGCAGGCCGCCTTATCAAAGGTCACCTGCCTCTCCGTCACTTCATTCAAGAGTTCTCCCACTTCTGCCCAGTAGGATCCTAGCCTCGGACAGTCCCAAAACATATGGTCCAACTCCGCCCCAGGATGGAAGCACCTGGGGCATTCCGCCCCCTTGACTTGGAAATGCCTCTGTATCCTACCCGGGGTTAAATATGCCCTGTGGACCACAAAAAAGGGCACCTGCTGGAAGCGTGCATTCCTGCAACCCTTCCCCGCTCTCTGCAAGAGCTGACCCCATGTTTCATCCGGTATGGGTTTCCCCACACTCTCCTCCCACTTCAACTTCAACCCGGTGAGGGGTGTCAGGCCCTCGCGGAGCATTCGTGAGTGTAAACATGTAATCGCCTTGAACGACCCTGCGGACATCACAACATACTAGCACGCCAACGTGGTCGCTGGCTTGTCCCCAAGCACATGTATGCAACTTCTTATATTGTCTCAAGAGAAAAGATAACCACAGTCAAATCAATGTTCTTTCAAAGTCCGTTAAATCAATTCCTTTAATTTCCATTTCTTTTCTCTTCATATATCAGAATATTCTTCAAAGTCTTCATCAAATTCATACAGAATGTAGCCAATAGATCACAAAGACCAATGCCAACATGTGTTTCGTCATGGGGTACAATCACCCAAATGACTTCTTCAGGGCTCAATCCGTTTTCTTATCTCAGAGTTCTTCTTGTAGGGTAATATTATGATTTAGATCAAGGTTGATCTAAATCATAATATTACCCTACAAGAAGAACTTTGAGATAAGAAAACGGATTGAGCCCTGAAGAAGTCATTTGGGTGATTGTACCCCATGACGAAACACGTGTTGGCATTGGTCTTTGTGATCTATTGGCTACATTCTGTATGAATTTGATGAAGACTATGAAGAATATTCTGATGTATGAAGAGAAAAGAAATGGAAATTAAAGAAATTGATTCAACGGACTTTGAAAGAACATTGATTTGACTGTGGTTCTCTTTTCTCTTGAGACAATATAAGAAGTTGCATACATGTGCTCGGGGACAACTTATCTTCTTTAAAGAGAACACTTTTAAAGGCAGAGAACAGCATGGCAAGACAGTTCTTATGTATCCACTGTCTGGTTGATGAAGGATTTGCTTTGTATCACCAGAATGTTTTGGTACACAAATATCTCACCCGATAGCTGCAGGCCATTCTAAATTCAGCAACCAGAATCCCTCTCAACCTTTCATGCCACACTCGCAACACACCACATTTGAAGGAGCTCCACTGGTTCCCTATTTACAAAAGAGAATAGTTCAAACTTCTCACCCACACTTTCAAGGCACTAGAACACTGGCCCATCATGCATACAGAAAAGGAGATCTGGCAGTCGAGCCTTCTTGTACGTTGCTACTAAAGCGTGGAACGACCTGCCGCTACACATAAGAGCCTCACCTTACTTCTTGAATTCCACATAAAGCTGAAGACCTGGCTTTTGGAGTATTTCCACCAGGCCCTAGGTGTGTCTGAACTCACAACTGCTCAGTGCCAGGATACCCTCCCAGGGGATAGTGTACTCTACAAATCTGCATAACACACAACACTCGAGCCACACATGAAAGAAAAAACAGACACTGGAAGCCAAAACAATTCTTGTGTATCCAACGGGTACATGCTAGAAAATCCTACTTGTGTTTAATTAGATTTCTGTCTCTGGGCTTATTGGGTGCACAGTGGCTGCTTTAAACTAGATTTTAGCGTTAGATGTGGGAGGACACTAGGATTATCACAGTACACTGTCACACACAGCCCCAGTCCTCAGAGTTCAAGTTTAGTGAGGTCAAAGCCTTTCGCATTCTTGCAAAATGACCAAAGTAGGTAGGGTTGGCAGGAAGACATTTACCCCATTGGTTAGGGTGTTCCCACGAGTCACTCCCACCCCCTAGCCTGTTCTAGAAAAAAACTGGTGCACCTCTGGGCAGACATTTCAGAACAATTATTGACCAGAGAAATAACAGAAGATGCTGTCTGTTGTACCAGGACAAAGACATGGATACAAAGGATTAGAAGGCTTACCTCCTATTCAAGCTACTGGGATACTATAAGCTACAAGAGGCCTTTCCTGCAACTGCCCAACGGCAACTGGACCTGGACTGGTCCTTGCTGCTGGTCTTTTCCAGACACACAGAGTTTTTAAGTGCCTCCACTGAAGAGGAGCTTTAGCAGTGTGCTCTTGATGTAGATTGAGAATTAAAGGACTAAGTCAGGAGGTAAAATCTTTGACTAGAATGAATCAGTTTGGTATATCTGACCTGTGCTTTATCATGGTCAGCTTTAAATTGTGCCTAGGTCCCAGTCAATCACAATCATTTTACTATAATTGGCAGTTTATACTTCTTGGTGTTATTTCTACTTAACACTTTAAAAAAATCATATATCCGGACCCTCTTTTTGGATTTTTTCATTTAGTCTACTTAATTTTACTCAATTTTTTGAATTTTTATTGTTTTGCATTTCTACTTCATTACTGTTTTGGTACTGCATAAATACTTAACATATTGCCTTAAGTTAAGCCTGTCTGCTCTATGGCATAGCTACTACGGGACTGAGCTCAGGTTATTTTTGAGGATTCATCGTGATTATTCCTTCAGGTGTGCAGTAGATCCCCAATATTAATGTAACAACATAGTCCAGCCTTCGTTTTTTTCATAACTTTATTTTATTCGTTTTCAAGCAGGCAAGGATACATCCAGAAAATCGACAAAAGCCCAGACATAGCACCACAGCCCATGCGTTGTCTCAAACGTAAAATCAAAGGTTAGCGTCGTCATCTTCTACTATTGATGAACATGTGTAGGAAAAATAAATCATCTGCAAGCCTTGAGAGGAAAGCGTACGCTGACAAACATTGTGCAATCTATGCCATAGCAAAACCCGCCAGCAAACTCTCCTCTCCCCCCCGCCCAACTCCCCCTCCCTCCCACCCCGGAACCGGTGTGCCATTGCGCGGTGCAGGAGTGGAGTAGACTTGGCATCTAAGACGTATCTGCAGACTTCGGGGTTTCAGTGAGCCTGAGCAAGCGGAGGTACTTGAGGCAAGTAATTTCATTGAATTCTTGTGCCAGCAACAAGAGGATAGGGCGCCACGAGGCGTGGAAAGAGGCTTCTGAGTGTGTTAGGTTAGCTTGTATCCGTTCCATGCCAATGATGTACCACAGTTTGTGCAACCAGCCCATGTGTGTGGGACGAGTCTGTGTAGACCCATAAGGATAGAATATGATGGAGTGGTGTGGCTCACTGGTTAAAGGCGGCAGACCCGGGAGCAGAGGACGGCCCGGGACCAGGGTTCAATTCCCGACGCGGCAGGGTCGTGGACCAGGGTCAGCGGACTCAATAATTCTCACCTCAGTGCCTACTCTAACCAGGGATCACACTCGGCAACTCTGGGCATTAGCTTGCCTCATCTCCACAACGGCCCCCCACATACGCCGGGGATGCCTGGTTTCACCTTGGAGATACCCAGTTGGGACCATCTCACAGGGAAAGCCTGGACGGGTTCCCCAGCGGTCTACTGCGCAGAGATACTCCTTCGGGAGTCGATTCTAGCGCATTACAAACCCACAATTAATTAATAATTAACTGCTGCCCCTATAGCTATCCCCATCTGTTTCCCTCGTATGGATTTGAGCAGAAAGGTAAGTGCATTCGGTAGCCCCAAGAGAGCATAAGCAGGAAAGCAGGGTATTTCAGTTTCAAAGTGTATATCTACGTCATTAAGTACCTCCGTCCAGAACCCAGTTACCTCCTTACAGTCCCAAAGTATGTGTGTCAGAGTGCCCTCTTCGCCACAGCCTCTCCAACAGGTGGAGCTGCGCTCCAAATTAATTGTATGCAGGCGGACAAGGGTCAAGTACCAGTAAATGGCAACTTTAACTGCCGCTTCCTTACTCGCTATATTTTTGGCAGTGTGGTTTGCCCTATAAAGAAATGTGTTGCCATTCGTTCGAGGAGAGACTCCAGCCCAATTTTGCCTCCCAGCGCCGTTGTCCGGCTGACCGCTCTTGAGGTACCGGCGGGCGCAGCATGAGATATAGTTCAGAGATCAGCTTGCGGTTTGATTGCTTGGACAATAGCCACTTTTCGTAGGCCATAAGGCGTCGGCTAACTAGAGGCTGTGTGTCAGGTTGTAGCAACCAATGACGAAGTTGAAAATACTGAAACCGTTTGGGGCCCTTGATATCATACCAACTTGGCAAGATCGGAGTAAGGGATAAACCCGTGAAGATCGAAGAGGTGTCCTGCAGATTTGCAGGTCGAGGCCCGCCACTGTGGGAAAGCCCGCGACTCCAGCCCTGGATGAAATGCTGTATTATCAAATAAAGGCGTGAGGGGAGAGGGAAAAGAAGTGAGGCCCCGCTTAATCACTACCGAATCCCACACCCGCATAAATGAACGGGTAATGGGAGATTTATTGAAATATGATGGTCTATCGGAAGGTTTCAGGAATGGTACCTTCCACAGAGAGAGCCGCGCCATCGCTCTGTCTTGGAATAGCCATCGTTTTTCGGACTCGGGTCTGCTCCATGCCACGAGATAGCGAAGTTGGGCCACTCTATAGTAACTCAAAAGATTGGAGATCCCCAAACCTCCCTCGTCTGGGGGTCGCTAAGTCAGATCTCTACGCAGCCTTGGCCATTTCCCTGCCCATATGAAATGCTGTAGTGCTTTTTGCAATATATGGATAGAGCGCATAGGGGGGCAAACCGGTATTGTTTGAAACAAATACAGTATTTTAGGCAGTATGGACATTTTCACCGCTGCGACCCGGTCTAGCAGCGACAAGGAGAGTGTCCGCCACCGGCGTAGGTCTTGCGTTACTTGAGAAGTGAGGTTGGCGTAGTTATGCGTGATTGTTTGGTTAGTGGAGGGCGTCAGAACGATCCCCAAGTAGGGGATCTCAGGTTGGACTCGTAAGTGACCAAGCTCTAGGAGCGCACCCTCAGGGGCGTTCTCGTTAAGGCCTAGAGGCAGAAGCATTGACTTCCCCACATTGACCTTGAAGCCTGAGACTTTTCCAAAGTCTGTAAACTCCTGCAAGAAGGCAGGTACTGAGCTCGGGGGCGAGACAAGAGTTGCTAGAATGTCATCTGCGTATAAGCTGACTGTATGCTGTTCCCACCCAAAGGGGATACCAGAAATATGTGGGTTGTCTCTGATTTGCTGCGCTAGGGGTTCGACGTACAGCGCAAATACCAGGGGTGAAAGGGGACACCCCTGGCGCGTGCACCGTCGGATGTCAAACGGCTGGGAGCTGATCCCGTTAACACGGATCGTCACCCTGAGTTGGTCATAACAGCTTGCGACCCAGTATCGTAAACGATTCCCTATTTCAAAGTGCGCTAATGTTTTGTCCAAGAAGCCACAATCTACGCGATTGAAAGCTTTCTCAGCGTCAACTGATAGCAATAGGGCGTCAAGTCCCATATAGTGGGCCTTATCTATTAAGTGCATTAGCCGCTTGGTGTTGTCACTACTTTGTCTGTTAGGAATAATGTCTGAGTGGTCAGGTTTGATAATTCCTGGCAAGCGGGGGCCCAGTCTAGCGGCTAGGACCCCTGTAAAGAGCTTCAGATCGAGATTGAGAAAGGAAATCGGACGGTACAATGGGCATTGCATGAGATCCTTCCCAGGCTTGGGAATGATGACGATGTCCGCCTCTAGCATGTCTGCGGGGATTGTCCCCGGACCCTGAAAGGAATTAAAGAGGCGAGTTAAGATCAGGGCTATGGATTGGCTAAATGTTTTGTAAAAACCGGCAGAGAAGCCATCCGGTCCCGGTGACTTCAAGGGTTTGAGGCGGGAGATTGCACTTATCACTTCAACTCTAACCAGGGCATCCAGCGCTGCGGCGCCCGATGCGTTTATGGCCGTTATTGCTGCCTGTCTGAGGTAGGCCTCACCTGCACGGTCAACTGTTGGGTCTTTACTATACAGAGATGCATAAAAGTCGCGGAGGGTTTCCGCAATCTGGTCATCGGGTTCGACCCGCTCACCGGTTGAGGTGTGAAGGGCCGCAATTTTAGAGCGTTGAGCCCGGGCTCGGAGTTTGCTCGCCAGGAGCCTCCCTGTTTTGTCCCCCCCAACGTAATATGAATGCTTGAGCCGTAAGGCAGTGTATTACGCTCTATCTAGATCCAAGCTGGCCAGCTGCGCTCTGGCCACTTTCAATTGCCTCAAAATTCGCGGGCCCCTCTGCGACTGTGCACCCTTTCCAGCTCGGTCACTTTCGCTGCCAGCTCATCCCTCTGCGGGCTTTGTTGTCAGCCGCGGAGATGGCGATAAATTCTCCCCTCACCATCGCCTTAAGGGCTCCCCATAATGCCGTCAACGGAGTATCAGTGGTGTCATTTGACGTCAGGTAGTCAGTAATGCATTTCTGCACCGGTTGGGAAACGTCCGGTCGGTGTAGTAGAGACTCCTTGAGTCGCCACCTCCCTTTCGGTCTGCATATGTCAAGTGTCACTGTGACTGCATCGTGGTCAGACAAAGCAGCGGGGATCATGTCAACGGTTTGGACAAGAGTGGTAAGGTCGGATGTCCCTATAAAGTGGTCAAGGCGGGCATATGTTAGGTGTACATGGGAATAAAATGAGTAGTGCGTGCTGTGAGGGTGGGCCGCGCGCCAGATATCCATCAATCCTCTGTGTTGTAACCAATATTTACCTGCACTCGATATTGCCCCTGTTGTGCCATATCTGAGGCCTGACCTGTCTTTCCCTGAATCCATAACTAGATTAAGGTCTCTGCCAATTAAAATCTGTCTGCCATGATAGCGGAGGATTTCTGACGGGGAATCTATGAGGAAGGGCTCCTGGCCAGAGTTGGGAGCGTAAATGGATCCTATGACTACAGGGGTGTCTCCCAGCCATAACCTGTATGCCAACAGCCTCCCCTTCGTTTCTGCTATTTCGCCACAATCCTGCCATGGAAGTGTTGCGATAAGAGTATGGCCACCCCCCCCCCTTCTTGCCTGATGTAGAAGAGTAAAATTGGTGGGGAAAAGCACGGAATTTCATTCTATGACAGTCCTTTGATAGCAGATGCGTCTCTTGTAAAAGGCATATCGAGGCCCCCGAGTTTTCGAGGTAGCTCATAATCGCACGCCTCTTGACGGGGTTGTTTAGCCCTTTCACATTAAGAGTTAAAACTTGGGTCTTAAGGGTAGACATGGTGTAGAACTAGGTGTGTCCCAATTAAATATTAAAGACCGTAGAATAGGGGAAGCTGATTCCAAGAAAAGAAACTCCCAACTACATGAACTCTCTACTGTGGGCGAGACCTGAATTGTGTCCGCTCCTAGGTTGCACACCGGTTTCCCCCCTCCCATAACCCAACCGCCTCCCGCCCATCCCTCTCCCAACCCACCACACACCCTAACCCCAACAAACCAAACCCATGTACCCAACATTGTCCTATATCTACAGCCTGCCCCCCCACCCCCAGTTAGCTAGAGTCTGGTGCGTGTAGCAGTCCCCATGCAGAAATCAAAGAGAGTCCGGCGTCGTAGTGTCTCTTGAGACTGCTGCAAGGGCCGATGCCCTTTCGGAGGTCATCGTGGCTCGATCAGAGTTGAGTGTTGTCTGCCCATCTTCTGCCACACATCCCCTGTGGGCCGTTGCAAGGGTTTCGGATAGAGTCCGGACTGTGTTGAGGAAGTCCCAGTAACTCGCATGTCTCTTGAAAGGACCGGAGTTGATGTAACTTTCCATTCCACTTGAAAATTATGCGGAAGGGGTGACCCCAGGAGTAGGGCACCCCGTTGGTTTTTAGGAAGGCGGTCACTTCTTTGAAAGCTTTGCGCTTTTGGAGTGTAATGGAGGCCAGGTCTTGATAGAGAGCTATGGCATGGCCCTGATAGTTGATCGGCTGCTTCAAGCGAGCTTCTCTTAGAATTCGTTCTTTTAGGGGAAAATCCGGTAGAAAGGCCAAGATGTCGGGGTGGGGGGAGCTGGGGCCGTCCTCCCCAGGCCCACCCTGTGGGCCCGATCGATGCGAACCTCAAAGTCTTGTCTGACCCCCAGAATCTCCCGGAAGAGGCCCTGGAGATATTCGGTCACATTCGTTCCTTCTGCCTGCAATGGAACGCCCCTCACGCAGATGTTATTTCTTCGAGATCTATTTTCGAGGTCCTCTGCATGAGCTTGGAGGTCAACCTGTTGGCGTTTAAGGCGGAGGACCTCTTGTTGTAGTTGCTCAATTTCCTCTGATTGAGAG
Organism: Lissotriton vulgaris; assembly: GCF_964263255.1. Taxonomy (NCBI): domain Eukaryota; kingdom Metazoa; phylum Chordata; class Amphibia; order Caudata; family Salamandridae; genus Lissotriton; species Lissotriton vulgaris. The sequence continues at coordinate 170,219,356 of NC_141699.1, forward strand.
TGCCCGCCATTTTCCAGGACTGCCACCCGTTCACCCAGCTGATCCACATTGCAGCGTATTTCTCTAACCTCCCCTGCCATCTCCTGTTTGAGTACCAGAAAATAGTCACGGAGGGTGTTGAAAAGGGTTTCCAGAAATGCTCGGGTGATGGGCACCCGCCGTCATCGCTGCTCTTTCACTAGGGCGCCATTCACTCTTCGCAGCACCTTCTGTGGTATGTCCAGGGCGGGCGGGCCGCCCAACTCTAAGGTGCGCCACCACTGCTGATCTGGGGGCCCCGGTTGTCTGCCCGGGCAACTCACCGCGCCGCCCCCTCCTCCACCGAGCTCTCTCCCCTGGCTGGCAGTGCAGGGAGGCCGCGACTAGGCCGGAGGGAAGCGCGCTCAATTTTCGCGCCTCACACCACCTTAGTAACATATCCATGTCCTTTTGTAAAAAGGACCAAACTCTAGACAAGAGCCAATCAGCTATCACCTCCCTCTAGAACCTTCCGGGCAGGAGCCTCAGTCCCTCAGATTTTCTTACGCACTAAGCTAAGTAGGCGAGACACAGAGAGTTAGGGGAGTCCTTTCCGGGAAAGCGGGAAGGTTGCATGTGAATCTATGAAAGACACAATACTGGATAACTGCAGTTACAGGTAAGTAACGCATTTCTTATCAAGTATTATGGGTGTCTTTCATAGATTCAAATGCCTGAATCAGAGTAGCAAGCAATGCAGAGTGCACATTTCTGATGGTACAGCATATGCAAGTCATTAGATAATACATATCATGCGACTTTTAACCACCAATAAATGTCAACAATAAGCATCAACATAGAAATGTGCATATCAGAGAAGGATGGAGGGACGGAGGAAGGCTCACCTTACTGAAATAGATGGTGTAATACTGCTTGTCCCACTGCCGCATCCCTCATCAGCTCTGTGTCCAGGTAGTAATGCCTAGTGAAGGTATGCGGCGACTTCCATGTTGCCGCCCTGCAAATGTCCACGACTGGCACCCCAGCAAAGAGTGTCATAGATGTAGACATAGCTCTTGTAGAATTAGACCGTAATGTCTGTCCAGCTCGGTTATGACAGAAAGTAATCGCTGAAGAGATCCATCTGGAGATACTCCGTTTGGTAAGAGGTAGACCTTTCCTAAGTCTACTGAAAGCTATGAAGAGTTGATTAGACTTCCTGAATGTTTTGGTCTTATCAATGTAAAATTTCAAGCACCTTTTAAGGTCTAACGAATGCAGCGATCTCTCAGCTGCAGTGCTGGGGTTTGGAAAGAATGATCTTAGGATTACAGGCTCGTTCAAGTGGAAGTCCGACGGGACTTTAGGGATAAATTTAGGATTGGTCCTCAAAATCGCCCTGTCAACTTTGAACTGTAGAAAAGGATCCTGGATGGAAAATTCCTGCATTTCACTGACCCTCCTTGCAGATGTAAGCGCTAGGAGGAGAGCTGTTTTCCACAAGATATACTTTAGGTCAGCCTTGTGTATGGGTTCGAACGGATGCTTCATAAGCTGGTTAAGAACCACATTTAGATGCCATGTTGGTGGTACCATCCGTACTGGCAGGAAAGATCTGTATAGTCCTTTCAGGAACTGTTTAATTAGTCTGCTAGACCAGAGAGAGAGACCCTTTGAAGTCCTTTTAAAACGTGATATTGCTGCCAAGTGTACCTTAATGGAGGAGTGGGCTAGGCCCGACTGTGCCAGATGTAGTAGATAAGGCAAGATTTCTGGATAGGAGGAAAAAGGCTGAATTCCTCGGTCTGCACATCATACACAAAAGCGCTTCCACTTCAGAGAATACGTCTTGTTAGTGCTATCCATTCTTGCCTTGGCTAGAATATCCCTACAGTCTTGTGGTATGTTTAGATTGCTGAATTCTCTGAATTCAGGAGCCAGGCGGCTAACCTGAGAGACTTCAGATCCGGATGTTGAACCTGCTTGTTGTTCATTGTGAGCAGCGATGGATATTGGCCTAGATGAATCGGTGTCTCTAGAGATAGACGATGGAGCTCCGTGAACCAGTGTTGTCTTGGCCAGAATGGGGCTATCAGAATTAGAGTGCAAGGCTCCGCTTTCATCTTTCTGAGGACCCTGGGAAGCATCGGGAATGGCGGAAATGCGTACGCAAAGACGTTGCGCCATGCGATAGAAAATGCATTCCCTAGGGACCCTGACTGGGGATGCCAGCTTGCGAAGTTTGGGCATTTGGCGTTCTTTCTGGTCGCAAACAGATCGATTTGCGGCGATCCCCTCTTGGAAAAGATCTGGTCCATGATTGCCTGGTCCAGTTCCCATTCATGCGACAATGTCCTCTGCCTGCTTAACGCGTCTGCAATTACATTGTCCTTGCCTGGGACATACTCCGCCCTTAGCGTTACATTGTGGAGAATGAGCCAATTCCAGATCTTTTGCGATTCGCGAGAGAGTGTCTGCGAACGCGTCCCTCCCTGTTTCTTTAGATAGTGCATCGTCGTAGTGTTGTCGGTCCTGACAAGCAGTAGGGAGTTCTTGATCCTTGGCAAGAATGACTGTAGGGCCAGGAAGACTGCCCTCAGTTCGAGTAGGTTGATGTGGAGATGTTTTTCCAGCTCTGACCATTTGCCACTTATCTGTAGTTCCTGCTGGACAGCTCCCCAACCCTCCAAGGAGGCGTCCATTGTGATGACATGAGGAGCTGCGGGAAGTAGGAATGTTAATCCCTGCAAGAGGTTTTTTGATGACATCCACCATTGCAATGCCTTGATGATTTGCACTGTAATAGTTACGCGGTCGTCGAACGACCCTGTGCATTGTGTCCATTGTCTGGACAAAGCCTCTTGTAGGGGACGCATTCGTAGACGGCAATGTGGTATGAGTAGGATGCATGATGACATCATTCCCAAAAGGGATTTGAAGGTACGAACTTGCAAAGTTTTCTTCGAGGCTACTGTTGAGGCTAGAGAAAGGAGATTGCGTTTTCGTTCCTGGGATGGAAACGCCTTTGCAGAACCTGTGTTCAGAGTTGCTCTGAGAAAGGTGATGATGCGAGAAGGTTGTAAAGTGGACTTTTCTTGGTTGAGTGTAAGACCCAAGTGACTGAAGAGATTGAGACAGGCGTTGGAGGATCTGGAGGCGCCTGCAAAGGATGGTGCCCTCACCAGCCAGTCGTCCGAATATGGGAAGACTTGGTGACCATGCTGCCTGAGGAAAGCTGCCACCGGGGAGAGACACTTGGTGAAGATGTGGGGCGCAGATTTGAGGCCACAAGGTAGGACACGGAACTGGAAGTGCCTGCCCGCAACTGCAAACCTCAGGTATTTTTTGTGATTTTTGTGGACTGGAACATGAAAGTATGCGTCCTGTAAGTCTAGGGACGTCATGAAATCCCCTTCCTCCAGGAGGTTCAAGATTTCCTGTATGGTGACCATGCGAAACGACTGCTTCTTTAAGAACTTGGTCAACGCTCTGAGGTCTAGAATGGGCCTCCATTTCTTTTCCTTTTTCTGAATGAGAAAGTAGCGGGAGTAAAATCCCTTCCCCTTCTGAGATGATTGTACTCTCTCTATCGCTCCTTTCCTGAGCATAATTGAGAGTTCTTGTAGAAGCAATCTTAGGTTTATGTGTTGCATTGGTCGAGGAGGAGTTGTCTGAGGGATACTTTCGAATTCCATGGAATGGCCAAATTGAATCAATTGAAGGACCCACCGGTCCGTGGTCATTCTTTTCCAATTCCTGAGAAAATGTGTAAATTTTTCTCCAATCTTTAAAGAAGTAGATGGGGGTTGGACTGGCTGGATGAATAGGTCATTGGCGTCCGCCATTGTTCCTCCTTTGATTTTTGCCCCTAACGGTTGACTTCCCGTATGAGGATTGTCGGCTGATGTTGTTGGCGAGTCTTTGGATTCTACCCTGGTTGGAAGAATATGATGATCTGCTCTGAAAACCACCTCTGTATGAGGGTTGTCCTAGTCCTCTGCTCCCTCGAAAGGACTGGTTCTTGTATTGGAGCGTACCCAGCGCCCTTGCCGGGTCCATGTCTTTTTTAATAGCTTGTAGAGCTTCGTCAATCTTGGCTCCAAACAGATGTTGGCCATCATATGGCATATCTAGGACTTTAGACTGTACCTCAGGTCTAAATGAGGTTGCCTTGAGCTACCCTTGCCTCCGTAAAACGGCTGCCCCGGCCAGCTGTCGGAATCCAGTCATCGCTACATCCATAGCGCAGTCTACTATTTCAGATGCTGACGTCTGACCCTCCAAAAGGATAGATTGTACTTCCTCTTTTGAGGCGTCTGGTAACTCAGATAAATACGGTGCAATATCCGCCCACAGCTGTCTATTGTAGCGTCCTAGAAGCGCCAGTGTATTTGCTGCCTTCACCGTCATTGCTGACATTGTAGAAAAACGCTTTCCTATATTGTCTAACTTCCTCCCCTCCTTGTCTGGTGGCGCTGTCAAGGGAGATGAGGGATTTCTTGAATTCTTTTGAGCCGCCTGTGTGACCACCGAATCAGGTATAGGGTGTCCTGTGAGGCAGGCCGCTGCTGACGGTGGGGCCTTGCATTTCTTATCCAGTCTTGGAACTACTGGCGAGACTGAGGCTGGAGTTTGCATCAACTGCAGACCCTGTTCCCATACATAATCAATTATTGGAATTGATCTTGCTGCTTTTTTAAGCGGTTCTTTAAAGTCGTATTGGAAACAGTCATGTTCCTGAGATTCCATCGTCATGTGGAAGCGTTTTGCCGCTCTCTCAACCAAAATGTGGAAACCACCGATGTCCACAGGTGGAGAGTCTGAAAAAGCGGGAATAGGAGAAGCTGGAGAATCGATGACATATTCGTCATAGTCTTCATGAATGGACTGGTCATCCTGCACCTCGCCCTCCTCTTGTTGATCTTCCTCTCCTTCTTCATCAGATGATAGAGGACAAGACACGTGCACCCTCTCCTGCTGGAGAGCTAAGGGCGGTGGTCGAGGCTGTGGCGATGGCACTGTCGCCGCTGGTGGAGGAGCTGGTGATTCTGGGAATCTTTGTTTATAGTCCTCAATAAGAAATCTTAAATCAGTCACTAGAGATGCTGACAGACACACCATGGGTGTAATATGCGTCTGTACTGTATGATGCTGGACTACTTCCTCGTCTGAGCTTTGACATTTCACCACTAGCTCAGAAGGGCTGTTTGCTTGGAGCATATCCTCCTCATCAGATTCATCTTGTAGGAGATGAGCTGGCGGTAGACTTTGCACCCGGCTTGGAGATTTTAACTCTGGCGTGATTGCCCTTTGAGATTTTGACCTGAGAAGTGGAATGGAAAACAGAATCAGTCATCAACACCTGGCTCATCGACCATGTATTGCCGACAGTCTGTTCATTCTGGACATTTGCCGTCGATGGGATTATCGACGTCGACTGCTCCAACAGGGCCGTCGACGATGGTTGCGTCGACGGTGCCGCTGTCGACGGCGTCTTCATAGTCGTCGACGCCTTCGTCGACGGTGGTGTTGTCGACGGTGTCTTCATCGTCGAGGACGTCTTCGTCGACGGTGCCGCTACCGACGGCGCCTTCATCGTCGTCGACGCTTTCGGTGTGCCCGTCGACGATGATGTTTTCGGCGATGTCTACGTTGACGTGGCCTTCGTCGACGGAGTTGACTTAGTCGTCGATACTGTCGTTGGCGATGCAGTCGTCGACGGCGTATTGGGCGTCGACGATGACTTTTTAATAACAATGGTCGACGACAAGTGCTTACCCGCCGTCAACGATGGGGTAATCGTCGTTGAAGAAGTTAATGTCGACGATGCCGTCGTCGTCGAGACTGCTGTCGTCGACGTTGAGACGTAGACAGGAGACACAGCCTTACTGAGCGCCGATGATGTCAATGAGGTAGTCGTCGACAACGGCGCAGGTTTTCTGAAGGTGTGAACCTCCTTGTCAGACGCTGATGTTGACAGGACCTCTGAAGACTTTCTAGCTGTCTTCTTTGGAGAAGCGTCTTGAGGGCTAGGGGAAGCTACCCTTGGTCTTTTGAGAGACAGTTTAGAGGAGACTGAAGAGCTCTCACCTTCTTCAGAGGATTTTAGATTGTCTCTGTCCTTGAGCATTTGGAGCCATAGTAGAAGGCGTCCTTCCCGGTCCTTGAGAGTCTTTGTGGAAAATGTCCTACATATTTTGCAGTCCTTAGATGAATGATCCGGGTATAGGCAATATAAGCATTTCTTGTGTTGGTCCTCGATGTGGAACCATTTTTTACCACAAGAGCATCCCTAATAAATCACTTTTACTTAGAAAGAATCCAAATTTTTGAAGAAATAAAGCTTTAGAAGCAAACCTGAGCAGAACTCAGGTGGAGACTCCCTTAGCACAACGTGCGGTAGAAAATCTGAGGGACTGAGGCACCTGCCAGGAAGGTTCTAGAGGGAGGTGATAGCAGATTGGCTCTTGTCTAGAGTTTGGTCCTTTTTACAAAAGGATATGGATATGTTACTAAGGTGAGGCCTTTAGGCCTACTATTCTCTATGTATGTCTATAGATATAGACCACAAATCCCGGCAGGCCTCGCGGCGGCGCGTGCACAGTGACGCGGGTCGCGCTCCTGAGAGCGCAAGAGGAGGATAAAAGCCGGAGAGACCCGGCAAAGCGGGGGAATCAATTACCTTTCTGCCGCCACCGCCACGAGTCATCTAAACAGCAGAGAAGGCTCCAGGGGACGCCGCCGCCGCCGCCACCGCCACCGCCAAGAGTCCTAGGACACCGGACTCCGCGCCGCCGCTCCGGGAGACCACAAATCCCGGCAGGCCTCGCGGCGGCGCGTGCACAGTGACGCGGGTCGCGCTCCTGAGAGCGCAAGAGGAGGATAAAAGCCGGAGAGACCCGGCAAAGCGGGGGAATCAATTACCTTTCTGCCGCCACCGCCACAAGTCATCTAAACAGCAGAGAAGGCTCCAGGGGACGCCGCCGCCACCGCCAAGAGTCCTAGGACACCGGACTCCGCGCCGCCGCTCCGGGTGACCACAAATCCCGGCAGGCCTCGCGGCGGCGCGTGCACAGTGACGCGGGTCGCGCTCCTGAGAGCGCAAGAGGAGGATAAAAGCCGGAGAGACCCGGCAAAGCGGGGGAATCAATTACCTTTCTGCCGCCACCGCCACGAGTCATCTAAACAGCAGAGAAGGCTCCAGGGGACGCCGCCGCCACCGCCAAGAGTCCTAGGACACCGGACTCCGCGCCGCCGCTCCGGGAGACCACAAATCCCGGCAGGCCTCGCGGCGGCGCGTGCACAGTGACGCGGGTCGCGCTCCTGAGAGCGCAAGAGGAGGATAAAAGCCGGAGAGACCCCGCGTCGCGGGACGCGAGCGGGACGCCCGGGGCCAAGCCCGGGCAAAGGGCGGGCCCTCTGTGGCCCTCAGGGGCCTGAAGTGGCCGGGTCGGGCCACCCCCCCAAGCACGCTCTACTGAAGCCACAAGCCAATTCTACGTTATAATCGGAGGAAAGGGGCTGTAAACACTGCTCAAAGATGACCAAAACTTGTAAAACTCCGATGGCCACACGATCAACCAGCAGACTAAAAACAGTGAGTACTCCTTTGCCCACTATTACTGCTATAGATAAAATGCTGCAAAAAACTATAAATGTTGTGGCGGATGCCATTCAGGACACTGAGAGGAGGCTCTCTTTGACACCTAATCTATGCTTCCCAGACTTGTCCTCACATACTAGTACAGAAGACCAAAATATGGAGGACACGGCCTCATCACAGGAGTCCCTTCTAATGCAATCATTTTCGGAACTACCAAGATCACATATCAAGGAAAAACCCTCTAATTCTTCTTCCATGGAGCTATTAGCGAACACCCTGGATAACAGTCTTATGATTCTAACTAGCAGCGCAAATAACATCCAACAGGCAAAAGATCCCACTTCCGCACTGGAAGTTCACACTGTGGAGAATGCCCCATTAGCCATTGCTATAACTGAAACCCAACCATCAAAACAACGCAATTCTCCAAAGACCAAGCGAAAAAAGCCTAGAATCAAACTTCCTAAAAGGAAAATCCATCACATATCAGGCAAACCCAAGCGATCGCTCAAAGACATGTGGCAGAAGAAAAGTCTAGAGAAACTCCCTGACCCAATACGGGGTGGGCCCTTATCAATTTCCCCATTAGTCTACGATGCACGTGGAAACACTAAGTCCAAAATAGGTATTTCTTTAGTTAATGAGGAAACAGGACACATTGATAAGCAGAGTAGTGCGATCTTACCATCAATGAGAGAGATTGAAGCCCTAATCAAAACACTTCTACAACCTATTAGCCATCAGATTGATAACATAGAAAGGGCGCTGAGTAAATTTGAGAGGGCTCAGAATGATATATCTTCTAGTATCCTCAGATTGCTTAAAACAACTAATACGCCTACTACCTTTTTTCCATCTTCAACAACCCTTAATGTAAAAAACTCAAAAACACTGAAAAAAGTAGATAACTCATTAAAGAACACAGGAAAACTAAATAAACCACAACCTCAGAGCCTACCCTTAACTGTTCAAACACCAAATTCACAATCAGTTCCCACCACCACTGTGATCACAATGACACCCATACTTAACACATCAAATACCCAACTAGATGAGGACGACAGTGAGTGGGCTGCAGAGGGTCACCTACCTAGTACAAACGTAGGCGCATCTGAGGACAAAAGTCGCACGGCTCCTCCTAAAGGTAACACTCAACTTAAAGATACAGGAATACAGCCCCCCAGACCTATTACAACACGATCACTAACACATATTAACCTGCCTCCACAGTCCAACCCCTACCCAATAGTCATGATTGGGGTGCCAAAAGTTGCTGACAACAGGGAGGAAACGCGGGAGGAACTGAGGAACAAAGCAATGCAATGGCTTTCCACACATAGGCCCCTCCCCCCAAACATAATAGGTACCATCCAACATGTCAAAAGAGTAGAGTGGGTGGGTACTCGCTTCAAATCCACAGAGGGTGACTGTATTGTGGTCACCTTTAAATATCTAGGACCGGCAAAATTCATCGCAGGATGGAGAAGCCCTGGGACAAACAGCTTGATCCGAACTATGGGACTAAGCTACTTTTATCCAGTCCGTTTAGACACCTACAGGAACAAAACCAAATACAATTATACCCAAGAAGGACCTTACAGGACACAGCAGAATAATCAACCCTGGCTGGCCTCTGTCCCACCCCGCCCAGACATACCAATGGGCCTAGACCAACACCTATATTCTCACCCATGGGGAAATAAAGTGTACAACTACCAACCAACAGAAATAGCTGAACGTCAAGGGCATGGTTTCTACCGAGCCTATAACCACACTACCTCACAATATAATGACTACGGGTTTCCTACAGCCAACAGATATGATGCTCTCTTCAACCACGACCAATTGGATGAGGTTGATTGACTGCCATCTGACTTGTTTCCCGTCTCATTTCCTGATAAAACAAACAGCTATGTAGAAAATATGACCACTTCACCTAAAACATCTAATTCCCCAGTGGTCATTCCATCCAATACCACCTTCACGATGAGATTAAGCAACTCAGTCAGCCATCAAGCAAAGCAAGCCCCGGCCCCTTTAGCGGACGAGGAAGGCAGTTTTCCTACACTTATAGCTTGCCGACCTCAACCATCACCTGTAATTCCAAGGACGAACCCTGTGACAAGGGACAACCCAGAACTGTGCCCTCTCTCTATCACAACATCTGCATTAAACCTAGAGCACAATGTCCCTAATTCAATCAAAATATTGTCTTGGAATATTGCAGGATTGGCCTCTAAAATTAATGACCAGTCGTGGGAAGTTTTTGTAAAAAATTACACCATCCTGTGTTTTCAGGAAACATGGCTGATAGATAACACCTTCATTGAGGGATTTCAAAGTTTTTTTGTTCCCGCATCCCCTTCGCCCAGTGGCAGGGCAAAGGGGGGCTTGGCAATATTTATTAGTCTGTCTCTTAAAATGCAGATTAACCGTGTGCAGTTGGATAGCAGGAATATACAGGTACTGACTCTCAGAAGGGGGAAGAAAGCTATAACCCTAATTAACTTCTACAACTCTGTCGCAAATTCGAATGACTGCAATATTGACAATCTTGAAAGTTACCTAAATGAAAATGGGACAAAATTACCACAGGATAAAATTCTTCTTGGTGATTTTAATACACATATTTGCGGCAATCCTCTCTTAACCACTCTGGGATCCTTGGGCTGCGGACTCAGAACAGGTCCCCACTTCACACATTGCCATCGTGGAACTAAACTGAACACCCTAACGGATACCGTGAACTTGACCATGGCATTATCTATGAAAGACGACTCCTTTTCCTTCAAAGATCCAACCTATAAAGGATCTGAGTCAGGGTCTTTTATAGATCATATCCTCCTTTCTGCTGGGGTTGTCCAACAGGTTTTAAACTTCGACATTCTTAATAGCATTCATAGTGATCACAATCCTTTGTACCTTGAACTACAATGCGGCTCCTTAGTACTCCAAAAAAACATTAAGGACTCCGGGGTACTTAAGTCGGTCAACAACAACCGCCGCTTAAAATGGAACCTGGTAAATAGCGACAAATTGTATGAGACCGTTGCTTTACATTGTGAACCTGAACTTAAGCTCTGTGCTACAAATTCCGCTCCACCAGAAGCTATTTTATCCGCCTTTGCTGTAGTGTCCAAAAGGATTGATCAACTATTGACTGTAACCACCAAGGGAACAATTGATCAACACCCTCGTTGGTTTGATCACGCTTGTTCTTCAGCAAACCGTAAATTAAAAGCTGCTCTTAAAAACAAACCGAGAGACTCTGCATTTATTAAGGCCCTTCGAGCAGATTACAAAAACGCCCTTGCCACACGCAAAAAGTCAATCAAAATTAAAACATGGGAATCTTTGCTCGACCCCTCTACTTTGGGCAATAGTTCAAAATTCTGGAACATAATAAACAAACCACTCTTTGGCGACCCAAATGATGAGAGTCTCGGTACAGTCATACCGGAGAATGAATGGATCACCCACTTTGGAGCTATCTTCAAGAGCGACGCCCCACAGTCTTTAGAACCATTTCATCTCCCTGAAAGCAGTCCGCTACATTTTTCAACGAAAGAAATTGAACTAGGGATACTCGGTCTCTCCAGTAACAAAGCCCCGGGCCCTGATGGTCTTCCACCTGACCTATTCAAATCTAACATCACCTTATGGGCACCCATTCTCACATCTGTCATCAATGCCGGGGTCGAAGTGGGGGCTCTTAAATCTTGGGGAGCATCTACTATTGTCCCTGTTTACAAAAAGGGTGACAGAACAAAAGCGGCCTGTTACAGACCAATCTCCCTGATAAACTCTGTTGCGAAGGTAGTGGGCGGGGTACTACTAAAGAGGCTGAATGCATGGGCCAAACAAAACAACATAATGACCCCTGCACAGTATAGATTCAGACCAGGACATGCAACAACTACACAGTGTCTGAATTTATATCTAATAAGTGGTAAATACACCCAAGCAAGAGAGGGAACTTTGTATATGGCCTTTATGGACCTTTCTTCGGCCTTTGACTGTGTCGATAGAAGCAAATTATGGGAAGTCCTGCAAAATATGGGCGTTGAAAATAATTTGATCAACTTTTTGGCCGACCTACACAACGACACCCGTGCAAATGTACGTTTCACAAGAGACTTGCAAGTAACGAGAGATTTTAAAATTAACCGGGGAGTCAGGCAGGGCTGTATTTTAGCACCTTTTCTTTTTAATTTATATATAAATGGACTCGAAGACCACTTGGTAAAAACAGACACGGATTATCCTCGAATTGGGAAAACAGGCGTGCCGGTCCTGTTGTACGCGGACGACGCCGTTCTTTTATCCAGAACCGCACTCGGACTCCAAAAATTATTGGATTCTTTTTTTCAATTCATGTCCTCACGTGGCCTAAACATCAATAACTCCAAATCTTTTGTTATGTCGGTTGGATTAACTCCCAAAAAACGATACCCCTTCTCAGTCAATGGGGAAAACATACCGCTAACAAAAACATTTTCGTATTTAGGAGTACTGTTTGACCACAAACTCACATGGGGCCCTGCCATAACCAAAAAGAAAGGCGAAATATTAAGGACCAACTCTGGAATAATGGATTTTGCTCGCAAATTGGGTAACACTCCAGTGTCCGCTATAATGAAGCTCTATCAGGCAAAAAGCGTTGCGGTGGCATGTTACGGAAGCGAACTGTGGGGGTTCCTATCAGTAGATGCCCTGGTGACTCTTGAAAACAACTTTCTGAAACAGGTCATGAATTTGCCAAAGAGTACCGCTAACTTCTCTGTACATGAGGAACTGGGCACACCGTACCTAGCAGACAAAATCGCTGCAAACCCTTTGCTCTGCTGGTTAAACTGTTGGCACAATATATCTATACCACTGACTCATAACATCCTTGCTGAAGCCCTTACTTGGGAAGGACAACTCAAGTTACCCTGGTTGAAATACATCCGAAACTGCTGGAAAGATCTGGGTAGATTAGACCTTTACCTAACACCCCAGAATACCACCAAGAAAGATGTCAACTTTGTAAAAAATACTTTTATACTGAAGCGACAACTTGACAGGGAAGAAATTGAGTTAAAAAAGTCTAGCGTAAGGAGCCACACATTAATAAAGACCTGTGTGTTCTCAGAACCATATTTATCATGGAATATATCCAGATATGAACGCTTCCTGCTGAGCAGATTCCGATTTGGTCTCTACCATCTGCTCCTAGCCGTGCAGAGTGGAGCCCATAGAGGTCAAGTGTTGCCAGCTTGCGGCTGCGACAATAAGTCTCCGCAAGACTTGGCTCACTTTTTATTCCTATGTTCTTATTATTCAAGTCCACGAAATATGTTTTTAAAACCTTTGCTCAAAAGGATGAATTTTATACAAATTAAGCCTGCACTCCTATACCTTCAAATGTTGCACGAAGACAGCACTTTTTTTACCTGCAAGTTTTTAAAAACAGCCTTGAAGTTTAGATTAAGTATGGAAGGATGATTCCAAGCTGAATTGTATTACAGATGTAATTTCGTCTTGATTAAGTACATTCACATTGGACTACTGTATCTTGTCTTTTTAAAAAAAATTCTCTCGCAAATTGCTTATTTTTTTAACGTGTTTGCTGAAAAATGTTCTTCTATGAATGAATTGTATATTATTGTATTATGTGCTTTTATGACTGCTTTTCTGTCAGTCGAATAAAGAAATTTTTGAATTTGAATTTGAATGTCTATAGGACATTACTTTTCTATGTACCGGAGACTCCTGTCTCGACGCTGGGGAATGATTCAGGCATGTGAATCTATGAAAGACACCCATAATACTGGATAACATTACTATTTTGATGCATACTACTAACGGTAGATTCCCTACTGGGCTGCAGTGCATTGTACACATGAATGTCCTTCAGGACCAAGCGTGCACTCTTTACCTCATGCAGTAGTGCTAGCAAAGCATGGATAGATACCCATGTAACTTCCTGGAAGATGTTAAATCTAGGACACCCAATCCAAAGTAGATGTTGTGGTCTTTGCTCTGGTGGAAAGTTCTTGAAAGCCTGTGGAGAATCTTTTTTTCCAAATAAATTGATTGTGTTTTGGCTACTTGCTGCATTTCCACCCAATCAGCCACCTCGGATCACAGCTCTTCAGCTGGATCCACTCAATCGACTTGCTGGTGGGTCAGCAGGCACTGCAGAAGTGAGGGCAGATACTTAGGGTTGACCATTGGGAGTACCATGCACTCCTATAAGAATTTAAACTTACCAGAACACACTTTTTTTTCGATGGCACAAGAAACATGTACAGGAGGCCAGAATGTAAGCAAAGGCCGAACATGTGTCTTAGACACCCCTGAGGATTGACGGGTGGAGGGGTGGGGGTATCTCCAAGGCACAAAAGTTTGAACAATGAGCATTTCTGGAGACAATGAATAGATCAGTCAATCGCCTGCCCTGATGTTGAGGGATACAATTAGGTGAACAACCATCTTGATAGCTCACAGATTAAGGAAATTAATGTGGTAGTTCTGCTCGATCTGAGACCAGCGATCTACCATCACTCATCCAGATGACCTCTTCAGCTAACAGATGATGCATTCATCATTACTGTAACCTTGGAATGGGCTAAGGAAAATGGTTTGCCGCATATCAGAATAGCCTTAAATCATCTACCACCGATGGTTATGAACCGATTAGTCAGAAAAGGAGATTCTGTAAGCTATGCCTCTCAGTGCTGGTCCACGGCTACTGCATGTTCCTGTGAAGGGCCTGCATAGGCCTGTGGGCATGAGACACTAGCAGGAAGCAGAATAGCAAGAGCCCATGTAGCCTCAGAACCATCCAGGCATAAAGAGATGTGCTCAGGTATGTGATTGTACTGTTTCCATGAAAATGAATGAGTAAGGTAAAATAACTCACGAGTGAACCATGCATCCATCTGCGAGTGGAATGAGCTAACAGACAAGAAGTAGGGATGAGAAGAAGAGGGCGAGGGGCAACATTATAGACATTGTAGAGAATAAACCCAGGAACTCCTCGACTGCTGTAAATCCCCTGACACGATAAAACCCAAGAAACTTTACTCTTTATTGCACATTCCCACACCATTACACCATGGGAATTGTAGAAGCACTATTCTCAACTGTAGTCTGTATTTAAAGATGAACAATATATGTCTCACCTCCAGTTGTAAGGAATCGATTTTTTCTTCCTGACAGGTCTCGCCCTCACACTCGTATTGAACAATTTTTCCATCTGTTTTACTTGCGACCAGTCGATGGACATAATTATCTTAAAGAAAAAAAAGGCAAGGGTCACAATATAGTTGGCAGAACTAAGTAAAATTCAGCCAAAGCGTATAGTGTTGAGATGATGTAGAACCTGAATGGCAAGTCCAGCTGTAAAAAATAGTTAATCCCAACATTGCATTTAAAAGTATTCAAAATCAGTTGAATAATTCAGTAGTCAATAGAGGAAAATTTGAGCTCAAAGTTGACCACAGTTCTACCACTTTTGCAACAGAAGATCCTAAAATGGTTTTATACTTTACACCAATAAACAGAGATTGAAAAGTAAACAAATATTTGGATTGTAATTAAAATAATACTACTTCAAACCGCTCTGATCAAGCATTCAAAAATTATTTCTTATATTTCATTAGTCCAATGTGAATCATTCATTTCAAATGCTAGACACATCTGAAACACACATTATTATTATTATTATAACAAAATAAAACAGAGATATCACATTACACCACCTACTAAGCAGTCCATCATCTAAATCAATTTTCCTCAGAGTAACTAACCTAACAAAACCGAATTACAGCTAGAAGCTCCGACGTGTGAACAACCCTCAAAACACAAGAATTCAACAGTACACACTCACAATCAAGTTGCGCAGGCACTGGCTAATGGGTTTATACTCCTTGCCAAAGCACTTTTAAAATAAGCAATAACTGGGACCATTCAACACCTAATCACCTAATACATCGCACAATCTTAACATAATAAAACTGCCTAATAGACCTACAAAAAAGGGAACTAATACAGGACTAACATTAAAAAAATATTCACCTTATTAGAAACAGCCTGGACAAATATCACTTGCCACTACTGCTCTTTAAACTTCAATACTAATGTGCAACCAACTAATTCACTCAACTTAAAAAAGTTTTAGATGCAATTAAAATAGATTTACGCCCTATGTACCAAAGAATGCACAATATCAATACTGTTCAAAATATTTTTGACACTACTTAAATCACTACCGGACTTTGGAAATATAAACACACAGGATTTACTTAGCACACCTCCTTGATGTACCACTTCACTAGACATCTTGTCATGGAGAGAGGTGTGACCTCCTTACTCACCAGACCAACAATGCCTTGTCCCTCTATGCTAATTAATTTAACCTCAGAACCCCCCCACTTTTCTTCTAACTTCTTCCACTCATACATGCACACTCATATCACACTACCCGTCCTGTGTTTTGCAAAAAGTATCTCCTCCTGGGAGAGTTTACACCTTCTGGGAGGGGATCAGATCCCTAGCTTAGTGGCAGCAGTTGTGGTCTGACAGCCAGAGCACGAGAAAGTCTTAGGCAACCTCTAAGGTAGCCACCTGGATGCATGCCACATCAACCTAATTAAATATGCAGGGCACCATAAAAGACAGTACGCCTGTTATGAATGTATATGAGAGCATGTTTATTTAAAAAACTAAAGGCCCGATGTAGGTAAATCCCATTTACCGATTTTGAAATACCGAATTTTACCGATTCGGTATTTCAAAATCGGTAAAAGGGATGTAGGTCCCAACATCTGGAATCGTTACCGATTCCTTACAAATTCGGTATTTACCGATTCGGTAAATACCGAATCGGTATTTGCTATTGAATCCTATGGGCCTTTGAAGCCCATAGGATTAAAGTCAAATACCGAATCGGTATTTACCGAATCAGTAAATACCGAATTTGGCAAGGGTGCAGGGGGTGTCACTTTGACACCCTCTAGCACCCCCAAAACGGGCATGTGTGCAATGTGGCACACAGACATGCCCTAAGGGCACGTCTGTCTGTCACATGGCACATGTGTACATGCACATATGTGCATGTAACCAGGAATCGGTATTTTACCATGGATTTGTATTCCATGGTAAAATACCGATTCTGTAAGCCATGTGCTGATGGAACATTGGCTACCTACATTGCATTATCGGTAATTTTACTGAATCGTTATCATTACCGATTCGGTAATGATAACGATGCGGTAAAATTACCGAAAATGTGCCCCTACATCTCAATAGCCCTTTACCGATCGGAAACGGCCAAAAATCTGTATTTTCGGCCGATTCCGATCGGTAAAGGGCTACCTACATCGGGCCCTAAATGGTTCTTACTTGAAGACCATTATCCAATATCTCTTTTACTCTTTATATTATTGCCCAGATTGAAATTTACGCCCGGATGATGACCTTGACATAAAAACACATGCATCCCCGATCCACACAGAGGTCGATATGTGTTGGCTTAAAATCTGGGGAAGAAGTTTGAGATCCTGCTCAACACATAAGTTTAATAATACCACTTGTGGATATAAAACAGTGACTTAAGCGACAAAGAATATTAATTGGTCATAAAAAGAGAAGGAATCTGATAGATGTTCTTTCATCCCCAGATGGGGAATACATTAGATGTAGTGAGCTGAGAACAACTCGGACTTAGTACATCCTCACACGTTTCACAAGAACTTTGGATTGTGTCTAATATGAAGGTTTGATGTTTCTTGTTTTTATATATGTTTCTTGTTGTAGCTTGAGTTATTGGATTTGATGTTGCACCTATATTGCAGATGAAGAGACCAAGGTAAAATAAAATAAAAATATTGAGAAAAATGAATGTAAAAACATTATGAGATTAACTCTTAAACACACTGGATTCAAGTGGATGTTTTGTTGAAAAATTGAATGTGGGTTGATGATCCCGTGGGGTACATATTTGTTGTACTACATCGACCTTGGCACAAGAATCGTGTCGGGTGACGAGACAAGTTGTTTGATACCAAACCATAAAGGAGCTGCCAATCTCAGGGGTGCCCGGTTGCCAGCCCATATTATCCTATACCGCTGATCAATTATAGTAGCCCTCAAGGGAAAAGGCTACTATAGGGACATATAAGTTTGCACTTATATGTTCTCACCCTTAATATAATGGAGACTGCTTCCTGGGCTCAGAAGGCTTTTCATATGGGTGGCTGGAATATATTAAAAATAGTGCTTTGACCTCGCTACGCATGGTAAAGTCAAAGTTGAATTTGATCAATTTTCACTGCTCCTGCAGTCTGCAATGGCAGGACTGCTGCCATCTGTTTACTTGGGTCACTCAGGGTGGCACAAACAAAGCTGGAGGTCCGTGTAACCCCTTTAACTCCCATGCCGTAGATACCAATGGTACCATTTACCAGGGACCTATAAGGGGGTTAAAGTCTTTGCCAATTGGGGTTACCAATTCACATGTATCATTTTTTAGGGAGCGAACACTGGTACTGGGGCCTGGGCAGCAGGTTTGGGTGCACTTTCAGAACCATAACCATTGGTGCAAAGAGTGTGGGACAGTGCATGCATGAATAACCAAACAAAAATGGCACTTACCTAAAGGCATTTTGTTTTTAAAAATGAAAATACGGCTTTGGGATTTTGTTTTTAAAAAGAAAAAAAATTCATGGTTGGACAGCTCCGTCATGCTGATGGAATAGTGCGTTAAACACACAATAAACACTGCCATTTTACCCACCACCAGCTTGTAAGTCATTTCTAAATTTGGCGGGCAAAGTAGTCTCAGCATGGCAGATGTTAAGTCCTCCACCAGGGAGTCTTCTGTCAGCCAAAATGTAAATATGGCCTTTACCAAGAACTTCTCTTTTTTTTTGCAATCTAAACACCCGGAGGTGTCCAGCGCGGTGTAACTTTAATTCATTCTGTTCACATTTCCATAATACTGTACAAAAGTTGAAAGTGTGTACATAGCTAGTATTACTTATTTACTTCCATTTTGTTTTGGAAATTTTTGTAATCTTTTGAGATCCACAAATGGACAACCAACCAGTGTTCTCATATGTCTCCATATAAAAAACAAACTATTTTTGTGGGTGGCAATAGCACCCACGATTAGAGAATGCTAAAAACACAACTTAGACACATCACATTCATGAAGAGAAAACGCATTTTTTTTTTTGCAATGCGAGTAGCTGTGAATTTTGGACCATAGCTCAGCCGGCACCTACACAAACCTGCACATTTTTTTAAACTAGACAACCAGGGGAGTCCATGGTTGTGTGCCTTGCATGGATTCCTTGTGTTTTTAACCCACAATGCTTTGCAAACCTCAAACTCTGCATGAAATCAGGCATTTACCTTTATTTCTGTAATGGAAACTTCCAGAATACGCAGTAATCCACAAAATACCTTCCACTTTGCATTACCCCACTTGTGGCGATAAAAACATTTGCCCCACTTGTGTGGCTGGGCCAGATGATTAAAATCGGTTTTCAGTTTTTGTACTGTTTACCTATAAACCAGTTGAAACACACGAACAGCGCTGTAAGAGGTGACAAGATTCCTGCATGTTTCACTATCCATATCTTACACGTAGACAAACGTTTTTTACACAGTCCGTCATGACAACCCTACACATAGTATCAATTAACGCACAGGGCTTAAACTTCCCACTCACGCATCAAGCTCTGGCTTAGGCATAAGGAGGTGGATGTGATGTTGCTCCAGGAGACTCAACTTCTTAAGGAGGACACGAAGCGCCTCAGTTTCTATTGGTACCCCACACTATTTCACTCTTCGTATGTCTGCAAGTCCTTTGGTGTGGCAATCATCCTCCGTAGGGACCTATTCTATCATTTCAAAAGCACGTATAGGGACCGAGAGGGTCGTCAAGTGGGGATACTTCTATACCGACTTATTCTGGAGGATCTCCCACTTCGGCATTGGGCCTATTTTTTTGGGCGGTGACCGCAATATTCCTCTGCACACAGGACTGGGTTGCTCTCACCAACACAGGGTGATCACCGCCCTGCCACAGCCATGACACAGGGGTTGTTAGAATCTGGCATTGGTGGATGCCTGGCACCACTATCACACACACAAACATGATTATACATTCTATTCCAAAGTGCATAAAACTGCTCATGCCTGAACTAACTTTTGGTCTCACAGTCTGTGCTGCCTAGGATAACAGACTCCAAAAATCGATGTCATAGTCCTGTCCAATCATATCCCGGTGTGGCTGATGGCGGGGCACGCTGACCCGCAGAGACCATTCCGAGGCCAAGTTAAACGAGGTCACACTCCGAGACAAAACTCTGCGCACCTGTAGCAAAGATACAATAAAATATTACTTTGTCGAGAATGACAATGGCGAAGTGTCCCTTGCAATCTTTTGGAAAGCGACCAAGGCAGGTTTTCCAAAGAGAGCTCAGTTCGAGAGTGCGGCTAATCTCTACAAACAAGAATTCGAAATTCAGATATCTCAGGCTGAGGGAGCACAAGAAGGTCAGAGACGCAGAGGGCCAATTGCATCAAGAGACAGTGGAAACTCTCGTAGTTTTTCAGCAATTTTACTCTATTCTGTTTCGGGCCCAGAACCTAGATGGTCACTGCAAGATGAATATCTCTGTGACTTTACACCCCTGAATAAGGCTCCGGGCCCGATGGGCTTCCAGCCACCTTTTACAAATAAATATGCCTCCCTACTGATAGAATCCCCAATATCGGATTTCTACAATACTTTAATGTCAGGGGTAGTTCAAGACACAATGCTAGTGTTCCACATACCCTTCTTCTGAAGCCCGACAAGCCCTCAACGCTTTGCTCATCTTATAGGCCCATTGCGTTACTGAATAGTGGCATAAAACTCTGTGTCGGTAATCGTGGCCCGGCTCCAGCCTACCTTGTCCACCCTTATTGCTCCTCAGATATCAGGTTTTATCTGCCATAGGCAAGCAAACAACCACAAGAGATGGCAGATGCATCGACACCAACTGATGGCCCTTCTCTTCCTGGATGCTGAGAAGGTTTTCGACAGAGTAGATTAGGCAAACCTGTTGAGGGTACTGGACTAGATCCATGTAGGTCCAAAAATGAAAATGTTAATCCAGGCAAACTTCAAAAAGCAGTCTGCCAAGCTTAAAATCAATGGAGCCTTCACGCCAGACATCCCCTTGATGAGGGGCACGAGACGGTGTCCCTTGTCCCCTCTCATATTTGCCTTAGTCATGGAGCACAAACTAGCCTGCTTCGCTGATGATATACTGTGGTTTGTCACCGATCCTCAGACAACAATTAATTCTGGCATTGTTTTTTTTTGGGGGGGGGGGGGGGGGTTTGGGGGGATACATTGCTTTAAAGCCAAGGTATTGGGCTTTAAAATAAACTACTCCAAATCTCAGGGACTGGGGGTAGGGGAGCTAGAGGGCAAACTTTGTCACCAAATCCAACCGGTCAGTTTTACATTTGCTGCATCAGTCAACACATTTCTAGGAGTTCACCTTCTGGCAATATCATCCTTTACCCACGTCCTTATTCAAGGACATCTATAGGTGGGGCAAATTTGAAATATCCTGGTTAGGTTGGCTCAATAGAATCAAAATGAATTTCCTTCCCCGGCTCCTGCATTTCCAACAAACCCTTCCCCTCATCATCCCCAAAACAACACAGGCCCTGATCTATTGCAAAATGCTTAATTTTGTGTGGGAAGGTAGATCCCAGAGGGTGGCAGAATCATCCATATTTTGCTCCATGGCCGAAGGAGGCCTGGGGTAGCCAGACTGAACGTACATGGTGGCAGCTCAAGTATGCACCTCCCTTAATTGGAACCATTGCCCTAAAGGTAAGCTTTGGGTACAAGTAGAACAAGCCTTCTGAACAGTCCCCCCTGGCGAGCTTTTGTGGTTTCCAACACTGCCTGGGCAGGCCCCCCCCCATCACCCCTACCACTGACGTCAAACTCCTGCCCATTGGCAAACAATATGACGATAACATGCATTTCCGGTCTACCTCTAACTCCTGAACCCCCTGGCCAATAACTCTAACTTCACTCCAGGCATGTAGGAACCAGGCTCATTTTGGTGGAACCAGGGCCAGTCACAGTCTTTGAGGGACTTCTACAACAACGATGTTAGGACAAGGGGGAAATTAATTGAGAAATATACATTGACTAGGCTCAACACATTCAGTCACACATAGAATTTACACTGAGCGTGGAGGGATCCTGTACATAGAGCTGTGCAGAGTGAGGAATCAATGCTCAAATCCCTGTATAACATCTGACGCAAAGGCATATCCTGGCTATACCACTACATCTCAAATCTCACCGCCTCCAGGAAGCATGCATAAATGGACCAATGGGAGAGGGAATTGGCTATGGACATTTTAGACAAGACTTGGGGCGCTATCTAGCAGAGTCCTCCATATGCCTACTTCAAGAGTAGAAAGCCTTCAATATACGGACACATCCCTTCTGTGCGTCTCCAGAGCATGTTTGGGGGTTCAGAGTGGTGTTGGAAGTATTGTGGGCAAAGAGATGCTTTTTACATACATGGTGGACATGCCAGTGGATTTGGGCGTTTTGGCAAGACGTCCCCCTCACAATATGCTCCATCACTAATGTCTCTTTTTCCTATGAGCAACTATTGGTTCTCCTTGGGAAGCACAGATCCTACCCCATGACGAGCCCTCTAGAGAAGCTATTCTTGCACTTCCTTCTGGCCGCACGTCTGAGTATGGTTCAAATGTGGAAAACGTTGCAAGCACGCTTATTATGTGGTGGGGGAAGATGTGGTCAATCTAGGAGATGGAAAAACTTTTAGCACTAGCTTGTGATAGGGTTGCAAAATTTGATATTTGGTGCTACCATTCTTTCACTATTCTTTTTAATCTAACTAACAGACTCATGTCCACAGTTCAAACTAATTTCATATTTCCCTATACAAATTCACCACTAATCCGTTTTTTTGGTTCTAGAGTAGCGTGCTATTCGTCGAAAAGCGCTTCGGTGCCTCGTCAGGGGTACCAATCACTAAATAAATGCAAACCCCTTCCTCTTCTATACCTCCGCTACCCTTTTTTAATCTCAATACCAGACTCACATGTATAACGCTCAAATATATTTTCATATTTACTTATACTAATTCACTAATAATTCTTTTTGGGTTCTGAAGTAGCGTGCTACTCGCCGAAAAGCTTTTTGATGCCTCATCCATGGTTAGTAAGTGCTATATAAATGCAATTACATAAGCAGACCCGGTTCCTGGCTATTTGTAAGTAGACACAGCAGGGAGGTTCCACTTCATAAACTTCCAAACTAAATCAGATATAAATAATGTAAGATCCCCTGTATTATATTACACAATCAACATCTTCGTGATTTTAATTTAAAAAAAGTGGAAATGTAAAATGCCACTGTTCCATAAAAACTGATTGCCATGCTTAGAATAAATCCCAATTATTGTAAAGTTGCTACTGCATGAGCCACAAAGTACATCAAAATCTATGTTGGAAAATATAACAAAAGAACAATTACTGAGGAGGGCAACCAAAAAAACCACATCACCACCGTTGTAACGGCACATACATGAATAAGAACTTACTTTATTAGTCACCAGCCTTCACACTGTCCCAAACACCTTCCCATCAACATCCTTTGTAAGCGCCATAATCCAAATAGAATACCACAGTTAATAGCACAGCAAGCCATTCACAGTCACAACTATAGACACCATTTTGAAATAACCATGGATCATATAAATCACTTAACACAAACGCCAAAAAGAGGATAAAAAAAGGATTGCCTTTTGAGGGTTTCAAAACAAGTCTATCATCCGGTAATCTACTACAGCCATAAACATTTGTTAAATCAATCATCATGCAAATGGCCTGGCTAATCCCAGAATGATGAGGGCCGAGGTTACATGGTAAATCTAACCATTAGTAATCATAAAGTGGACGACATCTTGGGCAAGCTTGTAATAGATTAGATTATGCACCCTACAGTCAAAGAAAGGGAGGCCTCAACAGGTACTAAGTTCACATCAGAAATTCAACAATTCTAAATTGTAGGTGAGCAAGTAACACATAAGGACTAAATGTATAATGCCAAGATTCAATGGTATGTCTATTTTAGGTTGTCCTTTAATAGGCTAAGTTCAAATCACAACCTACAGTAACTCATGTGCCACAGATGTAGAATGCTCATTCAAGAAAATGAATGCTCATTCAAGAAAATGTATGCAGGAAGTAAAATGTATACACTTTGAAATTCAGAATCAAGGAGTGTCGGGGGGCAACACAAAACAATGACCTAAAACAACCATTCACAAGTCCTACTGACAAGCGGTAATGACGTGCTTTAAACCTGAGATAACACAACTAAACTGACGGCTAACTACATTTCTTGATATAATGCAAAAAGATTAAAAAACCTACCCTCATTGACTAAGAATCAACTTTCATTAGAATAGCCACTGTTTGGAACAATATCAACAGACGACTCAAAAGAGAAAGGAGCCGAAGTTCTAAATAACTTGAGTACTTCTTTAAAGACTTTTTACTCTCATTTATTTATTTCTGTAAACTGTTGGGTCCTTCTAACAGAGTTTTTATTGTATAAGATCTAGATATCTTATTTTAAAATGTATTCATGTATGCAAAGGTTTTAATTAATCTAGCATAATAAAACTTACTTACTTACACAAGGTATTTTAAGAGTAGCCACATGGAGACAACTAACTTTGAATTCAACAGTTTTAAGCAAGTCAGACAGGATGAAAGAGAATGCAACAGACTCGGACAGACAGCATTCATTGAGGTCAGAGACACCTCTCAACACTAGAAGGGTTCTTTTTCTGTTGGAATACATGTACAACAAACAGATTTCATATGCAGTAGCCAGTCTGAATGTACACAAGGCATCTGACATGGTAGTCTTGAGCCTCATTATATAGGTCATATGTTGATTTCGACTAGATGAGGTGTTCATAAAATAGGCATGAATACTATATACTAGAGTGGAAGAGAGGGTACAGGAAATTGAATGAGACGGGGTGCCCTCTCTGACTAGAGATTTTTACTCTAGACTATTTAGATGGCTACAAGATAGACATTCACACGAACGCCTACCCATTAGGGGGTAGAATGCACATACTAACTATGCATGTTTAGGACATGCTATTATAAGCTTGAGACCCTAAACAAACAATATCATACTAGCGTAACATCATGGAGCAAATGGGGCATTTCTCCGATTTGGAACTTCTCTCATAATAATCCATAGTGTACCCACTTTCAATTACAGATATACATTGACGGGACACTATACCTATTAGAATAGACACCAAACCGTTGTTTATCAAACTGTGGGTTCGAAGCAGATTTTTAGTGGGTTGCGAAAGTCCAAGCAACAAAGATGTCTTAAAATTCTGTATTTATCTTGTCACAATTGAGGGGCTCTTCAGATATTTTAATAGGATTAGGAAAAAACCAAGACACTTTACCTGGTGATGCACAAATAAATATTCATGGAAACTCATTTGTGTGCAATATATTTTTTATCAGTAAAACTGTATATCTGTGCATATTTTGTGACCATTTCAACAGAAAATAATCTGTCTGTAAATGTTAACTGAGACTGCTGCTGGTGTTGGTACATGGTTCAATTTGCATGCTTTACTGACATGGATGAGGAAGATATTTGGGACATGGATGAGGAAGATATTTGAGAACTCATCGAAAACGTGTCCTGCCGTTGAGGTATGCTACACTTTTGTGATCAACACAGAGTTGTAATGCTCAAGTTAGTTATTGTAAAATACTGTGGTGAAGATGCAGTGGAACACTGGGAAATCAAACGAGGCTGTTGGAAGCACGTTTTAAGCTTAATACCAGATGCTCTTCCTACAGGGCTGATGAAGATAGTGCAATGCCAGAGCAGGATTAGCCACTACTTCATAGCAGGTTAGGGTGTGCCTTTCTGAAGAAGCATTGGTGCCTTGTCTCAGGCCTCAAAATTAGAAAAATTGCCACATATTACTTCATGATGAGTTTGTTAGCCCTGGTTTTACTCCTTGACTCTTCTACAGCTACCAGGTCATCAAGGAATGTTCTAAAGTCAGGCCTTTTATGTAATGCAAGTCAAAAATAGAACAGACAGCTGACCTCTGGAGAGCTATTACAGTCGCTGAGTGGAAAGTGGTAGCCCTTCAGGTTTCTTACCCAGGAGTTCGGTCAGAACTTTACTTCCTCCAGATGTTTTATTTCAGGTCCAGGAAAGTTTTAGGTAGTAACTCATGTGGTAAATGATGATTGAAGGCAAAGTGTCTTGAATGAACCGGGCGCACTGCTGTGAGCAATTTATCCTCTCTGTGCTAAACTTTTACATAGAATTTATCTGCTTCCATGTAATAGGACACGAACACAAATTAATGATCTCACAATAGTCTTTCAATTAGTGATCATTTACTTCTGATCATATACAGATTTACATGTTATTAAATCTGTCTAAATACTTTTGTCATTACTTCATAACTACATTTTTTATAATATAACTGTCAATACAATATAAGTTGAACATAGTCACAGTGTCAACATTGAAACAAAATCAGTGACGGTTGATGAACGTCGGCCCAATGCATTTCAGGACAACCTGTCCCTTCCTCAGGGGCCACAGTGAACGGAAATGAAATATTTTGGCATGATGACTGGCAGCCCTTTGACACCGTGCAGCACATACTAGTTTGAATAAATTTGCATATCAATAGTTTTTACTAGATTGTAGAGTGTATACCTGTAGGCGTGCAAGTGACCAATCCTCGTTTTCATATACATCTTAGTTTTAACTGACACCACGCGTCACCTACACCCACTCCATTGACACTGTGGCTTCGTTTGAGAGTATAGCCAGTACAACAGAAAATCGAGCAGAAATTAAAGCTTATACCACTGAACAAGCCACAGAAAAGTACGCAGTAATTAAAGCCACCAAATCCTTTGAAACCCATCAAGGATCTACCATTCAACAACCAAGGCATTTAGAGTTCATCATGTGTCGCAAACTGAATCAAAGACTTCACGCTGCGACTCTCATTCAGTATCATAAACACCAACGAATTCCAAGAGGCTTGAGACTGGCCATCAAACCCCTACTCTTCCGTCTACAATTCAATAAACAATTTATGGACAAATGGTACGCAGTGCTCAACAAGTGTTCTCTTGCATTAATTTTACTAACAGTTGAAAAACTGTCGAAAACAATGACAGAACTTGAGGAAGCCATTTATAACATTCAAAAGGATCTGTCTGTGCGCATGGACCCAGACGAGTGGTCTCAAACTCTTGATCAAACTAATAAATTGGATAGTTACGGTAATCAATTACAAGAACAGAAATTAAGGAAATTTAAACGCAATACGATCGATTATCACCTCAACGAGGTGAACACGTGGGCTGAAATGTATTCAAAGCGTAGACCCACCAAAAATAACACACCTCTGAAGAAAGTGTGGTATCGAATCGTGATCTGTTACCAACCAGGCCACCCTTAAATACAGAAACTACAGATGCACCATCAACAAGCAGACATGACAGTGGTGAAAAGTCTCATCAACGTCCTGCAAGACCTGCAGAATCTTTTTTGTCCAAAAGCCAGCAACCAACACAACCTCCGGATCAACTACCCAACAAACCCAACGAAAGCGGAAAACAAAGAGAGGAAAGAGACAAAACCAAGGAAAAGGGACATCCACATCTACGGAGTCAAAAGACATCATAATCAACATCTCATCTGAAAGTTCAACACAGAAACATTTGCAAGTTCTCAATAAAGGAACTTCCTTTGTAGCTATGTATAATACCAATCTGCCTGAAACGGAAATAGCATTTTACAGATTCTTGCGTACCATTAAACTACGACATTTTTTTGATAATGTATTCCAGGAAAATCAAACTGTGGAACCCCATGAATTTGTGGAATTTAAACCCAAAAGCACCTACATATCACATAAAACGATTGATCTGTTTGAAGCATTAGTATCACCCTAAACACTCAGAGAATTAGGGTCAAAGGGATATTTTAACGACCTGCCACAGCTCTATTCCCCAAATCCTACACAACTACACAATGAACCGGGGGTCTCAACAAAATGCCACCAAATGCCAAAAAGAAAAGTGAAAAGCAGGAGTATTGTAAAAAAACAACAAACAGGGAACCCTTAAGCAGAGCTTGGATTCCCATCAATTATCTTGGTGATCAGTATCATCATCTGGTCATCCTCCCATTTAAACGATATACCTCTTGACCATAGAGGCTATCTTCTTGGGAAAACTCTCAATTGGGTCAAGAAGGGAGAGAAGAAACAAAAGAGGAACAGATAGTGTGTCTTCAGAAAATGATCACAAAGGAATTCTCAAGTAGCTCTGAGAAACCTTGCAGTGCATGAATAGGGAGTGCACAATTTAAAATAGAATTGTTAGGAGAGAAACACATTTTATTATAGATATCCCCTAACACTCTAAATAAAAACAGTGCAAAAAGCAGTGTTCACAAATAACTGCTTACTTTTAAGGACTACATGTTTCAGCCATTTGGGTAAAAATGCCTGAGGCTTTCTTCAGGACCTGTCTATGTCAATATTTTACTACTGCATCAACACAACATCACAAGTGACCTCCAAAGTTTCCAAATCAAAATCAATCTTATAAAAATTATCACCACAATACAAGGTTGGGATGAATAAAACCTTACTTTACCGATCCTCCGCTTCAAGGGATGCAGATGGCACCTGGGTAGAAAAAACATCCAATACTCCTGAACAATTTCACTTTCACAGACCTCTGTTTTATCGATTGTTGCTATCACAACCTGCCCAATCTATTATGCAATAGTCTAGATAGCAATGTATGAAATCCTGCTTACCCATCTTGATCGGGGAATGGACCTCACCTCACCTGGTAACTCACTCAGGAAAACGAGGCCCAGCTCTAAAAAAAGGAAGGGTAGGAAAGGGTGATAGAGAGACTGGTCCTAACCACAATCAGTCCCTGTCCTCACAATCAACCTCAACAATCCTGTATTCCTCCTGTTAATTCTCTATACTTTGTAATAGACAAATAGGTTCTGTATAAGCATTCTTTCTTTAAAATACAACCATAATATAAGTCTCAGTGTCTTACTTGGTGATTTACTCAAACAATATACTGAGGAATCAGAATTCA
Organism: Lissotriton vulgaris; assembly: GCF_964263255.1. Classification (NCBI taxonomy): domain Eukaryota; kingdom Metazoa; phylum Chordata; class Amphibia; order Caudata; family Salamandridae; genus Lissotriton; species Lissotriton vulgaris. Next base: position 170,248,181 of record NC_141699.1, read on the forward strand.
AATAAACTACAAAGGAAACTCTGCCTCAGATTGCTGCAATGTTTTAACAGTTAGATGGTATTTTGAGCCAGCTAATCAAGAAATCTACCCTCCTTAGTGCATTAGCTCCTGATCCAGGACCCATACTCAGAAACCCTTAGACTGATTTGGGCGTCCAGGACATTGTATAGAGCAAGGGTACTCACAAACATTCTCTCGGGGGCCAAATTTATAGTGTGGTTTCTGTCTGAGGGCCGCACCGGTGGGGGCGGGGTCAGTGGGGGAAGGGGCGGGACTAGAGCAACAAAAAAACTGTGACCATGAGGTTGATCACAGGTCCCTGCACCGGACGCCTTTGTCCACTGAGCAACCAGACCGGGCATACATACATCTCTCTCTCTCTCCCTCTCGTTCTTTCTCTCCCTCCCTCTCTCTCTCTGTCTCCATCTGTCTCACTCACTCTGACTGTCTCACTCCCTCTCTCCCTCAGTCTCACTCACTCCCTCCGTCACTCTGTCTCACTCACTCCGACTGTCTCACTCCCTCCGTCACTCTGTCTCACTCACTCCGACTGTCTCACTCCCTCTCTCCCTCTGTCTCTCTCACTCCCTCTCTCTCACTCACTCCCTCTGTCTCACTCACTCTGAATGTCTCACTCTCTCTGTCTCCCTCTCCATCTCTGTCTCTGTCTCTGTCTCCCTCTCCATCTCCGTCTCCCTCTCCCTCTCCATCTCTGTCTCTGTCTCTGTCTCCCTCTCCCTCTCCATCTCTGTCTCTGTCTCTGTCTCTGTCTCCCTCTCCATCTCTGTCTCTGTCTCTGTCTCCCTCTCTGTCTCTGTCTCCCTCTCCATCTCTGTCTCCCTCTCCATCTCTGTCTCCCTCACTCCTTCTCTCCCTCTGTCTCACTCACTCTGAATGTCTCACTCTCTCTGTCTCCCTCTCCATCTCTGTCTCCCTCTCCATCTCTGTCTCCCTCTCCATCTCTGTCTCCCTCTCCATCTCTGTCTCCCTCTCCCTCACTCGGTTTCCCTCTCCCTCAGTTTCCCTCTCCCTCAGTTTCCCTCTCCCTCAGTTTCCCTCTCCCTCACTCTGTTTCCCTCTCCCTCAGCTTCCCTCTCCCTCAGCTTCCCTCTCCCTCAGCTTCCCTCTCCCTCAGCTTCCCTCTCCCTCAGCTTCCCTCTCCCTCAGCTTCCCTCTCCCTCAGCTTCCCTCTCCCTCAGCTTCCCTCTCCCTCAGCTTCCCTCTCCCTCAGCTTCCCTCTCCCTCAGCTTCCCTCTCCCTCACTCTCCCTCTCCCTCAGTTTCCCTCTCCCTCAGTTTCCCTCTCCCTCAGTTTCCCTCTCCCTCAGTTTCCCTCTCCCTCACTCTGTTTCCCTCTCTCTCCTTCCCTCTGTCTCCCTCTCTCCTTCCCTCTCCCTCCTTCCCTCTGTCTCCCTCTCCTTCCCTTTCCCTCCTTCCCTCTGTCTCCCTCTCTCTCCCTCACTCTGTCTCCCTTCCTCTCGCTCCCTCACTCTTGGCGAGCTCCCTCACTCTTGGCGAGCTCCCTCACTCTTGGCGAGCTCCCTCACTCTTGGCGAGCTCCCTCACTCTTGGCGAGCTCCCTCACTCTTGGCGAGCTCCCTCACTCTTGGCGGGCTCCCTCACTCTTGGCGGGCTCCCTCACTCTTGGCGGGCTCCCTCACTCTTGGCGGGCTCCCTCACTCTTGGCGGGCTCCCTCACTCTTGGCGGGCTCCCTCACTCTTGGCGGGCTCCCTCACTCTTGGCGGGCTCCCTCACTCTTGGCGGGCTCCCTCACTCTTGGCGAGCTCCCTCACTCTTGGCGAGCTCCCTCACTCTTGGCGGGCTCCCTCACTCTTGGCGAGCTCCCTCACTCTTGGCGGGCTCCCTCACTCTTGGCGAGCTCCCTCACTCTTGGCGAGCTCCCTCACTCTCCTTTCCTCACTCCCCTTCCCTCACTCTCTCCTTCCCTCATTCTACCTCCCTCACCCTCCCTCCCTCTCCCTCACTCACTCTCCTTCCCTCTCCCTCACTCACTCTCCTTCCCTCTCCCTCCCTCACTCTCCTTCCCTCTCCCTCACTCTCCCTCCTGCACTCACTCTCCCTCCCTCACTCTCCCTCCCTCCTTCACTCTCCCTCCTTCACTCTCCCTCCTTCACTCTCCCTCCTTCACTCTCCCTCCCACTCTCCTTCCCTCACCCTCAATCTCCCTCGCCCTCAATCTCCCTCGCCCTCAATCTCCCTCCCCCTGACTCTCCCTCCCCCTGACTCTCCCTCCCCCTGACTCTCCCTCCCCCTGACTCTCCCTCCCCCTGACTCTCCCTCCCCCTGACTCTCCCTCCCCCTGACTCTCCCTCCCCCTGACTCTCCCTCCCCCTGACTCTCCCTCCCCCTGACTCTCCCTCCCCCTGACTCTCCCTCCCGCTGACTCTCCCTCCCGCTGACTCTCCCTCCCGCTGACTCTCCCTTCCCCTCGCTCTCCTTCCCTGACTCTCCCTCCCCCTCACTCTCCCTCGCCCTCACTCTCCCTTGCCCTCACTCTCCCTCACCCTCACTCTCCCTCGCCCTCACTCTCCCCTGCCCTCACTCTCCCCTGCCCTCACTCTTCCTCACCCTCTCTCCCTCACCCTCTCTCCCTCTCCTACCTCTCACTCACCCTCACTCTCCTTCCTTCACTCTCCCTCGCCCTCACTCTCCCTCGCCCGCACTCTCCCTCGCCCTCACTCTCCCTCTCCCTCGCCCTCACTCTCCCTCGCCCTCACTCTCCCTCGCCCTCACTCTCCCTCGCCCTCACTCTCCCTCGCCCTCACTCTCCTTCCCTCTCCCTCACTCTCCTTCCCTCTCTACTTCCCTCACTCTTCCTCACCCTCACTCTCCTTCCCTCAGTCTCCTTCCCTCCATCACTCTCACTCACCCTCCCTCAGTCTCTCTCCCTCCCTGTCTCTCTCCCTCCCTGTCTCTCTCCCTCCCTGTCTCTCTCCCTCCCTGTCTCTCTCCCTTCCTTTCCCTCCCTCCCTGTCTCCCTCCCTCCACCTTGCCTGTGTGTGCCCGGGCTGAGACAGCTTCTGGGCACACACGCAGCCTCACAGGAGCACTTCACAGGTCTTTAAAAGACCATTCGTATGTTAATGAGGCTTTGTCACCTCTTAGCCCCCAGCAGCGCCACTCCGACTACGCCGGAAATCGCCCGGCCCCCACAGAGCAGCAGTCTGAGTCGCGCTGCCGCAGGGGTGTTTGCGGACACACTGTAAAAAAAATGTTAAACACGGGTACATGTATGCAAGGTCCGCGGGCCGCCAGGGAAGGCTTGCCGGGCCGCTGACGGCCTGTGGGCCCTACTATGAGTACCTGTGGTATATAAGTAACCCCGAGTAAAGCTAGATTAAAAAAGACGTCCCCTCACCTGTTCCGTCATTGCCTCTGACGACATTTGAGTTGAGGGTGGAGGTAACGCACGGTTCAGGTTGCTCGCTTTTTATGGTACGTCGACAAAACCCACACCTGTTCCACGTTATTGGAAATCAAGGCACGTTCTGAGGACCTCACTGGCAAAACTACAAAATGACATCATAGGGATAGGACCTGTAGTTCCACTGGTCTTGCCAAACCTTTCGATTGGTTAGACCGGTCCTGACGAACAAGTTACTTACCTTCGGTAATGATATATCTGTAAGAAACAGTAGTTAGTATTCGATTCCTTACCTTAGAATATCCCCAGGCGTCAGACTGGATCCGGAATTTTTTGCGTAGCAATACCCCTGCGCGTCGTTAGGCGTCGTCTCTGGCTCCGCGTCCGTCGTCGTCGTCGTCTGCGCCAGAGTGACGTCGTCGGAGTACTTAGACGCCGCCCATGCGCGCTGACGTCAGTTCTTAGACACAGCTTTTCAGCGCCAGATACGCAGAGCCATGATAGAACCAACACTGGTGCCATGAAACTAGGGCCCTGAAAGGGGATGACCTTAACCCTAGGTATCGGTTCGCAGAACGGGGAGGATGGATGGGGCGGTAAGGAATCTAATACTAACTACTGTTTCTTACAGATATATCGTTACCGAAGGTAAGTAACTTGTTCATCTGAAAGAAACAGGTTAGTATTAGATTCCTTACCTTAGAATAGATACCCCAGCAATACCAACTCCGGTGGTGGGTCTACGAACCAATACTTACACCAGAAAGTCCTGGAGGACGGAACGGCCAAAGAAGCCATCCCTCCGGACTTGACTGTCCAGGCAGTAGTGCCTCGCAAAGGTGTGCAGCGAGGCCCACGTAGCCGCCTGGCAAATGTCCTGCAGGGGGACTCCCTGACCCAGGGCAGTAGTAGCCGCCGTGGCCCGAGTGGAATGGGCCCTCAGCCCAACTGGAGGCTCCTTTCTAGCTAAGGAGTAGCACGCTTTGATGCATAAGACGACCCACCGAGAGATGGTCCGCTTATGCACCGCCCATCCCTTCTTCGCACCCACGTAACCAACAAAGAGTTGGTCATCCACCCGGAACTGGCGTTTGCAATCCATATAGAATGAAAGCGCACGTTTTGGGTCCATACGATGGAGCCGCTCTTCATCCTTTGAGGGATGCGGAGGCGGGAAGAAGGAGGGCAAGGTGATGGACTGCCCGATGTGGAAAGCAGAGACTACCTTGGGCAGGAAAGAGGGTCTTGTACGCAACACCAACTTGTCTGGGTGTACAGATAGGAAAGGAGGTTTGCAAGATAGAGCCTGGAGCTCACTCACTCTCCTGGCAGAGGTGATGGCAACCAGGAAGGCTGTCTTCAAAGTGAGAAGACAGAGAGGACAAGAATGAAGTGGCTCAAAGGGAGCACACATCAAGAAAGTAAGAACCAGGTTCAAGTTCCACTGAGGCATCACAAAGGGGACAGGTGGAAACATGTGTGTGATGCCTTTCAGAAAACGAGTGACAATAGGGGACTTGAACAAAGAAGGCTGATCAGGTAGCCTTAAGAAGGCGAAAAGGGCAGAAAGGTAGCCCTTGATAGTGCCCAGAGCAGAGCCCTGCTGGGCAAGAGAAAGAAGGAAGAGAAGAACCTCAGAAAGAGGGGTAGAAAGAGGATCCACAGCCTTTGCTGTGCACCATGTCACAAATCTGTTCCACTGGCAGGCGTATACCGACTTTGTGGAGGGACGCCTGGCTGCCAGAATTACATTACAGACTTCAGGAGGCAAGTCAAATGGCCTCAACTGTCGCCTTAAAAGCATGGAGGTGGAGACTGGACAGGTTCGGGTGGAGGCCCGTCCCCTGCTGCTGCGACAGAAGGTCCTTCTTAAGGGGCAGACGGATCGGGGGACCGACTGACATATTGAGTAGCTCGGGATACCAGTACCTTCGAGCCCAGTCCGGAGCCACAAGGATGACTTGGACCCGGTCGCGCTTGATCTTCTTCAGCACTCTGAGCAGAAGTGGTATAGGCGGAAAGGCGTATAACAGACCGCAACTCCACTCGCAACGAAATGCGTCGCCGAGCGTGTGCCGCCTTGGAAATTCCAACGCGCAGAACTGATGACATTGTGCGTTCTCTTCGGTGGCGAATAGATCTAACCAAGGCTCTCCCCTTTGTAGAAAGATGCCACGTCCGAGTTCAGACGCCATTCGTGATCCATCGAGCACCTTCGGCTGAGTTCGTCCGCCCTGGCGTACAGAGAACCTGCCAGGTGTTGAACCACCAGGGTCACGCCCTGATGTTCCAGCCACTGCCAGAGGCGCAGAGCCTCCAGACAGACAGTTCTCTCTAAGACACACTTTTTTCACATCTGAGTTTTGTGTTACTGTTACACCCCAGATTAGGTTTATAGCATCTGCCGGTCTGTTGTGGGTACCAGCACTCTTGGTGTTTAAGAGTACCCAGATGATGAAGGGCGGTCTCGATGGTGGACTGATGGGAACTCGTTCATACTGAGTGGTTTCCCCTTACAAGACTTCTTACTTGGTTTCTAACACATTGTTGATTTCTGTAGGCTACATAATTTAGTTAGTCCTTTGACTCACTGCTATTCTTTGTTGGTGTGAATGTACCTACCGCCGTCTCAAACGGCTCCCAACAGGGCGTGTCGACGGCTGAACAGGAGCGACAGAAGGACTGGGGCCGGCGTTGACCGAAGTCGGCGCCGGTGGTGACACCCTCGGGGACGGCGCCGGTGAGGTCGTAAGGTCGACCGGCGTCGACCCGGATCCAGATCCGGCCGGGGCCTGAGGCGCCGGGACCAAAGTCGCCGGCGGCGCCGACTGCGTCGGTGCCAGAGCACCCGACCCGCTAGGCCCCGGAGCCGGGCCCACTGGGCTCGAAGGCGCCGTGGGGCTTGGTGGAGAAGAGAGCGACCTCATGGCCATGAGGTACTGCTCGACCTTCTCCCGCGTCACATCGTGCCAAGGGACCCGCAGGTGTGGGGCAGGATGCGGCGCTTGCGACTTCGGCAGAGCCGCTTGGGTGGTGCCACCCAAAACCCCGGTCGCGTCGGGCGAGCGTTGGGGGCGGTCGGAGGAGCGATGATGCCGCTCCGACCTCTCATGCCTCTTACCTGAGTAGGAACCAGACCGATGCCGACCTCCGGAGCTGCGAGGGCTCCGACCCCGCGACCGGTCCCTCGACCTCCCGTGGGACCGGGACCTCGAACGGCGCGGGCCGACTGCCGGAGCTCGAGCCGCTCCCGCCTAGCCTTAGACGTCAGGGCTCGACAGTCGGTACAGGGACGGTCGTCGTGGTCGAGGCCTAGACACTGCAGACACCGGCGATGGGGGTCCGTATTCGACATCAGTCGACTACATTTCGAGCAGGGTTTGAACCCGGGCATCTCTACCGGCACCTGAAGAGTCGAGAACGACTAGAAGAGAATCAAAAATGATCAAAAAGTTTTAGTCAAAAAGTGACTAAGGGGTAGAGCTTCTCCGGATCTGCGCTAGCTGGCGCGGAAAAAAGAAGAACTGACGTTGGCGCGGAAAAAAGAAGAACAGACGTCAGCGAGTATGGGCGGCGTCTAAGTACTCCGACGACGTCACTCCGGCACAGACGACGCCGACGATGGACGCAGAGCCAGAGACGCAGGGGTATTGCTACGCAAAAATTTCCGGATCCAGTCTGACGTCTGGGGATATTCTAAGGTAAGGAATCTAATACTAACCTGTTTCTTTCAGATTGTCCGAACGAGAATGTGGCAATCCAACAGTCGTGACAGTGAATAATATGTCATTAGAACCTAACTCACTTAAAGTAGTAGATCATCAGAGCCCCACTTGTTTTAACATTCCTGGAGCTCTAGACATGTTCTGACGGCGTCTCACCCGGGACTACAAAATGACTTCCTCAATACAGGAACCAGTCTATTCCAAACTTTGTGTGGATAAAAGTAACTCAGGCGTTTGTCCCGCCTGCTCTTAAACATCCCAGTCTTTTCCAAATTCAACGAGGTTTAAAGTAACTCCGGTGTTTGTCCCGCCTTCTCTTGAACGCCCGCTGGTGTCAAAGTAAGTGATAGTAATGGTGGTTCACTCTCAGTGAAGCATTAGTCTTATAAAACCTACGTAAAATCGAATTTAAACCACCCAAAAGGTCGAATCTGACCAAATCTGAGAAGAGAATTCTACAACAAAGTATCCAACAAAAAAGGAACTAACATTTGAATGGGCCGACAAAGGTGGTGCACTCATAATTATGGATACCACCTACTACCACCACAAAGTAAGAGAACACCTAACTGATGAATCAACTCATCTGAAACTTGAACATGATCCTACCAATGATATTGCGCAAACCCTCAATAAAATACTAGAACATGCCATTGACATGGATTGGATTTCCCTCAAAACAAAATGTTTTCTAACCAAACAATTTCCCAAATGTCCACATCTGTATGTGTTGCCAAAAATACACAAGCACCCAACTGATCCTCCCTTCAGACCATTAGTCTCAGGTGTAGAATCGATATTTGAACCACTTGGCAAATATATAGATCAATTCTTGCAGAACTTTGTTAACACTTGGAAAACTAACATACGAGACACCACTGACTTTCTCAACCAGTTACAAAATTTTGACGTTACCAACAGTTCTGATTGGATACTATGCACCATCAACGTCACTTCATTGTACATGTCAATCCTGCTCAAGGAAGGAATCGAAGCAGTGGAATGGGCCCTATTGAAGCTGCAGAACATTGGAGCACATAAAGGTATTTTGCTGGAATTATTGTTGTTTTGTCTGCAACACAGCTACTTTCGATGGGAAGATGAGTTTTATTTACAGATTAGCGGAACCAGCATGGGATTTGGGAGGTGGGGGGGGAGGGGGGCCCACCTATGCAAACTTCTTCATGGCTGCTTTTGAAGAAGAGTATATTCTGCAAAACACGGAGCAGAATAAACATCTTGTCATGTATCGGAGGTTCATTGATGATATTTTTTTTATTTGGTCACACACAACTGAATCATTGGAAGAGAACATCAAAATATTGAATACGAAAAACAGCAGGATAAAATTCACAGACCAAATCTGCACTGAAGAACTGTTGTTCCTGGATGTACTAGTGTCTAAGGACAACCAAGCCATTCACACAAAGATGTTCGTAATATCTACAGACCACAACAACATGCTACTGTATCAGTTTTCACTCTCCACAACCGATTCTAAATCTGCCATTTTCCCAAATGCTCGGCATTAAAAGGTATTCATCCACACCAGAAGCTTTTAACCTTGACATTGATCGCAATAAAACCAGATTTTTGAACTGAGGATACCCCAAAGAATGCATCACTAAAGCAGAAGCGCGAGTAGCACTCATTCAACGCAAGGATTTACTTATCAGCAAAACAAAAAAACGGTCTACAAACCATAGTGTCTTTATCTCCAAATTCTCCATAAGATCAGTAAACATCAAGGAAATCATCATGAAAAGATGGGAACTATTACAAAATGGGGGAGATGCCTTCAAAGATCTACCCATATTTGCGTACACACATAGTCTCAACTTGAAGGAAATGTTATCATCCAAAAAAACTATTGAAACTACGCATAATCTAGGCAAGAGAAAGTGCAACAATTGCACACATTGTAATAATGAGATGCAAAGGAATTTTGTCACCCACCCCAGAACCGGTGAAAAAACACTATTGCCCTTCACTGCAGATTGTACCTCCAGTTACATCGTGTACTGTATCAAATGTCCATGTGGACTTATGTATATCGGCAAAACCGAAAGGAAGGAATCAAAGCAGTGGAATGGGCCCTATTGAAGCTGCAGAACATTGGAGCACAAAGTTATTTTGCTGGAATTATTGTTGTTTTGTCTGCAACACAGCTACTTTCGATGGGAAGATGAGTTTTATTTACAGATTAGCTAAACCAGCATGGGATTTGGGGGGGGGGGGGGGGATGGGGGGGGCACCAACGCAAACATCTTCATGGCTGCTTTTGAAGAAGAGTATATTCTGCAAAACACAGAATGGAATAAACATCTTGTCATGTATCGGCGGTTCATTGATAATATTTTTTTTTATTTGGTCACACACAACTGAATCATTGGAAGGGAACATCAGAATATTGAATACGAAAAACAGCAGGATAAAATTCACAGACCAAATCTGCACTGAAGAACTGTTGTTCCTGGATGTACTAGTGTCTAAAGAGAACCAAGCCATTCAAACCAAGATGTTCGTAAAATCTACAGACCACAACAACATGCTACTGTATCAGTTTTCACTCTCCACATCTGATTCTAAATCTGCCATTTTCCCAAATGCTCGGCATTAAAAGGATTTCATCCACACCAGAAGCTTTTAACCTTGACATTGATCGCAATGTCAAGTTGCAGCACTAGCCATTTGCGTCACACGTTTGAGTTTCTCTTTATATTCTTCATTTTCACTATTCACACTGTTTGAGCACTTTCACTTTCATTGGTGTCAGAGTGTTTTGTTTGCACTCGCTTAACGGTAGATTCTTTTTATATATACCCCCAATATGTATGCCATGTTTGTGTTTCAGCTGTGCCCTCCTTGCAGCTGTCACATGACTTGGTCCTTTATTAATCTTGACTCATCGGCCCCTCGATCGCGCTTTAGTCCTTCACAGTTGTAGTAGCCTTCACGCCAGTTAGATCGGAATTAGCAGCTGTAACTCAGGTTAGTGGTGTGCATAAGGTTTTTCACTTTCACAACCTGACTTATTAACCACATTGTAGATCATCATCGTCACTTTTACATTACAGGTGACTGATTTCCTTTCCTACAGAGTGGCTCATCCACTCTTCCACAGGTATTACACCACCTCCCTCGCTTGTACATACTCTAATCTCCTCTCTTTGCCATAGTAACATTAGTTTCTTTGTGCACTCTTCTATCAGAAACACGCTCGCCGTTTTCAGAAAAGTTTGTAACTCCTCGTTGATAGCAGCTATCGCTCTTCAACTTCAAGGTTTGTTACAGATGTCTTGGCAATCGCGGATCGCGCCCGCACTTTCATGCACAAATATTTTGACTGAGCTTTCACGTATGCATTTTTAGAACGCTTGTTAAAGGTTGCGGTCTCACTATTGCTACGTCACAATATGCACATATCACGTTTGTTTATTCTCACACGCGTAGTTTTAATGAATCTCTGCACTGGTATCCACAATACACACCCTATCACAGCTTCTTGTGGATTCACAGTTCCTTAGGGTATCATCATGCACTGATGGCTTAACATATACGTGAAGATTGAAACCATACTGTTGTACATTGCCCTGTATATTAGGGATTTCGTCATGCCAAATTATTTAATTTCCATTCACAGTGGCCCCTGAGGAAGGGACAGGTTGTCCCGAAATGCATTGGGCCGACGTTCATCAATCGTCACTGATTTTGTTTCAATGTTGACACTGTGACTATGTTCAACTTATATTGACAGTTATGATGTTATAAAACATTGAGTTATGAAGTAATGACAAAATAATTTAGACAGATTTAATAAAATGTAAATCATATATGATCCGAAGGAAAGGATTACTAATTGAAAGATTATTGTGAGATCATAAATTTGTGTTAGTGTCATATTGCATGAAAGCTGATAAATTCTATGTAAAAGTTTAGCACAGAGAGAAAAAATTGCTCACAGCAGTGTGCCCGGTTTATTCAAGTCACTTTGCCTTGAATCATCATTTAGCATGTAGTCACCTTGGGTACTGGCAGCCCTTTGATACCGTGCAGCACGTACTAGTTTGAATAAATGTGTATATTATTTGTTTTCACCAGAGTGTATACCTGTAGGTGTGCAAGTGATCAACCCCCATTTTCACATACATCTTAGTTACTCATGTGGTGCCATGTTTATCCAAAGTACTGGTCAGTGACTAGAGACTTCCTAACCCACACCCATGTGAAATTATAACAATAAACAATAATCCTTTTTAGCACCTCTTTTTTCAATTCATTGTGACTATTGTCAGAGGACTATCCCGCCACTTTTTAATGGATAGAACACAAGCTGTCAGCCTGGCACCTTATACTAAAGTGTAGGGTAGAGCACCGCTATTTCAACTGGAAGATATGAGTTGTTTTCGTGCCTCCGGGGCTCTCTCCCCGTCTGGAGAGATATAATTCCAACCTCTGATAGCAGCTATACCTGGCTGGGTATAGCTGACCCCCCGGGCACCGATATGTGCTGAATCAGCTCTAAGTTTATAGTTATTCAGATATTAAGTTCATAAAGATCTTTATTTCCAAATAAAACGGTTACTTCATTGTTCATTTGTATTTCATTTAATCGTCATGAAATTATTTTCCAAAAAATCGTTTTCCATTATTTCACATGAAAATCCAATGCATTTCGGCAGTGTTATTCTGCCTTCATCAGGGAAATAGAATATCTACAAATTAAAGAAACACATTTTTAATCTATATACATGTCTGGTATGTTGCATCTTTTTCATCTTAACTTTCCAATATTTACCAACATTTTATAATGATCGAGTCAGCGAGCATTCTGTTTTAATTAATAGGGGCTTTAAATCTTCCTTAGCGCTATGGGAATGTGTCGAACTAGTATTCACTTCGTTTCTAAAACGATTGGGTTCGTTACGCTCGGTTACTGGCTGTTATTTACTGCCGTTACTAAAGCGCTCGTAAAAAGGATATTGACAAGTCTCGCTTTACGCGCTGGCGGTGTCGGTCTAACCATAGCTCAACCACATCGTGCTCAGGTTCACTGTGACTAGACTAAGTCTAATTACTAGAATAATTGCTGTTGTACGCGCTTAAACAGCCTAAGTTAGTTTTCGGCTTACCTCGGCGTTTCTGCTCCTCGCGCCATTCCTCTACGGACTGATTCTGATACTTCCGGTATTACGCCCCTGGCGCCTGCGCTCTATTTAGCTCTCGCTATTCCGTTTTTTTTATATATGTGTAATCCCACTAACTTTATTAGTGTTCTGTTCTAGGGGATCTGTGCCAGTGCTCGTTTCCACTATGTACTAATGCTGCTGTTACGCTTGCACTATGAAAATTGTGCTCAAAGGTGTTAATGCAATACAATAAAAATAAGAATATTTAACTCATTTGGTGTGACTCGAATGTTTATAAGTAACAAAGAAATTCTGTTCTTTCATTGAGTCCTCCGGGCTTCAGACTGCCCAGATTATAAATCCAGTAATTCTCCTATTTCAGCAACTTAATTTTGTTCATGGAACCTTCCATTCTGGGCAGTGTTTCAAGTACGCATACTCGTAGTTGGCTGACATTATGTTGCATCTGTGTGAAATGTTCCGCCACGCTAGTTTTTTGGGATTTAAGTCTGATAGTGCTTTTATGTTCATTTATGCGAACTTTCAGTTTCCGTTCCGTATGTCCCACATAAACGTCTCCACAAGGACATTTGATCATATAGATTAGGTTGCTTGAGTCGCATGTTGCATTCACTTTTAGTGATATGGGGTAACCCCTTTGTGGATGTGTTATGCTTATGCTGATGTGAATCAGTCCGTAGAGGAATGGCGCGAGGAGCAGAAACGCCGAGGTAAGCCGAAAACTAACTTAGGCTGTTTAAGCGCGTACAACAGCAATTATTCTAGTAATTAGACTTAGTCTAGTCACAGTGAACCTGAGCACGATGTGGTTGAGCTATGGTTAGACCGACACCGCCAGCGCGTAAAGCGAGACTTGTCAATATCCTTTTTACGAGCACTTTAGTAACGGCAGTAAATAACAGCCAGTAACCGAGCGTAACGAACCCAATCGTTTTAGAAACGAAGTGAATACTAGTTCGACACATTCCCATAGCGCTAAGGAAGATTTAAAGCCCCTATTAATTAAAACAGAATGCTCGCTGACTCAATCATTATAAAATGTTGGTAAATATTGGAAAGTTAAGATGAAAAAGATGCAACATACCAGACATGTATATAGATTAAAAATGTGTTTCTTTAATTTGTAGATATTCTATTTCCCTGATGAAGGCAGAATAACACTGCCGAAATGCATTGGATTTTCATGTGAAATAATGGAAAACGATTTTTTGGAAAATAATTTCATGACGATTAAATGAAATACAAATGAACAATGAAGTAACCGTTTTATTTGGAAATAAAGATCTTTATGAACTTAATATCTGAATAACTATAAACTTAGAGCTGATTCAGCACATATCGGTGCCCGGGGGGTCAGCTATACCCAGCCAGGTATAGCTGCTATCAGAGCCTGGCACCTTACTCATTGAAAGCTCGCAAACTCATCTGCAGAGTGCCTGAAGGATGATTACACAGCCCCACCCTCTTCAATTCATTGATAATCCCCCTGGCCAGTTATCTGCGCACACAACATCAACATCCTCTCGTACGCATATGACACCCAACTCATACTTTCCCTCCCGGACAAGACCCCAACACAAAAAACAAGTTCACCGCCTGCATGACTGGGTTTTTCTAACTGGATAAAAGCAAGCTGTCTCAAGCTCAACATGGACAAGAAAGAAGTAGTAATCTTCAGCAAGAACAACTCACCCTGGGGCTCCTACTGTTGGCCAGCCGAACTCTGAGCCATACCCCCACCCAGAACCAACGCCAGGAACCTCACAATAATCAACAGCAAACTGGACAGGACTAAGTCAATGCTGTCACTTCATCCTGCTTCCACACTCTGATGATTCTGAGGAAGATCTTCAAATGGCTCTCAAGCAACACAAGAAAAACAGCCACTCACCTCCAGTCATCAGCAAGTTGGATTTTGAGAACATCCTCTACACTGGGTTTACTAAGCAACTCACTAGAAGACTAGAGACCATCCAGAACTCCGCAGGCAGACTCCTCTTCAACCTCCAACACAGAATCCACATAACACCCCACCTCAGAAAACTAAACTGGTTTCTGATACATAAACATGCTCAATTAAAACTCCTCACATACACTTTCAAGGCACTTCACAACTCAGGCCTCACCTACCTGAACAACTGAATCTCCTTCCACCAAACATCCACACAACTCTGCACTGTAGGACTTCTACTTGCATCTAGTTCATGCATACACAAACCACATCAGAGCATAGAACAACCTCCCTTTCCACATCAGAGCCTCTTCCTCCCTTCTTGAATTCTGCAAGAAGCTGAAGACCTGGCTTTTCTATTAACCAACCTATCATAGGTAAGGCTAGGCACACAGACCTACTCAGAGTCAGGATACCCTGTCGGGTGACAGTATGTTTAACAAATACACATAACAGTAAAGTTAATGTTGAACTCCAATATCCCCCATATCCATCAGGACATCCACAAGCTTGCTCTAATTTAGGAAAGAGCTCAAGACTTATCCATTTTCTTCTGACCCTTATGTGCTCCACTGCTGTCAGCTAGGTTTATGCTATTGAAATAGAGCATAAAAACATACATACATCAAATATGGGGGACATTAGGTTCCCCTCTCAGGAGCCGCAAGTACTCTACCATATCTAGCTATATTAAAATGAGGAGCCACCCTCCACTGACCGATAGAGAAACAGATAGCCCCCCTCCGACATGAATAAAGACAAAAGCCTTAGAACCTATCTGTATGAAAGGCTTCTATTGCTTTGGTCTTCTTTGTGGCATCTTCAGGCAAAAGGAAAGCTGTGGCTCCAGCTCTTTATGAAGCTGTGTGTCCCTATTCCCTCCTACATAGCTAATCACAGCTAAATGTTCTAGTGCTTTTCCCACAACAATCTTGTTAACTTTATAACGAAGTGTTTTGTTTCCTACAAGCACACCACTTAATTGGGATGCTAAGTAGAGTCAGTGAAGTAAAAGGAAACTCAGAATAACAGATTTAAGTTTGATTTTCTTTCAGGTGCCACAAAGTATGATTTTTAAACGTTAATTTTATCTAAATATATAAAAGATCTACTTTCACTGCTGAACTAGACTTAATAATTTAGAACTTTTAAGCAAGTGTCTATCATTTTATACGCAAGATTATACAACTAAACAATTGGACCCTCTAACAGCAAAAATACAACTTGACCCACAGAGCGACATACAGTATTTTGTGACTAATCTCTGCAGGGCATATTTTTTTAAAATATTTAACACATCCCACTTTTACATATACTGTACTAGAGTGAATGGAACCACAGGACTCCTAGGTATTTTGTCTTAAAGTGTGCACACCACCCCTCAACTAAGAACCTTTTTAAGTTTAGCCCCTTCGATGCTGATGACGAGCTCAGCTCGTCATCAGCCACGGTGGTCGTGTGCGGATGACGAGCTGAGCTCGTCATCTAACGCGGCTTTTGGAAAAAAGCCGCACAGCGCAAAAATAACCCCCGCACGCATGTGGTTAAGGAAGTTTTAACACCTCCAAACACATGGGCAACACATTTGCACCAAGCATAGCCAGCCTGTATGGCCATCATTTTGAGCAGAATCATATATGTACCGTATATAATCTGTCCTTAATAAAATCTACCATTGTGGAAATGTTACAACGATGACATACTGATCATCTGCAGGAAGTTGTGAATCTGCAACATCACATATCACATAAACAGATGTAATGTAATGGGTTTCTAAAATTCATCAATGCCGTCAAGTAATGAGGAAACAGCTTTCCTCAATGTCAAGATATTCCCAGAAAATAGGGGACCAGAAAAGACACTTACTATAAACCAAATGACCGCTGCATTTGATACTGTCTCCCACCCCATCCTCCTTGACCGACTCAAACAGATAGGCATTGGCGGCACCGCCTTCAGCTGGATCGAGTCCTTCCTCTCAGGAAGAAGTCAGAGGGTTTTACTGCGGCCGTTCAAATCTGAGGATAAACCCTTGTCATGTGGTGTGCCACAGGGCTCTGCCCTCAGCCCTCTATTTTTTAACATCTATCTTGCCCCTCTGGCCGACGTTGTGGAGTCCTACGGAGTCAGGGTGGTCTCTTATGCTGACGATACCCAGCTGATGTTTTCCTTCAGAGACCACTCGGACTCCGCGTTCACCAACTTCCGCCAGTGCCTCAACAACATCAGTGTCTGGATGACTGATAACCATCTTAGACTCAATACAGACAAGACAGAGGTGCTGTTTTTTTAATCAGAAAAATTCCATCCCTTCCTCTTGGTGGTGGCCCACGGCACTTGATCCTGCTCCCTCTCCCGTTCACTCTGCTCGTAACCTGGGATTCCAGTTTGACGACTCTCTCTCATGCAAAACTCAGGTTAATAAAGTTACATCTGCCTGCTTCCTGAAGTTGCGCATGATCAAAAAGATACTTCCCTATCTCCCTCTGGACTCCCGTCGAACAGTTACCCATGCTCTTATTACGTCTCACCTGGACTATGCCAACAGCCTTTATGCTGGTGCCCCTCAATATCTGATAGACCGGCTTCAGATTGTCCAGAACGCGGCGGCCAGATTGATTGGTAATATCCCCTACCGTCAGTCAGTCTCCGCCTATCGTAAGGAGCTTCACTGGCTACCGGTGGCCAGCCGTATCCAGTTCAAGATCCTTACCCTCGCCTACCGAGCTATCAATGACCTCGGACCCAATTATTTGAAAAAACGAGTCTCAATATCCCACTCCATCAGATCCCTGAGATCCAACGACCTCCGCCTTCTGATCTCTCCCCGTTTCAGACTCACCAGAATGGGCGGCAGAGGGTTCAGTGTTATCGCGGCAAAATTGTGGAACGCTCTGCCAATCGATCTTAGATTCTGCCCTTCTGAATCCATCTTCCGGGCCAGACTCAAAACTTGGCTCTTTTCTGGACTCTGATTTTTTATCCTCTGACTCCCTCCCTGTTCTTTTCTTCTCCCCCGGAGGTTCAGGTTCTAGCGCCGGGACACCCCCTCGGGGGTAGCTGCGCGCTCTACAAACTACATAAATAATAATAATAATAAATAATAACCAACTAACTGAGGTTTGACCGTTTCCACCCACATCCACTCCAAGAAAATCTATGATGCTGTCAGCTTCTCTAATTACATTGCAACTGTACGAATACTGTGGACTCGAATAATCAACCTGAGGCACTGTGTACAAAATTACAGCAATGACACTATCGAGACCACATCCTTAAAAACACACAAAGAAGAGGGCACATTATCAAACAGTACTTGGAACTTTGAAAAACAAAAAGGAAATGAATGCCTGATTTGCAAGACTACATACAATGTCATCTGAAGTCAAGTAAAAAAAAAAGTTCATAACTTGGAACTGGTACACTTTAGTTGGAAAAAAAGTGTTTTCCCAAATGAGAGACCAAAACATTAGGGACTTTTTGGTCCATACTAGACCAAAACAGACATCACCACAACGTACAACTAACACACTCTGGGTGATGACATCAGTTGCAGGTCATCACTCATGCGGTGGTATCTGCAGTGGCTGCTCTTTTACCAGGAATGTTAACAAGCATTGGCAAAGGCAATAAGTTTCGCCTATGCCTATGTCAATGTTTTTAGACATCTGCACAGCAGCGATCGCCCTGCTGTGTAACATGGCTGAAATTGAAGAAAAATAATCTTGCTATGACGTGCCATATTAAGGCACTATTACGTTCTTTACTTTAAGGGCCCTATTAAGAGTTTGACGGTGCAGCCCCAGCACCACCTAACCCGTGTGGAGACCGCCCACCCTATCACGACTTTTTAAGTAATTGGCGGGCTTTTCCTTTAACGTTCCGACGGCAGTGCCTATAAAAGTGGCACCACAATGGGAATGGCAAAGGAAATTCTAGCACGGCATGGACAATAAAGTCCATGCAGTGCTGGAACTTCTGTGCATGCACATGTAGTGCCCCTCTGTGTGTATCCACAAGGCATGAGGCTCCTTTTTTCCGCACCCCCACTGTTATCATGGAGGAAAGACTTCCATGAAAACAGTGCCAGTGATGAAAGTCGTAATATGCTTGGCAGGACAGTTGCGGTCTCGCCAAGCATATAGGTACCTCTGGGCTGCTGCACCACCGCAAGGTAACAGTGGATCCCTGGTCGAGTCGGCAGTCTCAAGGCGCCACGACAACTAGGATTGTAATGGGGCAGTCTCAAGAACGCCACTGCTGCGCCACCATGAATCTGGCGATCCTGGGACTGCCAGACTTGTAATAGGCCCCCAAGTTTCTAAGTTATTTGCCCAGTATCACAGCATGTTGAGCTGATGCAGAGAATCGAACCGAAACGCAAGACAGTGTGTTCTTGTGTCATATTTTGTCTTTTTTGACACACATAGTTAGTTTCTAACAAGGTAATCTCCACTGTATACAACAAAATGAATGAAGGCGGATTTACTCATGCATGCAGCCAGACTCTCAGAACATTACATCATCTCTCTCTGTGGGGAAGCTATTGTAGGTCAATGGGTGCTGTGGGAATACAGCTTTACAAATCTCCCAAATACACATAAATACATAAAATAATGTAATAAATAAATAACTTAAGTCACATCCCCCAGTTTATCCCACAACCACTCAGAGAAAGTGATTGATAAGTTCTCATTCTAGTGGTTGAAAAGATCCGGTTGTAACAGGTAAAAAGTTTCAGAAGTACACTAATGATCGGCCTCTATGAAGGGTAGTTAAGAAGCTGTATGGACACAGATGTGGGTGGGAGCTGTGCAAGGAAAGCAAGACGATGAAGAGGGGTAGAGGGCATGAAGTACATTAGAATTTTTTTTTTATTGAGAGAGGGAGAGGGTGCAAGATAAAGTGGTAAAAGTGTATAGAGGAGAGAGACGGCCCTGCAGATGCACTTATATGGAGTGCTAGATCGCACATTTTCTAAAGAGTGCCTTCTAAAGTAGGTACCCAATGGAAGGACACTGTGCAACTAGTCAGTGACTGAGCAATGCTCCACAGCATGAACAGATAAAGCAGGAAGACGTTCAAAGTAAAAGCAGACGGCGTGCTGACCAATAAGAAGCAAGGTAACTAGAGCGACATTGATTTCAGTAAATGGTAAGTAAAGGTAAGTACTGGGCAGGCTCTAAGCCTCATTTAAGTTGCTTTTTTCCTAATACAAGAGATTGTGCAAGCACAGCGCAAACGCTGTGCCAGTGAAACCTAAAAAACTAGGCATGGCGTTAAACCATGACTGGGTTTTAAAGAAGCGTAAATGAAATTCATTCCATTTGATACGAAAGATAAAATGCCCCTGCAATTTGTTAAATATAGGGATGATATGCCCGTTATGCTATAAAATCAAGACACAAATCTACAAACACTGAAGAAATATAAGGTGCAAAACAATTTCTGGACTCATGACTATGCTAAGAAAGAACATGCAGAGAAAGAAAGCTGGGTGGTCACCGACTGTGGATACCCTACTAGGATGTCCAGAATACTACTTGAAAAGAACAGATATTGATCAACAAAATTATATAGGCCCTAATGACGACATTCCAAAAACAAACCTCAATAAAACATTGGATTCATTTTAGTGGCAGCATGGCTAACTGAATAAGTCATGGTAGCTAAGAGAAGAAAAACACAGAATTAATCTTTTAAATGCCGGTGAGGGGACTATTATTTTTCATTTGCAGCCACATTTTAGTGTATCCCTAGAAAAAAGCTGTTTGCCTCACACATTAAATATTCCCTGCATGGTGCCACACACACTAATCTGTGACTCCACAGAAAGGTATCAAAATGTTATAGTGGAATCAAAAAAAGACAGCAAATGACCCTACTAATGGATATCAACTTATTAAAAACAATTGATATTTACATAAGATTATTGACACTCATTATTATATTCTGTAGCATATATCTAACCACAAGACACGAAAGATAATGACCACAATGAGAGTCACAGAAAATGATAATCGCAGCTTTGGGTAAAGATCCAGTTTTATTCATTTCAAACTCATCCCATTTGAAGGGATATTGTTTTACGAAGAAGGATTTAGCAGCACTGAGGTCGATGATGCCTCCTGCCAAATGTGCTGTGTTTTTTTACATTGTTTTTATGGATACGCTGACTTTACCCCTCCAAATAATAGAGCAGAATGAGAAGTAGAACTGAACATATAACTATAGTGAAAATTCCACAATATTATTCAATATTATTAGAGGTTAAAAAGCTCCAGTTCCCGCAGCATCACACTGCACACCCCCACTTCGTGTACACAATGACTTGGATCAATTAAAGAACACATACACAACATGACAACCTCATTGGCCACATGCTCTAAAGACCTATTGGTTGGTCAAGTACCATGTGTAGAGAACATGACGCAATTGCATAGCATGCCTGTTAGAGAGAATGACTAAGGTCTTCAAATAGAAAACTATCACTAGCTCTTGCCAATTTGCAAATTTGAGCAATGGGATAGGTGCAATTGCTAGCTGCTTCCTATGATGACGTAAGTACATTTCTGATCTCAGCTAGGAAAGAGAACAGTCTTTCTTCTCCTCTCCATCCCCTTCTCTCTATCAGAAATTACATGTAGTATACTATTAGTGGGCATCTTCTCCAATGGCAAGTACAGTTCTTTTTAGGTCTTGCCTGAGCCAGCACATGCCCTGGTCTGGTGAGACATTCAGTGAGTGGGCATCAGAAATCCGACCACAAGCTTTTGCTTGTGGCCTAAAGCTTGCGGTTACGCGCGTGGGCACGAGCACAGCACCCATCTGGCTTTTCTCGCAGCACCCTTACAGCGCGCGATAAGGCGCCATCTGGCTTTCCTCTCGCTTGCTCTTCCAAGTGCCTTGCTCTGCCCCTCCCCCACCACAGAGCACGATCACTTTCGCAGCCGCGTGGCATTAACACATGTGCTTATATCTGTCCCAGGCTGTAGAAATGTGCTGTAGAAATGCAGCAACTGAGACCAACCGTGATTGAAATAAAATCTGTCGTCCGTTACAATCTTCTAATTGTTATATTTTGGCGAGCATGATGGACGTTGCCCTCTGTGACCCTGTCAAAGCTGCTGCTATTCGAACAGGCATGAACGTTCCACCGCACCTGCCCCCTCCCTCTGCCAAGCAGGGCCTCGGATTTCCTGACCTTTGTCACCCCTCACACGCTGGCCTCCTTTACCTGCTCGTACATGACTTCGCTTTTAGTCCACGTGAGGTCTTGGAAGCGCAGATTTTGAAGAGTGATTGCTCTGCGTGTCTCTACAGGGACGACTAAATAAAGAATACATTTTACAGGGATCCATTTGCCATCAGCAGTTGCCGTTTTCTACATAAACAAATCCTATCAATCAATCAATCAGTGACACTTATATAGCGCGCTACATACCCGTAGGGTCTCAAGGCGCTGGGGGGGGGGGGGAGGGGGGGGGGCGCTACTGCTCGAACAGCCAGGTCTTCAGCTTCTTCCTAAAGGAGAGGTGGTCTTGGGTCAGGCGCAGGTCGGGAGGGAGGGAGTTCCAGGTCTTGGCGGCCAGGTAGGAGAAGGACCTTCCTCCTGTAGTCGTTCTTCGGATGCGGGGGACGGCGGCGAGGGCGTGGTTGGCTGATCGGAGGTGGCCTTTGGGAGCGTAGAAGTTGATCCGGCTGTTGAGGTAGCTCGGGCCTTGGTCGTGTAGGGCTTTGTGTGCGTGGGTGAGGAGGCGGAAGGTGATTCTTTTGTTGACGGGGAGCCAGTGAAGGTCTCTCAGATGTGCGGTGATGTGGCTGGTTCGTGGGATGTCGAGGATGAGTCTGGCTGAGGCGATCTGGATCCGCTGGAGTCTCTTCTGGAGCTTGGCGGTGGTACCGGCGTAGAGGGCGTTGCCGTAGTCCAGTCGGCTGGTGACGAGGGCCTGGGTGACGGTCTTCCTGGTCTCGGTGGGGATCCACCGGAAGATCTTCCGTAGCATGCGTAGGATGTTGAAGCACGCCGAGGAGACGTTGTTGACTTGCCTGGTCATGGAGAGGGAGGAGTCCAGGATGAAGCCCAGGTTGCGTGCATGGTCTGTCGGTTTGGGTGCGGTGCCCAGGGCGGGGGTCCACCAGGAGTCGTCCCAGGCGGAGGGTGAAGAGCCCAGGATGAGGACCTCCTTCTTGTCAGAGTTCAGTTTCAGGCGGCTGGTCGTCATCCACTCGGCTACCTCTTTCATCCCTTCGTGCAGGTTGGCTCTGGCGGAGGCGGGGTCGTTGGTCAGGGAGAGGATCAGCTGGGTGTCGTCGGCGTAGGAGATTATGCTGAGGTTGTGTTTGCGTACGATGGCCGTGAGGGGGCTCATGTAGACGTTGAAGAGGGTGGGGCTCAGAGATGATCCTTGAGGGACGCCGCAGATGACCAACCAAACGTCTAGGCTAAGTCTAAGCAGCACACATTGTCTAAGGCGGTGCTGCATCAGAATTCTAGTAGTTTCTGAAATCTTAAATCTGCAACTCATGGAGAAATAGAGAAAAGAGAAGATGAAACACCACACTTTCTCCTGCTGTGCTGCTAGTCTGGAACTCCATCCCAGCTCAATCTAACGTTATCCATTCTCCACTTCCAATAAGATTAGGAGACACTTCTCTTCAAGCAATAACTTGTTACAGTGCAACTATCCGGTTATATTAGCATCTGGTAAAAGAACCCCCATCCCGCTTTCCCAGCCCCACCTGCGTGTCAAAGGCAATTCCCATTGTGTGCAGCTCTCAAATGCAATGTACCTTGGTTAGCGCCATGCAAGTTACACAGAATGTCACACTGACCGGAGAGCGTATGTTTACAAATTGAAGAAGAGTGCAGTCACATTAAATTAACACATGCGCTTATATCTGTCCCAGGCTGGTGAATGCACTGTTTCAATGCAGCAACTGGGACCAACCGTGATTGAAATAAAATCTGTTGTCCGTTACAATCTTTTAATTTTGATATTTCGGAGAGCATGATGGGCGTTGGCCTTTGTGACCCTGTCAAAGCTGGCGCTATTCAAACAGGCATGAATGTTCCACCACACTTTTCCCCTCCCTCTTCCTAGCGAGCCTCGGATTTCCCGCCCTTTATCACCCCTCACGCGCTGGCCTCCTTTTCCTGCTCGTACACGACTTTGCTTTTAGTCAGCAACATTCAGCACCACCACAGGGTCACTCAAACCCACAACAGTATCGCTCAAGGCCACAACAGCACTACTCGGCGCCACCACAGCATCGCTCTCTGCCACCACAGCACCACCACAGCATCAGTCAGCGACACCACGTTATCACTCAGAGCTAACACTGCATCACTCAAACCCACCACAGGATCACTCAGCACCACCACAGAATCACTCAGCACCACCACAGCATCAGTCAGGGACCCAACCATATCACTCAGCGTCACCACAGTATCAGTCAGCACCACCACAGCGTCACTCAGCACCACCACAGCATCACTAAGGGCCAACACACCATCGCTCAGCACCACCACAGCATCAGTCAGCACCACCACACCATCACGCAAGAACACCACAGCATCACGCAAGAACACCACAGCATCACACTATAGCACCATAGCCTCAATCGGTACAAAAGGGGGTGGTGATGGACAGATCATCTGAACCAATCAAACACTCACACCCAGTCAACAGATCTGGGTTCAATTCATCACCGTTCTTTAGTCCACTCTGCCACCCCAGTTTAGACATGCCATATGCAAATCAGTCTGACCCTGTGCCTCATGGGAACAGTCCAGCCCGAACTGCCAAGCCATGCCTTCCCTGGACCAGAAACAAGCTTCCTAGGACCGGTTTCTGGCATTCCAGCCGTCTTCAGCCAGGCTTGCTTGAATCCACCCCTTTTGTACCGCTTTGTTCGCCATAAGTTGGTATGGTATGCTCAGACGCGAGTCCCTTGCTCACTTTGCCACTGGATTCAAGCAAGCCTGGCTGAAGATGGCTGTAATGTCAGAAACCGGTCCTAGGAAGCTTGTTTCCGGTCCAGGGAAGGCATGGCTTGGCAGTTCGGGCTGGACTGTTCCCATGAGGCACAGGGTCAGACTGATTTGCATATGGCCATGTCTGAACTGGGGTGGCAGAGTGGGCTAAAGAACGGTGATGGATTAAACCCAGATCTGTTGACTGGGTGTGAGTGTTTGAGTGGTTCAGATGCTCCGTCCATCACCAACCCCTTTTGTACCGCTTTGATAGCCTCAATCAACATCAACACAGCATCAGTCAGAACCACCACAGCATCACTCAAGGCTACCAAAGCATCACTCAGGGACTGCACAGTATCACTCAACGCCACCAAAGCATCAGTAAACACCACAAAAGCTTCACTCAGCAGCACCACAGCATCCCTCAGGGCGACCACAGTATCACTCAACACAACCACAGCATCACTCAGCACCACCACATCGTTACTCAGCACCACCACATCGTTACTCAGCACCACCACCACATCACTCAGCACCACCACCACATCACTCAGCACCACCACCACATCACTCAGCACCACCACAACATCACTCAGCACCACCACCACATCACTCAGCACCACCACAACATCACTCAGCACCACCACCACATCACTCAGCACCACCACCACATCACTCAGCACCACCACCACATCACTCAGCACCACCACCACATCACTCAGCGCCACCACAACATCACTCATAGCCACCACAACATCACTCAGGGCCACCACAGCATCACTCAAGAAAACAACAGCATCACTCAAGAAAACAACAGCATCACTCAGTGCTACCACAGCATCATTGCAGCGCGACAGCATCAATCAGCATCACCACAGCATCACTCAGGGCCAGCACAGCATCACTCAGGGCCAGCACAGCATCACTCAGGGCCAGCACACCATCACTCAGGGCCAGCACACCATCACTCAGGGCCAGCACACCATCACTCAGGGCCAGCACACCATCACTCAGGGCCAGCACACCATCACTCAGGGCCAGCACACCATCACTCAGGGCCAGCACACCATCACTCAGGGCCAGCACACCATCACTCAGGGCCAGCACACCATCACTCAGGGCCAGCACACCATCACTCTGGGCCAGCACACCATCACTCAGGGCCAGCACACCATCACTCAGGGCCAGCACACCATCACTCAGGGCCAGCACACCATCACTCAGGGCCAGCACACCATCACTCAGGGCCAGCACACCATCACTCAGGGCCAGCACACCATCACTCAGGGCCAGCACACCATCACTCAGGGCCAGCACACCATCACTCAGGGCCAGCACAGCATCACTTCAGGGCCAGCACAGCATCACTTCAGGGCCAGCACAGCATCACTCAGGGCCAGCACAGCATCACTCGGAGCCAGCACAGCATCACTCAGGGCCACCACAGCATCACTCAGGGCCACCACAGCATCACTCAGGGCCACCACAGCATCACTCAGGGCCACCACAGCATCACTCAGGCCACCACAGCATCACTCAGGGCCACCACAGCATCACTCAGGAACACCACAGCGTCACTCAGGAACACACCAGCATCACTCAGGAACACCACAGCATCACCCAGGAACACCACAGCATCACTCAGTACCAACACAGCATCACTATATTCTACCACAGCATCACTCTGCAGCGCAACAGCATCAATTACCATCACCACAGCATTAGTCAGCACCACCACAGCATCACACAGGACCACAACAGCATCATTCAATGACACCACAGCATCACTCAGTGCTTCTTGCACTTTTTTATTACAACTTCTGAGCATGCTGCACAGCAGCCACACTTCTCTACTGCACAGCTTAGAAACATTGGCAAAGTCAATAGCTCCACCTAATCACTTATAAGGCCCCCCCAATGCATAGTCGATAGGTCTAGCATTTAGGACATTATAAGTGTTTAGTTATCCAGCACAATATCCTGTATTAAGCAACATCAAATGTTGCATGGCTAAACACTTATAAGGTCCCAAAAGTGAGACCTAATAGCTATGCAAATGCTTGTTTTTTGTTTCCTATGGGGCAATAAGAAGCCATATAAGGAGTAATCTGTCAAATAATTGAGCCATGCAGCCCTGTGTGTATTTATGGTCGATTTTACTGTCTTGTGTCTCAATCACTTCACAGCATCATGAATGGTTTGTCGTGATATAACCTAGAGTGGTTTGGAACAGAATTTTTCACTTGCAGTTGTCTTGAAGTTTCTTAATAATTGTGTTAAAAAGCATTATAAAGGTGTCATTTCTTTATCATGCATCCACATTTCCATTTGGAGTGTAAATATGCATGAGTGCATGCATGATTGAAATTTCACATAAGACCTACAGATGAGTTCATAAAATAAATTACTAGGGATTTTGGTCCTGCTGAAGGTAGTATGAACATCTGGGCAAATACAACGGCCGTAACTTTTAGAAATCTAGAAGCTGTGTTAATAATCATCCCACCCTCCCATTGATGTGTCATCCTGTACGCCTATAGGTTTTTAAACTAACCAGGGGAGGACACGGATACAAGCATCAAATGGCATATGCCACTAGGTAATTTTAAAGCAAAAACTCAGAAAAGATCCCTTAGACGTAGATTATCAAGTGCTCACTTACAGAGGCCGAGCCCATCCAGATGCAACAACATTCTGGATGAAGGGCACCATAAGAAAGCATGCTGCAGAAATACAGTGGATGAGACATTCTATAAAACCTCTTTGAGACTGTCAGCAGGGATTCCAGAACATGATCAGGATCCTAATAAATCGGATCACTTTTTGTTTCCTAAGTAGGCCAGATCTCTATTAATATGAGTTGACTTTCCAATCTGAAGATGATATGGCTTACTCAACCATGCTGTTTTCCTCATTATGCAGGGCAGGTATTAGGATAAAGTTACTTACCCAGTAAGCATCTGTTCTTGGCATGTAGGCTGTAGATTCACATGCTTTGCATAATCCTGTCATCTAGTGTTGGGTCTGGATGTTTACAAGTTGGTTTTTCTTCTAAGAAGTCTTTCCAAGTCACGAGGTAAGGTGACTCCTCCTTTCAGTTATAGTGCACATGGTCATCGACTCCATTGTTAGATTGTTTTCTGGCAAGAGGGTGAGAAGGGAGTAAGTATAGTATAGAGAGGTCTATGCGCATGAATGTTTAATTAAGAACTGCAAAAACTACAGGTACCCGAGGAGGCCGGTGGGCATATGTGAATCTACAGCTCAACATGCCAAGAACAGATGCTTACTGGGTAAGTAACATCCGTTTGAGACGTGTGCTGTAGATACAAATACTTTACATAGACTGCAAAGTAGTATAGTCCCAAAGCAGTGGCTAACCTTTAGATGTAGCAGTTGTTTGAAATAGTGTTTTCAGTACTGCTTGGCCTACATTAGTTTATTGACGTGCTAACACATCTACAAAATAGTGTTTGGTAAATGTGTGTGGTGTAGACCATGTAGCTGCCTTACATGTGTCAGCTAGAGGAATGTTACCTAAAAAGGCCACAGAAGCCCCTATTTTGCGAGTGGAATGCGCTTTAGAGGGTATGGATAAAAGTCCTTTTAGCTTTAGCATAGCATGTTTGAATGCATTTAACAATCCATCTTGCAATACAAGATTTAGAAATGGGATTGTGTTTGTGAGGTGGAGAAAATGCAACAGCTGTTTTGTTTTGCTAAAGTCTTTTGTACTATCTATGTAGTACAATAAAGCGCTTTTTACGTCAAGCGTGTGAAGAGCGTGTTCTGCTACAGAATCAGGTTGAGGGAAAGACACAGGTAACTCAACCGATTGGTTTATATGAAAAGCAGAAACTACTTTGGGGAATAATTTAGTGTTGGTGCAGAGAACTACCCTGTCTTTGTGTAGCTGAAAGAAGGATTCTTCTAATGTTAATGCCTGTAGCTCACCAACTCTCCATAATGAGGTGATTGCGATGAGGACAGTAACTTTCCATGAGATAAACTGCAATGGGCATTTGTGAAATGGTTCAAAAAGTGGACCTATGTGCCTTGTAAGAACAATTTTGAGATTCCATACTGTGGCAGGAGAATTCCTTGGTGGTATTACTCTTTTCAAGCCTTCCATGAAGGCTTTGATCACTTGAACTCTGAATAGTGATTAATGTTGCCTGTTCGGCAAATACGCAGCAACTGCTGCAAGGTGCAAGTGAATAGATGTATAAGCTAGTCGAGTTTGCTGTAAGTGTAACAGGTAGCAAATAATGTTTTATATATTAGCATCCAGCGAGTTTATTCTGTTATTGCAGTAGACAGCACATCTTTTCCACATTGCCAAGTAGCAAGCTCTGGTGGTAGGCTTGCTTGCTTCTTTTAGAATATTCATAGAGTTTGGTGGTAGATTTATATAACCAAACTCTATGATTTCAGGAGCCAGATTGCTAAATTGAGTTCTTTGGGATTTGGATGTTTGATTTCTCCATGGATCTGTGTGAGGAAGCTAGAGGTGAGGTGCAGCATTTGATGTGGAACAAGAGAGAGCTCCAACAGGGTGGTGTACTATGGCTGACGGGCCCATGTGGGAGCTACTAGAATTAGTGTGAGGGAGGTTTGTCTGAGCTTCCGAACTAAATACAGAATGAGAGGGAGAAGTGGAAAAACACAGGCAAATATCCCGACCAGTTCATCCATAGGGCATGGCACTTTTAAGAGCCGGTGTGGGAACCTGGAGCTGAAGTTTGGGCATTTTGCGTTTTTGGCTGTGGCGAAAAAGTCTACTTGTGGGAATCCTCATTGTAGAAGGTATGGAAGGAGAACTTTGAGATGAATTTCCCACTCGTGAATTTGGTGTCTCTGTCTGCTGAGGACATCGGCAACTTGATTGTTTACTCCTGGAAGATGTTCTGCCAGAATATAAATTCTGTGACAGATTGCCCAATTCTAAATGGCTTGAGAGAGGCGTGACAGTTGGAGAGAGTGTGTCGTTCCCCCCGTTTTTGTACATAGTACGTTGCTGTCATGTTATCTGTCCGCACTAGGACAACTTTGTCTATCAGATGAGTTTGAAAAGCTTTGGGCGCTAGACTGCTAGAAGCTCTAGATAGTTGATGTGGAGGCTTTTGTGTTTGTTGCTCCACAGACCTTGTATTGTGTAATCTTGGAGATGGGCACCCCAACCTGTCAGAGATGCGTCTGCTGTGTGCACGATCTGTGGAATAGGGTCAATAAAAGGCCGTCTTTTAGATACATTTTGTGGGTTCCACCACTGCAGAGAGCGATGGGTACTGCGCCTACCAACACTAGATTGGTTAATTGACCCTGTGACTGATTCCACTGGTGCGCCAAGTCCTTTTTTAGGGGACACATGTGAAGTCTTGCATGGGGTACTATTGCGATGCAAGAATATATCATTCCCAGCAGTTGCATGAACTCTCTGGCTGGTAAGGCTTAGTTGGATTTTATTATAGACTGAATTTTATGAATTCTGGCTACATTGGGTGAGGCTAGAGCTTTGACTGTGTTTAGGGTGGCTCCTAGGTAAGACTGCATCAGTAAAAGATGCAGGTGAGATTTTTGTGCATTGGCTGTAAAGCCCAATTGATGAAGTAGGTCTATTGTCA
This sequence comes from Lissotriton vulgaris, assembly GCF_964263255.1. Classification (NCBI taxonomy): domain Eukaryota; kingdom Metazoa; phylum Chordata; class Amphibia; order Caudata; family Salamandridae; genus Lissotriton; species Lissotriton vulgaris. Next base: position 170,277,995 of record NC_141699.1, read on the forward strand.
TCTGAGTATGTCGCAGACAGTTTTGGCAAGTGCTCGCTTTGATGAGCCAGTCATCTAGGTAAGGGAAGACGTGAAAATTTCGTCTCCTGAGCTGAGCCGCGACAACTGCCAGACATTTGTAAAATACCCTGGGTGCTGTAGGCACTACAAAGGGAAGTACTTTGAATTGATAATACTTGCCTGCTATTACAAAACTGAGGTATTTGCGTTGAGCTGGGTGAATTGGAACAGGAAAATATACATGTTTTAAGTCTAGAGTAGACAGGAAATCTTCTTTTTGTAAAAGTGGAAGTATGTGTTGAAGGGTCACCATGGGAAAGTGTTTTGATAGTAAATAACGATTTAACTCTCTGAGATCCAGAATAGGTCTTAGGGAACCGTCCTTTTGGGGAATTGGAAAATACAGAGAGTAAACCCCTGAACCTTGGTGTTGTACTGGAACAAGTTCTCTAGCTCCTTTTAGTAAGAAAGATTGCACTTCTTGTTCGAGCAATTGCACATGTTGTGAAGACAATTTGTGAGAGCGAGGTGGAATGTTTGGAGGATTGTTGGTTAGCCCCAGGCAATAACCATGCTGGATAATTCCAATCAACTATTTGTCGGTTGTTATAGGTTGCCAAATGGGGAGAAATTGTTGAAGTCTTCCCCCGACAGGTGTGATGTGACGGGGGAAGCGTGGGTAAGTCACTGCTTATTAGGGGAAGGGGATTTAAGTGGTGTGTTACCCTTATCCCCTACGTTTGGAGTTGTTCCCTCTAGAACCACCTCGAAAAAAGCCTCTTGAGGGAGAGGACTGATTATTACCCTTGTATGTGGAGGTATTTTGGTCTGAGGGTGTAGTTTTGGACCCCACTCGGTAAAAGGGACGACGAAAGGATCCTCTGTTTGAAGGGGACTTAATGTCTTGAACTGTGTGGGTTTAAAATAGCTGTAATCAATTGTGTTTAAAAAGCCATTCTCAGCCTCCTCACCCAGTAGTGCAGTATATACATTAGTGAAGCCGAGTCTGCCGTCTATTTGCACCGCTCCTCCACCCCCTATCAGTCCCTGAAAGTACTGCAAGGCTGCTGCCCAGTAATAGAGCCTAAAGTCTGGGGTCCCCCATCCCCCCTTCTCCCTGGGTAGCGTGAGATAACGGTAAGCTCTCCTCGTCTTCCCCTGTGCCCAAATGAGCCTATTAAGTATTGCTTGCAGTTTGTTAAACCATGAATGTTCCAAAAACAGCGGGATAGCTCTGAAAAGGTAAAGGAATTTCGGGAATGTTACCATCTTAATCAAATTTATGCGTCCCATCAGAGTCAGGTGTAGGTTATGAATCCTTTCCGTATTTTCTTTTACTTTCTGAAGCAAGGGCCCCATATTTAACTCTACCAGTCTGTCTAAGTCAGCTGTAACCTTTATCCCTAGATATACTGCTTCAGTCACTACTCTGGTATCCTGGTGTATTACAAAATTGTTTTGCTATATCTGTGTCTTCCCCTTGTTTATCAGATATCCTGACACTGCACCAAAGTTTGTCGCTTCCTGCTCAATTTCTATTATTGCTATCCCTGGGTTTGGTGTAATGATAGCTACATCGTCCGCATACGCGAATATTTTATGCTCCTTTCCATGCAGCTTAACCGGAAGGATGGTGGCGTTTTCCTCCAGACTTCGTAGGATAGGGTCCAGATACAGCGCAAACAAAAGGGGCGAGGCCGGGCAGCCCTGCCTTGTTCTGCGCCTTATCCGTACTTCAGATGTATAGCCTCTTTTGATCCTTACTCTTGCAGTCGGGTCTACATACAAGGCCTGGATAGCTTTAATATACCCCGAGCCAATGCCAAAACATTCCAGTACCTTCCACAGATAGCCCCAGGAGACCCTGTCGAAGGCCTTCTCCGCATCCAGGAATACGGCCTCGACAGGGTCTCCTGCAGCCCCCGCAGCGTCTAAGATAGTAATCATTTGTTTTGTGTGCTGCGTAGTCCCTTTCCCCTGAATAAATCCGTGCTGTGAAGTGCTAACTAAACTCTCGATTACCTTACTTAGCCTCTGTGCCAGTGTTTTTGAGAATATTTTAGCATCCGCATTCATGAGGTGATTGGTCTGTAGGACCCAGGCTCCAGCGGTGGTTTATTCTTTTTAAGAATTACTATGATGTCTGCCCCCGCCCAGGAGTGCAGAACTGAATTCCTTAGCTGTGCTTGTCTCAGAGTCTCAAGCATATCCCTTCCCAATATGCCCCAGAAGGTTTTGTAGAATTCAGCCGGGATTTGGTCGGGCCCTGTGGCTTTCCCTGAGGGGAGATTAAGTACTGCATCTTGTGTTTCCGGCAGAGTCAGCGGAAGCTCTAGTAGCTCTTTTCCCTCTCCGTTTAGCTCTCCATGTGGTATGCCCGCAGAAGCCGTTCCCCTATTAATCTCCCAAAACTGCCCAATCCAGACCTGCATCTTGTTGACATAGTCTTCTTCCCTTAATAACCCTCTCTCAAAAGTCCAAGTATAGACCTTTCCTTCCCCCTTGTAAGCCTGAGGGATAGGTAACACAAGCGGATTATGGTCCGATAGTATCCGTGGAAGCCTTTCAATCTGACTACCACCTACCAAGGAGCTTGAGATCAGGAAATAGTCTAGTCTGGCCACTATCCTATGCGGCGCCGAGTAGAAGGTGCTGCCAGTTCCCAGCGGATTGTTATGTGTCCACACATCAACTAACGCATTATGTTGTGCTAAGTTACAGATGGCCTTACACGTTCTCTTCTTTCGGCCCCCATAGACTCCCCCCTCCCGTCATACCCAAATCTGCCAGTCCGTTTATGTTGAAATCCCCACAGCCGATTACAGGCTCTGGCCACAAAGGTAATTCCATATATAAAAAAATCAAACACATCAGGTTCATCATCAGTTGAGCCATATACAGAGGCAATTGTGCAACAGCCGGCCACTGTTTCTCCCTCGATTATTACCCATCTCCCCCTCTGATCTTCTTTCCTCTTCTTAACCTTCATCACGACCTTCTTAGCTATTATGGCGACCCCTCTTGTCTTGGAACCTTGCTGTGTGTGTGCAAGGACCTCGAACCCCAATTGTTCCAGCAGGAATTTACTCTTTCCCTCAATGTGTGTCTCCTGTATGAAAATCACATCTAATTTCAATAACCTTAACATAGCCGCTACCTTCTGTCTTTTCCCTCCATCATTTAGGCCGCAAATGTTAATAGAGGCGATCCTTAATGCCATCTATGCTTGCTAAAAATTTCCTTGCCAGATGTCCAATTAGTCCTCCCCACTCCTGATGTGACTAGTGCCAAAATGTGTCTATATGTCCTCTCCCTTTGTGCTGTAATTACCAACCATCCATCACCAACCCCTCGTGCCACCCCTCCCTCCCGCCCCTCCTCCTGCCTACCCCCCCCCCCCCTCTACAGGCAAATAGGTCATACATGACCTATATGTGACTGCTATCGGTTTTAGTGTCGCATCCCTCTCCTTCCCTTATCCTAACATGTTGCTGATTTATCTTGTGTGTTAACTATGAAGCTGCCCTACGTTTGCCACTATGGGGCGATGGCCGGCTCTCTTCCTCTATTGTTTTTCCCCCTATGATTCTCAGTGAGCTCCGCTAGGAATTTTCCTGCCTTAATCTCAGAAAAAAACATTCTGGTCTGCCCCCCAGTGATGACTTAATTTTGCTGGGAACATTAGGTAAGCCTCTGAACCCCGACGCTGGAAAGGGGTAATTTGTTGCCCGAGTTTCCACCTCCTTTCGACTGTCACGTGACAGAAGTCAGGTCTTGCGAAGAAGGTGACCCCCTCATATTTTTTTTAGCATCTGGCCTGGCTCTCTCCATTATTTCCTGCCTTGCCAAAAAATTCCCTAGAAACACCAGCATTGCCCTGGGCAAAGTATCTAGGGTTCCCCCCCTTTTCTTCTTCAGTGACAATGGGAATCTGTGCGCCCTCTGGACCTCTGTCTCCCATTGCGACTGGGCCTCAGAAAAAACGCCTTTAAACAGTTTAATAACATACCCTCTTGCGTCCTGCCCTTCCACCCCCTCTTCCAGTCCAAGCAATCTCACATTATTTCATCGATTTTCAAAATCTTCAATCTTCCATTATATGTCCTCGACAACCTTCCCCTGCTCCATTTTAAAAGTCTGCCAATCTGTAACCTCATCCTCAAGTCTACCAGTCCTTTCCTCCACGTCACCCACTCTCTCCTCAACTTCTTCGTATTTCTTGTTCATTTTCCTTATAGCTGCTTGTATTTTTTCGTGTCTTGCCTAGCTCTCCGGCTTTCTGTCCTAGCCTTCGCCTGCATCTGCTTCAATGTGTTAAACATTATGTCCAGTGTAGCGTTCTGTGATGGGTTCCCAATGTTCGCTCCTCCTGCAGCCCCCTCTTCCTGGTTATTTTCTCGATAGATGCTAGAAGTACCAGAATAGTTCCATAATAGCTTTTTATTTGTACTGGTTGCCGAACCTCCTCTTTCCCGCCTTACTACTGATCTTCCTTTCTTTTGTGTGCTTTTGCCCCCGGAGCCGCTGCTGTCATTATCCTCCGAGTCTGTTGATAGATCGGTGGTGCTCCCCCCTTCCTGATCACTTATGTGGGAAGAGTCTGATCTTTCGTTTATAGAAAAAAAACTATCTCCTTCTGGAGAGCGCCCCCTGGTTCCTTTGCTCGCCTCTCGCTCCTGCTGCGAGTCCAGGCTTGTCAGGCTCCCCCATTTTGCATCGTGTATCCGCTTCCCATCGCTGCTAAATCCTGCCTCTACTTGCATCAAGGCATCCAGCATTTGTAAGTTGTTCTGTCTCTCTGTGTCGCCCAGCGCGGCCCCTGCTCCCTTTGGTACCCCCCGCTCACCAGTAATCCTTGGACCAAGCTCACCAGTAATCCTTGGACCAAGCTTCCATCTTTGTGAGCCGTTTCCGCGGGAGGCGTACACTCTGGGAGTGATTCCTCCTGTTGCTCAGCAACCATGACGCTTACGTCCTCGAGGACGGTGATCTCCGACCCAGCGTCTACCGAGGTGGGGAGATTCTCCGGCGGCCTTACTGATGCTCCTGTAAGTCCTGCCGCTCCAGCAGACGTTTTCCCTGCAAAGGATTCCGACAAGAAAGGCTGCCTCAGGTCTTTAGTCAGCGTGGAATTGGTCCGCTGCAAGCCCGTAGCCTCTTTCCTTTGCAGGCCGCTTTCCTGTTGCTGCCCTCGCTGTGTTCTATTCCCGGCTGCTGCTGCGGCCTTTGTTACCCTCGGGTCCAGGTCCTTTTCCTTCTCTGTCTCTGCTTTCTCTGCTTTTTTCTGCAGTGCTTTTGAGGCTGCATTATTAGCCGGGATCGCCCGTTTGCTTGAGAGCGGCATCTTCGGTATGGCCCCAGCGCGCTGAGACATCTGCCAGGTTGTTCTGATATCACTGTAAAAGTTCCTCCAGTGCTTTTTCAGACTCCGCAGTACAGCCAAAACGTTTTTCAATATCCGGAGCTCAACGCCAGTACTTATCCTTGAATGGTTCTTGGTTAGCCCCTGAAAAATCAGCATGTCCATTCTAAACTGCCAGCGACATTCTCAGGTCGGGAGAGGGAGTAGAGTGCGACTGTCCTCTATAACAACCCAGCGGCCATCTTGCCTCCTGGCACCGGCGTTTTTGATGTCAGCATGGGCTGGCCTTTCGATACAGAAGGTTTTGGATCTGAAGGCCGACTTGTGTTTGGAGCTGGAAGGCTTTGGTTCAGAGGAGGATTTTTGCCAACTTGGTACCGAGCAGGAAGGCTTGACTGGGCGTTTCGGAGCCGAGCCTGGATGCGGGCGTCAGAAGGAACATGCTACTTACCAGTATTCATCTGTTCTTGGCATGTAGGGCTGCTGACATTCATATCTGTGCATATATTGCCGCCTAGTGTTGGGTCCGGATGATTGCACATTGTTGTCCTGGAAGAGTCTTCGAAGTATCACGAGATAGGTGTCTCCTCCTTCGGACTACAGTGCGCATGGGCATCCTCTCCATTCTCAGATTGTGCTTTTCCCATTGTGCCAGAGATGGAGTATAGTATAGTAAGAGATGGCCATGCAAAGAGTGAATGCTGCAGCTGCGACAGGCACCGGGGAGGTGGGTGGGCGATATGAATGTCAGCGCCCTACATGCCAAGAACAGATGCATACTGGTAAGTACCATATTCAGTTCGAGGCATGTGGGCTGCTGAATTCATATCTGTGCATAGAATGTATAGCAGTATCTCCCTTAGCGGTGGCTACCTGTGTCAGCTGTTGCAGTCTGGAAAAGAGTTTTGAGAACAGCCTGTCCTACAGCAGCTTGCTGTTTTGAATGTACATCTACACAATAGTGTTTTGTAAATGTATGTGTGGTTGACCATGTGGCTGCTTTACAAATTTCGTGTAAAGGAATATTACCCAGGAAAGCCATGGATGCCCCTAGCTTGCGTGTGGAATGCGCCCTAGGGGGAACTGTTAAGGTGCGTTTGGCTTTTAAATAACATATTTGGATGACCTTAACGATCCATCTGGCTATACCTGATTTTGAAATAGGGTTGCCTTTGTGTTGCGATGAGAAAGCAACAAACAACTGTTTTGTTTTCAAAATGCCTTAGTTCTGTCTGTATAGTATAGCAGAGCTCTCTTAACATCTAGAGTATGCACGGCCCTTTCAGCTTCCGTTTGTGGATTTTGAAAGAACACTGGCAGTTCGATGGTTTGATTTATATGGAAATGGGATACCACCTTTGGCATGAATTTAGGGTTTGTTCTGAGAACTACTCTATTTGCATGTATTTGAATGAATGGCTCTTGAATAGTTAGGGCTTGCAGCTCGCTAACTCTTCGAAGCGAAGTAATGGCAATAAGGAAAGCTACCTTCCAAGTAAGAAATTGTATTTCGCATGAGTGTAGTGGTTCAAAAGGTGGTCCCATAAGTCTGGTTAAAACAATGTTGAGATTCCAGACTGGTGAAGGTGGGTGTCTTGGAGGAATTACGCGTTTGAGTCCTTCCATAAACGCCTTAATTGCTGGCACCCGAAATAGTGAAAGGTGTTGCCTGTTTTGAAGATATGCTGCTAACGCAGTTAAGTGTATCCTGATAGATGAATAGGGTAAATTGCAGCGTTGTAGGTGCAAGAGATAGCAAATTATGTTTTGAGTAGAAGCATCAAGTGGGTTATTATTGTTGTTACGACAGTATATGACGAAACGTTTCCACTTTGCTGCATAACATGCTGTGGTAGTGGGTTTTCTTGCCTCCTTGATTATGTTCATGCAGTCTGGAGGCAAGTTTAGGTATTCAAACTCTAGGATTTCAGGAGTCAGATCGCCAGGTTCAGCTGTTTCGGATCTGGATGTTGGATTTCTCCATGGCTCTGAGTTAGGAGATTGGGTGTGAGTCTCAGTCTTTGATGAGGCACCACTGATAGTTCTAGGAACGTTGTGTACCATGGTTGCCTCGCCCATGTGGGAGCAACTAGGATCAGTGTCAGCGAATGTTGGCGCAACGTGCGTGCCACCAGCGTTATTAACCACTTCCATGCTTGTGACAAGGTCAACTCGTCATGGGTTTTACTATGAATATGCACGAGGCCATCATGCCTATTAGTCGCATAAACACTCGAGCTGGTACTGAGTGTTGGGGCCTGAACTTTTGGATCAATGCTTGCATGCCGTTGATCCGTGCTGTGTTGGGATATGCTTTTGCTGCCAGTGTATCTATAGTTGCTCCTAGCTATTGTTGTACATGGGAGGGTTGCAGGTGTGATTTTGGGTAGTTTAGCGAGAAGCCTAAACTGTGCAGGCGATGGATGGTTTTTGACATGTGGTTGGCACACTGCTGGGCTGATGGCGCATGTATTAGCCAATCGTCCAGATATGGATACACATGGATGTGTTGCCTTCTGAGATGTGCCGCCACTGTAGCTAGACATTTGGTGAAGACTTGTGGAGCTGTTGGGACACCAAATGTTAGGACTTTGAACTGGTAGTGCTGTCCTTGAATGGTGAACCGGAGATACTTTCTGTGAGCAGGGTGTATTGGTATATGAAAGTATGCGTCTTTGAGGTCTAGAGTTGCTAGGAAGTCTCCCTTGCGAAGCAATGGCAAGACTTGCTGGAGAGTGAGCATATGAAAATGCTCCGACAAAATGTACAGGTTGAGTGGCCTGAGGTCCAATATTGGTCTGAGAGACACGTCCTTCTTTGGAATTAGGAAGTATAGAGAGTATACTCCTGTTCCCTGATGATGTATTGGGACTGGTTCTATAGCCCCCTTTTGCAGCATACTGATGACCTCTTGCTGCAGTAGTGTTATATGTTCCTGTGACATTGGACGGTGCACGGGTGGTATGTTGGGTGGGGTTGAGATGAGTTCTAGGCAATAGCCATGTTGGATAATTTGCCTGACCCACTTGTCTGTTGTGATATTTAACCAGACTGGCATAAATTGTTGTAGTTGTCCCCCGACCGGTGTTATATGGTCTGGGGGTAGTGCCAAGAAGTCACTGTTTGGTGTTAGTGGAGGATCTATTTGCATTTCCTCCACGACCCCTTCCTTTGGTGTCAATTGCCTCTGTACCCACCCCTGTTTGTGTTTTTGCTGTATGTGGATTGCGTGTTACTTTTGTAGCTGGAGGATTGCTGTGATGTATTACTTCGCGCTCCTCCTCTATAATTGGAGCGACGAAAGGAGCCCCGCTGTTGTTGGGACTGGAGAGCTCCCCTGGACTTTGCTGTTTCCGCATCCTTTTTCATTTTGTCCAGAATTGAGTCAACTGCTGGACCAAATAAAAAGTCTGGGTTGACGGGCCGATTAAGAATTGTCAATTGAACTTAATTCTTAAAGCCCGATATGCGGAGCCATGCATGTCGCCGTAGCAGCACGCTTGTATTGATGGATCTGGCCGCTGTATCCGCCGCGTCTAGGGCACATTTAATTGAGGCATTGGTGATGAGCTTTCCTTGCTGTATAAGTTCATCTGCCTGTTGTTTGTAAGGATCAGGTAAGTGTTGGAGAATTTCTTCTAAGCTGTCGTAGTGTGCCCCGTCATATCTGGCCCGCAAGGCCTGTGTATTGGCAATTCTCCATGAGTTTGCAGCTTGAGCTGCTACTCTCTTGCCTGATGCCTCAAAGATCTTTGACTCTTTGTCCGGAGGAGCAGCCTCTCCGATAGTTTGGGAATTAGCCCGTTTACGTGCCACTAGGGAGTCTAGGGGTAGCAGGCCCTTGATGTATGTAGGATCTATAGGTGCAGGCCTATATTTCTTTTCAATTCTAGGGTTTATGTCCCGTGCCCTAGCAGTGTCCTTAACAATGTTATGTGCGTGTTTTAAGACGCCCTTCAACATGGGGAGTGTTTTTACATGTCTCGCAGATGTTGTTAGTGTATCAAAGAGAAAGTCTTCTTCAATAGCATCAGAGTGCATATCTACATTATGGTAGCTAGCTGCTCTATCAAGTAAAGAATTAAAGGCCACTGTATCGTCTGTGGGTAATGGCTTAGTTGGGTAAACTGCAGGTTCTGTAATAGGCAGAGTCCCTTCATTGTCTGGTTCTCCTCCTACACCCCATGGCTGTAGGTTGGGGTCTCCAGTTGGGTTTTGTGGGTAACCAAACCCCACATCTGCATCCTGATCTTCATCTGGGTTGTAGTCAGGTGATGTTGGGGTATATGGGGTTGTAGGCATAGCTGGAGTGATAGGTTCAAAAAGTATTGGAGCGGTAGCACAGTCTCTTTTCTTTGTGAGTGGCATTCTAGGAAAGTCTTCTATTGGCAGAGGCCTTTTCTTTTTTGTGTAAACAAGTCACTTTACCAGTTTCTGGGTTAATATACAGTTTTGACTGATCTTCTGTGGAGTGGTCTGGGTGAATAAGCTCGTGCTCCACAGTTTTTGGCCTTGGTGCAGTAGCCTTTGGTTTGACTGTTTCTTGTGGTTGGATTGGTTTTTGATGTTTGTCGACAGATTTTGTCGGTTGAACGTCTTTGGCTGGATTCACCACTTTTTTCGGACCGAGCGATTTGGTCGGTTCGACAGTCTCTTTAGGTGTTTTAGGTGTTTGTGGTTTTGGCTCGATGCCCTTTTTTGGTTCGAGCTGCTTCGGCTCGACCGATTTATTTTAGACGACCCTAGGTTTCACTTTCGGCTCGACATTAGTTTTGGGCGTAGGCCTTTTACTTTCGTCGACTGTTTTTATCCCCTTGTCGATATTTGAGGCTCCTTTGCTCGATTTGACGGGCTTTGTCTTTGGGGTCGATTCGATGTGCTTTTGCTTTGGCATCGAATCGACGTTTTTTGGCTGCGATGTGGACTTGACGGCTTTGGCTTTGAGGTCGACTCGACGGTCTTTGGCTTCGAAGGCTGTGTTGGGGCTACGGCCTTCGGCTCGACGACCTTTGGCTTAATTACTTTCGGTTTGACAACTTTTGGTCCGAAGACGGTGTTGTCGACCAGTTTCGGGTTCGATGGAACCGGTTCCGTATCTCAGAGAGCTCTTTGAATATGTTCTAAGCCGGGCGGTATGGCGGCTGTAGAACTAGAATGTTGATCTTGGCTAAGGCCTGCTGGCGATGCCTCGACCTGAGTCTCTGATATCGGTATAGTGTCTATATGGGGCGGTGTACTCACGGTTCGCCCCTCGTCGTCAACGGAGTCGTCTTCAACAGCTACGATGTCTTGATCGTATTCCTCGAGATCGACGATTTGGTCCTCCTCTTCGAGGTAATCTTCGGAGTCGTGCTCAGAGTATTGGTTTTCGTCTTGATCCGAGTCTTCGGCGCTAGCTAGTTCTTCCTCATCGTCGAAGATATTATCGGGCTCTGGTGCCGACTGCTGCATTTCTTGCCTCGCCGCCCATTGATTCCGGATAGTCTTTTTCGACCGGAACTGGGCACAGGCCAGGCAACTATCTTCCTTGTGATCTGGATATAGGCATTTGTTGCACACGGGATGCTTATCTGTGTGCGGGAACTTCGAGTTGCACTGCGGGCAGTATTTGAATGGACATCGTTCCATCGACGGTCAGTCCACGTGGTGTCGAGAAGGCCTCACAGCCCGATTCGACAACCAAAGTGCAATAGATGTTTAGAAAGTATATCGGTACCGAGCGCAGAACAATACCGACGGATCCAAAGGCCTTTTGGCCTTTAGAGAAGAGTTAGTTAATTCCGAACTTGGAGTGTTGGAATGTACATCCGAACCCAATGGCGGAAAAAAACAATCTGAGAATGGAGAGGATGCCCATGCGCACTGTAGTCCGAAGGAGGAGCCACCTATCTCGTGATACTTCTAAGACTCTTCCAGGACAACAATGTGCAATCATCCAGACCCAAAACTAGGCGGCGATCTATGCACAGATATGAATTCAGCAGCCTACATGCCTCGAACAAGTTGTTTCGGTGCAGACATTGGCCAGAAGGCAGAGGTGGTGACGAAGCCTTATGTTTTTTGTCAGGGAGTTGGTGGGGCTCACGTCACCTTCTCCCTGCAGCAGTTCTTCGGTGTCGAGGTCTATCTCGAGCTCTGAGTCGGAGTCCTACTCGGAAAAGGCTTCTACCTCCTCTGCCGCTGATGCACTCACATCTTCTTGACCGGATTCCTCACCGAAGATGTCCGGCGTGTCTACGATGCTTTGACGCTGCATCTCATGACGTCTAGCCCGACGATCGCAAAGAGTTTTCTTCGATCAAACTATCTGCAAGCGTCACAGTATTTTTCTTTGTGCTCTCGAGACAAGCAGAAGTTACACACTTTGTGTGAGTCAGTGCGCGGATATCTCACGTGGCGCTGCGGGCAGAATTTGAATGGTGTCCGTTCCAGAGAGCTGACATGACGTGGTTAGGCACGAAGGCTGTCTACAAAGCTTTCCGATTGAAAAGTAGATTCCGAAACGATACGCGGGAGGTGGGAAACATGTACGAAAACAATACTGTCGATGGTAGAGAGGATTGCGCGTCGAGGGGAACCGAAGAACGGTTTTGAACCAGAGCACCACAATACATGTCCGAATCGAAGAGCGGAAACAAACAAAAATTTAATAATGGAGTAAAGGACCATGTGCGCCATCACCGAAAGGAGGAGTCACCTTACTTTGTGACTAGGAAAGACTTCTTCGAAGAAAAACAACTTGCAAACATCCGTAACCAACATTAGGTGGCAGGAGTATGCAAAGCATGAGTATCTACAGCACACATGCCTCGGACATTCCAATTAAAACACTGCAAAGCATTTTTACATTGCCTGAAGAAAAACTTTAAAGATCGATTATGGGAGGTTCCTTGTACAACCCAGGATGTGCTCCTAGGTATCTTGGAGGGTATAGGAGGCCTAGGGCAGACCGGTCATTCTTGGTTGGAGCCCTTGTGGTGGCTAAGAGAGACATTGCCGCTAAATGGAAGAACTCAACGCCCATCTATAATTACCCAATGGAGGAAGGGCTTGGAGTTCTGTGCCTCGCAGGAACAGCCTGTATAACTGGCTCGGGAATGCCCAAAGAAATACAAACGAGTGTGGGGCAAGTGGTTGGGTCTGCTGGGTTAAAAGGAGAGGTGGGGCCGGATGGGTCTTTGACCTTGATCCTTCGCCTGGCTACATATGTGCATTAACAAGTGGTATGCAGGCGTGTTGCTGGGATTCCATACGTGCTCGGAGGTAAACATCCACAATTCATGTACAGGTGCTGTTGTGTTGTTACATTGTTAAAACCCAATAAAATTTGAATAATGAAAAAAAAAAGATTGATCAACTTTGTGACTAACAAGAACATGCAGTGATAGAGAAAAAGCCAGAGAGAGAGAGACCGATTCTAAACTTATTTTGAAAATAATAAATCAAGCAGAGTCATCTCTCTGCAACTTCCCATCTCACCACTGTCCCATCACTCTGTACAGTGAAAGACTAAGGCGAGCAAAAGGTAGGCTAACAATGTTATTTTACAAAATGCAATAACTATTTTTCATGACTAAAAACTTTTGTACATATGGTTTCAATGTGAACAAGCAGTTTAATATATACAAACATAACATTTGGCAGAAACAACAATGTATGGATTTGAATTTCGAGCACAACAAGGTTCAATGCATACTCCATCTTCAATACAATATTTATATACAATTCAATCTGGCAAATTCAGTGAACTTGCATTCAAAGATTACCTCCAGCGTAATCCCAGACTCTGTGATTTGTCAATTGCATCGCATATGTGTGCTGTGTTTCCTCAAAGTGCTTGTAAGCGTGCCTACTAACATATCTTCCACATCCGATGTGCCCGCAGATTAAACAAATCCAAAGGTTCTGTCAACACACAAAAAGCAACATATGCAGATGAGAAACATATCTATGTTTTGCAAACATTTATTACTGAAGTATACTTTCACCCAGGTCTGAAATTTCTAGGACATATTTCAAGTTCTAAAAGTTAATTGTCAACAAGAAAAAGTTGAGGCCGCTGTTTGAAGTAGTAAGTTCCTTGTATCAGAAACAAATTGTACACAATTCTGATATATAGATTCTCTTGAGAAAGCTTGAATGTGCTTATATGTGCTTCACACTATGTTCTATTACAGTCTCTCTCCAAACAGTCCTTATTTTTGCTGGGTAGCCACGGTTTTGGGATGCAGACTGACTTAAGTTGGAGTAATACAATTAAAGAGGCACAACATTCAACAGTGAAATTGGCATGGTTCAACAGTAGTTCAGAAGCAAAATACATTTTTCGAGCAGATGTGATCACATGTATCCAACTTACTTCTTGGACTCCACACTCGAAACACTTATTTTCTTCCACGGGCTCAGGGGTTTGACAATATCTGCAAACAGGGCATCTACAATGGAAAAAGAGGTACACAATTTTGAAAAAATTGCACAAATTAAAACTAACAAAAAAATGAACAGCAGGGAGATAGAGTCATATGAAAAGAGCAGTTTTCATTAGATATAGAGAAAAGAACTCTTACGTTGTATCCTCCCAACGCTGCAAACACTGGCTGTGAAAACTATGATTGCATAGTGTTGTAAGAATGCCATTGACTGATTCATCCATTCGCTCCAAGCATACTGTGCACTTTGGAAGTTCGATTAGATCCATTACTGGAAGGCTGGCACCCTTCAAACGAGAATTGAAAAAAATGTAATGTAGACCTGCAGATATTAAAGCCAATACCTATCATCGGAAGGTCTGGTCTTGGCACATTTAACTACTGTGATAATTCCCATGTTGTGAGGATATCGATCTTTCCATGTGCACATCTATCTGATGCAGCCTATTTCATAAAGAGCAGATTTAATTTGTTATTATTTCTATTTATACTATCAAGACACTTCCTCTGTAAGATATATATAATTTGTATGTAGTGAAAAAGTTGGTTATGTCTGATTGAGTCAATGCAAAGAATGACTGCGATAGGTAATTAGTGATCCAATAACAGCTTACAGATTTACATCTTAGTTTGTATGTATATCCGAATTGTACTTATTTACAGAACATAGACTAAAAGCATTTGCATGAATTCTAAATTAGCCACTAAAACGGCCAGATCCAAGTGAAATACAGTCTCTTCACATAAGCAGTGTGAGGTTACACTGTTATCAAAATTCTGCCACTGCCATTACACTGTCTGTATGCTGACAGCAATTAGAATCCAGACTTCTCTTCATAATGGTAATACAAATGCACAGACTGTAAGAAGAACAAGCATGAGGTCTGCAGTAAAAAAGTTAACATTAACAAAAAGAAATAACGGTGTATTTCTGAACAAAATAAGCAGTTCAACACAATTTATAAAAATAACTTATGTAGATGGTTTGACGCACACTGAATAAAAAGAAAACATACGTCTTCGGATTTGAAAACTTCAGCTCTCTCTACATACACCAGTTGGCAAACATCTTCCTCAATAGAGTTAAACTGGCGTCCATTGCATGCCATATAGAAACTATCAGCATCAGTCTGAAAGGAAAACAAAAAGTAATATTGCATCAGGCAGGCAAATCAAGAACATAAAATGCGGCACCATGTTAAAATGCATGGGACAGAATATGGGACAATCAGGTTTGCAAGCAGCGAATTAAAACAAAGAATACAATGATTCTAGTACCTCAAACCCAAAATATGGAGAGTCTGCATCCTGCAGTGAATGAAATTTGGTTTTATACTGTAAACTTCAGTTTATTGATTTGATTTTGATTTCATTTTTATAAAGCACTAGCAATTGCCCAGAGGCGTCTTGGCGCTACCCATGACAGAAAGGACCCAAAAGCCAGAACATCAACTTTCCCACAAAGGACACATCACTCAAAGATCCCAGGAGAACAGCCAAGTCTTAAGTTCCTTCCTGAACCTAAGCAGAGAAGTAGCATTTTTCAGTTCCCAAGAGAGGCGATTCCAGTGCAAAGCTGTACACCGTATAAGGCTCCTGCCACCCCAGGTAGTTTGTTTGAACAGGGGAACACACAGATTTAGTAGAGCTTGAACGGAGAGTCCCATCTGGTAAATACCATCTTATCCTGTCTCTAAGGTACATCGGACCTTGATCTTGCAGGGCCTTATAGGTGTGTAGACCCTTCAAAATTATACGTTTCCTCACTAGCAGCCAATGAAGACTGCGGATTGCTTGAGAGACTGAGCCAAATCTAGGAATATTTGTGATGAGTCGAGCTGCTGCATTTTGAACAGTCTGCAACTTTTCCAAGTATTTCTTAGGTAGACCAGTATAGAGTCCATTGCAGTAGTCTATCCTTGAAAGAACAGATTTTTAACCTTCTGCACTGGAATGGAGGGAGAGCCCATTTCTTTGGGCCACCAGCTAGGCGACCAGAACGAGGGACGGTTTCCAAACAAAATGACCCATGTCTTTGTTGAATTCTATTTGAAACAGTTTGCCACTATACCGTTTTTAAAAATCATACTCATATTTGGGCCTTAACCGGATAATGATAACACAATTTGGGTATCATTGGCATATGACACCAGCGATAACCCAAAGGACTTGATTAAGGCCGCCACAGCGATTACATAAAGATTGAAAAGAGTAGGGCTCAAAGATGAGCCCTGATGTACCCCACAAGGCAGCGAGTAAGATTCAGATGTAAAGCCCTCAAAGGCAACTGATTGCGTACAGCCCGTCAGAAAATAGTTCAGCAGCTCCAATGCTGCACCTTAAATCCCCAAGTGTTCCAGGCGATTGATCGGAATATTATGGTTAACTGTATCGAAGGCCGTAGATAGATCCTAAAGGATAACAAGCATTTACAATGCAATGGTCTCGGCATCATTAAAAGTAGAGCTATTGGCATTGCTCATGACATTTTTTTTTTCCTTAAATCATAAATAACAGCACTCTGCACTCAACAGCACACACCACTCTGCACCTGCACTCACTGCTCTGCACACTCACTCTGCACTCACTACTCTGCATTCTGCACTCACTACTCTGCACTCACTACTCTGCACTCACTACTCTGCACTCACTACTCTGCACACTCACTACTCTGCACACTCACTACTCTGCACACTCACTACTCTGCACACTCACTACTCTGCACACTCACTACTCTGCACACTCACTACTCTGTACTCACTACTTTGCAGTCTGCACACTCACTACTCTGCACTCACTACTCTGCACTCACTACTTTGCAGTCTGCACACTCACTACTCTGCACTCACTACTCTGCACTCACTACTTTGCAGTCTGCACACTCACTACTCTGCACTCACTACTCTGCAGTCTGCACACTCACTACTCTGCAGTCTGCGCACTCACTACTCTGCGCACTCACTACTCTGCGCACTCACTACTCTGCGCACTCACTACTCTGCGCACTCACTACTCTGCGCACTCACTACTCTGCGCACTCACTACTCTGCGCACTCACTACTCTGCGCACTCACTACTCTGCGCACTCACTACTCTGCGCACTCACTACTCTGCGCACTCACTACTCTGCGCACTCACTACTCTGCGCACTCACTACTCTGCGCACTCACTACTCTGCGCACTCACTACTCTGCGCACTCACTACTCTGCACTCACTACTCTGCACTCACTACTCTGCACTCACTACTCTGCACACTCACTACTCTGCACACTCACTACTCTGCACACTCACTACTCTGCACACTCACTACTCTGCACACTCACTACTCTGCACTCGCTACTCTGCACTCGCTACTCTGCACACTCGCTACTCTGCACACTCGCTACTCTGCACACTCGCTACTCTGCACTCGCTACTCTGCACTCGCTACTCTGCACTCGCTACTCTGCACTCGCTACTCTGCACTCGCTACTCTGCACTCGCTACTCTGCACTCGCTACTCTGCACTCGCTACTCTGCACTCGCTACTCTGCACTCGCTACTCTGCACTCGCTACTCTGCACTCGCTACTCTGCACTCACTACTCTGCACTCACTACTCTGCACTCACTACTCTGCACTCACTACTCTGCACTCACTACTCTGCACTCACTACTCTGCACTCACTACTCTGCACTGCAATGGTCTCGGCTTTTGTTAAGTTAGAGCTATTGGCATTGCAAATGGCATTTTTTTTTTGTGTCCACATTTATTTAGCCAATAAATGTACCTTTATTTGTCAATGCCTAACAGTTTTTAGCACTATACCTGACAGGATAGCACGGATCGTAGACTTAAATGCTGACTTATGGTCATAAGTGCACACTAATTCGAAATCTACGCCGCATTTCCCACAGATAACCACAAAACAAAATGCACGCATATTTGGCGGAAGTTTCCATTACGAAACAAATTATTTCTTCTCATTAGGACCTGATGTGCCTGACCCAAATACGCACACGTACACTGGGCTGGACATTTCTCATTTAGAAAATCTTCGCCCAGCACAGTATATCACATCACACACCGAGGCATCTTTTGCGCATTTTTTTCATTTTTGAAATCCAGCCTCGTACATGCAACAAAGCATCTAATGGGGGACTGAGGCAGATCACTTTCTTACTAATGCCGCCCGCCCCCTATTCGGTTTTCTCCATGGCGGTGGGAGGAAGGTTCGGTTGCATAGTCTACAATGGTCTCGGCGTCCAAACAATGGAGATTGGATGTGTGCATGGCTGAAAAATGTACATGCAATTATGGTAATGTACGTGCACCCCAGGGAAACAGTGACCAGGGGGGTGGAATTCCTGGCTTGGGGTTTATGGACTCAGCAATGTCCACTCACAAAACAAATGAAGATGTCCGTGTGGGAATGAGAGAGGGCTGTCTGGATTCCTTCAAGTAACCTAAGCGGTAAATAGTATCTGGTTGTGTGTCACCAAGATTAGCTGCGGACCCCTGGCAGCTTTTGTTGTCTGAAGCAGTCACAATAGGTTAATCGAGGCCAGCAGATAAGTCAATAACGAATCAAACCAGAAATCTCTCTTCGGTTATACAACACTTAAGGCAAAAAAGTGGGAGGCATTTAGTTTCCACCGTTTGATCTGACTTACTAACGTCATGTTGACAGTCCGATCAACACAGTACGATTTTCTGACGCTATTGCTGTAGTGGGGCCACTCTATTTTTCAGTACAGATTTCGTCATGGACGTAGCCCATCACGTACATTTTTTTGCGTCTGTAAATCACCGCGGTGACCCGATAGCATTTTCTCCGAGTCCTAAAGCTAGATTTTTAAAATCGTAGCACTGCACCCGGGCGCTGCGTGAAACCACGAGGATTAAAGTTTAATCACTAAACGCGAAGGATATTAGAGCGCAACGGGGCGTTGGTCGCAAGCAGCAGCAGCAATGAAGGCTCTGTGCGACGAGGAAGTGCCCCTCCCGTGCCGAAGGAACCAGGCTCGAAGAAACACCCACTCGATTTCCTCGACTGGGCACCTGCACTCCATGCATCCGGGAGAGAGGAAGGTGTGGCCGCCATTCCGGCTGCACGAGCTGTCCATTTCATGTCCTCGTGCCACTCCACGTGGCAGACGCACGACAACCGGGCCCCCAGGGGCGGCGCTCTGGAAGAAGCCGATACTAGCAATGCCATCAATGGGGGCACTAATCCATGGCCGGCAAGAAGTGACGACTTTCAAAGAGATTCATCAACCTGTGAATCCGTTTGTCTGAGTTACAACCAATGTATATATACGCAACACTTTGGCGTTACTATTCTGCAACATGCATGCAAGCCACCTTTTAATCACTGGAATAAGAACTTGTTTTATGTAGTGCCTCATACCATCCACCAGTCGTTGCTAAGAGCTGTAAGTCACCGAACTATTGTACCGATTTAAAGGTTCTCCTCAATGGAAGGCCGAGCGGCCTCACCGCGCTCCGTGGCAAGCTGTTCACTTGGCAGCTACTGTTATGGCTTCTCAAACAGTGCCCGTACCCTCAGCTAGCCGGCTATGGCCGATGCAAAAATATCAAACTGAAAGGTCCTTCAGATTAAGGAGAGAGCGTGAGAATGCATCAATGAATGCCTGTGTTCATGAATTAATGATTTAATGCAGTGACTCACTTCCGGCTCCCCCGAGACTTTTGTGCAAATAATGTAAACACACACGTCGGAAAAATTCCCATTAAAGACATACAGTGGAACTGGTGCGAGACAGGAGTAGTCAAAACTCGAACTCTAGTCACCAGGCTGTCAGAGGCTTTCATCCCACTCAAACGTGCATCAGAGAACCTTAGGAAGGCCATTTACACGGAATTTCCATAGTCAAACCGACAGCAAACAAAGGCTGGCGCGGCACTCAGTCGCTCTGATGGAGTGAGGTAAGTAAGGCATCTCTGAAACAGAAAGAGCCAATGCGCATGACCAACAATTCAAAGAAGCTGCGCACACGGGAAGTCAGGCAAAGTCGCCTGTGACGGGGGCGGGGCTGCGTACGTAACCGGAAGAGAAGGCGGAGTGAAAGCGTCTCGCGACGCCAGAAGGAGAGCGGAGTCCCTCAACATTGAGCTGGTAACTTACAAATGGCTGTGGGGGGGGGGCTCGGTTCTCTCGTTGTGTGTGTATGCATGTGTGCGACGGCGGGGGAGAGGGGGGTGCACTAGTGTGTAGGGGGGTGCACTAGTGTGTAGGGGGGTGCACTAGTGTGTGTGTGCGCGCGTGTGTGTGTGTGTATGTCTGCGGAGGGGGGGTGGGTGACTCTGTATGTATGTGCGTGGCCGCTTCTGTGTGTGTGTGTGTGTGTGTGTGTGTGTATGCGCATGCGTGTGTGCTTCCCAGGAGACAGCGCCTGGCCACAGCGCGCGTTCCAGTTACAAATCGCCTGGAAGGATGCGCGTGGCCGGGACTGTCTCCTGGGAAGCATAGTCGCTGACATAAGATCTCGGCAGAGACGCGCTTCCGCGCGTTGACGCCGAGACCTAAAAAAGGCATTGCCTCCCTTATCCACTTCGGACCGGATCTCTTCCATCGCTACTATAAGGGAGGTTTCTGTACTGAAACCACTCTGAAAACGACACTGAGTGTCATCCAGCATGTTTTCCTCCAAGAAAGCTGCCAGTCGTACAATCATGGCTTTCTTGACTATTGTTGCTGGCAGTGGGAGCCTAGAGATAGGACAATAGTCATTTGAGTCCTGTTCATCCAAACATGTTTTTTCCAGAAGTGGCAGCACTAAGGCTGTCTTCAACTGTAGGCGTGAGACTCTCCTACAGTCCGGAGCGAGTGAAGGAACTACACTTTCTGTTGTGAAAATACTTTTGAATCTTAGAAACGCCACTGAAGAGTGCATGCCACTTTATTTTAAATTGAGTGAGATTTTTAACAATACAATATAAGGATCAGAAATTCGACCGCTATAAGGAAGTCGAAAGCCTTGAAGAAGTCCGGTAACGGACGAAACGCGTTGGCTATCCATTGTTTAAAAAAATTTGAATAAAAGAATCAATTTTTGAATTGAAGAGTCTTCACCTGAACTTCTTGGGAAAACGAATAAAAGGTTGTCATGATGTGAACAGTGTGACGATTTGCATAAAAGGATTGTGCTAACATTTGAAGGGTGCAGGGCATTTGTGCATATGTTTTGTTGAGGAAGTGGGAGATCTGTTTCACTTCTTTTACTAATAGGACATAAGGGATTATGTTCTAGGCCACTTGCACCTTCACTATATCAGGCATTTACATTGGGGACTTTATGCGCTCGTGCAGGCACTTTAGCCTTGATCCCCAATTGTTCTTATAGTTACGGAAATTACACTGTTCAAATAATTGCACATTTTCACTGAATTGATAAAAAAAGCGGGTATCTTCCACATTCACAGGTGAAGTCTCAAAAACATCAAGTATGGTGTACACGGAGAACAATGAGGAGAGGTCGGTTCTTTTGGGTTTTAAATTCTTTTTATTTAAGGGTTTGATTCCAAAAGGCAGCCATTTTCCTAAAAAAAGAAACGAAACGTGCATGGGATAAAAAACAATCGGAAAAAGCAATGGCATTATCATATTCTATTAGAACACCGAAACTCCACTCAACTTACATGCCCCTTGCTGACACTGTCGGACTCCACCTGGAGGCCAAATGAGCTTAGACCGACACCAACCCCCATCACCCACGACAAGAATCTCAGGATCATCAGCAGCAGAAAACTCAACATGACCGGCCAAGTCAATACCATCACTACATCATGCTTCCATAACCTGAAGATGGTAAGGAAGTTTAAATGGCTCCCAATCAGCATGTGGAAAACTGTCACGCATGCCCAATTTCACAAGCAAGCTGGATTACGGGAACACCCTCTATGCTGAGATTAACAAAAAACTCACTAGAAGACTGCAGACCAATCAGAACTCGCCACCTAGAATCACCCTCAACCTACCAAGCCGAACTCACATCAAGCCACAATGGAAGGTGCTTCAGTAGCTCCCTTGCCCTACCTGTAACGCCCCTAAATTTAGTGTTTAGAGGCACCCTGAACCTTCCTTCCTCAGATCCCGATTTGCAACAACAAGAAGACCAAGAAACACGAAGAACGCCATGCAGCTGCTAACAAAAGGACGACGCCCACTGACTTGGCCCCAGAACTCTACAGGCCTGTTGATCCTTGAACCTGCTCCGGTGAACCTCCGGGTCTCTAAGCGGACAACAACCTCGACAACCCTGGAGGACCTGCGTGCCTTGAACCTTCCAAAAGACTGGGACTCCCATGAGCAGTGGTTCTGCGCCAACAGTAATACCCCCTGGTGCCAGCCAGGAACCGCAAATCCAGTTCACTCTGCAAACGCCAAACCCGGCCTGTGCCTGAGTGATCCAAGACCACAAGGAAGTCCCCCCGTCGACTGGGATCCGAAGTCCAGTGCCCAAAGACCCTCCTCGAAGACCCAGACGACGCTTGCAGCCTCAGAACCAGGGACCCCTCCACCCGCGACCAGCCAAGGGTAAGATTTCCCGACACCAAAAGACACCCCTGCACCAGACACCCCACGGCCCCCTGTGTCCTCCTTTGGGGTACCTACCTCTTCTCCAAGATCCCAACTTACCTCTTGAAGTGGTTGTCGCACCTGAAGAATCTCTGTCCCCGAGCCGGAAGCCTTTGTTCACATTGTACCAATTGCAACACCATGCTTTTTTATAAATAATCACAAAATCCAACCTAAGTCATTATCTGCCGTTACAGAAACTGAGTTTTTTATGGCTCTGATTAACGCGCGATCAGTATGCAAGCATAGACAGGAAATAGCGGATCTTATTATAGATAACAACTTAGATGTTTTGTTTGTCACTGAGACATGGCTGGATGACTTATCCGATCCAGACCTGGTTATTGCTGTGCCACAAGGTTATAAAATTACCGACAGGACAGGATACGAAAACGAGGGGGGGATTGGCAATCATTGCCAGAGAAAGGTTTCCTATAAAAATAACATCTATTCCAGCCACAACATGCGAAGCGCTACAGTTCAGCATTTTGTTCACTGCCCTTTATAGTTTTAAGGGACTACTCCTATATCGACCTCCTGGAACCAGGACGCCCTTCATAAATAACCTTAGTACAATAATGGAATCGCTAGTTATGGAGGAATCTTTCTCAGTTCTGGGGGATATGAACTTTCATCTGGATCTGGAGGAGGATAAGGATACACAGGCACTTATCATGGACCTGGACACGTTGGGGCTTAGACAAATGATTACTTCCCCGACCCATCAAGCCGGACACATTCTAGATGGCATCTTTTCAAATGTGGAGGGCCTACAGATACTTAACATCCTGCCTATGCCCTGGACAGATCATTATGTGATATTTAGTAAACTGATATTAACGGAAACCTCCAAGATAAAGGCCACCACACCGAATCCAACCACTTTCAAAATCTGGAAAAACATAAACCAGACTGAACTAACTACCTTACTGGACAGTACTTGTCCATTGCTGTCCTCTGACCCTAACATCGCCACTCAACAATTTCATGACTGGCTAGGACACGCCACCAACACCTTAGTACCAATAAAAAAAGTTTCTAAGAATAGAATCACCTCTTCAGCTCCATGGTACACCGAGGAGCTAAGGAGACAAAAACAGCTGAACAGAAGCAGGGAAAGGCAGTGGCGGAGAAATTACGCCCCAGAGGACAAGGCGAATTACAAAGAGTCACTCTCTGTATACAAAGTGATGATTACAGAAGCAAAAAAAACTTTTTTCTCGGAAAAAATCAACAAAGCCAAAAATTCAAGTAGGCAATTGTACGACATCACGAGAACATTGTCAGGTAATGCACCTGATCTTACTCCGCCTGCTTCTCAAACCTTTTGTGACGCACTGGCTAAATTCTTTTTCTTCAAAGTTAACGGTATCTATCAGGCTTTTTCCTCAAATCCTATAAACTCAGCCTCCCCCAATCTGGCACCTGACAAAGCTCTGGCTACTTTTAAAGCGCTGACTATAGACCAAACTAAAAATATAGTATCTTCTATCAAGACTGGATCAATACTGGATCCGTGCCCTTTTTCAGTTCTTCCACCTGTGATGGACACACTTATCCCGGTTATTACCTTAGTCTGTAACTCTATACTAGGCTCTGGAATCTTTCCTGATTCCTTAAAGAATACGATCGTGAAGCCTCTGCTGAAGAAAGCAAGCTTGGACAAGACAGATCTAAAGAACTATAGACCTATTGCGAGCCTACCATTCCTAGCCAAAGTGATCGAAAAGGCCATGAACCAACAGTTGGTTGAGTTCCTGGAGACACACCACTTACTGGACGAATCACAATTTGGCTTTCGAAGATATCATGGCACTGAAACCGCCTTAATCAAGGCTGCAGATGACATCAGGACAATTCGAGATCAAGGTGGGACAGCAGTCCTTGTTCTGTTAGACCTATCGGAGGCCTTCGACACGGTCGACGATAAGATCCTTGTCGACCGTGTCGAAAAGATGGGCATTCATCTTTCAGCGAGTAACCTGATTGCATCCTTCCTAGCTGACAGATCACAGGCAGTCAACTCTGGGCCCATTTCAATCCGCCAAACTGTCACTACCATTAGGGGTTCCTCAAGGCTCATCCCTAAGTCCGACACTATTCAATATCTATGTGTCGGACCTTGCTAATGTCATCAAAGCATATGGGATGAGGGTAACCTACTACGCTGACGATACCCAACTGGTGTTGGCCATCAAAGACAATGGACCAGAGGTGGCAGACCGATTTCAACACGGAATGCTTGCAATCAGTGAGTGGATGGCATCTAATTGCCTCAAGCTAAACTCCGATAAGACGGGAGGTGCTTATCTTTGGACCCCTTCGACCAGATTGGTCGTCAACCTGGTGGCCATCAGCCATGGGAGAGCCGCCCAGGCCAGCATTTAAGGTTGGGAACCTGGGAGTAACATTCGATGTGGACCTAAATTTTATGCACACGCAAACAAGGTAGCGGCAACAGCCCATCATAAATTAAAACTGATCAGGAAAATCCTTCCATTTCTTCCCGATACTGCAGCCAAAACCCTGATCAGCTCCCTGGTGTTAACATCTCTTGATTACTACAATGGGCTATTTCTAAATGCCCAAGCCAGGATAATAAACAAGCTTCAGTCACTGCAGAATGCAGCAGCACGGCTTCTTTCGGGAACACCTAAATTCTCTCCAATTTCTGACACCATCAAGAAATATCACTGGCTAACGATCCGCAACCGAATAAAATTTAAATCTTTATGCATAGTGTACAAAGCACTGCATGATCAGGCTCCTCACTTTTTTAAGGAACAGTTGACACCTTACAAACCAACCAGACTGCTCCGATCGGCCACCTTGAACCAACTAGTGGTCCCTCGATCCAAGACAGTTTCTTGGGGAGATCGTCGCTTTCTGGTTGCGGCATCCAAGTTATGGAATACCTTGCCACACTGCATCAAGACGTCTCCTTCACTTCTGCAGTTCCGTAAACTACTAAAGACCTGGCTGTTTGATCAGTAATCTAAGACATTTTTTATGAGCCGCTAGGGAAATAACGGAATCACTCAGCGGCGAGACGCCCACGGGTATTCGCCGCGCTTAATAAATTATATAAATAAATAAATAACATTGAGCGCCCGACGGCTCAAAAACACCCTACACCCAGCCGCCCGAGTGCCGCTGGTAGAGCAACTCCTACAATAATCTACTTCCCCACTTGCCCTGAGTAAGTGACCAGGAGCTCAGCTCCCACAGAAGCATGACCTGCCTGCTTGCAGCCATCACCCAAAGGCCCCCTACCCTCCATTGGATTGCATTGGGCCTGCACCCGGCTGCCCCTGTGCCACTGAAGGTGTAGCAACTGTACCTTTCCAACCCTGGGAGACCCCCGAGACTATGTCCAGAACCTTAACTCCACCAGTTGAACAAGTTACTTACCTTCGATAACGATATATCTGTAAGAAACAGTAGTTAGTATTAGATTCCTTACCTTAGAATATCCCCAGGCGTCAGACTGGATCCACAAAATTTTGCGTAGCAATACCCCTGCGCGTCGTTAGGCGTCGTCTCTGGCTCTGCGTCCGTGCCGGACTGACGTCGTAGGAGTGCTTAGACGCTGCCCATGCGCGCTGACGTCAGTTCTTAGACACAGCTTTTCCGCGCCAGATACGCAGAGCCATGCTAGAACCAACACTGGTGCCATGAAACTAGGACCCTGAAAGGGGATGACCTTAACCCTAGGTATCAGTTCGCAGAACGGGGAGGATGGGTGGGGTGGTAAGGAATCTAATACTAACTACTGTTTCTTACAGATATATCGTTACCGAAGGTAAGTAACTTGTTCATCTGAAAGAAACAGGTTAGTATTCGATTCCTTTCCTTAGAATAGATACCCCAGCAATACCAACCCCGGTGGTGGGTCTGCAAACCAATACTCACACCAGAAAGTCCTGGAGGACGGAACAGCCAAAGAAGCCATCCCTCCGGACTGGACTGTCCAGGCAGTAGTGCCTCGCAAAGGTGTGCAGCGAGGCCCATGTAGCCGCCTGGCAAATGTCCTGCAGGGGGACTCCCCGACCCAGGGCAGTAGTAGCCGCCGTGGCCCGAGTGGAATGGGCCCTCAGCCCAACTGGAGGCTCCTTTCTAGCCAAGGAGTAGCACGCCTTGATGCATAAGACGACCCACCGAGAGATGGTCTGCTTATGCACTGCCCGTCCCTTCTTCGCACCCATGTAACCAACAAAGAGTTGGTCATCCACCCAGAACAGGCGTGTGCAATCCATATATAATGAAAGCGCACATTTTAGGTCTAGACGATGGAGCCGCTCTTCATCCTTTGAGGGATGCGGAGGCGGAAAAAAGGAGGGCAAGGTGATGGACTGCCCGATGTGAAAAGCAGAGACTACCTGGGGCAGGAAAGAGGGTCTTGTACGCAACACCACTTTGTCCGGATGTACAGACAGGAAAGGAGGTTTGCAAGATAGAGCCTGGAGCTCACTCACTCTCCTGGCAGAGGTGATGGGAACCAGGAAAGCTGTCTTCAAAGTGAGAAGATGGAGAGGACAAGAATGAAGGGGCTCAAAGGGAGCGCACATCAGGAAAGTAAGAACCAGGTTCAAGTCCCACTGAGGCATCACAAGGGGAACAGGTGGAAACATGTGTGTGATGCCCTTCAGAAAACGAGTTACTATAGGGGACTTGAACAAAGAAGGTTGATCAGGCAGCCTTAGAATGGCCGAAAGGGCAGAAAGGTAGCCCTTGACAGTGCCCAGAGCAGAGCCCTGCTGGGCAAGAGAAAGAAGGAAGAGAAGAACCTCAGAAAGAGGGGCAGAAAGAGGATCCGTAGCCTTTGCTGTGCACCATGCCACAAATCTGTTCCACCGGCAGGCGTATACAGACTTTGTGGAGGAACGCCTGGCTGCCAGAATAACATTACAGACTTCAGGAGGCAAGTCAAATGGCCTCAACTGTCGCCGCTCAATCTCCAAGCATGGAGGTGGAGACTAGACAGGTTCGGGTGGAGAACCGTCCCCTGCTGCTGCGACAGAAGGTCCTCCTGAAGAGGCAGACGGATCGGGGGACCGACTGACATATTGATTAGCTCAAGATACCAGTACCTCCGAGCCCAGTCCGGAGCAACAAGGATGACTTGGGCCCGGTCGCGCTTGATTTTCTTCAGCACTCTGGGCAGAAGTGGTATAGGCGGAAAGGCGTATAACAGACTGCAACTCCTCTCGCGACTAAATGCGTCGCAGAGCGAGTGCCGCCTTGGAAATTCCAACGCGCAGAACTGATGACATTGCGCGTTCTCTTCGGTGGCGAATAGATCTAACCAAGACTCTCCCTATTGCAGAAAAATGCCTTGCGCCACGTCCGAGTTCAGACGCCATTCGTGATCCATCGAGCACTGTCGGCTGAGTTTGTCCGCCCTGGCGTTCAGAGAACCTGCCAGGTGGTGAACCACCAGGGTCACCCCCTGATGTTCCAGCCACTGCCAGAGGCGCAGAGCGTCCTGGCAGAGGGTCCAGGACCCCACACCGCCTTGTTTGTTGCAGTACCACATGGCGGTGGGGTTGTCCGTGAACACCTGCACTGCACTCCAGCGGACAGAGGGGAGGAATGCCTTCAGTGCCAGACGAATCGCCCGCAGCTCCAGAAGGTTGATATGGAGCCGGGACTCCGACGGAGACCACAGGCTTCTGATCTCCGCCTCTCCCAAGTGGCCCCCCCCCAGCCCTGGAGGGACGCGTCCGTCACAACCACGTGCTCCGGTTGGGGAAGGGAGAGGAATCTGCCGTTGACCCAATCGCGGTCCGCTAGCCACCACTGCAGTTGACTCGCAGTGTCCTCCGAGATCAGGACATGGTCGGACAGGTTGCCCTGATGCTGGGCCCACTGAAATTTCAGGTCCCACTGCAGAGCCCGCATCCGCCACCGGGCGTGATGCACCAGAAGGATGCAGGAAGCCATCAGTCCCAGAAGCCGCAGAGTCAACCTGACCGAAACCCGGGATAAAGGCTGAAAGATCGGGATCGGAGCCTGAATATCCCGGACTCGCTGCTCGGGAGGATAGAGCCGAAACTGCGCCGAGTCAAGAACAGCTCCGATGAAGAGGAGCTTTTGGGAGGGACACAGGTGTGATTTCGGCACGTTGATGGAAAACCCCAGCAGGTGCAGGAGATCCGCTGTCATCTGGAGGTGGCTCACGACTGCCTGGGGCGAGCCCGCCTTCAACAACCAGTCGTCGAGGTAGGGGAAGACTGAAACCCCTAACCTGCGCAGATGAGCTGCAACCACCGCCATCACTTTCGTGAACACCCGTGGGGCGCTGGTAAGGCCAAAGAGGAGCACGGTGAACTGAAAGTGCTTGTGGCCTACCGTGAACCGCAGGTAACGTCGGTGGGCCAGCAGGACTGGGATGTGAAAGTAAGCGTCCTGCAAGTCCAACGCCACCATCCAGTCTTGCGGGTCTAGGGCAGCCAAGACCTGAGCCAAAGTCAACATCTTGAACTTCTCCTTCCGGAGGAAGCAGTTGACGTTCCGTAGGTTCAAGATAGGGCGTAGGCCCCCTTTGCCCGTCTTGGGAACCAGAAAGTAGTGGGAGTAACAACCACACCCTACTTCTGGCCCAGGAACGCGCTCGATGAGCCCCCTTGGCCAAGAGGGCCGTAACTTCCTCCTGTAGAAGTCGCAAGTGGTCCCCCGATACGCGGTGGTACTGCGGTGGCATGGCTGTAGGGGTAGTCTCGAAGGGGAGGGAGTAGCCCCTCCGGACGATTTGCAGCACCCACCTGTCCGATGTGACGGTGCGCCAGTGGGAGAGATGATGGCGAACCCTGTCCCCCACGGGCGTCACATGGGCCTGAAAACTCGGAAGGTTTTGAGGCAGGTGCGGACTGGCCTCGCCGTTGTCCCCGACCGCCTCCCTGGCGGTTTCCACGGCCGCCACCGCGCTGAAGATTCTGTTGAGGCGGCGTGTGGCTGGCGGCACGTGTGGGGGCGCCCCTTCCTTGGCCACGAAAGGAGTGAAAGGAATCCCGACTGCTGGCGCGGGGCCGAGAGGCCCAAGGACTTGGCCGTAGCCCTGGAGTCCTTAAAGAGCTCAAGCGCGTGGTCTGCCTGGTCGCCAAACAGGCGACGGCCATCAAACGGCATATCCAGAAGAGTAGCCTGGACATCAGCCGAGAAATTGGCGCACCTCAACCAGGCGTGGCATCGAACCGCCACTGTCGTAGCCATCGCTCTGCCCAGTGAATCGGTGGTATCCAGTCCGCACCGGATAGAGTACCGTGCCGCATCTCGACCCTCCACTAGGGCTTGGGCGAGTTAAGCCCTCACCTCCTCAGGGCATTGTGGCAGCACGTCCGCAACCGTGTCCCACAGGGTGTGGGTGTATCGGCCCAAGAGGCATGCGGTATTGACTGACCGCAGTCCCAAACTAAGGGACGGGAACACTTTCTTACCAAACTGTTCAAACCTCTTGGATTCCCTGTCGGGAGGAGCCGACGGGAACGCAGTCTGGGAGTTAGAGGCCTGGATAACCAGGCGCTCGGGGGTGGGGTGGGTCGACAGGAAGCTAGGGTCACCCGGAGCCGGGCGGTAGCGTCTGGCCACGTTCCTGTCCACAGGCTGTCCTGAGGCGGGCTTGGACCAAGTGCCCAGCAGAACGTCACATAAGGCCTCATTGAACGGCAGCAGAGGCTCGACCGAGCTTGCTTGCGGTTGGAGGACCTCGGTGAGGAGATTAGTCCTCATAGCCGCTGAGGGGAGCTTAAGGTTTAAGGCCTTAGCCGCCCGCATCATCACTACACTGTAGGCTGCCCCCTCCTCCGTAGCCACGGTAGGAGGGGAGACAAAACCAGTGTCTGGAGAGAGGTCCAGGCCACTGGCTTCCCCAAGCTCCACTGTCCAGTCTGCTTGGTCCTGACACTCTTGTGTCAGAGGGTCCTCAGACCCCTCCCAGTCCTCGTCGTCACCCAATGCCTGGTAGCCAGGATCAACAATTGGGGCCCGTTCATTAAAGTGGAATGTACCTACCGCCGTCTCATATGGCTCCCAACGGGGCCGTGTCGACGGCTGAACGGGAGCAACAGAAGGACTGGGGCCGGCGTCGACCGAAGTCGGCACCGGTGGTGACACCTTCGGGGACGGCGCCGGCGAAGTCGTAAGGTCGACCGGCGTCGACCCGGATCCGGTCGGGACCTGCGGCGCCGGGACCAAAGTCGCCGGCGCCGCCGGGGCCGAAGCCGGCGTCCGTGCCGGAGCACCCGACCCGCTAGGCCCCGGAGCCGGGCCCACTGGGCCCGAAGGTGCCGTGGGGCCCGGCGGAGAAGAGAGCAACCTCATGGCCATGAGGTACTGCTCGATCTCCTCCCGC
This sequence comes from Lissotriton vulgaris, assembly GCF_964263255.1. Classification (NCBI taxonomy): domain Eukaryota; kingdom Metazoa; phylum Chordata; class Amphibia; order Caudata; family Salamandridae; genus Lissotriton; species Lissotriton vulgaris. The sequence goes on from NC_141699.1 coordinate 170,308,717, forward strand.
GTCGCATCGTGCTCAGGGACCCGTAGGTATGGGGCAGGATGCGGCGCTTGCGACTTCGGCGGAGCCGCGTGGGTGACTGTAGGAGTGAGACTTTCCTACAGTCCGGAGCGAGTGAAGGATCTGCACATTCTGTTGTGAAAATACTTTTGAATCTTAGAAACGCCGCTGAAGAGTGCATGCCACTTTATTTTAAATTGAATGAGATTTTTAACAATACAATATAAGGATCTGAAATTCGACCGCTAAAGGAAGTCGAAAGTCCTGAAGAAGTCCGGTAACGGACGAAACGCGTTGGCTATCCATTGTTTAAAGAAATTTGAATAAAATAACCAATTTTTAAATTGAAGATTCTTCACCTGAACTTCTTGAGAAAACAAATGAAACGTTGTCATGATGTGAACAGTGTGACGATTTGCATAAAAGGATTGTGCTAAACATTTGAAGGGTGCAGGGCATTTGTGCATATGTTTTGTTGAGGAAGTGGGAGATCTTTTTCACTTCTTTTACTAATAGGACATAGGGGTTTATGTTCTAGGCCACTTGCACCTTCACTATGTCAGGCATTTACATTGACGACTTTTAGCTCCCGTGCAGGCACTTTAGCCTTGATCCCCAATTGTTCTTATAGTTACAGAAATTACACTGTTCAAATAATTGCACATTTTCACTGAATTGATAAAAAGAGCGGGTATCTTCCACATTCACAGGTGAAGTCTCAAAAACATCAAGTATGGTGTACACGGAGAACAATGAGGAGAGGTCGGTTCTTTTGGGTTTTAAATTCTTTTTATTTGAGGGTTTGATTCCAAAAGGCAGCCATTTTCCTAAAAAAATGAAACGAAACATGCATGGGATAATAAACAATCGGGAAAAAGCAATAGCATTATCAAATTCTATTAGAACACCGAAACTCCACTCAACGTACATGCCCCTTGCTGACACTGTCGGACTCCACCTGGAGGCCAAATGAGCTTAGACCGACACCAACCCCCATCACCCACGACAAGAATCTCAGGATCATCAGCAGCAGAAAACTCAACATGACGGGCCAAGTCAATACCATCACTACATCATGTTTCCATAACCTGAAGATGGTAAGGAAGTTTAAATGGCTCCCAATCAGCATGTGGAAAACTGTCACGCATGCCCGGTTTCACAAGCAAGCTGGATTACGGGAACACCCTCTATGCTGAGATTAACAAAAAACTCACTAGAAGGCTGCAGACCAATCAGAACTCGCCAACTAGAATCACCCTCAACCTACCAAGCCGAACTCACATCAAGCCACAACTGAAGGTGCTTCAGTAGCTCCCATTGCCCTACCTGTAACGCCCCAAAATGTAGTATTTAGGGGCACCCTGACCCTTCCTTCCTCATATCCTGATTTGCAACAACAAGAAGACCAAGAAACACGAAGAACACCATGCAGCTACTAACAAAAGGACGACGCCCACTGGCTTGGCCCCAGAACTCTACAGGCCTGTTGATCCTTGAACCTGCTCCTGTGAACCTCCGGGTCTCTAAGCGGACAACAACCTCGACAACCCTGGAGGACCTGCGTGCCTTGAACCTTCCAAAAGACTGGAACTCTCATGAGCAGGGGTTCTGCTCCAACAGTAATACCCCCTGGTGCCAGCCAGGAACCGCAAATCCAGCTCACTCTGCACCCGCCAAGCCCGGCCTGCGCCTGAGTGATCCAAGACCACAAGGACGTCCCACTGTCAACTGGGATCCGAAGTCAGTTCCCAAAGACCCTCCTCGAAGACCCAGATGACGCCTGCAGCCCCAGAACCAGGGACCCCTCCAACCACGACCAGCCAAGTGTAAGATTTCCCGACACCAAAGGACACCCCTGCACCCAACGCCCCACGGCCCCCTGTGTCCTTCTTTGGGGTACCTACCTCTTCTCCAAGATCCCAACTTACCTCTTGAAGTGGTTGTCGCACCTGAAGAATCTCCGTCCCCGAGCCTGAAGCCTTTGTTCACATTCTAACTTTCACATTGGATAACATTGAGCGCCTGACGGCTCAAAAGCACCCTACACCCAGCCTCCAGAGTGCCGCTGGTAGTGCAACTCCTACAATAATCTACTTCCCCACTTGCCCTGAGTAAGTGACCAGGAACTCAGCTCCCACAGCCACGTGGCCTGCCTGCTTGCAGCCACCACCAAAAGGCCCCCTACCCTCCATTGGATTGCATTGGGCCTGCATCCCGGCTGCCCCTGTGCCACTGAGGGTGTAGCAACTGTACCTTTCCCACCCTGGGAGACCCCTGAGTCTATGCCCAGAACCTCAACTCCACCAGTTGAGTACTTATCTGAAAGCCGATAACTCACTTTTTCTTCCATAGGCTAACATTGACTGGTTTTCACTGAAATTTCTTCCAAGTGTGGAGTTTTGAAACTTTAAAATATTCATCTAAATTCAGCCAAATAACGAATTCCGAAATACTCACCTGTGATCAGGAGAGAAGCCAGTACTGTACCTTTTAGCCCAGTACTGAACCGCAAAAGGCATCCTAACCATACTTACCAGTAACCTGAATTTTCTTCCACAGGAAACCCTTGACCGTTTTTCTCTGAAATGTCTTCTAAGTGTCGATTTTTGAAACTGGAAATATTCCTTAAAAATCGTACCAAATCCTAAAACGTAATTACTTACGTGTCTTAGGTAGAGGTCCCAGTGCTGAATCTAGCAATCCAGTACTGGATTACAAAAGTAATGAGAACCTACTTTACCTGCGACTTGAATTTCCTTCCATAGGATAACACTGCTGTTTTTTTCACTGAAAAGTTTCTGTCAACTTTGAAAATACATTTATATTCTTTAAAAAACACAACAGTAACCAATACGCTTTCACTTAACTGTTTACAGCTTAGGTCCTGGGACTGAATCCAGAATCCAGTCCTGTGGTTAGAAAAGTAATCAACTGCATTTATGTAGAAAAACCCATTGAGCTCAATTTTAAATTATGTTTAGAATTGTGTTGTCTATTGCAACCACTGTAGCTATTGTACTTACAAAGTGTATTGCCTTTCTGCAAAGTAAGGAATATGCTACTTACCAGTATGCATCTGTTCTTGGCATGTAGGGCTGCTGACATTCATATCTGTGCATAGATCGCCGCCTAGTGTTGGGTCCGGATGATTGCACATTGTTGTCCTGGAAGAGTTTTCGAAGTATCACGAGATAGGTGGCTCCTCCCCTGGACTACAGTGCGCATGGGCATCCTCTCCATCCTCAGATTGTTTTTCGCCATTATGGCAGAGATGGAGTGTAATACAGTAAGTGATGACCATGCCTGAGAATGATTCTGAGTGCTACAGCTGCGACAGGCACCGGGGAGGAGAGTGGGCGATATGAATGTCAGCAGCCCTACATGCCAAGAACAGATGCATACTGGTAAGTAGCATATTCCGTTCGAGGCATGTGGGCTGCTGAATTCATATCTGTGCATAGAATAAATAGCAGTTACCTCCTTATCGGCGGTTGCCCGTGCCAGCTGCAGCAGTCTGAAAGAGAGTTCTGAGAACAGCCTGTCCTACAGCAGCTTGCTGTTTGGAGTGTACATCTACGCAGTAGTGTTTGGTAAATGTATGTATGGTGGTCCAGGTGGCTGCTCTACATATATCCTCTAGAGGAATGTTACCTAGGAAAGCCATGGATGCCCCTAGCTTGCGTGTGGAATGCGCTCTTGGGGGAACTGTTAAAGTGCGTTTAGCCTTTTGATAACAGATTTGAATGCATTTAACAATCCATCTGGCTATACCTGATTTGGAAATTGGGTTGCCTTTGTGTTGTGGAGAGAAGGCAACAAACAGTTGTTTAGTCTTTCTAAAGTCTTTTGTCCTGTCGATGTAATACAGGAGAGCTCTTTTGACATCTAAGGTGTGCAGTGCTATGTCTGACACTGAATCTGGGTTTGGAAAGAAAACTGGCAGTTCTATGTTTTGATTAATGTGGAACTGCGAGATGACCTTTGGCATGAACTTGGGGTTGGTGCGCAGCACTACCCTATTAGCATGTATTTGTAGGTAGGGTTCTTGAATTGTCAGGGCTTGAAGCTCACTGACTCTTCGTAGCGATGTGATGGCTATTAGAAAAGCTACTTTCCATGTAAGAAACTGTATCTCACAAGAATGGAGAGGCTCAAAGGGGGGCCCCATGAGCCTGGTGAGAACGATATTTAGGTTCCAGACGGGCGAAGGAGGGTGTCTGGGAGGGATCACTCTTTTAAGGCCTTCCAAAAAGGCTTTGATGGCAGGCACTTTGAAGAGGGAAATGGGCTGCCTGTTCTGAAGATAAGCGGCCATAGCAGCCAAATGTATCCTGATGGAACTATACGCTAGATTGCATTGATACAGATGCAGCAAGTAACATATGATGTTTTGCGTGGACGCATCTAACTGATTAATGTCATTGTTGGAACAGTATATGACAAAACGTTTACATTTGGCAGCATAGCACGCCCTACTTGTAGGTCGCCTTGCCTCTTTGATGATGTTCATACACTCAGGGGGCAGGTTGAGGTAGCCAAACTATGACCTCAGGAGCCAAATCGCTAGGCTCAACTGTTGCGGATCTGGGTGCTGAATGTCTCCATGGCTCTGAGTGAGGAGGCTGGGAGTGAGGCGCAGCCGTTGGTGAGGCACCACTAAAAGTTCCAGGAATGTGCTGTACCAAGCTTGCCGTGCCCACGTTGGAGCAACCAGGATGAGCGTCATGGAGTGCTGCCGCAGTTTGCGCGCCACCAGCGGTATGAGTGGGGCTGGGGGAAAAGCGTACGCAAATCTGCCTGACCAGTTCATCCATATCGCATTGCCCTGAGACTGCGGGTGTGGGAACCTGGCGGCGAAGCTTTGGCATTTTGCGTTCTCTTTTGTGGCGAAGAGGTCGATCTCTGGATGACCCCACTGCCGGAAGTATGACTGGAGTACCAAGGGGTGTATTTCCCACTCGTGCATCTGATGACTGTGCCTGCTGAGCAGGTCCGCCATCTGGTTGTCTATGCTCGGGAGGTGCTCCACCATGTGGAAGATGTTCCTTTGAATGGCCCACTTCCACATGCTCTGGGCTAGGTGAGATAGCTGCGGGGAGTGTGTGCCTCCCTGTTTCTGGATATAATACATGGCAGTCATGTTGTCCGTCCGGATCAACACGACCTTGTTGCACAGGTGCAACTTGAAAGCTTTTAGAGCCATGCAGATTGCCATCAGCTCTAACAGATTGATATGCATCTTCTGCTGTTGTGTTGTCCATAGTCCCTGCACTGTGTAGTGGAGGACATGCGCTCCCCAACCCTGGAGAGATGCGTTTGGGTTAGCACTATCTGTGGGACAGGCTCTTGAAACGGTCGTCCCCTGCAAAGGTTTTGTGGATTCCACCAATGCAGAGAGTTGTATGCACGACCGGTCACCAACACTAGGTCTTTTAGATGCCCATGAGCCTGGTTCCACTGTCGTGCCAAGCATTCTTGAAGGGGACGCATGTGCAGCCTCGCGTACAGGACTATGAATATGCAGGATGCCATCATACCGATGAGCTGCATGAACACCTGCGCTGGGAGCGAACGTTGAGGCCTGAACCTCCGAATGAGCAGCTGCATGCTGTTGACTCTGGCAGGATTCGGCTGCGCTGTTGCAGTCAGAGTGTTCAATGTCGCCCCTAGGTACTGTTGCACATGGGCGGGCTGCAGGTGCGATTTTGCGTAGTTGAGTGAGAACCCTAGACTGTGAAGGAGGTGAATTGTACATGACATGTGGCTGGCACACTGCTGGGCTGACTTGGCTTGAACAAGCCAGTCGTCTAGGTAGGGATAGACGTGAACTTGTTGTCTTCGAAGGTGCGCAGCCACTGTCGCTAAGCACTTGGTGAACACCCTAGCGGCAGTGGTGACCCCGAAAGCCATTACCTTGAATTGGTAATGCTGATTGTTGATGGTGAACCTGAGATATTTCCTGTAACTTGGGTGAATGGGAATGTGGAAATATGCATCCTTGAGGTCCAGGGTCGCTAGGAAGTCGCCCTGACTGAGCAACGGCAGGACCTGCTGTAAGGTTAACATATGAAAGTGTTCCGACAGTATGTATTGATTGAGGGGTCTGAGGTCTAGAATGGGCCGCAGGGAACCGTCCTTTTTTGGGATTAAGAAGTACAGAGAGTACACTCCTTTACCTCGTTCTTCTGCTGGCATGAGCTCTATTGCCCCTTTTTGCAGCATGGAGAGTACTTCCTGCTGCAATAAGTGCATGTGCTCTGTGGACATAGGACGGTGCCTTGGGGGTATGTTGATGGGGGGTGGAGGTTAGTTCTAGACAATAGCCGTATCGGATAAGTTTTCTCACCCACCTGTCAGTGGTAATGCCTTCCCAGACTGGCAGGAACTGCTGGAGTCTTCCCCAGACAGGTGTTAGATGGTCGGGGGGCAGTGACAAGGCGTCACCGTTTGTTGGGAGCGGAGGATCTGGCGTTGTTATTGCCACGTCCTCTGCCCATGGCGCTGTTCCCACGGTATCCACCCCTGGTATTCTTTGTATAGTTGTATTGTGTGCTCCCTTTGGTGTACTGGGCTTGCTGTAAAGACTGTCCTCTAGAGGCTCCCCTGTTATCGGAGCGACGAAAGGAACTGCCCCGAAACTGCTGTGATTGCAGAGCCCCCATGGATTTTGCTGTCTCAGTGTCCTTTTTTATTTTTTCGAGCGTTGTGTCTACCTCTGGACCAAAAAGGAAGTCTGGGTTAACCGGCTGGTTGAGCAGAGTTGTTTGAATCTCGGGTTTGAACCCAGAGATGCGGAGCCATGCGTGACGTCTTAGCATTACACTAGTGTTGATGGCCCTAGCTGCCGTGTCTGCTGCATCTAGTGCGCATTTGATGGATGCATTAGAAATCAGCTTTCCTTCCTGTATGATCATTTCTGCTACCTCTTTGTAAACATCAGGCAGGTGATGCAACAACTGTTCTAGTGTGTCGTAGTGGGCCCTATCGTATCTAGCCAATAGGGCCTGTGTATTTGAAATCCTCCAAATATTAGCAGCCTGTGCTGCCACTCGCTTTCCTGACGCCTCCAAGATCTTTGATTCTTTGTCCGGAGGAGAAGCGTCACCACTAGTCTGCGAGTTTGCCCTCTTGCGGGCATTGGCCACTACGAGGGAGTCCAATGGGAGTTGGCCTTTAATGTAGGTGGGGTCCACAGGAGCAGGCCTATATTTTTTTTCAATCCTTGGGTTGATAACCCTTGCCTTTGTGGGCTCTTTGAAGATGTCTGCAGCATGTTTGAGAACCCCTTTAAGCATAGGCAAAGTCTTAGCGGATCTTTCAGAGGAGGAGAAAGTGTCAAATAAGAAATCTTCTTCCACAGGTTCCGCGTGCATTTCCACGTCATGGTTGAGGGCTGCCCTTTCTATCAAAGAGTTAAACGCCGCTGTGTCCTCAGTTGCGAGGTTTTGACGTTGTAGGACTGATTGTCCGGTGCAGCTTGTGGATCATCAGGATCTACAGTTTGATCTACAGCATCAGACCACTGTTGAGGTTCCTCCTGATCAGTGTCAGCGTGATAAGTGAAGGCCGCTTGACCATAATCATCACCCATGTCCTCCTCGCTTTGTGCTGGAGAATATGCCATTTGTTGTGGATAGGTCTCAACATGTTCAAAGAGAACTGGTGAGGTGGCCGAGTCTTTCTTACGTTTAAGAGGAATTTTATAACCCTCCAAGGGATGTTCAGGTGCTATCTTCCTTTTATGAATGGTAAGCCTGCCCTATTCCGAGTCGATGAAGAGTTTCGACTGGTTGTCGTACGAGGGTTCGTGAAACACAACCCCCTCAGGGGTGGGTTTCGAAGGCGCAGACAGCGTTTTGGAAGGGTCGGTGCCTTTGAGGTGTTCGAGATTCTTGGCTCGAGCCGTTGGCGGAAGACCGAATTTAATCGGAGGCTGGCCGACCTTCTTGGAACTCGCCGTAGTGGTCGATCCGAGCTGCTTCGGCGACTCAGTAGGATGCTTGCTTGATTGCGTCGACTCGAGCTCCCGGTGCGTAGCATGCACGGCCTTAGGCGTCGACGTCACTTGCTGTTTCGGGTCGGCTTTGGTTTTCGACTCAAGTTGTTTGCTCAGCAGCGGCTTGAGCGCTGAAATCTTCGGCTCGACGGCCTTCTTGGTCTGGAGGCCTTTGGCCTTGTCGCCATGTTTGTGCGTCGACGTCGACGCCGACTGCGTCGAGGTGACGTGTTTGACGGTCGAGCTCTGCTTCGAAGCTCCAGTCTTCGAGGCGACGGCCCCTTTTGACGCCGAAGGGTCGTCGATAGTCTTTGTTTTGACTGGCGTCGACGTCGAACCGACGACCATCTTAAGTAGTTTCGATTTCGATTTTGGCTCTGCCGGTTTCGGTTTCGATTTTGATGAATCGACCGATGGCTCTTTCGAAGTATTCTTAGCCTGGCTTGGCCGCGGGGCTATAGAATGCTAAGGAAGATCTTGGCTAAGGCCTTTTGGCGATGCCTCGACCTGAGCCGTAGGGAGCGTATTGTCAGTTGTAGGCCCCGCTACTGCGGTTGGGCCTGGCTCATCACTGGAGTAGTCATCGACGGCTCCGATGGCCCCTTCCTCGTCCCCTACCTCGAAGACGTCTTCTTCGTGGACGTACTCTTCATCGTGCTCGTCCACCTCGAAGTTGGAGTCAAGCTCCGACGCTGGTTCTGACTGCTCGTCAGGAGCTTCTTCTTCTTCTTCTTCTTCTTGTTCGTCACCGGCCTCGAAGATGTTGACCGGCTCGGGCGCCGACTTTTGCGCTGACTGTCTTGCTGCGCGTCGAAGTTTAAACATCTTCTTGGAGCGGAACTTCGAGCAGGCCAAACAGCTGGCCTCGTCGTGCTCGGGGGACAAACATTTATTGCACACTGGGTGCACATCAATGTGGGGGTATTTCGAATTACAGACGGGGCATCGTTTGAACGGGCTCCGATCCATCGTCGTCTTAGTCTGGGCCTTTGGTGTCGAAAGCAAGAAGCAGCCTCCGACGTCCGGTTCGAAGAACTGGAAAAGAAACAGGCACCGAACGAGACAATACCGACGCTTCGAAGGCCTTTTGGCCTTAGGAAAGAGTTAATACAAAGTTTCCGAACTAGAGTCGAGAAAGTACATCCGAACCCAATGGCGGAAAAAACCAATCTGAGGATGGAGAGGATGCCCATGCGCACTGTAGTCCAGGGGAGGAGCCACCTATCTCGTGATACTTCGAAGACTCTTCCAGGAAAACAATGTGCAATCATCCAACACTAGGCGGCGATCTATGCTCAGATATGAATTCAGCAGCCCACATGCCTCGAACTTACCTAAAGTCACTCATATTGAGAAAAGTATGTTTTGTTACCTGTTGGTTCTAAAATAAAACTATTATATCTTTTGATATAAAAAACAATTGGCCTAGAGTTCAGTTCTCGAGTGTGTGAAACTTTTTGCTGACTGAGTGTCTACAACAAATGCTTTACACTGTCCCTGATACTGCCTTACTGCTCGACCAAGCTACCACTTTAGAGAGTAAGGTCATATCTTACTTTAGCCTCCGTTATACCTCTGGAGACTGGGGACTCTATACACATTGTACCTTACTTTGGTCCAGTATATATAGAGGCACTTTCTTACACTGGGTGCACATGAATCTACAGTACTACATGCTATAAACAGATGCTTACAGTGTAGGCAAATGTTTCCGTTCATAGCATGTGTGGTGTTAAATACACATGCTTTGCAAGAAATGTAAAGCAGTTTCCTCCTAAGCAGTAGCTGGTGCGAAGAGGATATATATATATATATATATATATATATACATATATATATATATATTTGGTACAATGTTGTTAGTACAGTTTGACCAACCATAGCCTGATGAAAGGATAGCATGGCCACATAGTAATGCATTGTAAAAGTGAGTGGTGTTGACCAGGTAGTTACCTTGAAGATGTCTATAAATGGGATGTTAGGTTGAGTTGCTTGGGATTCAAATGCCTGATTTGGCTGTATTGTTCTGTAAGAAGGTCTCTCCTGATCGGTAGCTACTCACGGGGGCTAACTGACTTATCCAGGAGCATGGAGTACCAAGGTTGTTGAGCCCAAGAATGGTCACTGATTTCTGCTTCATCTTTCTCACCACATAAAGGATGAGTGGGAGATGATGAGAAGTGTAAGCAAATATCAGGTCATCCATGGTGCATTGTCCATTTACTGTGGGTGTTGATACCTGGAGGGGAAGCTTAGACATTTTGCAATTTCTGGGGGTGGTGAAGAGGTCTATGGCTGGGGTTCGCCACCGTTGAAGTAGCTGTATAGGAATTGCAGGTGGTGTTCTCATTCATGGACTTGATGTGTTCAACTTAACAGGTCCGTAAAGTTGTTGTCCACCTCCAGTAGGAATCCACTAAAAAGTGGAGTGATTTGCCAACTGTCAGATCTCCTGTGTTAATACAAACAGTTGGAATGAGTGAGTAGCCAGCTTCTGTAATACAGGGGTGTCATGACGGCCATCTTAATGAGGACCACTTTACCCTGAATAACTTTTCAGAAGGCTTTGAGAGGTAGGCAGAAGGCCGGCAGTTACAGATATTTGATGTATTGACTTAGATGCTGGGGGGTCCAAGTACCTACAAAACAAATGGGTATGCAGTTCCTAGGGGAGAGGAGAAGGTAAAAAAGGTGGGATCCTGAGCAGGAAGAAAACAGGTATCTAACGAAAGGAGGTACGGGGATCCTTCCTTTCGGAATGAGGGCCCTCACACACCCCGCATCGGCATGCTCCTCGTCGGGTCGGCACTGCAATACCTGACGGGCACCCTATGCACGGGCTCTTTGGCAGAGAACTTTGATTCCTTGCCGTTTGGTACAGTGGGTGTAAGGGGCCTTGGAAGTGTAGAAGTGCAGTAGTTTAAGTCAAGTAGACCTTGTGAGTTAAAACAGGGGAATGGAAGAGTCAGGCAAAATAATTTTTATGATCCTGTCTCCCACCATGATTAAAAAATGGAGTGGCGACTCTCTGCAATAATGCTGCAGATTGTTGCGCTCAATCTCATGCGGTCAACATGTTTCTTGCCTATTAGTCTGGTGGATCTGGCAGCAATTCCTCAGGACCTAGTGAAAAAGTGATATGTCTACACTAAAAACAATGGTAATGTGGTGGTTTAACCTAATTTTACCATTAGTTGCACCAGAAAGGTGTAGTACCTGTTGATGCAGCGGCCAATCTATGAAGACAAATGAGAAAATAATTTCATTCACGATGACATTGCTTAAAGGATTGCGCCCATATACTCACCTATAATACACCACTGTGCGTAAACACGTAGTAATTGCTCACAACACATTGGTAAAACACAATTAGTGCAGCTATAGTGCCTAGTGCAGTAGGTAATATGCATTTAAAAAGTAGTAGCAGAGTGGTGAGATTGAACAACTCACCTATAAAATAATCACGACTGGCCCCACCTGATGGACACTTTAAGGTAATGAGTGTCCTAGGGAGGGGGCCAAAAGTTGTGAACAGTTAAAAAATGAAAGTGGAGGCTGGGGTCCTCACTCGGAGTATAGATCATAAGTCACAGCGTCTGATGTGACACGGGTGACTGAGGTGGCTTGTTGTTAGGGCCCCACCTTGAGGTCTGTCAAACACGGTCTGGGTGGCACCAAGACTACAGGCACCCACGGACTGAACGCGTGGTGGCCCTGAGAGGCCAGACACCCAGTCCGGACCACCAGATAACAAGCCGGCGAAGTGCAAACACAGGCAAAGACTCGTGGTGATTGTGCCCCATGTCGATGGTGTACTGCTGATACCAGAGGGTGATATCACAGCCTGGGACCTCAAAAGCTCACCTTGTACAAACAAAGCACTGTAAGACATCCTTGGGGAGGAGAAGGTAAAGTACTCACGTTACTGTGGCGCCCATTCGGCAGAAGACCTACCCCACAATGCTGTAAACGGGAGGTAAATGCACATCCGTTTCTGGCAGCTAAAATACTTGTGGAAATGGTGCGCATTGTGGAGCGTCTCCGTAGGCGGCCCAACACTAGAAAGTAACCCGCTTAGGAAAGAGAGGAATTGTAGTGACGGCCATACTGAAAGTACAAGTGAGATGAGAAACAATATGGGCACCATCTTTTAGTGTGCAAGGAGGCGTGTACGGTCCATGTAGTTATCGCCAAAAACCGCCAGCGAACTCGAGTAAAAAACGAGAAGTGAGATCAAGTCTCAAAAGGTGTCCAAGTACCTAGAACAATCATGCTGACAAGTTGTGTTTGATTTATCAGTGGTGTTGGTCACCTGTGGAAAAGGGACCAAGAAAGGCCTGCCAAGCAATAGGTTGTTGTTCCACCACACCAGAGAGCAATTACTGCTAGTCTTTATCAACACTAGATCGTCGCAATGACCATCCACTTGTGACCAAAACTCACAATACACTGTTGAAGTGGGTGCATTTATAATCTGACATGGGGTATAATTACCATACATGATGCCATCATATCCAAGAGCTTTAGTACAGTTACTGCACAGGTAGACTGAACAATAGGCCGCAGTTCCTGAAATGTCATCACTCTTTGCTAAATGGGGTATGCTTTGCCTGTGACAGCATTTAAACACTGAGCCCAGGAACAGCTGGATCCCCTGGGGTTGGAGGTGGGACGTCTTTGATTTTAAGGTAAACCCTAAGCCAAGAAGCAGGATTAATGCTGTTTCAGTGTGTGCTGCTGCTCTTGATCAGCCTGTCGTCGAAGTACTGGAAGACATAGATTCTGCAACTGTGAAGATGAGCCGGCAACACTGCCAGCCACTTGGTAAAAACCCTATGACACACGGCGAATCCTGAGATTAGTACATGTTAGAACTGGTAGTGTTGTCCACTTACTACAATCTAGAAGTACCAGTGATGTGCAGGGTGGATGGCACATGAAAGTAGGCTTCCATCCCGTCTAGTGACACCATAAAGTCTCCTTGGTGGAGAAGTGGGATAATGTTCTATAAGGTTGTCATCTGAAAGTGCTCTGACAGGGTGACAAGTGGCTGGTCACAAGGAACCACACATAAGAGTTACTTTAGTAAAAATGAACTGACCTGTCAAGAGATGGTGGTGATGTAAGGGAATATGGGCATGGGGATGGTGGCGGGGGAAGGCTTGTTAGTGTGATGGTGGAGGAGGAGGAGGTGGCGATTGCCTGGTGGTGGAGGTTGGAGTAGAGGGCTGTAGCCTTGTCCTGGTGCTTCTTGGGCGCCAGATGCTGTGGTGCAAAGGTGAGATCCTCCTTGAAGGTTAGCCTCCCTTTCTTGAGGGCAGTGTCATGGACCGCCTTTCTAAGGGAGGATTAGCAATTATGTTTCCAGTCTCTGGGTGAATGAAGTCGCTTTTGGTCGATCTAGAGCTCTCCTGCCAGTCTTTTTTGAGGATAGGTGCCTCAGATTCTTTTGATATGCGTGTCATCTGAGCTTGCGGTCTTGGAGGAGATCTCGGCATCGATTGTGGTTCCAGAGGAGGGGGGAGGGCTTTTAGCACCCTCTGGTTGAAGAGGGGTGAATAGGTCAGGGTTGACAACTGTTGTGGCTTGATGCCCTCCGCTGGGCACTTGCTTGGCTCCAAAATCTTCAATTGTATCCTACCAGAGCCCTAGGGCTGAGGTGGGCTGGAGGTCAGGAGTTACTTTCTGCCATGCTCAGGGCTCAACGTCTTGACTCTCGATGGAGCGGTGCTACGTTTCGGCTGGGGGGCGCTTAGCTGAATGGGCTTTTATATCACTGCTTTGCAGTGCTGAAGTAATATATATCAACAACAGAAGAGATAGGGATGAAAGTCACTACTCTTCCCCTAATAGACACTATTAAACAACAAAAGAGTGACTTATGGCGCAAACAATGAGTTTGCAACAAAAAAAGGGGGTGCGTATTTGATGGAAAAGAACCCTCAGTCACCAACCTAGTTGGTGACATGCTTCATCATCGGGTTTCCACCAGGGAGACCGAATGTCTCCCTGGTGTGCTACAACGACTGATTTACAGCGGAGCGGGTTTTTTTCAGGTCGAAGCCTGCATTGCAGGGATGGACCTGCTGCAGGCAAAGACCTATTGTGAACAGGGGGATTTCAGTACTGTGTGAAACCACGCCCCCTTTTTCCATTGGCAGGCCTCTGGAAACGGAGGCCTGCCATTGGAAAAAGCTCCTGTTTAGCAGATTTGTCTGCTCTGGATCCCACCTCTCGAGGACTCCATGACCTGCCTTACGGTAGCACGACAATATTTTCAGAAATATTGCCTTGGCAACCATGAGGCAGGGCAGGGAGTCCTGGAGGGGTAGGAAATCAGTATCGTGCAAGTAACAATTATCACAGCATGAGACCCCACTTATCACAGCATGTCAACAGGCGCCCCAGGCTGCTGGAGCACTCAACTATAATTAATGTGCAGTTGAGTGCTCCAGCAGCGGTGGGGCGCCTGTCTGCATGCTGTGATAATTATCACTTTGGGGCCTCATGCTGTGATAATTAGGGCGGCATGCTCTATTTGCAGCACTGAACATTTTCAAAGAAGGCGAAGCAGTGACATTCATTGGAGACACTCACCCTCACTCACCCTCACGCCCTCACCCCCCTCACTCGCCCTCACCCCCTCACACACCTCCTCACCCTCACACCCCCTCACTCTCACACACCGTCACACACCCTCACTCTCACTCTCCCTATCACCCTCACACACCCTCTCACCCTCACACACCCTCACCCTCACACCCCCTCACCTTCACACCCCCTCACCTTCACACCCCCTCACCCTCACTCACCCTCTCACCCCCTCACACCGCCTCACCCTCACACCCTCACCCTCACACCCCTCACCCCCCTCACCCTCACACCCCTCACCCTCACTACCCCTCAACCACCCTCACACCCCCTCACCCTCACACCCCCTCACGCACACTCACCCTCACGCCCTCACCCCCTCACACACCTCCTCACCCTCACACCCCCTCACTCTCACACACCCTCTCACACCCTCTCACTCTCACACCCCCTCACCCTCACACACCCTCACACACCCTCTCACCCTCACACCGCCTCACCCTCACACCGCCTCACCCTCACACCGCCGCACCCTCACACCCCCTCACCCTCACACACCCTCACCCTCACACCCCTCACATACCCTCACACACCCTCACACCCCCTCACTCACCCTCACACCCCCTCACCCTCTCACCCTCACTCACCCTCACACCCCCTCACTTTCACACACCCTCACCCCCCTCACCCTCACATCCCCTCACCCTCACACACCCTCACTCACTCTCACACCCTCACACCCCCTCACCCTCACCCTCCTCACCCTCACTCACCCTCACATACCCTCACCCGCATAGCATAACAAAACATAGCATAGCATAACTAAACACAGCATAGCATAGCATAACAAACAAAAGCATAGGATAGCAAAAGCACAGCATAACAAAACATAGGATAGCAAATCAAAACATAACATAACATAACAAAACAAAACATAGCATAGCAAAACACAACAAAGCATATAGCAAAACAAAACACAACAAAACATAGCATAGCATAACAAAACATAGCATAACAAAACAAAGCATAACATAACAAAGCATAGCAAAGCAAAACATAGCATAGTAAAACAAAACATAGCATAGCATAACATAACACAACAAAACATAGCAGAACAAAACATAACATAACATAAAACAAAGCATAGCATAACATAACATAGAATAGCAAAACAAAACTTAGCATAGTAAAACAAAACATAGCATAGCATAACATAGCACAACAAAACAGCAGAACAAAACAGCATAGCATAACAAAACATAGCATAACAAAACATAGCAAAACAAAACATAGCAAAACACAACAAAATATAGCATAGCATAACTAAACACAACAAAAGATAGCATACATAACAAAACACAGCATTGCAAAGCATAGCATAAGAAAACACAACAAAACGTAGCATAACAAAACAAAGCATATGATAGCAAAACATAGCATAGCATAATAAAACAAAGCATAACAAAACATTGCATAGCATAACAAAACATAGCATAGCAAAACAAAACACAACAACACATAGCATAACAAAACATAGCAAAACACAACCAAACATAGCATAGCATAACAAATCATAGCAAAACACAACAAAGCATTGCATAGCATAACAAAACAAAGCATAGGATAGCAAAAAAACATAGCATAGCATAACAAAACAAAGCATAGAATAGCAAAACAAAACATTGCATAGCATAACAAAACATAGCATAGCATAACAAAACATAGCATAGCATAACAAAACACAAGAACACATAGCATAACAAAACATAGCAAAGCTCAACAAAACATAGCATAGCTTAACAAAACACAACAAAACATAGCATAACAAAACAAAACATATCATAGCCTAGCAAAACATAGCATAGCACACCAAACACAACAAAACATAGCATAGCATAACAAAATATAGCACAGGAAAACAAAGCATAACACACACAACCACGCACACACAACCACAACCACACACACAACCGCACACACAACTATCTATCTATCTATCTATCTATCAATCTATCGCCCTCACTCCTATCTAACTATCTATCTATCTGTCTATCTATCTATCTATCTATCTATCTATCTATCTATCTATCTATCTATCTATCTATCTATCTATCTATCTATCTATCTATCCAACTATCTATCCATCCAACTATCTATCTATCCAACTATCTATCCATCCAACTATCTATCCATCCAACTATCTATCCATCCATCCATCCAACTATCTATCTATCCATCCAACTATCTATCTATCTATCTATCCATCCAACTATCTATCTATCCATCCAACTATCTATCTATCCATCCAACTATCTATCTATCCATCCAACTATCTATCTATCCATCCAACTATCTATCTATCCATCCAACTATCTATCTATCCATCCAACTATCTATCTATCCATCCAACTATCTATCTATCCATCCAACTATCTATCCATCCATCCAACTATCTATCCATCCATCCAACTATCTATCCATCCATCCAACTATCTATCCATCCATCCAACTATCTATCCATCCATCCAACTATCTATCCATCCATCCAACTATCTATCCATCCATCCATCCAACTATCTATCCATCCATCCATCCAACTATCTATCCATCCATCCATCCAACTATCTATCCATCCATCCATCCAACTATCTATCCATCCATCCATCCAACTATCTATCCATCCATCCATCCAACTATCTATCCATCCATCCATCCAACTATCTATCCATCCATCCATCCAACTATCTATCCATCCATCCATCCAACTATCTATCCATCCATCCATCCAACTATCTATCCATCCATCCATCCAACTATCTATCCATCCATCCATCCAACTATCTATCCATCCATCCATCCAACTATCTATCCATCCATCCATCCAACTATCTATCCATCCATCCATCCAACTATCTATCCATCCATCCATCCAACTATCTATCCATCCATCCATCCATCCAACTATCTATCCATCCATCCATCCATCCAACTATCTATCCATCCATCCATCCATCCAACTATCTATCCATCCATCCATCCATCCAACTATCTATCCATCCATCCATCCATCCAACTATCTATCCATCCATCCATCCATCCAACTATCTATCCATCCATCCATCCAACTATCTATCCATCCATCCATCCATCCAACTATCTATCCATCCATCCATCCAACTATCTATCCATCCATCCATCCATCCAACTATCTATCCATCCATCCATCCAACTATCTATCCATCCATCCATCCAACTATCTATCCATCCATCCATCCAACTATCTATCCATCCATCCATCCAACTATCTATCCATCCATCCATCCAACTATCTATCCATCCATCCATCCAACTATCTATCCATCCATCCATCCAACTATCTATCCATCCATCCATCCAACTATCTATCCATCCATCCATCCAACTATCTATCCATCCATCCATCCAACTATCTATCCATCCATCCATCCAACTATCTATCCATCCATCCATCCAACTATCTATCCATCCATCCATCCAACTATCTATCCATCCATCCATCCAACTATCTATCCATCCATCCATCCAACTATCTATCCATCCATCCATCCAACTATCTATCCATCCATCCATCCAACTATCTATCCATCCATCCATCCAACTATCTATCCATCCATCCATCCAACTATCTATCCATCCATCCATCCAACTATCTATCCATCCATCCATCCAACTATCTATCCATCCATCCATCCAACTATCTATCCATCCATCCAACTATCTATCCATCCATCCAACTATCTATCCATCCATCCAACTATCTATCCATCCATCCAACTATCTATCCATCCATCCAACTATCTATCCATCCATCCAACTATCTATCCATCCATCCAACTATCTATCCATCCATCCAACTATCTATCCATCCATCCAACTATCTATCCATCCATCCAACTA
Source organism: Lissotriton vulgaris (assembly GCF_964263255.1). Taxonomy (NCBI): domain Eukaryota; kingdom Metazoa; phylum Chordata; class Amphibia; order Caudata; family Salamandridae; genus Lissotriton; species Lissotriton vulgaris. The sequence continues at coordinate 170,327,237 of NC_141699.1, forward strand.
TCTATCCATCCATCCAACTATCTATCCATCCATCGCCCGCACTCTATCCATCGCCCGCACTCTATCCATCGCCCGCACTCTATCCATCGCCCGCACTCTATCCATCGCCCGCACTCTATCCATCGCCCGCACTCTATCCATCGCCCGCACTCTATCCATCGCCCGCACTCTATCCATCGCCCGCACTCTATCCATCGCCCGCACTCTATCCATCGCCCGCACTCTATCCATCGCCCGCACTCTATCCATCGCCCGCACTCTATCCATCGCCCGCACTCTATCCATCGCCCGCACTCTATCCATCGCCCGCACTCTATCCATCGCCCGCACTCTATCCATCGCCCGCACTCTATCCATCGCCCGCACTCTATCCATCGCCCGCACTCTATCCATCGCCCGCACTCTATCCATCGCCCGCACTCTATCCATCGCCCGCACTCTATCCATCGCCCGCACTCTATCCATCGCCCGCACTCTATCCATCGCCCGCACTCTATCCATCGCCCGCACTCTATCCATCGCCCGCACTCTATCCATCGCCCGCACTCTATCCATCGCCCGCACTCTATCCATCGCCCGCACTCTATCCATCGCCCGCACTCTATCCATCGCCCGCACTCTATCCATCGCCCGCACTCTATCCATCGCCCGCACTCTATCCATCGCCCGCACTCTATCCATCGCCCGCACTCTATCCATCGCCCGCACTCTATCCATCGCCCGCACTCTATCCATCGCCCGCACTCTATCGCCCTCACTCTATCTATTGCCCTCTATCTATCTATCGCCCTCACTCTATCGCCCTCACTCTATCGCCCTCACTCTATCGCCCTCACTCTATCTATCGCCCTCACTCTATCTTGCTATCGCCCTCACTCTATCTTGCTATCGCCCTCACTCTATCTATCTATTGCCCTCACTATCTATCACCCTCACTCTATCTATCTATTGCCCTCACTCTATCTATCTATCATTCTATCTATCTATCTATCTATCTAGATACTGATCGCCATCACTCTATCTGTCTAGCTATCTATCACCCTCACTCTATCGCCCTCCCTCTATCTATCTATCACCCTCAATCTATCTATCTATCACCCTCACTCTATCTATCCCACTCACTCTATCTATCGCATCACCACAGCATTACTCAGCACCACCACAGCATCACTAAGGGGCACAACAACATCACTATGCGCTACCACAGGATCATTGAATGCCACAGCATCACTAGTCGCCACCACAACATCACTCAGCGCCACCACAGCATCAATCTGTGCAACCATTCAACAACAACTGGGTCAAATATTTTCTCTCAATGTTTCAAGCTTTATTACAAATGTCACAAAAAGAGGTTAGTATTTCACTTCTGTTCTTGGATTTTCGTCACAATAAAATACACTGAACATATTCTTCACAAAAGTTATTTACAAAAGTTTAAGCTATTGCCATTATAAATTACAATAACTTTTATTTAAGTATTAATTATTTAAAAAATTAAAAGCCATTGTTATTTGTAATATCAATACATCTAAGTCACGTGAATACAACACATATTGCATTACAAATGCTATAGGTGACACAAGTTATAACTATTGGCACTGTAAATGACAAAGCTATTATTTTTGCTATTTTCAAAACCAACACATAAATAAAAAATGTGTCATTTACAATACCAATAGCTCAAACGTTCCTAATGCGAGACCTTATGCATTGCAAATGCTTGTTCTGGGGTGTGAAGTAGTGCAAAGAATTGTGGGTGGTGGTTTTAAAAGATGGCAGGCTGTTCCTAAAACTGATTTTAATAAAAGGACAGCATGCGATCGTTAAAAACAGGTGAGTCGGACACTAGTTGGTTGTAAAATTGAACCAGTTGTATCCTAAATAAAAATGTGAAAAAAGGTCAACATGTTTCTGCTTATGACTGTTGGTTCAGCAAAGCTTTCATCAGGACCAAAGAAAAGAGACCCCTGGCGGTATTAACCGTGACTGGTCAGTGCTCATCATAAAAACAGCCCTTCGACTCGCGGAAGCCCTTCTAGTGGAAATCCAACTTACTGAGACCCACTTTAGAACTACCCTCACGAATTGATAATATAGGAGATGTAATATCATAACTTATATTTTCTTTTCTTTTTTCTAATTTCTCTAATGGAGAACATTATCTTTACTTTCATGTTTTGAATGCTATGCTTTACAATGTAATCTGATGTGTTTGCAAAAAAATAAAAAAAACGTTAAAAAAATAAATAAATAGAACTACCCTCACCGGGTACAAAAAAAGACTTGATGAGCTCAACAAGGAGCTAAATGAATATAAAGAGAATTTGGCTCAATCCAAAGCCCAAAAATTCCAAAAGAATTTAAAACGCTGGTCATACACAAAAGTTTATCCACATGCCAGCCCAGATTACACACCACCAAATAGAACTGATTATAACACTGAGGGTTCGGAAGAAGACAACTCCATCGCTAGTGGATCCAGTGGGATAGCTCAAGAAGTAGACAATGGGGGAGAGGTAGAAATAGAAAAAAACAAACTCCCAAACCATGGCACCCATTCCCACAGACAAGGAGTCCCAGCCGTCATCAAGTGATACAGGATTTAGGCTCAAGTCCACCTTCACTCCTCCCCCTCACACTGTCCCACCTGAGATAATAGCTTTCAAACAAGCAGTTTTCAATGAAGTGGAATCTTTAGAAGAACCATCGCTCTACAGGAACATGAAAGCTATTGAATTTTCAGGCTTTACAAGCGCTCCAGACCAACACTAATATTGTCATAAAAGCGGCTGACAAAGGGGGAGGAATCGTCATCCAGGATACAGCAGTTTATGACAGTGAGTGCAGACGGCTCCTAAATAACCAGACCAACTATGTTCGCCTCAGAGAAGACCCCGCACCCCTTCTCCGGGAAGACATCCTTGATTTAGTGACCAAAGCTCAACACAACGGACACACCACAAAGCAAGAGGCACATTTTTTTACAACATCGGAGGGAAAGATTCCATATTTTTATACACTACCCAAAACTCATAAAAACAGGATACCCCTGCCTGGACGACCCATCGTCTCAGGCATCGGTACGTTGCTAGAACCATTGTCAAAATACTGCAACATTTTCCTAACACCTCTGATACAGACTACCAGCACTTACATCAAGGATACCAAAAGCCTGTTGTCAGTACTCTGAGATATTGTGATGCTGGATGCACCATGCTTCTTGGTATCTTTAGATATCGAAAGTCTTTACACTTGCATCCCACAGGATGACACCATCAGGGTTATAACTAAAACCCTGGAACAGGCTATATGGGATTTGAGGACTCCCAGGGAATTTGTGGTTGATTGCGCTACCCTATCACTTAAACAGAATTATTTTTGAGTACCAGGCAAAATCTAGCTGCAGGCTACAGGCACTTCTATGGGCAGCACATTTGCCCCAAGTGTAGCCGGCCTGTACGTATAAGACTTTGAACGTAAGTACGTTCTTGCACCCTCCAACCCTTTTTCATCACATGTAACCTTCTGGCAAAGGTACATTGATGATATTATGGTCATCTGGAAAGGGACTGAGGTGATTCTACTGGAATTTTTAAAATGGATCAACACGGGACCCAAATTTGAGGTTCACACATTGTTATGATAAAGAGGAAATGATCTTCTTGGATGTAACTATCAACAAAGTGGAGAATCAGCTGAGGACTAAAACTTATCATAAACCCACGGCGAAGAATAACCTTCTACATTTTTCGAGTTCCCCCCCGCATCCTTAAAGGGAGAACCTCCCCTTTAGGCAATACTTATGCCTCAGACGAAACTACAGTGAAGTGTCGGATTACAAGAGACAAGCGCAAGATCTAACCAACAATCTACATAAACGAGGATACTCCGACCGAATCTTGAAAAAAAGCTGCAAAAGGGCTAGAAACCAGCACAGAGATGCCCTTTTGGAGGACTAGCCCAAAGACACTCTGGAGAACACTCCTCTGACGTGTATTACCACATATAACCCCATTTCCAATGCTGTGAGTAGCTCCATCACTAAACACTGGAAGACTCTAGAAAGCAATAAACATGACTGGGAAAAACCTTTGTTTTCTTACAAATGGGCAAGGAGTTTGAGAGATTCTCTGGTTCACACACACCCCAGAAACCAGTTGAGGGAAGAGGAACAGACTGTACTGAACGCCTGGGGTCTCCCCACGGTTACTAGACATTTCCCCTGTGGGGGTTGCAGTGTGTGCCACCTGACCACCACCACTAAATTCCTGAATTTAGAACAAGGTAAACAATGGCAACAACGCAGGCACACTATCTGTAATTCAAGCAACATAGTGTATTTGATCAATTGCCCCTTCGGACTGAGGTATGTGGGAATGACCACGAGGTGAATCAAACCACGTATTTGAGAACACTGCAGTAATATAAGATGCAGAAAAAATACCACAAAACTGACTGAACATTTCTTGCAATTTAACCACACCCCAATGACATTAGACGGACCATCATTGAACAACTCCAGTTGAATGCTGGGTCACAACAGGTACTTTTTGAGAAGGAACATCGATGGATATACCGTCTGTCTACCCATCAATCTGGGCTTAACGATAATATTCCATGGGGTACTGTGATGCGAGGCTAGCCCATACGGTAACTTACTGCACCTCCATATCATTTTGGTGTTCCAAATCAACCCCCATCTGGTCTTCTATGAAATTGAGGGTTGTTCACCTACAAGAGTCTTCACTGACCTTTAGTTATGTCCTGTTACATGAATCACACACCCTGTAGCGCTGTCATGGGTTTTTACAAGAACATCTTACATGTGGGACACTAGGAGACCACTACCGCTGCTATTTGTGGGGACCAAGGTACTTTATATATAGGTTGCCCCTCATTTTTAATCCCATTACGACAATGCTCACAAGCGCTGTGTGCTATCACTTTACCATTTTACACTTTAACACTTATAATTTTGTACTTTGTTTATGTTCCAATAAAGTTGCCACATATGAAAAATGCACTAGTCCTTTAATAACGAACCCACACGCCACGCAGCTTTGCTCGCAGCGTGACAGTCACGTGACCAGGTGTCCGTACTTCTGCTTCCGCATTGCGCCCTCTCAGTAACATTCGGGCCGCAGACATGTACGGAGCAGGTCACAGGAGGGTTTTCGCCAGGACACAAGTAAGTGAACTTCGAACGTATGAGTGTAGTGGACTACCTTTACTCTAAACTTGAACGCTAATTGTGCGACTTGCGCAAATAACTTATTTAAGTAACACTCTGTGTCTCCTTCCACCTTAACACCTTAGCTGCGTGTAAACATTTCTCCCCAGTGCTGCGCTGTCCATTAGAACTAGTGCTGAATGGACGTTCAATGGTCGTGCGCAGCACTGGGGAGGTAGCGCTGCTGACGACCATTGGCCGTCAGCAGCACTTAAGGGGTTAAGATTCCCACGGCGTGAAAAAAAAACCTGCGACGGATCTCATGACGTTAAGTCAATGTTGTCTTCACGTAAGCCGCTTTTATTGATACCAATACTCTTCCATGCTACAGTGGCCACACCGCTTTATCTGAGATGTGTGTGGCAGAAAAGTTGTTTTATTAAGCGGGGATAGCACTAACTGATTTCGCGCTTCATGTGTGGGACACGGTTTAATTTGACCCGTGTGCCACGTGAGGGCAGTCATTGAAATGCAGAACAAATGCACTCATCAAATACATGTGCACAAAACGCATTTGCAACAGAAAACCTCTGGCATAATCCTGTTACAGTGGTTCAAAACACGAGTGTCACATTACAATTAAATGGGCACTGTTGGGTGTTAATGGTGTAAAGTGTGTGACCCACAAACAAGGGGCTACTGATGGAAATACACCCCAGCACGATGATAAGAGAGATTAATCTGATCGCTTGGATGCTTTGATGCTTATACCGCTGGGGGTCTCTTTTATTTGGTCCTGATGAAAGCTTTGCAGTCATAAGCAGAAACATGTCGACCGGTTTTCTCATTTTTATCTAGGATACAACTGGTTCAATTTTACAACCAACAAGTGTCCGACTCACCTGTTTTTAATGATTGCATGCTGTCCTTTCATTAAAATCAGTTTTAGGAAAAGCCTGCCACCACCCACATTCTTTGCACTCCTTCACACCCCAAAAAAACCTGCTCCGCTGTAAATCAGGCGTTGTAGCACAATGGGGAGACATTCTGTCTCCCTGGTGGGAACTCGATGATGAAGCATGTCACCAACTAGGTTGGTGAGTGAGGGTTTTTTTTAAAAACAGGTTTTTTTCCATCAAATACGCACCCCCTATTTTTGTTGCAAACTCTAGCTATTTCACTTGCCCCATTCTTTGTGCCGTAAGTCACTCTTTTGTTGTTTAATAGTGCTGAAGTAATACTCACACCCTTTGGTGAAATCTGTGTTAAGGGTTCTGCTGGTTTTGATGTCAAGGATGCCCTGTCTCGGTTTTCCATCAGAAGCACTCAAGGACAACATCCCAGGACTGGCAATCAAGATGAACCCCCAGTATCCAAAAGGGTCCTGCCTCTTCTGCCCTGAAGCAGACAGGGTTTTGTTCTCCAAAAATGTCAAGGGTCTGGGAATATGACTGCAGCTGCTTTTTGTAATACACCCAATGCTGATTCCTTCAGTACCTAATGGTCTTGCTGCAGTGAAAGGCAAGCCACAACTTACAGGAGGTTTTGGTGTGGTCGGGGTAGTGACAAACGTTGCATACTCCATGCTGGTCCACCCAGGGATATTTTGAGCTGCACCTTTGGAAAGATGTGCGTTCTCACCATTTTCCTGTATATATTCTCTAGAGCAAGCTCCAGGGAGATCGAAGAGGAGTTCACCAAGTCAAAAACGGAGGCCCCACGTCATCAAGGTGAAGTGCTCGGTGGAGGTATAGAAGTGTTCTAGTTGGGTGAGCCATCAGTCTGTATCAGACATTAACAATGAAAGACCATATTGCTGCCACTACCAGTTCATTTTATTATAGCCAGCGTCTACTGCGCAAGATTCTTCCTTATCTGCCTATTAATCATTGTAGAACTCTGGTTCAAGCCATGGTGATTAGCAGATTAGACTATGGTAACGCTGTGGGAGAGACCTTGCTTGCTAAATTACAGGTGATCCAGAACACTGCGGCAAGAATGATCCTGAATCGCCCAGCAGGCTCTCCCTCTGGTCCCCTGTTGAGGAGTTACACTGGCTACCTGCGATCAAACTTCAAAATCTGCTGTCTCACCTTGGTATCTGCAAAAGAAACTCATAAAACATGTACCTTGTCGAAATCTTAGATCCAGTACACTAGCTCTCTTACAGGTACCCCGTACACGTCTTAGTCGCACAGGGGGCAAAGCTTTTTCGTACATTGCCCCAAGATACTGGAATAAATTACCTATGGCTCTGCGTGAAATTTCCATATCTAGTACTTTCAGGAAACAACTAAAAGCTTACCCATTTTAATGTTGCTGTTGGTCTGATTTCTGCTCTCAGGTTTTATCTCTGAGCAAGCGCAGAAATGCCCATGGGCGAGTCGTGCGCTATAAAAGTAGTTCTAACATAACATAGGTGCCGGCCGTGCTGTGATTACTATCAGTTGTTGGTCTTGGAAAGTGGATTAATTGGGCCCAAAAAAGCCACCAGAATCTGGTCTTTCCCTGAGCCTTTACTGGACACGTTCAAACTCAATGGCAGGGTAAAAAAACAATCTAGGGTAGAGTCACAGCATATGGTAGACTAAGGGAGGAATGATGGCACATCCAACTATTCAAAAACGTTTTGAAATTGTAATATCCTAACCCAACACTAGATGGCAGGAGTAAGCAAAGCATGCGTATCTACATCCGTGAACCAAATGTTACAAGAATGGGGTAGCTTCCAATCCAAAGCTATATGCTCTAAATCCTTGTTTCAGAAAAGGGGGTGGTGATGGACAGAGTATCTGAATTAAGCAGAACACTCCTACCCAGTCAAAAGATCAGGGCTTGATCCATCACCGTTTTTTAGCTCACTGCACCATCCCAGCTCAGAACCTGGCTACATGCAAATTAGTCTGTCCCTGGCCCAGTGCATTATGGGAACAGGGCAGAACAAACTACGAAGCCAAGTCTTTTACTGGAAAGGAAACAAGCTTCCGGGGACCGGTTTCTGGCATTACAGCCGTCTTCGGCCCGGCTTGCTTGAATCCTGATGGTGCAGTGAGCAAGGGACTCACATCTGAGCATACCCTTCCACGCTTATGGTGGACAAAACGATTCAGACACTCTGTTCATCACCACCCCCTTTTCTGAATCGTTTTTGGCCACTATAGGTGTGGCAGGGTATACTCAGACATGAGTCCCTTGCTCACTGCACCACCAGGATTCAAGCAAGCCGGGCCGACAACGGCTGAAATGCCAGAAACCGGTCCCCGGAAGCTTGTCTCCTTTCCAGTGAAGAATTGGCTTGGTAGTTTGGTCTGCCCTGTTCCCATGAGGCACGGGGTCAGACTAATTTGCATATAGCCAGGTTCTGAACTGGGGTGATGCAGTGAGCTAAATAACGGTGATGGATTAAGCCCTGATCTCTTGACTGGGTAAGAGTGGTCTGCTTAATTCAGACACTCTGTTCATCACCACTCCCTTTTCTAAATCCTTGTTTGGCACACTACTTACTACGAGAGGTCCTCCTGGATGTTACCATGTATGTAGACTACATGCGCGATGCAGATAACTGAGGGAAGTGTCCTTTAAGATTCCAGTGCTAGTAGAATCATTTGTTCATTCCCAACTTGAACTTGAAAATGTCATTGGAGAGGGCATGGCTAAGAGCTCCAAGGTGGTGGTGCACAGTTATTTAGCTCTGGTCCAGTCACACTGCTGAGGCGGTTGTATTTGGAAACTAACGCAGCTCTAAATGGGACACATTTAAAGATATAAACTAAAGGGGTAATTGGTGGCACACCAGCGGAAGCGAAAACAGGACTGAGACAGAAGCGGAAACTGGGAGCTGCTGAGCTGGAACCCACTCCTTCACCCTGTGTTGTGAGAAACAACAGTTGTGACTTGCCTTGGTGGACACAAAGAGGTACCCACCTATCTAGTCTGCTCTCAGCCCAAGCTGGGGGGCAAGTCATTCTACGAGTAAGGTAGTGAAAATGCTGGGAGTGATTTTGGTGCTGACACAGAACTCAGAGAGAGGCATCAGTGGAAGTGAATGGGACTCTGCTTCGAGCTCTAAGGGTGCACATTAATCAAGACCACCTTTCAAGGCAACTAGAGCTGCAATGAGGGGTATGGCGCAGCGGCCAGTGTGGCGGACTCTGGAGCGCAGGGCTCGCGCTTCGATCCCCGGCACCAGCTCCGCTCAGCACCATGTGACTGTGGGCAATAGCTCACTTAATCTCCCTGATGGCCTCCAGCGCCTTGAAACCTTAAGGGGTGATATGTTTGTGTTTTACAAGGATGGATTTATTTATTTATTTTTGCGTGATGATGCAAACGCGAACTTAAGTCCTCGTGTGGCCAGAATAGGGCCTGTGGTGAGCAGCTGAGGAGCCCATTCCAGAAGTAAGAGACACAAGTAGTGGTAGGACTGATAGGACAACAGGGAAAGAGGAAACAGAGTGTAAGACCACTGCAAATGTCTTCAGTAGTGGTGAGACACCAGTAATGGGTGAGGGAGGTTTGAACCCAGAACAAAGGGATAATTGAGGCAGCCAGAGAATAGTTGTTAAGGCTGAGGAATCATCCCTAGTGTGGCCAAATGTGAGAAGGCTGCGGACTGCAGTAGTCAAGTGGGAATCAAGGGGACTAGAAGGACTAGCTGGAGAATGCGCAATTGTTGTGTCTCAATGAAGCTGGGCCTGGGCAGAGGTAACGGTAGTCCAGACTTATCAATTAAGTGAAAGACTGCTTAGTGGGAGACATGGAACCTCTGAGATTGCATATTACAGTGAACCCAAGTTAGAGAAAAATGAGAACAGGTGCTTAGAGACATGGGAACTTCACGAAATTGTGCACCCAGTCTCGCTGAGCTTTTACCTTCCGCAGACTACAGGGGATACTAGAGGGCTCACACCTTTAATAAGCTTTTCCAAATGCTTTCAGTCTCACAGATATAAAAAAGTGCTCAATGCCTCACAAACTCTAGATAGTCAACACTTTCAATTGCAGTGGGAGAAGATGCTTGGCATCCATCTAGATGAGGTACAATGGAATGCGGTACTCAGAACGTCGAACAACTTTGATTAACATGCCTATGACAGAGAGGCTCGCTACAAAATCTTGTATAGATTGCATCAAACAGCGATCCATCCCCAGACTTTTGACTAAAACCGCTGACAAGCTGGAGGAGGTGTGACGAGCATGGCAACATAACGCATATTCTACAGGTCTCCTTACTAATAGCTGTGTTCTGATCCAACATACTAAATGCTATTTCATCACTTACACAGAAGATATTGGAGAGGTCCTGAAATGTAGTTTTAAATGTACACTTTCACGCAGGAGCTACCACTTTCAAACCGCCTTCCTTAACGAAAGCAGCTTAGCAGGTACAGCTACTGCTAAGAGCACTCAGAAGGTGCCAACATAAAAGTATGCTTGCAGAGGGTATGGTTCTTTTGGGATACAAGAAGTTGAAGAAAGAGCAGTTTTTTTCGAAAGATGATGAACAGAGAGTTAACTTAATGGAGTAATCACAGAAGGGGGTAGACGTCCCAAAAGATTGCAAGACAAGAACTCAGAGACATGATGAGAGCAAGGGGAGGGCATGTTACTTGGGACTCAGAACAAAAAGCCTGGCTGTTAGATGGAGGTGCTTGACTCCAGGAGATAGGGGGGTGGGGGGAGTGAGCGGAGGAGGTAGGGGGTTTGTGGCAAAGGTGAGATGGGTAGTGATTGGGTTTGGATAGGCTGACAATATAATCTACCTTCACTGTTGGAAACTTTTCTTCCCCCCAAAAAATACTGAAACCTACATTTTAGCACCCGTATTTGTGCAGTGTTTTATTAAAGATTTCTAAAACTTGATAACCATTAATAAGACAGGTTTACAATACTGCTTTTTTTTTTATTCATTAGAGGTCTTAGACATTGCTGCAGTCAGAAACAAAACCTAGACCCTCTGTCGGATTTAACAGTGATGCAATAGTAGGCTTGCTGAGGATTTAGAAGAATATATATTAAACATCACTTCTGTGCCACATTATTGTATTACCTGGGTATTAAACTTTGTCAGCACCATGTACTGGTTCGGTGTAGAGTCTCTAATGATTTTCATATGTTCAATGACTTCATAAAACGGAGCTGTGAACTTCATGAGATCGTGACTAGTCATTGTGGCTGGGACTGTGAGAATACACAGCATTGCACTGCGCCGAACATCTTCCTTTAAAGAGGTCATCTTACTGTGAAAACAGTCAATGATTTAATTGGTAGGTTCATCTGCAGAAAGGTCTGTTCAAAGTTAGTCACATTAGTAAATCAGAATACAAAATATCTAACTCCTTTTGCAAGTACTTTAACACTCATCAAATGAATTGATTTTGTTTTGAGACAAGAGTATGGTACAAAAATAAAAGCAGAGGAAAAGACATGCAAGTATGTCTCAACAACCCTATGAGCTCGAATGTGGGGCACTGCCACCCCTAACCTGAATATTCTGCAGGACACATTTGTAACATCCTACTTATGTTACGATTATTGAGAGGCTGAGGTTCCACTTAACTGGAACCCCGTATTAGAGGTATTATATGGATAACGTAAGCTACGATATCAAGAACAATGTTCACAAATGCCTTAAATTCATAACCCTACTTCTACAAACAATTATGGCTTTGGTGCATTTAAAAACAAGATGACCACGGACATCACTTAACTGACTATCCAACTGACAACCAACATTATTTAAACCAACCTACAAGCCACATCATAAGGTTTTGGAATCATTCCTGACATTACTACACAATCAAAAGAGGAGATGGTGCCATCATAAAATGTACTACTTGCCTAAAAGATTGCAAGACGTTAAATAAGCTTACTTTGTTTTGTACAGGTGCATGATGCCATGCACAATTTCCACTGATGGGTTACCGCTGAAGAATGAAATCTGGTCAGGAAGCTGCTTTGACGGAGAATCTGGCACAACGCCGACCCGCCGGGCACTTTGTTCATCATCTTTACTTTGATCAACGCTGAACGATGCCTCAGAGGTTTTATTACTCATCGCAGATTTGTTGTGATCTATATGAGGAGATAAAACCATGGTGTTTTTCAAATTAGCGGGTGGATTTTCTTTTTTTTTTTAATATGTTTACTTTGGCCTATTTGCAAGAACAACATTACAGGATAGAAACATGCACCCATAACAGTAGTAAACATCAAAGGGGGATTAACATTGCAGCAGCATAGTGAACACAGCTAGGATAAGGCTTCCAGCAATTCGTTACCTACTACAATAAGAGACTTGCCATTGGCACATTGATGACATAATATCCACATAGAGCCGCCACAGTCTGGTATATCAGCCTCTTGCGACCCCTCTACCTTGGAAGCTGTGCGTATTTTAGGTATCGATTCAGGTACAGCTGATAATCCCTCTGGAGTGAGACAAAAGGAATGAGGTCTCCATTCTTGAGGAAATAGCGGACCTTGGAGATCCCCATTGTCTCCCAGGCTTCATATCCGCTCAGCTTCCATTATTCCCACAGGGTTGACCCCCTCCCACAAAGACGTTTCCCTGGTCATCTTCAGTGACTACCCTATGCATATGGGGGCCTTCGTTCACACCTCCAGCACCACTTGTGTAGCCCGCAATAGTTGTCGGGCCCCTTTCCCTCCATACAGAAAGTGCCTGTGTGATCACGGCCACAGTCGAGCCCTCTCAAGTCGGTATGTCTGGTGAGTATGGGGTGTATATATTCTATCATTGATAGTTACCAAATGTGTAGCCCAATAGTAGGCCCTAACGTCTGGGAGGGTGATTCCCACCTTTCTAAGGGTTGCCCTACATCATCTGGAGTGTTACTCTGGGGTGACCCTTGTTTCACAGTAGGGTCCTAGTCTCTCCCACTATTTTAGTGAAAATTTCCTCTGGAATTTTGTAATACACGTTTTGGAGGGTATAGATGAGCTTGAGAACTGTAATCATCTTTGAGACAGCCAGTTGCTCCAGAATCGTCAGGGCACCTATAGCCATCTCTGCATCTTTCTGAAATTGCTAGACTATCCATCCAAGCTTCAGGATTAAGCATAGTTCTCTACAGGGGGCACAGACTGAGGTATTGAAAGCCCTCTCCATCTAGGAGGCGTCAAATCTGGTGAGCCATATGGCTGACAAAGTATGAACATTCCCGGAATTATTCTAAACCTGGAGTAGCTAGTATATATTGCAAAGGTATAAAAAATGATAGTGATAGTTGTTGTGGGCTCGGTGATGTAGAGAAGAATATTGTCTGCGCATAGTGAGAGCGTTTCTTCATCAGTGTCAGATATTGCTCAGGCGGACGGAGCTCGCAGAGAATAAGTCTAGCTAGCCATCTTGACGTTCACATCCCCCTTTATTGGATATTCTTGCACTTCAGAAAGGTTATGTGATACATTAGCTGTAAAATTCTCCTTCATAAAAATATCTGCAAATATCTCCAGTGATTACATATGATGTACAGGGGCGGGTAGACAAATCTACCTGCACTTAATGAGGTCTTTGTGGAATATAAGAGTTAAGAGCATGTGAAGACAACCCACACCAAGAATTTGAGCTGTGCAGTTGCTGCTGGAACGGTTCTGTGCTTTGGCTCATGTTCTTCATGACACTGGTGGAAGTATTCAAGAATTTCTCACAAAGCTGAAGCAGAGTGTAGACTGTATAGCCTACATCCAATGATGCCAAAAAAGAATGGCTACTCTCCCAGGCATTCAAGTGGAGGGAACCTGCCTCGTCAATGAGCAACATACCCGGGATTATCAGTGTCAACACAAGTGCGATCATTGAGTAAAATGCCCCTCCAGGCCACAAACTTTCCAGCATCTGTTGCTTGGTATATTTATCAAAAGGCACAGTGAAACAAGACCATGGTGTGAAGAAACTACCCCAAATCCAAAGTGTATCAGTAAAGAAGGGTTAGACACTAATTTTAGTTTTCAAGAATTTAGGTTCAGACGTACGGCCCTATTTTGCATGCGCAAACAGGTTTGCGACTCGTTTGCGCATGCAAAATCTAATAGGGAGAAAGTTGACCCGCACCAAGGTTTGTACACAAGTATTTGATTTATCAAATTGCTATATTTTACAGTGATAATAGACATTCAGACAGAAACTTCCCACAAGTAATAATTTCAAAAGAGTTGATTGAAGATTTTTCAATTTCCTTTATTCAAGTTCAGTTAAAATTCACAGAATTTAGACAACTTCACAGAACTTCGACAAACAGAGGCTACGTGGATTTGTCGTCTAAGAGCAGTGTCCTTAGGACTTAATTGTAACCATGAATTTCAACATTTTCTCTAGCTGCTCAATATCTCTGTACAGATGTCAAGCTAATTAGACTTTCCACGCATATTTGAGTGATGTATTACATACTCACTCGTGTTTATGCCTTTCTTCTATACACTTATCTATAGTGTACAGTTTCTCGTAGTCTGTCCATACTACAACTTATTACCATTAGATATGTTTGTCTTGCAGAGACACAATGCATCAATAGAGGTAGGCTATATTTATTTACTTAGCTTTCTATGCTACCACCATCTGTATGCATTCGAGGCATGTTTTGCTAGACATATTATAATAGCACAGATATCAGGAACAGTTTTGGAAGAATATACATACTTGTGAGATTTTAAATAATGATATGACCTTCAAAATTACAAACTTATAAAGAAATGTCTATCTAATATGAGTCTTGAACCGCGGTCTATGCGAGTCTAGCCTGTAGACAGCATGGATAGCCTTTTTAATATTGCATCCTCCAATCCCTTGAACTAAAATCGCAAGGATAAAATTATAAATATCAATATGGAGCTTTTTCTTTTAATAAAAAAATATATATAAACAGATGGAGCAGGCTTCGGGTCTTGAACTGTGATTTGTCCCCACGCTCTGTACTTGTTGGGTGCAGTGCTAGCTATTGAGCTATGCCACAACTGCTTTGACGTTACCATCATAGTATTGATACCATCTGTTTTATTATATTCAGTGCACTACTTCTTGTCTTCATTACACATTTATCTGTATCCATCAACAATGCTGATAAAAACGTAATCCTAGAACGAAGTATATTTAAAAATGACTAGATTGAGTGGGACTCGGGTCTCGAACCATGATCCCTCCCGCTCGTGGTCCACGTGTGATGGTCAAGCCATTGAGCTACGCGATATCTATATCGACGAAGCTGTCATTGCAATGATAACATATGTTTTATTATATTTGAAGCGCCAAGGTTTTACCTTGACGATATATTTTAACTACAACTCCCAACTATGCCGGGCCACACACCATGTCTTTTTTAGGCGCCAAACTTAACTTGCACATGTGTTCTAAATTAGTCGGGTATTTAAATAGGGGCCATTGCAGCTCACCAGTCGACGTATACACTGTCCAGGACGCTTGGGGAACTACCGATACACACATGAGTAAGTAATGGCAGGCCTCTTTACGCTCGCTCTTCCGACTTATTTCTTGCATTTTACGGCTATAATTAACTGCATTTTAATATGGGCGGTTTTGTTTGTGTGCTTATTCGTTGGATCGATAAACTATTTGGCTTGCTCTCAATGGTGGACCTTCAATGGCACATTATACAGCTCACGATTCTTTCAGATAATTCCCAAATGCCTTCTCTTATTTAAAGAAACAGGCAGCCTCACGGGCGTATAACCACTGTACCAAAGAAACTTAATAAGTTCTCGTGAAGATCAGCGTTATCTTTGCTGTGACTGTCAGAATCTGTGAATATCTGCTGTGATTTATACGAATACATTTTGAAACAGACGTCGTAGTTGCTTAAACTTGTGGATCCGCTGAACTGACGAGCAGGTGTTGAGATTATTATGCCAGATGCTTGAATTTCGTTAATACGGCCTGTTGTTTGATGCCAGCCATTGTCGGCATGTTTAATATATGGCAAAGGCCTCTAACATTTCAGAGATGCCTTTCTTTAAAATTACAAATGTTCTAATAAATGTTGGCAGCAGGATGTATGCGCGGTATACATCATAATAGACAGTTGCACCAGTCCCGCGTTCATGGATAGAGCACTGAATCACGAGATTTGCATATGCTGCGTAGAATTATTATTATTGCTGGGTTTAAGATACAGCAGAGATCTGTTTCGTCATCCAGGACTTAAGATCCTGGTTTATATACAATTTCATTAGATGTTTTAAACTGTTTCCTTGCACTATATCATTAGTAGTATATATAGTACCATGGTATTTCTATACCTAATATTTGTATCTACAGTTATATTTAAACATGTTATTCAGTGTACCTGCCATATAGGAATGTGCTCTCTTGGTCCTGTGGATATGGGGTTTGACCTATTTAAACCTGTGTTTCCCAGTTTCAGATTATAGGGACAAAACAGGACATGCACATATAATCAATGCATATTAGATCTCTACATCTATTTAGCGACATTTTTTACTTTATAGAGAGATACCACTTCAAACATGGATATTGTTAGAGCCATATACATTGGTCTGTTACTCTCCTTTAAAATCTTCCTTCATATATATATATATATTATGTGCAGGCGCTGGCCACGAGACACTAATTGTTTAAGGTTTGACAAAAAGAACAGGAGGTTCCTTCCCTGTGTTGCACTGAATGGTTAGAGGGGTAAACGCCAGACATATCAATGTGAATGTAAGTGTTCAATCTCATTGTATGGTAGATGGTTGAGATGTATCTTTATTGTAGGGATATAACATATACTGTACCAACATCATCTGTTTGCAATGGTCGCATATTGGATAAATAGAATTAGACTGTTCTCCTGTCTTTGTTTTGACATAGGACAGGACTGTTCTTTTTTTGCTCCTTTTTGACCTAGGAGGTATTAATCTCTATGTAACGGTTGCTCTACAGGTTGTGTAAATGTAAATGTATTTGAGCTTATATAGCGCACAGCTACCCGCAGTGGGTTTCCCGGCGCTTGCTTAGGGAACCCGTCCTGGTATTCCCCTGTGAGATAACCCCGGCAGGGTATCCACAAGGTGAAAGCCAGGCATCCCGCCGCGAGGGGCCGTTGTGGAGATTAAGCAAGCTATTGCCCAGAGTCGCAGAGTGTGAACCCGTGAGTCGAGAAGGCACCGGAGAGAGAATTATCGAGTCCGTGGAATTTTTATCCCAAGACCCGCCGAGGCGAGAATTGAAACCTGGTCCAGGGCCGATCTCAGCTTCCGGGTCTGCCGCCTCTAACCCCTGAGCCATACTTCTCCACGATATGGTTTGTTAATATGTCATTTTTAAATTGAACTTATCAATGCCATCCCTGGTTTTATGAGCAACCACATTGCAATGCACTATAAAATATATATAAAAACACTCAATATTGTTGAATTGTGTCATGCAGTGTACTTTGGTTTTTGTGATTTGGTAACGTTGTGTTATTTCACCTTCAGATATCAGACCAGAAATACCTAGAGATTATATGGTGGCTGACGCTAACTAGAAATTCTGTCAGAATATTAACTTTTGAGGCATGAAAATAAAATATTACTTTATGCAATATAAATGTAATGGGTACTTAGCGCTTATAGAACAGTCTTCCGTATGACGGTTACTCTTATCTTAAGGTAACTGTTCTATATGTAATTTGTGTAGCGCTCACTACAAACTCTAAAAATAAGAAGGTAGTCCTTTTAGTATGTCTCCTCCCGCTTTGTTTTTTAAACTACCTTGATTTACGTGTCAATACACTCTATCAAGAATGGTGGCTTTGACTTCCCTAATTTTTGACTTAGCAAAAGACATTCTAAAGTTCCGAGAAAAGAGTATAAGAATTCTTACTGTTCTTCATAATAATACATGATATGACAGGTGTTGCGTGCATGTTTTTAACCATTGTTAATTGTAAAGAAATGTATTTTGTTTTGTATTGTAATATGTATGTTTTTTGATACAAATTGCTTTCAGCCCTGAAGAAGTCACGGATGTGACGAAACGAGTTGGCAACAAGCAATTCTGTGAATTTTAACTGAGAACTTGAATAAAGGAAATTGAAAAATCTTCAATCAACTCTTTTGAAATTCTTACTTGTGGGAAGTTTCTGTCTGAATATCTATTATCACTGTAAAATATAGCGATTTGATCAATCAAATACTTGTGTGCAAACCTTGGTGCGGGTCAACTTTCTGTGATATATGTTTCAGTGGCTTTTAGTCACTTTCAGGGGGTGTATATGGGTCACATCCTCGACCGTGTCGCACAAGGAACCACATGCTAAATAGGCACTTACCAATAGTGAAAATCTGTGCTGGTCATTATAGCTCTGACCCTTGAGCGGTTTTGTGAGAAAATCTAATAGGGCCATGTACAATCCCTATTTAGCGAGTCGCAATTTTTTTGCGTGCGACTCAGTAAATAGGAATTGCAAGTCGCTATTAGGAAGGGGCATTCCAAGGGCGTCCCATCCTAATAGCGAGTCAAAGGCCTATGTAAGAAAGCTTTGCGAGCGGCTTTGTGATTGCAAAACACTCGCAATTTACCGCCCTCTTCAAGAGGGTGGTAAAGCACACACAAATAAGAAGGGGTTCCAAGGGGGCCCCTTCGCTTTTGCGAATGCAAGGGAAACTATTTTTTAAGGGGCAGGCAGTGGTCCCAGGGACCACTACCTGCCCTTAAAAAAATGAAACAGGGGGGCGTGGCCAAGATGGCGACCGGAGCAGACGTGCGTCTGTGAAGCTCCCGAGACTAGCCCTGGTTCCCGGCCCAAATCAGCACGAATCCTTTCCCCAATAACAGCCCCTTACAGCCCGGACTCAAGGGGCCACAGCGACCACCCTCATATCACCGAGGGACTGGTGACTGCTGCCTGGCAGCATGTCTCCCCCGGAGGGACCATACTCCCGCTAGAGCTGAAGGTCGCTGAGCACCGCGCCGCCCTGAGAGATAACGGGTCTCAGCGCGGAGTGGCGGCGAGAGCCGGGAGCGGCGGAGACACCGAGAGGCGGCACCCGCATCACGACAGGCGGAGGTGAGCGTGGGGGACGCACAGCCGGCCCGGGGTGTGGCGGCTCCCGGGAGCGCCAAAATCGAGGCCCCGGCTTCTGAGCCTACTCCTGCGGTGGTGCAGCAGCCGAAGCAACTGCTTGGAGGGAACTCCCGGGAGGCGGACGGGGGCCCCTCACAGCGCCTCATACAGCACAGACGGCCTGAGGGAAGGAGAGGAGGCCGGGCAAGCACAGCAGCTGAACCAGTGGTAGTGGGCCTACGCCGGAGCAGAAGCCTAGTCCCACGGGCCTGGGCTACTGGAGGAGCGACGGGAGTGGCGTAGCGCCGAGACCGGCCTGGGATCCAGTAAGGGATACACGGCCCCCAGGACGCGAACAAGACCCGCTGCATACCCCACCCAGACCTGTAGATACACTGTGGGGGGCCCGCCTCGCCTGGGCATAGACACACAGAAGCCCGCCACACCGGGAAGTAGATCGCCGCACTTCCAAGACCAAGGCCCAGCCCCCTTGAAGTACAAGCCCGGGATACTAGGGGCCAGTGGTAGCAGAAGGGAGCACAGAGAAGCAGCGGCAGCAGTGGGGTACCTGTACCGCCCCGAGGGCTCTGGAATGGAGATGGACATCTAGCCCTCAGACACAGTGCCGCGGAGGTGTAGCCGCGTCGGGGAGCGGTTGGCCGGGAGGCCGCGGCTACTGGTGAACGCGACCCTCGGGGGGAGGACCACGCAGCCAGAGTGGCCCTGAGGAGCGGCAGGGGTCAGCCCTCTCTGGGTGCACCTTGCCTAGTGCAGCAGCATTATCCATTTCGAGGGACTGCCACATTCCAGCATTCCTGGTGGCCGCCATTTCGCGCTCAGCCATGTTGGGGTCCCAGAGGCGAGGTGGTTGCACCATACCGGAGATGTTGGCGAAGGGACCCGCCAAGGGGGAGAAGAGCCCAGCAGGAGCAGCAGCGGCAGCTAAAGGCCCCATAGAACACGACGACAGGAGTACTCCAATCACCAAAGCCTTCATGGAGTCCCTCTTCAATTGGCTGAGTGAGGACTTCCAGACTTTGAAGCAGGATATGGCCGGTGAACATCAGGATCTGCGGCGAGAAGTGGACGGTCTGGGAGAGAGGGTAGCAGCAGTAGAGGACACTGAGCAGTCGCGCTGTGAGGAGATGGTACACTTGCAGCAGGAGGTGCTCCGACTGCAGGCACAAGAACTGGACTTACAGGCCCACGCGGAGGACCTTAAAAACCTCGCCCGGCACAATAACATAAGGGTCCGTGGCGTACCGTCCAAATCGGAGGGGGAAGATATCACTGGATACTTACAGGGCCTCTTCAGAGAAGTTTTGGGGGAAAGTGAGGACTTCGACATTCGCATTGACAGGGCTCACAGGGTGGGCCTTGCTCGCCGGGCATCCGCCCCCTCTCACCCTCTCCCCCGGACATTTTGGCGTTTCTCCCAGACTTCCCACTGAAGGAACGCATCATGAAGGAAGCACGCCTGAAGCAACCACTCTGTTACCAAGGACAACCAGTGGCCTTGTTTCAAGATCTCTCAGCAATCACCCTTCAGAAAAGGAGGACCTTCAAAATTGTCACGACGTTCCTGCAGGATAATGGGATTCCGTACTCTTGGGGCCATCCCTTTCGCCTTGTCTTCAAGTGGAATGGGGTTTTGCAGCAGCTCCGGTCCCTGAAGGACACATGTGCTCTTCTAGTAATAGATCTGGAGGAAGACCTTGCAGGCAGTTCCGACCTGATTGGCCCATCACAAGACAGATCATCCCGATCCACCGGAAGCGGATGGCAACGTGTAAGACGCAGGCAGTCAGCCAGGGGGGCCCAAAAGCCGGACCCCGCGACGGTAGCGCAGGAGCAAGCGGCTGCCATCCAGGAGGTATCCAGAGACACTGCAGCTCCTGAGTGAGACTTCTCTTCGAACCAAGTACAAGGGGAGGGGATTCCTCTTTTTATAGCTCTGCTTTTGCATCGGGTCTACCAGGGGCTGATGGCGGGCTGCGAAGGTTGCCGGTGCCACGTTTCCCATTACGGACTTCCTCCATGGGTCTGAACTAGGTTGTGACTGGTCCGGGTGGGAGTTGGGGAATGATGGAGAGGGAGGGGGTCGACAGGGGGGGGGGGGGGGGGCTGGGGAGGGGGTGGAAAGGGGGGGGGGAGGGAGTCGGGCCGGTCATCCAGTGCTCAATTCTTGTGTACATATTCTGGGTTGCACCTCAATATAGTCTAAAAGTCACCAGTTGGGAGGGTCCTCCCCCTCCCCTCACCTTGCGCCACTCACCGGGTGATACAGCCTCACTTCAATACCTCACACACCAGGATGCCTAACACCTTTAGGATACTGACTTTGAACATAAGGGGTCTCAACAGCCCTGTTAAGAGGCGGGCGATCCGCTCTTATTTGGAGAACACACACGCTGATATCTGCTTCCTCCAGGAGACGCACCTATTGGCCCGGGATTGCCACAGACTCTGCTCGCGAGCATTCCTGGTACAGCATTTCTCTTCCGGGTCCACCAAAACTGCTGGAGTAGCTCTCCTGGTGGCGTGACACTTCAAAGGGGAGGTCCTCCACAAAATTGCGGAGCTGAAGAGCAGGCTCCTAGCGTACCGCGTTGCCCTGGGGGGACTGACTTTCACAATAGGCTCCATATATTACCCCAATGATGGACAGGAGAAATTCCTACATACAGTCCTCACAGATATTACGGTGACCTCGGACAGACACATAATACTGGGCGGGGACCTGAACAACGTCTTTGACGCCACCCTTGATAGGTCTAACAAACGTACCTACCATGCCGGAAGCCTCTCTACTTCATGCAAAGGCAGGCTGCATGAACTTGACCTTCATGACCTATGGAGGCAGCACCACCCCGGAGAAAGGGAATACTCTTTTTATTCAGCGGCTCATAAGACGTACGCTCGCATTGATCACTTTTTGCTCACGAGTCCAGTGAGCTCTCTCACCACCTCGGTGGATATTGGAGTTATAGCGCTGTCAGATCACACGCCAGTCACCATGACAGTCACCACTCCACCACCTATCCCAGTCCCTAGAGTGTGGCGACTCCGCGACACGCTTTTACACAGGCAAGACGTGGTGAAACAGGTTCAGGCATCGATCCAGGATGTCCTATGTCACCATGCAAACGCGGATACCACACTGGCAACCCAATGGGCCGCCTTAAAAGCTGTCCTTTGAGGGGAATTCATTGCCAGCTCCTCAGCCGAAAACTGCCTGCGACAGGAAAAAAGAGAGGAGCTTAGCCTGAAAGTGCAAGAGCTCGAACATATGCACCAAAGGACGGGGGCCCTGAGAATTTGGAAACAACTTAAGGTAGCACGTGGTCACCTTGCAGCTCTAGACACGGACCGTGTGGAGTATGCGGCATTAAGGCTGAAACATGCCTACTACACTGGAGGAGATAGGCGCGGTCGCTTACTAGCTAATCGACTCAGAGTAGCGCGGCAACAGCAGATGGTGAAGGAAATAACCCACGCTGACAGATCTATAGTGACCGATGATGCGCACATTGCGGAGACATTTTGTGATTTTTATGCTGAGCTCTATAAGGGCACACCTCCGAATGTCACTGCAGCGGAACAATATTTAGACACAGTTATACTCCCGTCTCTCGGGCCGGAACAAAATATTGTTGTACCATGACGAATTTGGTATCTACGGACCGGTAATGATTAGAACGTTATCCCTGTGCATTTGCGTCACGATTGAGTGATGCTAACACCCTCAAATCGTAGTTACGTCCCGAACCCTCAGACTCCATTTTGTAAACGGCATCCATCTTAGGACTTGCCCTCATATAAGTCAATTGATTAAAGCCGAGTTTGATCTGAAAGGACACGTCCTCTGTAGCTGACTTCCTCATGACCTGGCCGAAGCTGCCTCCACCGCCTTCAGCCAAGCCTGTCTGGGCAGTTCCTCGCCCAGTGGCCGAACAAGATATCATCTAGGCACAACATGCCATAAACCATTCACTACATACAGACCATGTTTTCCATACACATACACCTGTCCATGCTTCTTGTTTATGACCCGTTTTATGATGGGAGGGTGCCCGACCTTACTGGTGTTACATCGATATCTGATGGGAATTCTGGATCTGGCCAAGTAATCCATCACAAACTGGACATCTGAAATATGTGCTGACCAGCATGACTTCGCTCTTTGTATTGTTACAAAAATATGTGTATAGCCATATCATAAACTCAAGAATTCTTGCCTACAGCTGTTATTTATGTATATAAGGGGAAGGCTGGTTCTGTAAAAACGAACAGTCTCCTGAGAACTTACGGCCCGTGCTGCCGTACTTCTAGGACACATGTTACTTGGTTGCAGCCAATAAAACTCGATCTCTGACTTCAACTAGAAGACTCTGTGTTTCTGTGGTCCATAACAGGGAGAACTCAGAGGTCCCCGGGTGTTACCCCTGGCACCACCGGGTCCCTAAAAACCCGGCACCTCAGTTGGCGCCCAACTCGGGGCGGTATCAAGCGGTGACGGTCCAAGCCAGATGTTCGTGAGGAGCTTCGTGTGAAAATTCCGGAGGACGGCCAGCCACTTCAGCGACCCCTGCATGTCGACGTGGTTCCGAAGGTCTTTGCTGCGAGGTTCCCCGCGTCCCGACGGCTACGAAGGACTGCTGCCCTGACTATCGCCCTGTTTTGGACCCAGTGATCCTTGGTAGAGCGAAACGATAGAAGAGTCTTCTAGTGACGTCACCGATCTTCAATATTCAGTTAAGTATAAGTGGAGCGTCTCCCAGTTCTTAGTTTGGTTCTTAGTTTTGGTATCCTAGAGATACAGTTTGTATTGGTTATTGGTTCTTGGTTCTTAGTTTGGTATCCCAGCGATACGGTTCGTATTGGTTCTTGCAAGCACCAAAAACCGAGGGATTCGTGTATTCACGATAATATCATAATTAGATAATCCCTTGAAGTTTGAAGCTAGACTAGTGAGCAAAGATGCCTGGTCTTAGCAGACTTGGAAACTTGTTTTGTCTTGGTTGTAGTAAGGACTCCCGATTAGAGGATTTGTGTCCGGTTCCTCCGATTGGAACTCCAACATATGAGTTATATATAAAGCACGGAGTAGGTCCTATCACGTATAATGAGGTATGGATAAAATACACCCGCAAGGATGGTGTTTTAAAATGGCCCCAATATGGTAGTTTCGACTCAGAAATATTAGACAACCTCGAGGTCAAACTGTTCAAGAAGAAAGCCCGGCCGGCGATGTTTGACTCTTTTCGCCTATGGCGCAAAGAAGCCAAACAGAAAGAAATAAAACTAGCAAAGAAAAATAAAAGAGGTATGCCGATGGTGCAAGCTGCCATCGCATACAGAGATAATGAGGAAGAGCAGGAAAGTGAACAAATGCTCAGAAGCAAGAAACTAGCAATAGATAAATGCTACCCGATGTTACCACATGGGGGACAAGACTCAAAGGGAACATCCGAGAAAGATCCATTAATGTCCCATTTATTGAACTCACCACCCCCATATACATCGAGTATTGTTGGTCCCCCAAGGCGTATTGTCATACCACGCCCTAGCGCACGAAAAGCAGCTCTTGCACAAGCACCAGCTCCTCTTCAGCTGGTTCCTACTTCTCCGGCGCAGCCTTCTCAAGGGCCGCCGCCTTTGCTACATACTCCATCTACTTCTATGACTTTGCCTACTGCTTCAACTACTCACTATGATACTACGTCTGCTACTGCCGCGACTTCCTCTGCTGTTGCCTCGACTTCCTCTTTACATCAGCCTGTCTTTTCCAGCGCATCTGCTCCGCCACAAGCTTCTCCTTCTGTCAGACAGAGAGTGACAAGTACTGTCACCGGTCTATTCTCACCCTTCTTTGGGTCGCCTAAAACGACCCCTAAGACAGAACGTAGACAGTTGCGTAGCCAACTACCAGACTACGAGGAAAGAGTGGTACTAAATGAGTTAGCACGCAAATGGGTTACTGACACTGCTAAATATGATGTTCAGTCCGTTATGGAAGTCTTCCGTCAGTGGGATGCACCCACTCAACGATACGTATTTGAAGAGATGTGCTTGTACCTCTGGGAAGATTTGCGAGACAACGACCCAAAACGCAGAAACTAGCCCGCATGCGATTCAAATTTTACGAAGGCATGATTATAGGTGCAGATGTCGAACGAGCAATAGATCTGCTGTTATCTTATAGGAGTACGGGAAATAGCTCTAGGTCGTTTGATGAGGATGATGTGTCAGATAGGAAAAAGGCGCGACAGTATCCCATGAGAGAGGTTCCTCCAGTATGGAGAGAAGGTGATGCGAATGCACAACCACCTGTTCCACCACACTTCCAGCGCGTATGGGTACATGTCCCCTGGAAAAGATCTGAAGTTTTAGCACTCAAACAGACACTACCTGATCCACGTAAAAACCCAGCAGGATATTATAAGGAGTAATCACAAACTGCCAGCTCGTGTGTAATGAATTTATCAGATATAGACATGTTGTTTGGGAATGTTGTTCCACATCCTTTATGGAGTAAAATTCGTCATGCAGATCATGATCAAGAACTAGGTGACTCATGGGCTAATATTACTGCTACAGATGCTAGACAAGTTGGTGGTTCTAAACCTGAGCCTTTAATAACAGATCTTCCCGGTAGAATTATCGCGTACATGAAAACGCTAATGCCTGAATTACGCGTAAATTGGGACAAGCTATCCGCATGCAAACAGAAGAAAGATGAGAATGTGTCCGACTTTTTCACGAGATTTGAGGAGACTTTCACTGATCATAGTGGTCAGGACATGGCTACCGAGGGTGGCCAAAGATTGTTTGTAGACAAATTTGTACATAATCTGCTTCCTGAATTGTGCAATAAATTGAAAGATTCAGAGAGTGCTTGGGCTGTTTCCACGTCAGCGCAGATTTTAGCCACAGCCCAGTACTACGAAAATAGACGCAAAGACGAGCTAGATAAGTCAGACAAGAAGACTAAAGAACTAAAGACTAAAGTTCTTCTCCAACAAGCCTATCCGCCTCGCACTCCTAGTCAGCCCAACTATCAGCAACCACAGCAGTATTCGAGAAACGCACAAGGAAACGAGTTTTCCCACCAGCGTTCTCCGTATGGCCCGAATCAATGTGCCTATTGCAAAGAAGAGGGTCATTTCAAAAGTAATTGCCAAGCTCTTGCACGACGTTTGAACGGTGTCTCCGGCGCAAGAGGTAGAGGTGTTCAACAGGCTCCCAGAGGTAGGGGTCGTGGAAATTTCCACCAGAACACCAATTCTTCCCGCCTCAGAATTCTATGAATAGCTTTGACCAACAGAATAATGCGTCCTCCAGGACAGCTCAGTACTATGCAGACGACTATTACGCAGAGAACGAGAATGAGGGTCATACTTGCTAGGACAGCCATGGACAGAGAGAGGGAGTTGTTTCAGTTCCAGTAGATCAGAATGGACCTTATGTTGAGGTGATTACATCCGGAGTATCAGAACCATTTCTGCTGGATACTGGTGCTACAAAAAGTTCCATTATGCACTCAAAACTTCCTGGCGCACCTTTGTCCGGCGAAATGAATGTTTCAGTAGGTTTCTCTGGCGCCCCTGTTAGGACCCCGATCTCCAGTCCCATGCCCCTTTCTGTTGGCCCATGCGAATTAGAAGCACCCCTCATTCTTACAACAGGTTGTGGCGAAAATTTGTTACGTTTGGATTTGTTGAAGAGATTATATGCTACTCTGTACTGTTCTCCTTCGGGAGTACAACTCACCCTTGGCAAGAAAGTGATTTCCCGATGTATTTGTCAAAAGAAAGAATCCCAACTGAATTGTCATCTCTTCCAGATGTACTTTGGGCGAATGGTTCTAATGATGTGGGTCATTTGGAGATAGCACCGTATGTGATAACATTAAAAACCAATGTTAGGTTGCCACGTATTCCCCAATATCGAATATCCAACGAATGTGAAAAGGCTCTGTTAGCGATCGTCTACGATCTAATTGCGAAAGATGTCATCGAAGAGACTTCAGGCAACATTTGTAACAGTCCTGTTTTGCCTATGTTAAAGCGTACCGATCCTTCACAGCCCCCTGTGTACCGATTTGTGATCGATCTAAGGGAAGTGAATAAGATCGTTGTACCGCAGTTTCCAGTCGTCCCCGACATTACTGCCTTACTGACAATGATTCCAGCTTCAGCCACGTGGTTCTCAGTGATCGATCTGAAGAATGCCTTCTTCAGCATCCCGATTGCCGAGGAGAGCAGAGATATTTTCGGCTTCAATTTAGGAGGACGAAGCTTCCGCTTTAAACGCGCTCCTCAGGGCTACTGTGAGAGTCCATCAATATTCAGTCAGGCTCTGAAAACACAACTCAATACGATTGTTTTACCTGGTGGCGCGACTCTGATTCAGTATGTAGACGATTTGCTGATCGCTGCAGATACTGAAGAGGTTTGCAAGCAAGCTACCTTGTCATTGTTGCGTCATCTATGCGACATGAAACATAAGGTCTCGCTTTCCAAATTGCAATTTTGCCGACAAGAAGTAACCTACTTAGGTCATATCTTGTCGAAGGAGGGAAGGAGACTGACCCCAGAAAGAATACAGGCAATTGCAGAATTGAGTGTCCCACGGACACAAAGGGAAGTGCGTGCCTTCTTGGGCATTACATCGTACTGTAGACAATGGATACCGAACTTCTCACTGTTGGCCAAACCCTTGCTGGCATTAATGCGTAAAGACACACCCAATCCTTTGCCTTGGTCTGAAGATTGTCAAGCGAGTTTCCATGAATTGCGCGATGCACTATGTTCGGCTCCTGTGTTGGGCAATCCCGACTACAGCAAGCCTTTTACATTATATGTCCACGAGAAGGAAGGTTGCGCATTATCAGTCTTGACGCAACGTTTTGGGGACAAGCAACGCCCATGTGCGTATTTCTCCGCGACTCTAGATCCTGTAGCCAAGGCATTACCAAGTTGCTTGAGGGCCACTGCTGCAGCGGCTGTCTGCATCCGACAGTCGGCTGGGTTAGTTATGAATAATACTCTGACCGTAATGGTCCCACATGCTGTAGATATCCTACTAAACAGAACAAGAACGCAACACCTAACTAGTGCTCGACTATCCAGCTATGAATTGACCCTGTTAGCAAATCACATTCACATAAAGAGGTGTGATACACTCAACCCTGCTACCTTATTACCAGTTCCAGCAGAGACAGATGGGGTCGACAACCATGATTGCTGTTTTAGGACAGAGGAAGAGACCAAAGGGAGAGTAGACTTACAGGACACTCCCCTCCCTGAATGTAATGATAACTTATGGGTTGATGGTTCATGTTTCAAGTTGCCGAATGGTGACACGACTGCAGCATATGCCGTGACAACATTACGCACGATCGTCGAGACAGCTCGCATTCCCCAGAATTCTGCACAAGCAGCGGAGTTAGTCGCACTCACAAGAGCATGTGTGTTGGCGAAAGGAAAACGAGTAAATGTGTACACTGATAGTCAGTACGCCTTTGGCGTAGCCCACAGTTTTTGGAAGATTGTGGCGTAAACGTGGGTTCCTGACATCACACGGTGTTAGAATTCAACACGGACAGCTAGTACACGACCTTCTCGAGTCACTGACCTTGCCCCTACAGGTTGCGATTGTGAAGTGTAGTGCGCATAGGAAAATCCGAGATGATGTTGGCCGAGGGAACGCATTTGCCGATGAGGTCGCGAAAGAGACTGCAAGGAACACAATGAGTCGGATGTATGTTGTAGGTCCTGCTAAATGGACCCCTGATGTGGGTATGTGTGAGGACACCATCGAAAGTGTGAAGTCTATACAAGCTGATGCTACCGAGAAAGAGGTGAATGAATGGAGAGAAAGCAAGGGCAGGTTAGACGTGAATGGTTGTTGGGTCGAACTGTCAGAACATCAGCGATGGTTGTTACCTGATGCTTATGTGCTCGCAGTGGTAACGATGGCCCATGGAATGGCACACATCAGTGTGAAAGGAATATGTAAGCTGTTGGCCCCAGTATGGCAGAATAGTGGTATCCCAAAATGTGCAGAGAATCTGGTCAGAAATTGTATGGTGTGTTTGAAGCACAATCCCGGTAGGGGAACCCCAACCCCAGCTGGTCATTTTGCGCCTCCAACGTACCCGTTCGAGGTCTTGCAACTCGATTTCATCCACCTGGAGAGGTGCAATAACCTAAAATATGTCCTTGTTGTCGTTTGCGCTTTCTCCAGGTGGGTAGAAGCGTACCCCCTTAAGAACAACACTGCATTGTCAACTGCCAAAGCCCTTGTCAAAGAATTCTTCTCCAGATTCGGCATGCCTAGACTTGTTTGGAGTGATAACGGAAGTGAATTTGTGGGACGAGTGATGAAGAGAGTGTGTGAGTGTCTAGGCATCCACCAAACATTTCACGCTGCGAATCATCCCCAATCGTCAGGATTGGTAGAGTGCTATAATGGCACATTAAAATTGAGACTGGCCAAGATTCAAGCCAGCACAGGTCTCAAGTGGCCAGACGCCCTGCCTTTAGCACTCCTGTCTACCAGGATGATTGTCCATTCTAGATTAGGACTTAGCCCTCATGAAATAGTGTTGGGCCGCCCAGCTAACATTTGGAGCGTGCCAAGGCCAAAGAAGCTAGACGAAATAGAGCACCCTGTACTGCTTGACTACTTGCACGAACTGACAACAAAATTGCGTGTTTTACACCAACAGGTTCACAGTTCCTCTCCGCCAGCCTCTGATGATCCAGGTCACTCCATTGAACCCGGCACCTGGGTGCTGGTGCGGAATTTTCAGCGCACGAATAACGAACAGCCCAGGTGGACCGGACCGTACCTCGTCCTTCTTTCCACAAGATCAGCCGTTCGGGTGGAAGGAAAGAAGAACTGGATCCACGGGACCCACTGTAAACGGGTCCCTCTGCCTCTTCCATATGACCAGTGGGTCCAGGACGGAATCGCTGACCCTGAGACCGAATCCGTACCTCGTTTTGTCCCCTTCAGCGATGCACGATTAAAGGGAACTGGTACCGACAAAGAGAGCGATTGTATCTTGCAAGGATCTGTGCCATCGTCGATGCAGTTGGACACTACAGAACCTGAAACATTGTTTGAAGATCACACCGTGCATGGAAAGGAACGATATAATCTGAGGCCGAGACCAAAGAACTGACATAATCGAATTTGTGCGATTTCCCCCCCTCTTTTTCCATGAACTATTTTTGATTCCACAGCTCTCTCGCCCAGGGAACTAGCTCATTTTTGATTTTCGAACCGCCATCCGGTTCTGCTGCTAGGGCCGCGGTTGAAGTCTGAGGAGTGCAGCCGGGGACGCCTTGGTCCACGGTTCTGGTCGATCTGAGGGAATTACCCCGGACCGGACAGAGCGCACATCTTGGCAGAAACAACCTCCCACCGCGGGCAGCAACCAGAGGATGGAGTTTCCGAGGGTTGAGAGACCTGCTAAACACATGACCTTTGAAAAGAAAATATGTGCTATAATGGCAAGAAGACGAACTCTAGTGTTAAGCATCTTAATGTTGTGTAGCATAATAATGTTTTTGACTGGTTTTGCTCTGTCCATCTTTCGAGTTCCATTCATACACAATACACAGCTCGCACCTCCTCCCACTGTTCACACACACTCCTTTCACCCTCTACCTGAACACGAGTCTGCCAGAAGACTAGAATTTGTAAATAACTCCTTTTTCCAGCTCCTACACCAGCACCAGTCTATTATGAACACATCGAATTGTTGGATATGTGGACTCATGCCACACACTGCAGATAAGGGCATCCCTTACTTTGTCCTACCATTCAGTTATTTCGGTTCCCTATGGGCTTTCCAGACTATGTTCCTGTATTCCCTTGAACCCTACGTTCGAGGGGAGAACTCAAACAATAAGGCACTAGTGGCAGGGATCCGAAATATGAGTAGAGATATTGACACGGTTAGAGCAACTCCCAAAGATGAGTTTACCCCATACAGCAGGTGGAACATCACCAAGTATGGGATTTCCTTGAGTGAGAGCCAGAAATCAAAGAAATCCTCCCCAGTCTGGATAGTACCCCACCGAGGCCACTTATGTCTGCAAGGTATTGGCAGGGATCCCAATGCGCAGTTGGGGAAGAGCACATGTACGGAAACATATGTGTTTGCCTCCCGAACTTCCCCTCCGTTCTTGGCGGCTAAAGGCACCTATTTCGTCTGCCATGACAAAGCCTACACATGGTTGCCCCCTGACTTCTCGGGCACATGTTTCATCTCGTTTCTGCTGCCACCCACCTACACGGCCGGGGCAGATTACCATCGGACAAGGACAGTTAGGGGTGTCGTGAGTCAAGACGACACTGCGGGTCAGGAGTTTGGAGACTTCGCAAAGGGTTTTCTGCCATTTTGGGGGCCTATGGTGAACAGCAGGAACATTCGACAATTGACGAGAATAGTTGAATCCGCCGTGACTGAAACGGCCGGTGCCCTTAACAACCTGACAGCTGAGCTTCAGTCGGACCGACTTATGACCCTTCAGAACAGGGTTGCCCTAGATGTCATACTTGCAGACCGTGGTGGTGTATGTAGAGTGATCCAGTCTAGTTGTTGCATTTTCATCCCCGATAATGCTCCGACAGTATATCAGGCCATCTCCAAGTTGCACAAAATCTCTGATTCCCTTCACTTAGAGAAAGGGGATTGGTCCTTGCTAGGGTGGTTCTGGGAACTGATCTCTGCCTGGGGATGGAAAACTCTGATCTTCATCGGGATGATCTTAGCCGTTCTGTTTATGTTCGGCCTGTTTGTGCAGTGCGCTCCTACAATATGTGGCCTCTGCGCCACTTCATGTGTAAGGAAGCCTGTGTCAAGGGACGAATTGAGCAACAGAATGATGCTACAGCAGCATCTCCATGAATTCATCAATACTGATTTGGACTCAGATTAGAGTGAGTTATTGCCTAATATGAGGGCAAAAGGAGGGTGGTACTGTAATTTCGGCGACTGCTGTAACACCGGCTCCGGGGTCCAACACCCGTGTTCAAAATATCGTCGTACCATGACGAATTTGGTATCTACGGACAGGTAATGATTAGAACGTTATTCCTGTGCATTTGCGTCACGATTGAGTGATGCTAACACCCTCAAATCGTAGTTTCCGTCCCGAACCCTCAGACTCCATTTTGTAAACGGCATCCATCTTAGGACTTGTCCTCATATAAGTCAATTGATTAAAGCCGAGTTTGATCTGAAAGGACACGTCCTCTGTAGCTGACTTCCTCATGACCTGGCCGAAGCTGCCTCCACCGCATTCAGCCAAGCCTGTCTGGGCAGTTCCTCGCCCAGTGGCCGAACAAGATATCATCTAGGCACAACATGCCATAAACCATTCACTACATACAGACCATGTTTTCCATACACATACACCTGTCCATGCTTCTTGTTTATGACCCGTTTTATGATGGGAGGGTGCCCGACCTTACTGGTGTTACATCGATATCTGATGGGAATTCTAGATCTGGCCAAGTAATCCATCACAAACTGGACATCTGAAATATGTGCTGACCAGCATGACTTCGCTCTTTGTATTGTTACAAAAATATGTGTATAGCCATATCATAAACTCAAGAATTCTTGCCTACAGCTGTTATTTATGTATATAAGGGGAAGGCTGGTTCTGTAAAAACGAACAGTCTCCTGAGAACTTACGGCCCGTGCTGCCGTACTTCTAGGACACATGTTACTTGGTGGCAGCCAATAAAACTCGATCTCTGACTTCAACTAGAAGACTCCGTGTTTCTGTGGTCCATAACAGGGAGAACTCAGAGGTCCCCGGGTGTTACCCCTGGCACCACCGGGTCCCTAAAAACCCGGCACCTCACCGGGTCCACCAAAACTGCTGGAGTAGCTCTCCTGGTGGCGCGACACTTCAAAGGGGAGGTCCTCCACAAAATTGCGGAGCTGAAGAGCAGGCTCCTAGCGTACCGCGTTGCCCTGGGGGGACTGACTTTCACAATAGGCTCCATATATTACCCCAATGATGGACAGGAGAAATTCCTACATACAGTCCTCACAGATATTACGGTGACCTCGGACAGACACATAATACTGGACGGGGACCTGAACAACGTCTTTGACGCCACCCTTGATAGGTCTAACCAACGTACCTACCATGCCGGAAGCCTCTCTACTTCATGCAAAGGCAGGCTGCATGAACTTGACCTTCATGACCTATGGAGGCAGCACCACCCCGGAGAAAGGGAATACTCTTTTTATTCAGCGGCTCATAAGACGTACGCTCGCATTGATCACTTTTTGGTCACGAGTCCAGTGAGCTCTCTCACCACCTCGGTGGATATGGGAGTTATAGCGCTGTCAGATCACGCGCCAGTCACCATGACAGTCACCGCTCCACCACCTATCCCAGTCCCTAGAGTGTGGCGACTCCGCGACACGCTTTTACACAGGCAAGACGTGGTGAAACAGGTTCAGGCATCGATCCAGGATGTCCTATGTCACAATGCAAACGCGGATACCACACTGGCAACCCAATGGGCCGCCTTAAAAGCTGTCCTTTGAGGGGAATTCATTGCCAGCTCCTCAGCCGAAAACTGCCTGCGACAGGAAAAAAGAGAGGAGCTTAGCCTGAAAGTGCAAGAGCTCGAACATATGCACCAAAGGACGGGGGCCCTGAGAATTTGGAAACAACTTAAGGTAGCACGTGGTCACCTTGCAGCTCTAGACACGGACCGTGTGGAGTATGCGGCATTAAGGCTGAAACATGCCTACTACACTGGAGGAGATAGGCGCGGTCGCTTACTAGCTAATCGACTCAGAGTAGCGCGGCAACAGCAGATGGTGAAGGAAATAACCCACGCTGACGGATCTATAGTGACCGATGATGCGCACATTGCGGAGACATTTTGTGATTTTTATGCTGAGCTCTATAAGGGCACACCTCCGAATGTCACTGCAGCGGAACAATATTTAGACACAGTTATACTCCCGTCTCTCGCGCCGGAACAGACAGCTTGGCTGGAGAGGGACATTTGCGTCGAGGAAGTAATCGCAGCTATTGGGCGTCTGAAGGCAGGGAAAGCGCCTGGACCAGACGGCTATTCCTCTTCATTCAACAAAACTTTCTGCACCACCCTAGCACCGTTGCTCACCCGCCTATTTAATTCGTTCGCTACGCCAGGAGCTACCCCACCAGATCTCCTGCGTGCCTCCATATCGGTCATCCCGAAACCGGGAAAAGACAGAGCTAAATGCGGTGCATATTGGCTGATTTCCCTCCTTAATGTAGACCTTAAGCTGTACACTAGCATCCTTGCGACGCGTCTTGCTGCCCATTTGCCGGGCCTGGTGGACCCCGATCAGGCGAGGTTTGTACCTGATCGGCAGACGGTGGACAACACGAAGAGGGTAGTTCACCTAATTGAGAAAGTCTCCCTCATACCTGGGGAACACATGATACTAGCAGTCGACGCTGAGAAAGCGTTCGACCGTGTTCACTGGCCTTATCTGGACATGGTATTGTAAAGAATCGGGATAGGGGAAAAATTTCGGACACCGATTTTCAACTGCTACAGAGCTCCCACTGCAGTGGTGAGAGTCGGCCGCGTTTCCAATTGAGAGGGGTAAGAGGCAGGTGTGCCCGTTGTCACCACTCCTATTCGCCCTATATATGGAGTCCCTCGCACACAGGATTTGGCAGCGTCAAGATGCTATCGGCGTGAAATTCGGTGGCGACCTCCACACCATTAGTCTATATGCGGACGACGTCCTACTTACTCTGGACCATCCGCGTACGGCGCTTCCCGCTTGCGTTGCTGTATTGGAGTCATTTGCCGGGGTGTCTGGATTCAAGATGAACACGGAAAAGTCGATAGCACTGGACCTGTCCCTCAGGGCTCCGACACGGGCTTACCTACAAGACCTTCTCCCGGTTCAATGGGCCGCTGATACAGTCCCGTATTTGGAATACAGCTCGCTCCGACTCTCACCAGAATGACCACTGCCAATTACACTACACTGCGTAGCCCCATCCGGGGAGAGATAGACAGATGGAGACATCTCCCCCTGTCATGGTTGGGCCGTATAGCGGCAGTCAAGATGACCGTATTGCCGCAAATTTTATCTCTCTTCCGTGCCCTTCCGCTCCGGCCCCCCGAGGGCTGGATAAAGCAAACCCAATCAATTTATTTGGCAAGGTCGGAAACCCAGACTGAAGAGATCACTCGCCACCCTGGTCCCAGAGGCGGGAGGATTAGGTATTCCTGATCTGCACAAATATTTCCAAGCGACACAATTACGCTACTTGGTGGAATGGAGTAGGTTGGAGTCCGACAAGCATTGGCTCTTTCAAGACCAAGCG
Source organism: Lissotriton vulgaris (assembly GCF_964263255.1). Lineage (NCBI taxonomy): Eukaryota > Metazoa > Chordata > Amphibia > Caudata > Salamandridae > Lissotriton > Lissotriton vulgaris. The sequence goes on from NC_141699.1 coordinate 170,362,825, forward strand.
CCCACTGGCAGGAGATCCCATTTCTGCCACGGGCTCATAGACCGCCTAACCTCTATGCTTCCTACATAAGGAGGGTCCCTCTGGAGGTCTGGGATGCTAATAATGCCCTTCACGCCCTGACCGCGTTCCCTTCCCCGCTCACACCCCTGGTAGACAACCCGGACTTTACCCCTGGCATGATCAAGGGGGCATTTACACACTGGAGGCCAGCAGGTAGCCGCTTCCTGTACCATGTATACGGCCAGGATGGAGTGCTCCCTTTCCAGCTCTTTAAGCAGGAATATAACTTCACTGAATCGGAACGAATGAGATATATGCAGGTTCGACATTGGGCGCTGCAGCCGCAAGTCCAAGAATCGGCTGATAGGCGGTTCACTCAGTATGAGCGCTGGCTTCTCTCACGCACATCTAACTCTAAACTCATCTCAGGCCTCAATAAATTGATTCAGATGCCGCCCACTCACATCTACAACCCGGGCAGGGCACGATGGGAGAAAGAACTGGGTAGATCCCTAAGCCATAAAGAGTGGGAGAACATCGCATACAGAGCACGTCACTCAGCATACCACATGGGGCTCACTGAGACGTTTACAAAAATATCCACATACTGGTACTACACCCCTGAGAGACTTTTCGAAATGGACCCTTCAAGGGACAAACTCTGCTGGAGGGGGTGTGGGCAAATCGGAATCTTGATACACATCTTGTGGGACTGCCCACTCATCCAATAGTACTGGACACATATATTAGACGAGGTAGACACACACTTTCAGACAGAAATACCCCGATTCCTGGCCTATGTACTGTTAGGCCTCCCTAATGGATTAACCTACCCACAACACTCACGTAGGGGCCGCCAAATGGCCATAGCCCTGGGATCAGCGCTGTAAAATATCCTCACACTACGGCTGGCTCCACAGGATGTGGTATGTGTTGGGTATGGAAAAGCTGTCCCTTACTGCTGCAGCAAAGAGAGACCAATTCGAGGAGCTCTGGCAACCTTTTACAGCTCTGTTGCTAATGGAATTCACAGAGATAACCTGTCCCCGTTATCTCAGACTATTACGCCTTACAGCGCCCGCAGCTAAAGACTCTTGTGGCGCTTGAGTCAGAGGGAGTGCGAGATCGACGTGAAGGAGCTGCAAATGGAATGTGGGGAGCACTGGACGGGGAGGAAAGGGGCGGGGGGTGTCGGGAGAGGTGGGGTGGGCTACTGTTGGGGGGGGGGAGGGTTCTTCCTTCTGGGCTTTAGCTCTGCAGTTTTCTTGGTTCAATGCCTTTTCTTTCACGACAGGATGGACATTACCGCTATTTCGCATAATCCTTTGTGTTTCAAGGCCCGGTTGTGGGCCAGCATGTGTAAGTGGCATGACTATAATGTGCACTGTATGGCGCTACGTTATCCTTCAATAAAAAGATTTAAACCTAAAAAAATGAAACAGAAAAGTTTAATTTTTCTTTTTTTTTTAATGCATACCGTTTTCTTTTAAGGAAAACAGGCTGCATTTTATTTTAAAAACTGCTTTATTTAAAAGCAGTCCCAGAAATGGAGGTCTGTTGAGCCCAGCAGGCCACCATTCCTGGGAGGGCCAGCCATTCCTAATTGGGTCACAAATTGCGAGGGCCTCATTAATATGCACGAAGAATGTAATTTGCAACCCCATTAGGAATCGGCAACAGTGTTTCAGACACTGTTGTACATGGCATTTAGCTACTCATAAATTGCTACTCGCAACTAAGCGCAATTTGCGAGTCGCTAAATGACATTGTCATACAGCTGGCCCCAAGTGCTTTAATTAGTGCTAGACTAGCTAAAAAGGAGGAAATACATTTTATACATGCTGGACATCTTTCAGACTACTCGCATGTTCCCTGGCTTTCATGATAGGACACGTAATAATTCTGAATAAAGGGTAAATATTAATAGGACAACACTCAAGGAAGACACTTCAATCACAAGTTATACACTAGATTAGTATTTTTTTACATAAACCTAATTTCTTGACAGACTGGAAATCCATTTATTTGAACGTGATAAATGCATTTTTAAGAGTGGACAATAAGGAATTAAAAGTTATTTAACTGATGAAATAATATGTGTAAATCATTTCAGTACATTAATAATCACATAACACAGATATCCAATATGCGTGTTCGTTTGAAGAAATTAGCAGTGGTTCAAAGTGCAGTTTAGGTCAACTCCTTTATATGCCCATTCTTCATATAAAATTGAATTGGTTGTAGCCAAAGATACCATCTATCATGAAAGCCACGGTCTTGTGGAACTTCTTCAGGGCTACAAAATGTACATCAACAGATACTTAGTATGTTTATGCAAAGAAAAACAATTATGTACAAGTCACATATAGACAATTGTATCACCAACACAAAATGTCAGGTAAGAATCAACCAAAAGCTTTCAAGAAATGTGTTAGCCTTCATGATAGATGCTATCTTTGGCTTCAATCAATTCACTTTTATTTGTAAAATTGAAAAATAAATGTAGTAGATTGCATGTTACCTCTGTTATTACCCACTGTGATGCATGACACGTAATTTGCTTTAAATGAATAAGAAGGTATTGTTGAAAACCTACTTTGGCCTTATAGATTGTTACTCTTTGGGACTCAATAAATGGTCAAGAAGAGCCAGAGACAAGAAAGCACTACTTTTACATTCCCTACAGTTTATATTCAATTCCAACCAAGATGTCCAGAACAATGCTACGGTTGACAGCTTCTTCAACTTGATTTTCCAATAGCCTTACAAAGTCCCTTGCCTACTTTTCTGAACAATCATGGTGGCGGATTATGAGGTTTTGTTCTCTGGGTTAGGACCTCCTCTTTCATGTGTTGCAAAATTAATCATGGTATCCAACAAACGGAGAAGTAGATACGTTCTGGTTAAAATACTGGCTTCTAGGTGGTCCTTAAAATGCATATTTTTAACAAAGTTGCTTAAATTCTTGCTTTAGAGACTATCAATGCAGGTATGCAGTGGTAATTTTATAGCGTGAACCTAAATAGGAAGCAATAGAGCACTGTACACTATTTGGACCGGATGGGAAAGAATCAATAAGATTGAGTTTGTCAAGTGAGGATTCACACCTCTCTCTGGTAGGAGGATTCTTATGGGGGAACGGCAGACGGCTCTGGCCACAATGATGCGACGCGACCGCAAGCTGAGGGAGGATGAGCGGTTCCAGACTTCGAACTATATTATTTGGCAGCCCAACTGCAACGGTTTACCTAGGCAGTGGCGAGGGAGTTTAGGGGCCCGATGGGTCCGTGGATTCAGAGTCACGTATTGTTTATTGTACTTCAACAGCGACTGCACCTTGGGTCACCAACTCATGAAGAGCGGACGCTGAGGCTGTGTTCGATCCAGAGCCAACGTAGAGGAGAGAGTGTTCGACCATGCGCCCCGGAGATTCCCTTGGGTATGAGCTCTTCTCTTCCACATAGGAGATTCTTGAGACGACATGGGCCAGGACAGTTGAGAGAGCGTGGAAGAGCACGCGCAATGCTAGGTTCCAGCTGATCCACTTCTATATAAAACATAGGGCGTACTTAACTCCGGCCAAGATAAACAGGTATTTTAAAGTGGATACAGCCCAATGACCGCGTTGCAACCTAGAAGGGGCGGAGTTTCACCATATGATGTGGAGTTGCACGCAGTTGGAAACGTATTGGGAGGACGTGGGTGGCATGCTCTGTGATACTACGGACAGGCACATAGAACCGGACATGGGTACGTGTATATTGCACTGGTTTCCCCAAACATCTAGGACAAAAGTCACGAGTAAGTTCTTGGACTTAGGGTTGTTGCAAGCCAAGAAGGATCTAACGACGCATTGGAAATCCAGGTGAGGGCCCAGCAATGCACGATGGAAGGCAGAATTCATTAAATGGGCAACCAGTGAGAGCACAGATCGGTTTCAGCAAGCTAAGAGGACTAACAATGATAGAGCGTTAGAAACTGCAAAGGCGTGGGAGGCTTTATCTGTATCACTACAGATTCTTGAAACAGAGTCAGTTGGATACTCGTTGCTGGACATGCCAATGCGAACACCCCGAGCTGATGGATCATAGAGGGGTTCCTGACATTTCCAGGTGGCGCTGCTGTAGAAATGGGAACATAATAAGCCGGTCTGGGTAGTCCGGAGGCTGAAGAGTTACACGAACCTGGAATAATATAGAATATTGTCTATTTCAATGTGTGCAAGAAGGACACACCGTTGGCAAGGGTTGGGGAGGGACATAGGAGCAGGATTGGCTTATATATATATATATATATATATATATATATATATATATTGATCAGTTAATCAGACAGATCATCGAGACATGGGATGATGGTGATCAGAAAATGAATATGGATGCGAATATTTAAATCATACAGAGGAGGGGAAAGGAGAAGTGGATATAAGGTTGCGGAGCAGATGGCCAGATGTTAAAAAGATATACCGAGGTTACACTGTCATGATCTGTACTGAATCACATTATTGTACTGTAAGGCACCAAATATTTACTGTTGGGAAAAAAAATCAAAAACTTGGATTACACACATTAAATTCATACAGTATCTAATGCATTTTAGGCAGAGGGATAATAAGTGATTTGCCCAGAATTATATGATGTAGAGTCAAAGCTGGGTCCCCAGGTTCCAAAGTTGGCAGGTCTAGCCGCTAGGCCACATCACCTTCCCTCATCTTATTCAAATATAAACACAATAATGAAATGGATTCAGAAGAGATACGAACAGACGTGGTTGGCCTTTGAAATTTAACAATGGCTCAAATCTCTTAGAACCATGATGTTAAGGACATAAGGGGCAGGGAGAACACTAATAACTATTTTGAAACCTCAAAAGAAATGGTTTCCAGGCAACCATCAATTATCAGTCACTGCTCAGAAAGGGCCCCAATATAACTCACAAAATATTTCCTTTAGAGCAGTGGTTCTTTACCTGTGGTCCAGGGACACCTGTGAGTCTGTTATGCATACTCACGGAGTCTGAGTACTGCTTATAAAATTCAATTCAAATTAAATGATTAGTAAAGTGTATAAAAATAAAGAAGTAAACTGTAAAACTGAAATTTATAAAATATTCTGGAAATGCGGAGAAATTTGAAAATGGAGACTAAACAAAGTGGGTATCATCAAATGTATTCCTAGGAGCAGTACACGTATCAAGCAAAATATAGCATAGACAATTACATTTAGAAAACCACCAACCTTCACATTAGGTTAAGAATCACTGCAGAACCACTGCCATAATAATTTTCAGTTATGAGTGTATATGCTTCAAGCAAATAATTCAATAACATTTTACAAAGGTGCCCTAATAGTTTGAAGAGTATGCCTTCTTTTTTTTGCAGTAACTAATAAGTTATAATGAATCCCAGTGTCAACACAAACAGCAAAATTGTAAGTTAGGCTACAAGCTGGAAAAACTAGATGTAAGGATCGCCTCCACATGGCTCATGAGAGAATATACTTCTCGTACCTCCCTGCCCAATACACACATACAGGTATAAAGCTGGCTGTCATGTGCATCATAGTAATTGGCTTCATGACCATCCACCACAAAATTGCTTCTGACCACAACTCAGTAAAAACCAGTGTTGACCATTCTTTTGGGAAGAAAACATACATGCACATTCTGAAATAAATAAAAGTGCTAATATGTGGTGGTTGGAGTATAGGGATCACAAGATTGCAGAAATGTGTCTGCAAAGACAGGAGAGGCAGATAACAGGACACACACTTACCAGCATCTGGGTATAAAAACGAAGGAGATGCTCACAGTGCCGCTGGCTGGTACTTTTCGATTTTCAAAGCCACTTTTGAAGCTTGAGGATCAGGTCGATCCATGTACCCTGACATGCTAAAGGAAGATGCCATAAATTCATAATGCATCTTCATTAGCATTTACGGTGGCTGGGGAGTTGGGTTTGATCTGTTAAATGCTCATGACAGGCGGAGCTTGTGGAACAATAGTTTTCTTGTAACACAGGCACTGTGGAGTACAGTGACAAAAAAAAGAGACAATATGTCTATCTATGGATTTAGGAAACTCTTTCTATAAAACATTTTGTTGCCATGTTATTAAAATAAAACTGCATCATCATGCGTAGCCAATCCATAGCTACATACTAAAATTGTTATCACAAAGGTCACCTTAAATATTAGACAATTCCCATCCACAAAAGTGCTTGACTGGTAGCAGTACTACTCCACATCCTTCCTATAGTTCATCCACACCACCAGATTTCCTGGAGGTTTGCAGAGATCACCAGGCCTCATAGATCAATTTCTCCACGATCCTGCAGTAATCTAAACCAGTCTCCTACTTTGCCCAGGCCAGTTCTCTGGGGTTTCTTTAGTGGAGTTCAATATTACTTTCTGCAATCACTAGGCCTAACCCTACAAAAGTATGCAAGAGTCTCGTAGTCTTAACAGCCTTAAGGACATTGAGTAGTGCTATCTGAGAGGTCACATTTATTGTGCCACCACAACAGAAAGAGTTGCTGCAATCACTCCCCAGAATTCAGTAGTGCCATACAGTGTGCAAAAAATCACACTCTTCAGTCTTGCATCTCAGACAAATAGGAGAGGATTATAGCTGGAAATGCTATAGTTGATGTCCGACAAGGCAGATGTGGTGTAAACAGTGAAAATATATAGGTCTCTATCAAGCAGTTGTGGATATTTACTGGGGGCCATATTCACTGTAATGTTATCCAGTTATTGCAAAGGAGTAAACTTAGCCTCTAGTTAACTGAATTCTGTTGCAGATAGATATTGCAATAACGTGTGGCGCGGCTGCAAGTATTTTAAGAACTGGGAAGAGAGGAGCCCAAATACCTCTTATACGTCTGCAAAAGATTTCATGAACTTACTTGCAGGTTTTAGAGTGGAGCTTCCCTGCAAGTCCAATTCCTTGAACCTACCCTGAGCCATGATCTGGGGCGGTTTAGTGCCTACCCACAGAGGAGCTGTCCGAGTTGGTGTCCTGGTGCATCCCATCAGGTGCAAAGAGTCTATATAGTCTGATAGTACTACCTTAAGGTTGCTCCTGCTAGCTTGACAGTATTAGAGTATTTCCGCCAAACTTCAATCACAGCCAAAAGTCGATTTCTAGCACTTGGACACAGACATTCTAGGCATCCGGTTGTTCCATATAAATGACCTGAGAATGGAGGTTAGTCATGAAAAAAAATATGGGAGGCTTCTAGGGGAGGCTTTGCAAAACATACAGGAACTGCAGTTGGTCCCGAGTTGGGTGGTCTGCCAGGCAACACCAGGAGTTCATTGGTGTATAGAAATATGGGCTCATGCGACCATGCGACTAAGTGTGACCAATATCCTGTGACAGCATTTAGCCCTCGATTTTCTCTGCCAGTGCCTCCATAGGGCAAAGTACATAGGTGGCTTTCATTGAAGGTGCCTCAACTGATATTGAAGGGTGCAGAGAGAAGCCATTTTTTGCATGATCACCTCAAAGTTTTGGACTGATGCTGCTGGTTTTTAGATTCCATGAGTAATGTGACGTAAGGTGAATGTGTACAGCGGTGCTTGTCTCCCGTGAGGGTATCCAGGAGCACAGTGGCTTGCTCACCAGACCTCAGTGCCAGAGCTGCATCCACCCTAGCAGGATAGTGTGAGAAAGTACCATCTTTCTTCCATTGGTATGCTCCCACTTTTTGCTGAACTGCTGATGTGCTTTGACTGGGTGTGCCCTGGGCTCCTGCCAACAAGGTACCCAGGGCCTGTGTTCCTTCCCTAAAGCTGTATAAGGGCTGCAGCACTTATTGTGCCACTCTTAGGGGCCCTGTATCCTGACAACCACACACTGCCTTTGCAGGCTGAGGGTCTAGGTACAGAACTAAACAGAGAGTCGACATGGCACACATCCCTGTGTGCCATGCCCACAGAACCCACTGCCCTGGCATACTTCCGTCACCCCTCTAGCTGGGTGCCCTATGCCAGTGGTGTGGGCACAGGTGCATGAGCCCTGTGCCCCTACAAGTTCCCTTGTTCACGAGTGTTGGTGCGAAATAACAGTACATTTAAATGTAAATCATGTGACCTGTGGGTTACATAAACATAAACAACAGACTACTTGGTCTCAAAAAATATCTGGAGCTATGAGCACATTCCAAATGTTGCAGCAGGCTACATCAAATTCAACAATTGTATCAAATAAACAAAGTATATTTACATTAAACATTTAGGCTGTTACAAAATCGTATTTAGTGTTATTATCAAACATTAACAAAAATGTTGCCAGGGACGAGATTCGAACCTCCAGCTTCAGGACATGCAAGCGTGCGGTGCACTAGTGGTTTAGACTGCTATCCAATTCTAGCTTCCAGAGTCTGTAGGGCTACTAGGCTCGTGCGAGCGTGCACGATTGACAAAAAAGGTACTCACTCAGGCGGCGATTTTGCTCATACCAACAGCTTTATTTTGCTTGTCTCGTCATTAACCCAATATATATATATATATATATTCACTGAAAAAAACATAGGTTATAGACCATATATAGTTAGGAATTAGCATTTACAAAACCTTGAAAATTCACTGAAAAAACCATAGGTTATAGACCATATATAGTTAGGAATTCGCATTTACAAAACCTTATTTTACTCACACAAAACCATTGAAATTCCATATATAGTTAGTTGCACTAACTATATATCGCGCACCCGCAATCCACTGCTGATGATGTCACATATTACATCATTCATGACATGGTCAGTGACATCACTGATGACATCACTTTTGTAAATGCTAATTCCTAACTATATATGGTCTATAACCTATGGTTTTTTCAGTGGATTTTCAAGGTTTTGTAAATGCTAATTCCTAACTATATATGGTCTATAGCCTATGGTTTTTTCAGTGAATATATATATATACATACATATATAAACATATATCATCTGTATATCTATATAAATACAAACATAAATGCATGCATACATATACTTATATGCATACAGATGCATGTTATTTACATGAAAGTTGAAAAAACACTAATAAAAGCAAAGCTAAAAAGCCACCTCATTACAAACAGAATGGCTTTAACTTAAACGAGGGCGAGATCTATTGCATTTTCAATGCTTGTTTACTTTGGTTCCATCAAGAAGGCATTCAGATGTGTCACACATTTGCCATAAATTCTGAATGTTAGCACTCTAGTTGCACATTAGATCTCTGTAGTAAAGCTACTGCTCACCAGGGACGTCTGCTGCTGGTATTCAAAGTGCATGTTTCAGTCTGCATGTCAGAATTTTTTTAATGAAATAGAAGAGGATTTGAGAAGTCACTCAAAATGATCCCTAGTTTTTCTTTCTGAAGCACTAATCATACTTTCTATGGCAAAATTAACCCCCTCATGTTGTTCCTTTTTAAATTGAGTGTTTTCAGACTTACCACTTCATTCCAATCAAGATGGCTTCTGGTGTGCCATACTTTTGTCATAAGTAAGACTGTTAGCGCTCTAGTTGTTCTTTAGAACACTCTGGGACATTCTGTCATTGGGCTATACTTGGGGTACATCTGGGTGATATTTGGGCTACATTTAGGCTCTTTTGTCTCTGGTGGCCATCTTGGGAGACTGTATGTCAGAATTTTTTAATGAAATTGAAGAGGGTTTGAGAAGTCACTCAAAATGTGCCCTAATTTTTCTTTCTGCAGCACTAATCATAATTCATATGGCAAAATATACCCCCTCATTTTGTTCCTTTTTAAATTAAATGTTTTAAGAGTTACCACTTTATTCCAATCAAGATGGCTTCAGGTGTGCCATACCTTTGTAATAAGTAGGACTGTTAGCGCTCTAGTTGTTCTTTAGAACACTCTGGGACATTCTGTCATTGGGCTATAATTGGGCTACATCTGGGTGATATTTGGGCTACATTTGGGCTCTTTTGTCTCTGGTGGCCATTTTGGGAGACTGCATGTCAGAATTTTTTAATGAAATAGAAGAGGATTTGAAAAGTCACTCAAAATGTGCCCTAATTTTTCTTTCTGCAGCACTAATAATACCTTCTATTGCATAATATACCCCCTCATTTTGTTCCTTTTTAAATTAAATGTTTTAAGAGTTACCACTTTATTCCCATCACGATGGCTCCAGGTGTGCTATACCTTTGTAATAAGTAGGACTGTTAGCGCTCTAGTTGTTCTTTAGAACACTCTGGGACATTCTGTCATTGGGCTATACTTGGGCTACATCTGGGTGATATTTGGGCTACATTTGGGCTCTTTTGTCTCTGGTGGCCATTTTGGGAGACTGCATGTCAGAATGTTTTAATGAAATAGAAAAGGATTTGAAAAGGCACTCAAAATGTGCCCTAATTTTTCATTCTGCAGCACTAATCATACTTTCTATGGCAAAATATACCCCCTCATGTTGTTTCTTTTTAAATTAAATGTTTTAAGAGTTACCACTTTATTCCAATCAAGATGGCTTCAGGTGTGCCATACCTTTGTAATAAGTAGGACTGTTAGCGCTCTAGTTGTTCTTTAGAACACTCTGGGACATTCTGGCATTGGGCTATACTTGGGCTACATCTGGGTGATATTTGGGCTACATTTGGGCTCTTTTGTCTCTGGTGGCCATTTTGGGAGACTGCATGTCAGAATGTTTTAATGAAATAGAAAAGGATTTGAGAAGTCACTCAAAATGTGCCCTAATTTTTCATTCTGCAGCACTAATCATACTTTCTATGGCAAAATATACCCCCTCATGTTGTTTCTTTTTAAATTAAATGTTTTAAGAGTTACCACTTTATTCCAATCAAGATGGCTTCAGGTGTGCCATATCTTTGTAATAAGTAGGACTGTTAGCGCTCTAGTTGTTCTTTAGAACACTCTAGGAGGCTGCAGTAGAACACAAAGGAATCAACTGACAGTCTCTGTCCTTGTTGGATGTACATATTTTACTGAGAATGTCAGACTTCATTTTCACATGACTGAGAAAGATAATGTGAATTTACAGAAAATATGCTTTCAGTTTAGCTTATAGATCCCCTTCCAAACCACTGTGAGAAAATCATGAGATATTAGTTTTCTTTCAAACAATATTCATGATATCACAGCAGAAGGTTTTTTCACATGGTAAAATCACCTTAGAACCCACCACAATTCCTAAAACGAGTATGGTACCATCAACAAATGATTTATAATGTAACTAAAGTCCTAAAACCCTCTATTAACTACAATGCTTTTTAACGAGGTGCTATCATGTATATTGGTCCCAAGATGGCTGCCAACACTTCTTGGATGAAGTGCTGACAGCCAATCAGATCAGATGTGTGGTTAGGCTCCGCCCAGATATATATCTTTTTTTGAACCTAAATTACTCAAAATCCACTGGAGCACATATATTGAGACCTAGCAAAGGCACATCGGGCTAACAGTCCCTACAATTTTGCCAAGTTTCGTGCAAATCCATTCAGCCGTTCGAGCTAAAAGTGAGGCCAACCGCCCTATGGAAATTAACATGGGAAAAACGCGTTTTGGGACCCCCCTTTTTTCTCGGCCCCCCCTTGATGAAACCCCCCCAAATTGTCAGGGGCTGCTCAGAAACAAAATGTTCCATTTTCCTGAAAATGTCAGCCAATTCAGTCCACAAACGCCAAAGTTATTAGACATAGGATTTTTTCTCTATGGGATTTTTGAAAATTCTAACTATATATACCTACTGGCGACCGCCAGTAGGTAATATATATATATATATATATATATACATACACACACACAGAGTAAGAAAGAAAACCAGACTGCATTGCAATACTTCCATATCTATAAATATATATCTTTATCTATCTACAGATATAGTCATACAAATAGGGATTTGTGGCGATTCCCTCCCACAAAACAAGAAATATATTACACATCTTCACCTACTCCCTGGTTCATGGAATTGCTCTACTGAACTGGCATGCTTATATTGTTTATGAAATGTCTATAATACATAATAAAAAGGTGAGCTATGGAGCTATTGGGAGGAGGGGGGTATTCCTCTTCCCAAAACAACATACTTCTATATAAACAGTATGTTTTGGGGTTAAAGACAGCTGGGGTATAATGTTGAAGGATCTATGTGAACCTTGTAGAAAACCAAAAAAGAGAACTAATGTGCAAAATTAGCTGCATCTAATCTTTAAATATGGGCAATGCCAATAGGTTTCACCATTGGGACCATTTAGCTTTGCCAATGCTGTGCAGCATCGGCAAAAAAGCATTTTTTGCCAATACTATACAGCTTGGCCAAAAGGGGAAAAAGTGTGATAACATTTTGTAGGTTTGTGCATCTGAGATGAATTATTTAAGGTAAAAAGGAGTACGAAAGCTAGTTTTTGTTTAAGTGGAGAAGCAGCAGCAATTTACTACTTGGCCCGCCTAAAAATATATATATATAACAGATTTAAAAAATATGACTGCGTGGGTTGCGAGTACAACAGAGGAGTGGGTCAGGTGGGTTAAAATAAAAAAGGGTGGGTGAGGAGGAGATAAAAAGCAACACACAACGAAGTGATCAACATGGAGGGGTGGAGAAAAGCAAATACAGGGGAGGAAAACACAAACAAGGGAGAAATATACAAGGAAAAGCGCAACACAGAGCTCACAGGAGCACTTGTAGTTTCCTGGTAAGTCTTTTGTAGGACCTAAAAATAAGAATGCAAAAATCTGTTTGAATAAAGGCATTATATGAATTGTTTTCTTATTAAACTGTTGATGCCTTTCAACATATGAATTTCCAGCTAACCAGTTTAGGTGAAAAGCTTTCTCAGTATTTGATTTTTTGCAGGCACAGGGAGATTAAGTGATTTTCCCAGAATTACAAGTTTTAGAGCCGATGCTACGACTAACATGGCTACCTTTGGTGTCACTTTGTTTGCCCTACGTTGGCAGGGTATGCCCAGACGTTGGTCCCTTGCTCACTTTGCCATTGGATTCAAGCTAGCCTGGCTGATGACGGCTGATTAGCCAGAAACCTGTCCCAGGATGCTTGTTTCCGGTCTAGGGAAGACATATCTTGGCAGTTCGGGCTGAACTGTTCCCATGAGGCACAGGGTCAGACTGATTTGCATATGGCCATGTCTGAACTGGGGTGGTGGAGTGAGCTGAAGAATGATGATGGATTAAACCCAGATCAGTTGACTGGGGGCGAGTGTTTGATTTGCTCTAGCGATTCGTCCATCATCCCCTTTGGTACTACCCAGAATTAAAGCCAGCAGCTGTGGCCTAAAGGTCACATCTCTTCCCCACATTCCATTAAATCCTTTTTTTATAAAATCACATATAACCTTCTTCTGTCACACCCAAAAACAAAGTCACTCAAGCAGAAAAAGGCCCTTTAATACCAAAGAGGGTGACAAATCAGGAATCCAGTTATCGACTAGTCTCTTTGTTTTCTGAATGATTGGAATACCAGCTGGTAGAACACAAGAGGCATTAGCATTTTCCCGCGATTTGTTAGATTATCCAAATGCCCATTTGGCTTGACTTCTTAAACAACAAAGCAACATCTGCTTGTGGCATATTGAAGTGCAATTTCTCCGACCTTTCTGTGCCATATGCAGATATATATACACACATTCCTACTCCAAACTACTGCCATGAGCCTTAATAGGCAGTAGACATGTGCGGATGTGGCATTACATAAAAGCCTAAGTGACACAGGATGGACCCTAAACAAGAGAAGTCCAACTAAGAACAGTTCTCTTCTTATCATCCTCGCTGCAGTCAGATCTTATCCAACAAACTCAAGTATTATGTTAATTCCCCTTTATTCTCTAACCACATTCATTATTACTCATAAAGGTACTTGAAACAAAGAGGCTGCTGGTGACTTTGTTAGTGAGCATGGATCCCTTTTCCAGATGTGATCTTCCTCTCTAGGACTCTTATGTTCTCCTGAAACATATTATTCTCAACATCTGCCCCAACTTCTTACAAACATTCTTACCAGTCATTGTCCATGCAGTTGTCAAGGGCACAACAACTGTCAAATAAGCAACATCCTTCACATGCCCAACTCCTCTTAAGCTACCACTGAGGAACTAACCTGCTAACGTTTAACTTACCTGGATGGTATGCAACGGTTACCACGCATTTTTTACAACGCGGTACCGTTAGCACGCTACTTTTACCACGCAGGTCGTTACAACGAAATGCGCTGGGGGGCGCTCCAGGATAGTAAATACTTTAATTTACTATCCAACTCCTTTCCCTAGAGTCCACGGGGACTGGAGTTGGAATAGTAAATTAAATAATTTACTATCCAGCGCCCCTCCACGCAAGTCGTAACGACTTGCGTGGTAAAAGTAGCGTGGTAACGGTACGAGTTGTAAAAGTACGCGTGGTACCGTCATACATCCTACCTGGATATCACATATCATACACTGCTACAGAAATACAAGTTATTTCATGTTTCCCAACTACAAAGACAACTCCACTCCGCAGACTATGTGTATATTACACCCTAACTTATGTAGTGGTTGCTACACAAGTATATATTTTTGCAAAACTTAAACAAAAAGTTAAGGTTTGTTGCAAAATAGAAAGAAGAAACCCAGAAAGATCCAGCAGTTTCCTACCTGCACCGGACTGTACGGTTTCAATGATCACATCCGTCATCTCCCTGCGGCCAAGGTGTTGATGTAAAAGGGCTGCTTTTTCCACAGGGTCCTTCCCAGCCAAGGCAGCCGAAGCTGAACATAATGTCTTCTCCCTGAATTCTTCCTCAGACATTTCAGTGGCTAATGAAAAACACATTATTAGCGATGCGGTTGCAGACATGGCCGAACCCCCTCCCCGCACTCATTCCCATGTTCTTTTCATCAGCTATTCCAGTAAAATCTTTGTCAAAGTGAATGGTGGGCTGTGACTATTCCAGATCACTGTAAAGTTAGTTCACGGACAGTTTTCAAAGCTGTATTGTCAGTAAGAGGCAGTAGAATGTTCCCAAAGTCAACAACTTTGAACTATTTAATTCATGCATGTGCGCACACACACACACACACACACACACTGAAAGGCCCAGAACACCATTCTGCAGCACTCTTGAACATCTGTAATCTTTGTTCTCGACAGCCACTCTGTGTAACATGGCTATCGCTAGAGGACAGTTGTGGATATGACTTATGCCTACACAGTGCATATACTGGCCATTCTTTTACTGTACTTGCGTCAATCGTTTGGCTTTGCTAAACACATTTAATTGTATCAACTGAATGCATTTTATTTCTAATTCTACCTAAGGCCTTCTATTTCACAGAATGTGACCCGGGAGACATTTCAGAGCGTTGGTCCCTGAAGTTGCTCTGCCGCAGTACGTTTTATTGATACCTGCCTGGGCGACTAGGGCGCAGTAGTTACGTCAAGATCTTAGAAAGAAAATTGGTGCATATATAAAAAAACTCTGCAACTAAATAGGGCTCATTTTCCACTTAGATGAATCATATGAGTATGTTAAGTATTTTCGAATAAAATCACAAACCACTTGATAGTGAGTGGGGTTTCAACAAACCAGATAACATATTTATGTGGAGCAGAGACATGAAGATTGCTTTGTCAGCTGATTTTTAAGCTAGTTGAAGTCACTTGTAAGACTTGGCCACAAGACCACATACAAGACATCACCACATTCTATTCAAAACAAGATTAATGTTCTATTCAGAAATGCTGCAAGGCAAGTGTTTATTTGTACAAGGTTATGTGACCTGACTGAATAGTCTCTCACAACTCCCAATTTTGGCAGGTAAGGGAACTCCGGCACAGACAGAGTACAATGTGTCCAGGGTAACACGGTTTATTATTGTGAGCACTCCAGGACCAGGCAACATAGTTCTGAGGGTACACCCACACATTTAAGATAGATCAGGAATGTAGGGGTCCGATTCAAATCTGATTTACCATCCTTCAAACAATTATTGTAACCAACAATTCTTTCACCACCTTTGTTCAAGATGCCGTTCACTGTGGATGCATGAGTCAATTGCCCTCATCCTTGCAGTCCCTCTATGGTGAATTTACAACTGTCATAACCTCAAACTCAGCCCCAGACCTAAGCTGCCACTCTCGGACTAGCAGACCAGAGGCCTAATGTGCCTCTCAAAATGGTCAATGTGCTTCTACTGAGATGTCAAGTAGAACGGTCACTACTTACTCAAACCTCTACCTTTTTTAATCCTCCATGTCTGCTACTTTAACACAAAGATGCATTTAAAAGTATGATCAACGCACGAGTGAATATATAGAGCATGACAGCTACCCTAAACTAAGGCATGCCAGTGTGAATTAAAGACACAAGCCTAAAGACACTTCTTTCACTGGTCTATCCTTGATCTGCACGCACTTTGAAGCAATTGCTTAGTTGTTAAAGCACCAAACGAACACGAATAAAATTAAAATAGTAGTCTGCATTTCCTCTTATTAAGAAATGGAACAAGCATTTGCAATGCAATAGGTCTCGCATTAATTAAGTTTGAGCTATTGGCATTGCTAAATATTGCAACGCCAATTGCAACAAAAGTCTATAAATTGTAGGCCAAAAAAATGTGTATTTATTTTTGTAGCAATGGTGGCATGCTGCGCTTTAGATGAATATGTTTAAAAGTAAAGTGCGCCATACTGCGATTCATGTGTGCACCGATGGCTGGTGGTGTGTGTGCCTGTAGAAATTGTGCACTGATGGCTGGTGGTGTTTGTGCCCAGTGAAAGCGTGCATGGATGACTGATGATGTCTGTGCCTGGTGAAAGTGTGCACTGACGGCTGGTGGTGTATATGCCTGGTGAAAGCGTGCACTGACTGCTGGTGGTGTGTATGTGCCTGTTGAAAGCGTGCACTGACGGCTGGTGGTGTGTGTGTCTGGTGGCAAAGCGTGCACTGACGGCTGGTGGTGTGTGTGTATGGAAGCCTACACTGAAGGCTGGTGGTGTGTGCGCCTGGTGGAAAAGCGCGCACTGAAGGCTGGTGGTGTACGTGCCTGGTGGAAGCATGCACTGACTGCTGTTGGTGTGTGCCTGGTGAAAGCGTGCACTGACGCCTGGTGGTGTGTGTGTGTGCCTGTTGAAAGCATGCACTGACGGCTGGTCGTGTGTGTGTCTGGAAGAGTGCACTGAAGGCTGGTGGTGTGTGTGACTGGTGGAAGCGTGCACTGAAGGCTGGTGGTGTGTGTGCCTGGTGAAAGTGTGCACTGAATGCTGGTGGTATGTGTGTGCCTGTTGAAACTGTGCACTGACGACTGGTGGTGTGTGTGCATGGTGGCAAAGCGTGCACTGACGGCTGGTGGTGTGCGTGTCCCACAGACGCTAATAGCCTTATATGATATTTATATAGCACAAACCTAGCTTTGGAGTGCTATATTTAACTTGATGGGTCAGGGACGATAGGTTGTGGGGATTACATAAATACATTTTACACAGTGGGAAGTTAAGCAATTTACCCAGGATCACATAATGTTCAGTTTTGCTACGAATCTGGGATTCGCACCTGGGTCTCCTGATACCTAGGAAGTTTGAGCCACTAGGCCACATCATTTTATCCTCAAAATCTGATATGTCAACAGTGTGATCTATACTTTGTGAAAAACGAGATCTACTTGCCAATATGTTGTCCGAGACACAAGATTTGCATATTGCTAGAGGAGCTTCCCGAACAGGCAGCTTAAAATGTCATCAGAACTACACAAATCTTGATTTAAAACAATTGCCATACTGATGAACACATAGCTACTTTGACTAGGGTTGCAGATTATGCCAATAGAGCAGTATTGCCCTGTAAAGCATTTATGGATCATGGAGCAAGGTCCGTCCAGACAACGCCAGAGATGTTACAAAGAGCTGGCGACTCTGCCTACTACTTAAAATTCTGAATGCCATTTTTGGAGGTTGGGCGAGGGCACTGGACTGAGAGTTAAAAATTAAGCAAACCTAAACTATGTGCACTAGAGAGTTTGTGTTAATTGAGGATAAAAAAAAATAACACTTGTAATATGTGGGGGTTTTATAACTATGACCGAACACGTAACATAGAAGCCTCTTCAAAACAGACCAGCAGTTCAATAGGAAGAGAGGCTCTAAGGAGGGGTCTTGGCATCCAGAGTGAACCTTTTGGATTTTCAAGGCTCCCGTTACACAATCTGAAATGGTCATGTCTGGACAGCAGGCTGCGCTTCGGCTTCCTCGAAGCAAGGATGGAGTCTGTGCGATGTTATTTCAAACCCGAGGTTGGCGACGACATAACGGTTGCATTTGCTGCAGAGCATGCGGCAGGGCTCGGCTCTGGAGGAGGCTTTCCTGCCAATGCTGCACCAACTGTTCAGTCACCCAGAGAGCTCAATTTACGGAGCCCCTATGGCTGCATGCCATCTCGAGGAGCGGATGACAACACCGGCTTTGGCAAGAGTTAAAAAAAAAAACAAGTTCTCTGCATTGCGTGGTGGGGGCGGGGGAGCGGCATTGGGTGGCGGGGGCGGGGGAGCGGGTTCCTTTGAAGTCTGATGCCAAGGCTCAGACAAATGGTGGTGTGCGATGTACGATGTGGCTGGAGATGTGCACGCGCCTGGCTCACATGTACTGGACCGATCGAATGTTTTGGGTAGACTTTTGAAAGCCTTACTATAATCTCAACAAACAAGCATTGCTAAAGAAAGACTGTAGTCGAGACCTAAAAATGTTAGTATGGAAGAAGTAACAATCACAGCCTCTGACCACTTTGTCAATCAAGTACCCTAAGATCTTTTTCAAGCAAATTGGAATACCAAGATGAAGCATACATATCTTGAGCAGGTGCCATGAGTCACCCACTAGCTTTAGTAATAGGCGAGCAAACAGGTGGTTAACAGGCAGTCTACCGCAAAGACCCCACATTGTGTCCATGGAGGACAAGGTAATTGTCCTCAATGACGACTAACAAAGCCTCATTCTCATAAAGGAATCATAAAGAAACCCAGTGAAAGTGGTCATTACCAAACGTTGTAACAAACTAGTGAGGAAGGACGAAAAGACAGATGTTATGTTATGTTAGGGGTATTTGTTGCATGGCTGCCCCAGCAACAGGGCGTCCCAGCGCTAGCGGACAGGTGGGCAGAGGGAGTGAGGCTAGATGGAGGAGAAAAAACAAGTTTTAATCAATTTCCTGAAGCCCCAGTGGTCGTGGGTGCTGCGGGCAGGCAGAGGGGTAGAGTTCCATAGTGCAGGTGCCTGGGCTTTGAAGGAGCGACCCCCCACTCTGCATCGGCGGACACGTGGGACACACAGCAAATGGTGTTCAGCCGAGCGCAGTGCTCGCGAAGGAACAGAAGGCATACAGAGTCCCTGCAGAATATTGGGGCCCTGGCCATGTACTATCTTGTGTGGGGTGCAGAGGATTTTAAACAGGACTCTTTGTTTGATTGGCAGCCAGTGGAGGCGGCGAAGGAGATTGGAGGAGTGGCATTTCTTAGGCAGGGCAAATAAAGAACATGCAGCAGCATTTTGCACCCGTTGGAGTCTTGCAATGACAGTTTTAATAGCGCCGAGCAGAAGACCGTTGCAGTAGTCAAGGCATGATTGGATCACTACTTGGATTTTTAGGTGGTGGGTGGCTGCATAAAAAAAACTAGAATGGGTTTTAAACCGCGCAAAAGGGCGAAACAGGTACCGGCCACTTTTTTGCATGAGGCTCGAATGAGAGAGTGGTGTCGAGCAAACCCCTAGATCTTTGACTGCGTTTTTTGGTTGGAGGGCGATGCCCAGGGTTGCTGGCCACCACTGATCCGCCCACTTATGGATGTCACGGCCAACCAGGAGCACCTCCGTCTTGGCTGAGTTAAGCTGTAAGTAATTGTTTGTCATCCAGTTCCTGTTAGCCAGCACATCAGCACAGAATTTTAGTTGGTCCTGAGCAGGGTCGTTGGAAAAGGTGAATATCAGCTGATATCATTCGCGTAAGATACTAATTTGATGTTACGTTCTTTTGCCAGAAGGGCTAGGGGGCGGACATACACGTTAAACAATGTGGGGCTCAGAGCAGAGCCCTAACAACAGACTAGTTTTGCAGGTATTACTGTTCCCACTAACCTTATACCCCCGTACCCCACAACAGAAGGGACATGTAGAAAGGTTTACATACACAGGAAACATCGTAATAAGAGAGATAAAATCAGATATGAAGGGTAATCCCTGGATTAACCATACAGCGTAGTTTATTCCTCACGAGGGAAACTCTTGAAATGTTTGTGGACAGACACAAAGACCCTTGTTGCTTAAAAGTATTTGCTAATTATAAAGTGCAACCTATATTGTCCACAAGTAAATCAACAACTGCTGGTATAATTTTTATTATGTAGTACTTACATTTATTGTGTGTGTCATAACTCAGTGGAACACCCAACATTTTTTTTCCTAAAGGGTGGGAACCCTTGGTACGTGCACAACCATGCACGTGTTCAAACCCACAAAATAACATTCATTGCACTGGTACATTCCCTAACTAAAATTCGCTACCCGGGATGTTCATCACAAGCTGAATTGTTACGGTTAGTGTAATCTTGCATGATATGAGGCCAGAGAAGGCTCATCTAACCAAAGGCGTGGAAGCCCCTATAATTAAAAAAAAAAAAAAAAAAAGACTCATTTCAGCATTAACTTATGCTGATGATGCAGTTTTGCTTTCAAGGATGCTATGGGGACTAAAAAAGTCTTAACAGGTGCATCTCCAAAAACTCATCAGCTCAATGACTCTAGGGAGCCTTTTCAAAATGAAGGGGGATGGGAGCACACTGCGTCACCACCCAGCACAGGACACCCTTTAGCATTATGATAAATGCTGTTCACTTTAAATGCTTACTTGAATGTTTACTGAAGAGTTTCACCAAAGGTGGTGCAGGTTAGAGTTGTGTATCTCTAAACACATTGTCAGCATAAATTCAAGTAAGCATTTAAAGTGAACTGCATTTGCCATAATACTAAGGGGTAAACAGTGCTGGGAGGTGAAGCAGTGTGCTCCCCTTACTAGAGCCACCGAGCTGACAAGCTTTTGGAGATGTACCGATGCGCCAGTTAGAGTACAGAGTTCTGAAAGAATTGTGGCAGCTTTCTCAGCAACCCCAGATGAATTTCGTTCTTTATCTCTACTGATGAGGGAGAATATCCAGAAACACGTGTCTAGAGATTCACAGTACTAACCTGTCTCAACTTTGGTGAAACACTTTAGCAAACCATTCAAGTAAGCATTTAAAGTAAACTGCATTTACCATAATGTTAAGGGGTGAACTGTGATGGGAGGTGAAGCAGTGTGCTCCAATCCCACTTCTGTTAACATACAAGCATATGGGGATACAAAAAGGTCCAAAGCCTTTGGTTCAAAGAGAATAGAGTATGTAGACAATTAGTTGGTCTCCAGCTAAGCTTTTTTTCTTCTACTATATTACATGAGGAGCTGGAGTATGTCGAGGACCTTAACATTTTTGCTCCATTAATGTTGTGCTGTTCCATTTGGAGTAATCCCTCGGCTGTGCGCAATAGAGAAGTCATAGACAACTGTTTATCTTGTGATAGGGGTCATTGTATCCCCTAGTTACAATACATCAGGACGAGATTGATTGCCTTGGGAAGACCAAATACTTTCTTCAACCCACCAGGTCTACGTAAGGGCAAAAGGTCATGGGTGAAAAAAAAATTCTGGCTGTAATCAACACGAGCAGGAGTTGTAGGATTTTACTAAAACTCATGTCAAGGAGCATCTAATGATCAAAACCTCTTCTGGAGTAGAGCCATATTTAGACTTTGCCTTACGCGCTAGGCATTAGATGGCAGCTTTGTTCATCTCCCCTCCTCCCCGGACAGTTTGATCGAGCCTCTATTCTCCTTTGCAATTGCGATGCAAGATTTCCTTGAAGTTTGCTTCATTCTGCAAATTTCTGTGGATTGTATCCTTGTTTTACTAAACGGTTTTCATTTCCCATTTTAAGAGGTTTAGGTTGTAACAAGTGCATATTAGCCTATTATATTTTCAGAAGTTGGGCATCTCTGAAATTTGGATTAATGCTTGTTCCTTAAAAATGCTTTGTGCATAAGGAATGGAATGCCTTTCTAATCAGCTTAAACCAATCAATGTAATACTGTTTTATGAGGCAGGATTTGTGTAGGATATTGATGTGTTTTTTGTTTGGTTTTTGGTTTTATGCATTAACTTTTTGTGTGTATGGAGGTATATTTACAATGTTGATGGTTTTAAGAGTATTATATTATTTTGTGATATCTACTTTGTGTGCTTTGATGAACTCACTTTTGTTTATAGCGTCAGCTTCGTCACGCATGATTTAAATAAGCGTGTTGTGACTCTCTTTGTTGTAGGATCGCTGTTGTGCCCCCCCCCTCCCTCCCTCTGCCCCCGGCCAGCTCTCGGTCGAGTGTAGACACCGAGAGCTGGTTGTGAACAACTTTGGCGGCCATATTGAGTGGGGGTGCGTGAGTGACGCGCTCTAGCAGCGCTCATAAAGAACGGCCATGACTCCGCGCAGCGGACGCGGGCAGCGGACGCGCCGGACCTGCGCCGGAGTCGCGCCAGAGTCCAGCCCGTCTGCGCCCGTCCGCGCCAGGACGTCGCCCCAAGCCCAAGGTGACATTACAGAAGGTTACTATAGATACTCTAAAAACGAGCTACTGTCTCTGAACCAAAGACATGTAAACTGTACTAAATTCAGCCTCAACTGCAATAACTCCTTTGCCATGTGCCCGTGTGGATTTCATGCGCCTATACTTACACTTCCACCGTCGTGCATCAAATCCCCCCCTGCAACCCTTAGACTAGGCCTTTTGAATGTCAGGTCCCTTCCAAAACACCATCTAGAATTCTTCGAGTTGCTATCCAACCAAACCTGTGACGTTCTATTTGTTACTGAAACATGGTTGAAGGAGGACATGGACTCCATCATAAACTTAGCAACCCCTAAGGGATATACCGCGTACACCCTAAATAGACATTCCAGAGGAGGTGGGATAGCAATGATTGCTAAAAGCCATCTTACGTGCACCTTTACTAACTTAGCAATAGAGGACTGTGAAAGTGCTCAGTATCACATCAAAGTTAACCCCCAACTCACCCTTACGGGTCTCCTGATCTACAGACCCCCGGGCGCGGATGCTAACTTTATAAAGTCCCTCTTGGAGAATGTCTGTTCCTTAGTCATCAAAACCGCCAATTTCTACATCATTGGGGACTTAAACATCCATTTTGACTCGGTCACAGACAACAAGAACAACTCCCTGATTGCTGACCTTGCTGCCTTACAGCTCTGCCAACTCGTGAAGGGTCCCACACACAGCGGTCTGCACCTTCTCGACCCAGTCTTCTCTAACCTGGATAACCTGAAAGTCCATTCTCCCATCCCCATGACCTGGACAGATCACTACCTAGTAACTATGGACTTACCTGCTAGCAGTGACCTTTCTACCATTCCCACACACCAGGTCTTGAAAAGACCATGGAAAAAACTCCGCTTGGAAGATCTCCACACTTTCCTTACTGCAGACCCCTCCATTTCCAGCGACGATCCCCATCTAGACTACGATTGTTTCTGCAACCGGATAACAAAAGCTCTAGACTCATTAATTCCAGCTAAACTGACTAAACCACGAGCCCATGAATCTAGCCCCTGGTTTAATAACGAGCTCATCTTGCTCAGAAAAGAGCTAAAAAAAGCAGAACGCAAATGGAGAAAGGATTACGACCCCACGCTAAAAAGCATTTATTGCCAGCTTCAAAAAAGCTACCATCGTAACATTTGTAGGACCAGGGCGGCATACTATGCATCGGAAATTCAGAACAGTCACAATGCCTCGAAAACCATCTTTCGCATAATGAAAGAGCTGAGTGCAAAAAAAACTGTAAAAAACATCAATACCTCCCCTGACCTGTGCGATAATCTGGCCACCTTCTTTATGGACAACATTGAAAAAATCTACAACACGTTTACAACTGTGCCCCATAATTTACCCATTGCCGATTCTCATGGACCTAAACTTTCTGTTATTCCACCCATTAGCCATGACAACTATCTGAAAGTCTGTGCCAAAATCAAATCTGGCTCTCCCGCCGATCCTTTAAAACCTGAATTCTGCAGAGAAGCTGGCGAGCACGTTCTGGGCCCACTCAGAGCCATCACCAACTCGTCCTTCCTTACGGCCAACATCCCCACCACCTGGAAACAAGCATGGGTCTCACCTATTATAAAAAAACCTCACTTGACCCTAGCCTCCCGGAGAATTTCAGGCCCATTTCCCTGCTCCCCTGGCCTGCCAAGGTGGCAGAAGCCTATGTCAATTCCATCCTGACCAACTTCCTAATGTCTAACTCCATCCTAGACAGATCTCAACATGGATTCCGAGCTGGGCACAGTACCGAGACTGCACTCCTTAGCGTCACTGAACATCTTCGGACCATACTGGATGCAGGAGGAAAGGCAGCACTGATTCTTTTAGATCTCAGTGCTGCCTTTGATACAGTTTCACACAAGGTACTGCTGTCCAGACTTGAGGAAGTAGGAGTTGTAGACCAGGCACTTGGCTGGTTTAGGGCCTTCCTTGCCGACAGATCCTTTAGGGTCTCTACCCCACCCTTCATTTCGAAGGAATGCCCCGTTGAACAAGGAGTTCCTCAGGGGTCGGCTCTTAGCCCGACCCTGTTCAACGTATATGTCCTCCCATTGGCAGAGGTAGCTAGGAAACATGGACTCACATTGGTGTCCTACGCTGATGACACCCAGCTGGTGGTGGCTCTAAAAGACGATAATGGCCTGAGTGCCATGAACTTTAGGCAAACCCTCAGTGACATCACTAGCTGGATGTCAGCAAACTACCTCCAATTAAACGCCGGTAAAACGGAGGTTCTGCTTCTAAGCAAAGACACTACGGTCTGGGGCAATAATTGGTGGCCTGAAACCTTAGACCAACCGCCTCCCCCCAAGAAGGTGGTAAAAAACCTAGGAGTTTGGGTGGACTCTGCTCTGAACTTTACCCACCACACAAAAACAGTTGCTGCCACATGTTTCGGGATTCTTCGAAACCTTCGCCCCATCCTAAAATTCTTCGACCGCCAAACCCGCCAAGTGATAGTACAGTCGGCTATCTTATCACGGCTGGATTATGCTAGTTCACTTTTGCTGGGAACTAACGTAGCTGAGAAAGTGAGACTACAAAGAGTCCAAATTGCCGCGGCAAGAGCTCTTACAGGGCTACCCCGGCACAAATCGGTCTCCACCACCCTCAGGAACCTACACTGGCTACCTGTTGAAAAGAGGATTCATTTTAAAACTCTCTGTCTTGCTTTTAAAATTTTGAAGCTCTCCTCTCCACCTATGCTATGTCCTCTGCTCTCACCCTACGTCCCTCGGCGGTCCCTTCGGTCAGAAGGTCAGAACTTGGTCATTATCCCCCGCATTAAGTTATCCAGAATGGGCGGCCGCTCGTTTGGATACTTAGCCGCCAAACTTTGGAATGGACTTCCAGCCCAAATCCGCGCAATGAATGACCTTCTATCCTTTCGCAAAGCCGTAAAAACCCACCTTTTTAACTAGTTATGTTATGTATATCTCTGGACCTCCTGCAATTCCATCTTGCTGTCCCCTGGACATAGGCAGCTAGCGCCGGGACGCCCCTTGGCTGGGGCAGCCGTGCGCTATACAAGCACATCTAACATAACATAACATAACATAACATAACATATTTACAATGTTGATGATTTTAAGAGTATTATATTATTTTGTGATATCTACTTTGTGTGCTTTGATGAACTCTCGACAAAAGCTTAAATAACGCTTATTGAAGAAGTAATCTTGTGTTCGGTTGTAGAACGATGTTGTGTGACTTTTTTGGGGGGTTTTCTCTTCATATCTGAACCAAATTAAATGTCTGTAAAATTTTGTAAGGTCTTATTAACTCCAATGTTCTTTCTCCATCAGTCTGTAGATATAACATTTTGCAATACAGCTGTCCTGCTATTTTTCAAATCATAATATAAATTATAAGAGTTTGTTTAACTTATCAAATAGGTCGCAAAAACTTGCAAGTAGATGCTTTTTTAGTCATAAGGTATGGCATTTTCTTCAGATAAAGACAACTTATATTACACAAAATGAGAGCGTGTGGCCAGGGCTGGGACCTGGGAAGACACATGCCACTTGAAATCCACAGTCCAGGATGCCATTGAAGCCTAATGTCGACAAATTTTTTAATTACAGAAAGCGACAACCAGTGGGCCCAGGTTCAGAAAGTTGGCACGCTGGTGCTGCTGAACATCTAAATTAATAATGCACCATCCTAAAATAGAAAATGTTGTGGAGGGCAGTTGGGCAAAATTCAAGATGCCCACCATGATCCCTTAATAAAAGTCAGAGACCGTAGTTTCACATCAACTGGAGGTCAGTGCCAAATGCAATTGCCAGAAATAACAAGAACACTAGCCAGAAGAACTGAGTGTGATGTGGTGCCTCTCCATTTTAAAAAGCTGAAGCCTTCTGAAAGAGGCCAGATTTCACTGAAAGTTCATGTGGGAAAGAATATTGCTGCCTGCAGTGAAAGTGTGTGAAACCATACCATAACATGAATTACACAAGAGAGATTCCCTGAAACCTACACTTCACAAGATGCCTCTAAATAGTAAAACTGTACCAGCTATGCTTAAAGCAAAGACAACTAGAATGTCCTCAATTAAAGATATGTTTAATTACCAGAAACCGGAAAGCCCACCCATTGAGTGTGCTTTTTAACAAAATTGTAAGAACAGCTGAAGTGTATCGTGGTTAATCTTCAGTCAATGAGGAAAAATATGTGACTATAGAAGTGCCTCATATAAGCAACCACCAGGAATTGATTGGCAGCTTCTCGCCAAATTGCTCACTCTCTCGTCATCTGCACTTTCTTAATTAGGGAACAAAACCAACACCTAAAACATGGGTGGAAGTATCTTATGCAAGTGCAACCTAAAAACTATTCTTTTGTGTATACAGGCCTTGAAAAATATATTCTACCTCTTGCAATCGCGAGTAACATTTAATCAGTTCAAGCTATTTTTAGCACCTACTAGTCCCATACGGAGTCAACTTAGGCTGTAAAAGTACATATGTTCAGTTCATTTAGAAAGTGAATGAGCAATAAAAATGCCATTAGATATTGTTTTATCTTGACACATTTGCTGTTAAAAGAAAGAGGTAAAATGTCAGTTTGTTTTAACTAATTGCAGTTTGGAAAAAGAGGAGTATTTTTCTCTCTCTCTTTCTAGAGTTAGAGGTTTTTGTCAAGTGAGCCGTCCGAAGAGGTCAGTTATTTTTCTCTAACACATAACATTTATATAAATAGCCTGTAAATTAATATTGCAATTAATTATAAATATATCAGGAATTACAAAAGTAGATTTTTTTGTAATTAAGAAGTGTGGAAAAAACACAGAGTTAAATGTGAGCAAAACAAACCAGAACACTATACTTGGGAATGTGCAAAACTCTATTTCCAAACAATATTGTTTGTTCACTAAATAGTTTTATCAGTAAAGCTGCATGTCAGTGGGAACGTTTGTGGCCATTTCAAAGTAAAATCTGCTGATTACAAATGACAGTGTGCTACCACTTCATGCTTATGTTATGTATTCATTAAAAGTGATCGTTTTTAAACATGGTTTAAGAAACATTCCTGCCCTCGCCCTGATGACAATGCGTTAATGAACTAATAGGCAAGTCAGGGGTCATGTGTATTCTCTGTGTGGCTAGTTTGTATTATATATGGAAAAAAAGTTTATTGTATTAAATCAAACAAAAAAGTTTTTTGTACACCAGATACATGAACTCGCACCTTTGAAGGTGCTCTCATATGTGTTAATGAAGAAAATGGCGGCTCAATTAATAAAAATATTTGCCCCTGATTACTTCATTTGAAACTAGTTTCTTGATCAAATAGGTCAAGTAGATTATGTAAATCACTGACCTGCAGGTCTAGTAAAATTTTTATGATTTTTTGAGGCCTGGTTTGTGTACTGAAGTACCCGTACTCATAATTAATAAACGAAAAGTATGGTATATTTTTTAATTATGAGTGTGTGCACTACAAATTAAAAGACTTATCCAGAGTGCTTTTCTGCAACTCACTTTTTACTTTTTTGTGCTTGTGTGGAAGAAGTTCTCCTCCCATGTGCAGGGACTCACAGTGAGTTGCTGAGATGTACACCATACACAAAGAATAGTTTTTAGATTGCACTTATATAGGGTACTTTCACACCTGTTTTGGGTGTTGGTTTCGTTCCCTTTCACATTTTGAGTGTTGGTTTCGTTCCTTGAGGGACTTCTATAGTCACATATTTTCCTCATTCACTGAGGATTCACCACAACACACTTGGTCTGTTTTAAAATTTTGTTAAAAAGCACACTGAATAGGTGGGTCCATAGGCAGTGTTTTAAATGGGCCGGTACTCACTGGTACGGAGTACCGGCACTTCTAAATTTTCGGTCCTTGAGTACCGGAACTTTTCCTTGTACAAAGCGAGTCGCGGTACTCATGGGGCAAGCCAAGCTCAGTGAAATTTAGCATATACAAAAAAGAAGCGTGGCACAGCTGACGAGTTGGTCAGTTTTCGTGCAGCACTCTGATCGAGTGCTAATCTCCCCTACTTCTGGCATAGCAGAATACAGCAGCATTTGTTTGGAGTCCGATAAAGGAGGAAGGTGGTGATAGATAGTGACGCTGTAGCCGGTGGGAATCAAGGCTTAGTTTTGTGGGCAGACTCTTTATCGGACTCCAAACAAATGCTGCCATATTCTGCTACGCCAGCAGGCGGGGAGATTAGCACTCGATCAGAGTGCTTCACAGAAACTGACTAACTCGTTAGCTGTGTCGCGTTTCTTTCTTGTATATTCACAGTACATGCGGCAAAACAGATACTAAGAGAAAAGGCGGCGCCCTCCCTTAAACGATAGTTCGGCATCTCGCCATTACAAAGAAAACCCCAATTAAGTAAAGGTCAATCATTAAAACCCTTTGCAGATAGGAATAAATAAGTAGATCCTCAAGTTGAAACGGTTCTGCTTTAACATTACAGAACCCGGCGAGCTCCCCTGCATAAAGCTGCAACAATCGTAGATCAGATGACATGTACCAACATAAATGAGACCATAGAAAATGTAAGTTACATTGTGGGCAATTTTTGGTTACAAAACACCTTGTGAAACAATGTCCCTAAAGAGAAAAAAGATACAATTGTTATGTTCTACCTTACAGAACAAAGCAAAAACGCCAGTCAAGACTCTGAATTAACCGGAATAGGCTTGTGCATACAACGCAGGAAGGTAAAAAAATAAGCGTTAACAACCCCCTTCCAGTGACATTTTATGTGAAGGTCCATTCCCCGCAAAAGGCCTTAGAATGTCCCCATGAATGCAATGGGATAAAACATGTACACTAAGCTTGATGCCTTTGTGTGACCAGGTTTAAATTAGATGAAAACTTTAACATATAGGCCTGGTAGAACTAGTTGGTAGGGTACAACTGTGAAGC
Source organism: Lissotriton vulgaris (assembly GCF_964263255.1). Taxonomy (NCBI): domain Eukaryota; kingdom Metazoa; phylum Chordata; class Amphibia; order Caudata; family Salamandridae; genus Lissotriton; species Lissotriton vulgaris. Next base: position 170,392,374 of record NC_141699.1, read on the forward strand.
TTGGTAAAAATGTTGTTTGGTAAATGTTCTGTTTAATGGATAAATGCAATTTAATGTTTTTGTATTGTAAAAAGTGTTCACAGTAAGTGTAAATCTATGTCTTTTGTACGGCAACGAACAAACCTCAGACTATTTTCAAAATTTCAAAAAAAAGTTTTGAAACTTGTATTACTCATAAAAAAGTGTACATAGCACCCAAGGATTAATTACCTTAGGGTGAGATTCTGCTCAAAATAAAAAAACGGCAGAACGGAACAGTGACCGGGTCTTTATTCTTTAAACTCTGATGGAGGCACGTCATCGATAGGGCTGATGTGCGAGCGGCCCCGAGCCTAGGATGCACATTTCTGTCACCCCTTCTGCTAGCTACACTGTGAGGATTTCCTGCTCGCCCAGCACGTCGAGATAGAATCAAACAAGAACAGCTTATTAAGAGAAATTCCCAAAATGCAAGTCCCCGGAGAGTCGTGGCACATTTGAGACATTGTCCTTTGTCATGTCCGTTGGATGTGAAGGGTGCAGGGGGCATTACAACCAGAAGCAACATTTTTCTTTTTCAGTAAGAAATACTCCGAGCTGAAATTAAGAGTGAAGTTTGCTTTGCGAGAAAAGAGGTTGTGTTCAGAAGTACAGCAATAATTCTCTGTAAGTGAACCAGCAAATAGGTTTGCTTCATTTGTGTGTCAAGTGTGTTGCCTAAAGCAAATGTTTTGTTATTTATTGGGTAATTGATCGTAAGGTCTAATGCTTTAGTTGAAGAGAAACTAACCACTTTACCTCAATAATGAACAAACCGTACTACAGAGCACATTGTGAATTGTTTTTCTCCGACCATGGAATATCCTAAGTTTTCTAAGACCATGAGTTGGCGGTCTGTACCTTAAAGCTCTAGAACTCACAAGGCCACCTGATCTAGGAAAGAACCTAGCATTTTAAACCAAAGTCTTTAGGATTTTCTAAAGTAGTATTTTATTGGCCTACATTCTGTAATTCGTTTTTGTGAACTTTTTCAGTACAAGAAGCTTCTTTGATATTTTGGCCAAGCTGGTGCATCTCTTTGGTCCCCAGAATTCCACTGTGACTTGCACGGAGATGGTGAAAACCGAGTGCTGTAGTCCAACAGTATTATTTTTGGCACCCACTCTTTTTCTTCTGAGAAGGCAGAGACACTGCAGTCTAAGGGGCGACCCTGTAATAGGACAATTACTCTGATTTAATCTGCTTTCCTCACTTTTGCTGGGTTTTAGGAGTACACTTAGCTGCTGTGAAGATTATTGGTCTATTTAGTGAAGCGTAATCAAATTGTTCTCAGGCTAGATTAGAAGCAAATTTGCACTGAGTGACTCAGCTGAATGTATGTTTTCCATCTCCCTATAATTCTGCACATCCGCGCATCAATTGAATCTCACTCAAATTAAATGTGTGCCTCTGGCCGGGTCCCTTAGCATTTCCAGTAACCCCACCCCATAGCCCTGCCCCAAACTCAGCCCCCTAGTCCAAATCTCAATTTGGTGAGTACCTGCACTTATTTTTTTTTCCATTTAAAGCACGGTCCATAGGTAGGGGGCGTGGCTAGCCAGCCAAGATGGTGGACGTAGCCCGATACAGCTCCATCCTGTCCCGGGGGGATTCTCCTGAAAGAGTGGTTCCAGTAACACTATACGCCACGGAAAAGTGGAGCCACGATGCTGATGTACTTGGGCCCCCGCTATGAGCTTACTGGATTCCTGAGGCTCGCCTGGCGCCAACGGGGAGTGCTGCGGCCTGCCGCCTGAGACGTTCGGGCCACGACCGGGCGCTGTAGTAGAAGAGGAGGCGGAGCTGTGAGAGGCCGCCTCTTGAAGGACAGCTACGGGAGCTCTGCTGCATGGCCGCCAGTTGCCAAGTGCGTCTGCGACCTCGCCTGTCCATGATATCTGTGACTGTCTGGCCGATAGCAAGAGGCACCCACGTGTGGACACTGAGGCGGCCCCCACACGGAGCCGGAGGAACCCGGCAGTATCGGAGACCTGGCGGACAAGAGGATCCTCCAGCCGACGCGAGCTTGCATACGGCTTGGTGGGCCTGCTGCAAAACCTTCGTGCGGACCAGAGCGGGGCTGAGCAGAGGTGAGGTGCTGAGCGGGAAGCGGCGGCGTCCTGCCGAGACCTAGAGGTGATTCAGAAAAGGGGGTGGTGATGGACAGAGTATCTGAATAAAGCCGAACACTGCTACCCAGTCAACAGATCAGGGCTTGATCCATCACCGTTTTTTAGCTCACTGCACCATCCCAGCTCAGAACCTGGCTACATGCAAATTAGTCTGACCCTGGCCCAGTGCATCATGGGAACAGGGCAGACCAAACTACCAAGCCAATTCTTTAACTGGAAAGGAAACAAGCTTCCGGGGACCGGTTTCTGGCATTACAGCCGTCTTCGGCCCGGCTTGCTTGAATCCTGATGGTGCAGTGAGCAAGGGACTCATGTCTGAGTATACCCTTCCACGCTAATGGTGGACAAAACGATTCAGAAAAGGGGGTGGTGATGGATAGAGTATCTGAATAAAGCAGAACACTCCCACCCAGTCAAGAGATCAGGGCTTGATCCATCACCGTTTTTTAGCTCACTGCACCATCCCAGCTCAGAACCTGGCTACATGCAAATTAGTCTGTCCCTGGCCCAGTGCATCATGGGAACAGGGCAGACCAAACTACCAAGCCAATTCTTTAACTGGAAAGGAAACAAGCTTCTGGGGACCGGTTTCTGACATTAACAGCGGAAAGATCAGGAAGAGGCGTTGGCGGCTGTAGGCACCAGTAGGCTACCAGGTGAAGTGGCATCTATTTATTGAGTGTTTTTTCTCCGTTCGGTACCTCCCCGATGGCTCTGAAGACCATCAGAGGTACCGACGGAGGGGTAAGAGCGGGGACACTCTCTGTTAAGTCGAACCTTTAACTTAACTCATGCTTAAATGTGCATTGCTATTTCCTGCCTACAAGCACAAGTTATCCTGTAAAGAGGTTTATAACTAAGATTATATCTATTCCACCATTACTAACGACTAATTTGGTGGTTTGTCAAGATTTATCATTTGGTTAATTATATACACAAGATTGCCTATGGATCGCGATTTGCTTTGTTGCCGTTTTATGAATAAACGGACACTATTAGCATCATGTTATTATTACCATCTTTGAACTCGCAAGCCAAGGGATGTTAATTGAGACACTTTAAAGGAAAAGAAAATAGTTTGATGGTCACTATTACGACACTTGTGACCATAATACAAAAAGGTTTAAATCTATGTACAAACACTATAAGAAATACCCTCATTGAGGGTTAGTGTTGTTCAATATGAGAGAGGGTGTGTTGATACATGAGTGGAGATTGCTCTTTACCTAATACCCTGGGTATTTTAGTCTGTTCTTAATGTTGAAGGTTATATGCTACACTGCATGAATTTTAGTTTGGTGTACTTTTCCTTCTAGAGCAGTGCCTCCTTCATCCTGAGCTGTTGCCAGGTGGGGAGAGGCCTTGTCCTCCATATTCACGAGGTAAGATGGGGGTTATTCGCTCATTTCTTTTGGGCGTAAGTGTGATGGTTTACTTTGTTACCACACATTAATCAAAGAATGAACGGGAGGACTCGATCCTAGGATTCCACTGCACATTTTGTGACTCCATTTATCTTTTCAGATCACTTGTGAACCTATGGAGAATTCTGGATTGTGAGAACCTTGTCTCACTTTGTATCCTTTTCTGGTTTGAGTAAAACCCTATGTCTAGTTTACACTTATAGCAGTAGCTACATTATCTATAGAGGTTCTGATGAAAGCACATGGTTTACATCTTCCGTTGAGTGCTGAAACATGTTGACCATTTTTGTTGAGGACGGCTATTTGTTAAAACTGGTCATTAACACTGTTTTTAACTTTTGATCGTAGCGTACACTAATAAAATTCATAGTATGTCTACGCATCAATTTTAGTTTTCACTTCACTGGTTTTGCACTGCATTTTCAATTTTTGTTCCCATACACTTTACTACTTAAATACACTACTCATCTTGGTAAATATACCTTTTTGACATCCTAGAGCTCTAATATCCATGGAGCAAGAATGTCAATCTTTACAAAAAGGATACCCAAATGATGAAGCTAATCACCAGGCGTGGTGAGTGATGGGAATCCATACATATAAATTATATGTCATGTGTATGAATCGTGGTTTTTGAGTTCTTCCTGTTCTTTCTTTATCTCCTAGACACTGGGATATAATTTGTATTTACACACATCGCGTTCCTCCAGGAATCGCACTTAACAGATGCTGAAACCCAGAAGATGCGAAAGAAATGTTCTTACTCTGCATATGTTAGGGGGGCCGCCATCTGGATCCGACATGGGGTCTCCTTCGTTGAAACTGAGCGACAGGTGGATGATCAGAGACGATATGTGTTGGTGAGGGGTAGGCTTGATGGATCCCTGTTGGTTTTAGGGAGTATTTATGCCCCGAATTTCGAACAGGATAAATTCCTGCAGAAACTAGGTGTGGCTTTAGCAGACTGGGATGAGATCCCTTGGGTTTTTTGGGGGGATTGGGATGCGATACCAGATATAGGACAGGATAGATCACATCACCCACTTCAGGCCTCCAGCACTACTAGATTGACTGAACAGTTTGCTTCCTGGACTGACGGCTGGTCTCTAACTGATGCCTGGCGAACACTCCATAGCTCACATAGGGAATATTCCTTTTACTCCCCTATGCATAATTTACATACTAGGATTGATCGTTTCCTGTGCTCTAAGGCCATTATCACGAATTTAGATGGTTCGGAATATCTAGCTAAAACATTCTCCAATCATAGGCCCCTGACATTTGCACTATTATGGGGTAGGGTGCCGACCCCGGTGCCCACCTAGAAACTGAACCCACGGCTGTTGGAGAACGCTCCTTTTCGTTCCTTTTTGTCCACTAAGATCTCGGATTATCTGAGGGAGAATTGGAACACGGCTTCATCTAATCTGATAGACTGGGACGCCCTAAAAGTAGTGCAACGGGGGGCTGCGATAGGACAATTAGTGGGGGGCAAACAGGAGATACACCAGACACTGCGGGATGTAGAGAGTAGACTGCGCTTGCTAGAGTGGGAGGCGGCTAATGACCCTGGGAAGAGCGCAGAATTAAAACGGCTTACATTGACCATGCCGAAACACTAGAGACTCTCAGGGTGATTGACTACAGGGAATACTCGCATCGGAAACACACTGAGGCGGACAAACCTAGCACATTTCTTGCCCGACTGGTGAGAGATCGACCTGACTCCCCTCACATCTCTTGCATACATAACCAGTTTGGGTTTGTGGTTAATACGCAAATAGACATAAATACTGCATTTCGTACCCATATTCAGACGCTGTACGCACCCCCCAAACCAATAGACAAAGCGAGAATTGACGAATTCCTGCGTGACCTACAATTCCTGACACTATCAGAAACTACAAAGGAAAGACATTGATGGCCCCCATTACCCAACTCGAGATCCGCGCAGCAATTAAGTGCCTCAATCGTAATAAGACGCCCGGTATGGACGGACTTCCTGTGGAGTTTTATTTAACATACTCTGACCTCCTCGTCCCGGTATTGGACTCTGTCTACAAGACTGCGTTCGACACAAGCCATTTACCAGAGTACACAATGCAAGCGCTGGTTGCATCAATACCAAAACCCGGGAGAGACTAATTGGATGTGTCCAATTATAGATCCCTTTTCTTACTTTCGACAGAATACAAGATATTAAGTAAGACCCTTGCAAATCGGATTCAATCGCATCTTCCCACACTTATCCATCAGGACCAATACGGATTCCTACCGAATCGTAGTACTTCCCTAAACACTCACAGACTACACTCAGTAATGTCAGCTACGACTAGTGATCTCCCTTATGCCGGGTGTATAGCACTGGACCTCAAACAGGCATTCGACTCCCTGTCCTGGGAGTTTATGTTTGCAGTCTTGGAGCGTTTCAAGTTCCCAGAAAATTTTCTGAGGTGGGTCTTTTTACTGTATACACGCTCTACGGCCAGGGCCCGCACGGGTAGACATATCTCAGACAGTTATTAAGTACATAGAGGCACAAGACAAGGTTGCCCCTTGTCCCCGTTACTATTTGTGTTAGCCCTCGAACCCCTAGCAATATCTCTGCGAAGTCTGGATGACCGTATGGGCATACTGGTCCATGGCACTCATCTTATATCCATTTACGCAGACGACATACTATTATACTTGCGAGACCTCACAGCTGCTCAGACCCAATATCTGACATCTTTGCCACATTTGCAAAACTATTGGGCCTGGCGATAAATCCTGTAAAATCCATAGGCTTCTTCTTCCAAGAGGCACCACAATTCACTAACATACAATTTGGCTTCCATCGTATGCCGACAGCCTCTGACACCTTTAAGTATTTGGGAATACAGGTGTATAGATCACCTGCGGATCAAATCGACGGGAACATTCAAAAGGCAATAACTAGACTTCGGAGCAGCGTAGGATTCTGGACTTCTTTACCCCTGTCAGTGATGGGACGCATTGCCATTTCGAAGATGCTCGTTCTCCCTCGCCTCCTATATTATTTTGTAAATATACCTGTGCAGCTTCCTCAGTCTCTCTTTACCGCACTGGATAATATTCTGATTTCCCTTATCTGGGGGACGAGTCGGAGACGGATAAGTCTTAGAAAATTACAACTAGGTACGAAGGCTGGTGGATTGGGGGCCCCTGACTTTCGGGGGTATTATTATGCTAGCCAACTCCAATGGTTGTCCTATTGGACCGCAGGTAGAAATCTACACGAGATAAGCTTTACGCCCGACAAACTTAGCCGTGGCGTACTCCACTCCCTACTGCTGCCTAAAGCCAGGATCCCCCTGGACTGTCCTCCCCTGTTAAAATGTGCTCTGACTACTTGGAGAAAGGCCCTCTCTTATACTTCAACGGTCCCACCATACGCGACAAATATCCCCTTGCTAGGGATCCCCACACCACAGGGCAGACTAACTCGACATAGACTCCAAGACTGGACAAACAGTGGGGTGAAGGAGGAGGGTTCCTTTTTTGGGAATGACGTGCTCTTAGATCACGACTCATTCGTGCAGTTCACGGGCGCTCCACCACGTTTATACCTGCTACACGCCACAGTAACACACTATATTAGGACCACCTGGGCGCCACAACGAGCTGAACCCACCTAACACGAATTGGTACACTTATTATATTACATAGGACCGGGAGGGCATCTGGTCCGATGGTTATATACGGGGATTAGGACACACGCAGTGATACCGCTTATGGCCCTACAGACACGCTGGGCTGAAGACACTGACACAGAAATAGCAAATAAGGCATGGCAGTCTATACTGAAACACCCCAAAAGAATGTCACGCAACGTTAGGTTTAAATTTATCCAAACGATGATACTCCACAGAGCATATCTAATCCCCAAAAGGATACATCTTATGTTCCTGGACTCCTCTCATTGCTGTCCTCGCTGCGGGGAGGATGATGCTAACTTCCTTCATATGTTGTGGTCCTGCCCTAGATTGCAAGAATTCTGGAGTTTGGTTTGCTGAACCCTCAACACTGACACAGATGCCGGCCCCTATTGAGGCCTTATCCTGTTTATTGGGACTACGACGTCGCTCTGGGGCACAGAAAGTCGGATTAGAATTTATAGACTTGGCGTATGTTTTGGCTATTAGGGCCATAACCATGAAGTGGAAATCCCCTAGATCCCCTACAGTGCTGACATGGCAGACCGACTTGTTGTTGTGGGGTAGAGCAGAAGGAGCAGCCCTCCGAAGAGAGGAAGAACGAGGGTTGTGCAAACATCTTATAGCATTGGAGTGGGAAGCTCTGTTAATTGCTCTAGAAGCTGTGGCAGATTGGTTTGAGATTCGTGGGAAGAAATTGGACCCTAGAGTATTTTATGATTAAAAGTAAAGAGGTGTATACAAATTATTTGGAATCAACAGACTCTTTTAACGTGTGTCACTATGGAGAAGGAAGGTATTACATGTTATTAAGTGCTCTGCCCAGACCCTAACGTAAGAAATATGTTGCTTCGATGGAGAATTGGTGTACACACATTCTTATACACAACATGGTCTTGGACCATATTTGCTCAGTACAAAATATACGAGGACTCATATTTCTTGACGGTGTATGGTTATCACTTGGACGCAGTAATCTTTAACAGATATTTCTAACATATGATGTTGAATGGCGTAGAGCTGCTATTGTTTTACTAAGTGAACTGCCAGACTTTGATGTGGCAATTGCGTTGGGTAAATACCCAGAATTTGCATTGGAGATTTTTGAAACCTGCTTAGTGCTATGTGGAGCCTATCAGACAGCACAAGCTGTCTGGTGGAAACAGACCAATTGTCAGCTTAGCAGATCTTACAGTGGGCTTAAAGCCTGCTCCCTGCTTATCATTGGTTGTTGTTATTGTCACTTTCATGTACTTGCTTCTCATTTGATGGCTTGCCTTGTCCTTCCTGGAAGATAGCCACATTACTACTGTTCTTCCACTGGTCTCTTATAGGAAACCACTTTTTTGTTTTTCCGTAACCTCTCCACCATTACATGTGTTTTCCAGCTGTATCCCTTGGGTGCTTCTTTCCCCTCTCTTGTGTTGCTCTTGTTCGTCCTTGTGCCTTTTTCCAACACCCACTCTCCCCGTTAACTCTTGCTTTACCTGTGATGTGTTCTCCCAGTTGTGCTCCCTTCCCTCAATGTGCTGCTTTTACAATCCTCCCCTGCCTGTCCTGTTATCGGGAACATGTCGAATTTGCTGTGAGTGCTATCATATAGCCATATCAGAGTGCTTTATAAGCAGTAGTTTGTGGTGTCAGTTGTATGTCAGAGTAACTTGTTTAAAAAAATATATATTTTTGTAGTCTGTACAGTTTTTTGGTGGATATTTCAAAATTTGCAAACATTCGTGACAAGAATTTTCAATTCTATTAAGGACAAGGAGGCGAGGATTATGCTTTCTCATTTCTTTAATGAAATGCTCAGCAGCCAATCAAAAAACAGAACTACAAATCCCATGAACACTTGGGAATGACCTCAGGAAACACTATAAAAGGTCCATAAATCAGTCTTTCTTTCGGTAATAAGTTCGATATCAAACAATAATCCCAGATAAAGTAACAGAACCAGCTCCAGGCAGGCCGCCGAAATCCACAGGATCTTAAAGGCAAAGGAGGAAACATCCGGGGTCCGTGCACAAGGAGACAGATGAGGCTCATGATGGAAAACCAAATCACTTCTGGTCGGAACCTGAAACAGAGACAGAGCCGTAATATCCCAACATCGAGGGAATAAGAAAATACAGGGGAGGGAAAAAATACAGAATTCTTCACAATTGTAATAATATACATTCGATATACAATACATGCTAATATCAATTAAGCATAGTCCGGGTGGGATAATCCTCGCCTCCTTGTCCTTAATAGAATTGAAAATTCTTGTCACGAATGTTTGCAAATTTTGAATTCTATGTCAGGACAGGAGGCTCCGATTATGCTTGTTCAAAGCTCGTCAATTACAACAGAGGCAACACTAACAATAGGTTTATAATAGAATTGCTTAAAAACAGAATCCGAAGACCAGTCTGCAGCCTTCATGATGTCAAACAAAGTTACACCCATAGAGAAGGCTTTTGAGGCAATCGCCCCTCTAGCAGAATGCGCCCCAAACACAGAGACATCAATGCCTGCCTCGGACATAAGCCAGCGCACCCAGCGAGCCAATGTAGCTGGGGCTACGGGGCGAAAAGGCTTCTGCAAAGCTATCAATAGCTGACCTTGCAAATCTGCGCGCAAAGAAGCGGTACTCACCTCGTAATCCTTTAAACATTGCACAACACACAGGTTGGGGTGATCCGGGAAGGAAGGATAGGAAATGGATGAGGTGTTGGTTTTAGTCCTTCGAGAAAGAGTAAAAGTAACACCTTCTGGTGTGAAGGAACGGCCCGCCAGGTCTAAAGCCCGAATATCCGAAACACGTTTGCAAGAAACTAGGCATAATAACATTGTCAGTTTTGCAGACAACTGTTTCCGGGACAATAGAAGATTAGAAGGCCAGGCCTCCAAGAATCTCAGGACAATCGAAACATCCCACATAGACACATACTTCGGTGTGGGAGGTTTCGCGAGGCGGATGCCTTTCAGAAGTTTGGACAGCAAATGATGTTCCCCAACAGGTTTACCATCAATATGGATGTGACCTGCCGAAATGGCCGACCGAAAACTATTAACAGTCCGGTAGGCAAGGCCTGACGTGGCCAAGGAAGTCAGGAAATTAATAACTAGACTGACATCTGCCGAAACGGGATCAACCTCCCGTTGAGCACACCAATCACTCCAGCGTTTCCAAGCTCCTCGATACCGCTTGTGGGTATTGGGAGACCAGGCGTTACTGATAAAAGTGGCAGCGTCGCTAGAAATGCCTGGGATCGACCAGCGATCCCCGAAATTCGCCATGCCAGTAATTGGAGAGTGCCGGCGAGAATGAGGGGATGCGGAGACCCGAGAGGATCCTGCAATAGAGTCCGCTTCTGGGGAAGAAGGAGAGGAGGCGCGCAGCACATCTCCAGGAGAACCGGGAACCATGCCTGAGCTTTCCACAAGGGAGCAATCAGAATCAGCTCCGCTCGAAAGCGTTTGGCGTAAGCCAGGACTCTGGGAAGCATCATGAACGGGGGAAACGCATAGCAAAGAGTCGAGGGCCACTGTTGGAGAAAAGCATCCGTGGCCAGAGCTGATGGGTCCGGTCTCCAGCTGTAAAACTGGGGAAGCTGCGTATTGAGGCGAGATGCAAAAAGATCCAGGTGACACTGGCCCCAAAGATGAATAATGGCACGGAAGACTCGAGGGTGAAGCCTCCAGTCGCTGTAGTCCCGAAGATGACGGGAGTGCCAGTCCGCCACTTGATTGTTGCGGCCCGGAAGATACTCGGCAATAACTGTGATCTTCCGGTGAAGGCAAAAATGCCAAAAATCTTTGGCAATCTCCGCTAAAATCTTGGACCGTGTCCCGCCCAGTTTGTTCACATAACAGACTGCCGACACGTTGTCCATCCGGAGAAGGATGCAGCAATTCGCCTGCATGGGGGAAAAACATCGGATCGCAAAGGACCCCGCCAGGAGTTCCAGGCAATTGATGTGAAGGGACAATTCTTGGGGAGACCAACGACCCCCCGTCGAGATGGACCCGCAACGGGCTCCCCAGCCCCATTGGCTGGCATCCGATTCTATCACCAGCTCTGGAGAAGACCCGAACAGGGCTCGACCGTTCCAGGCCTCCATGTGGTCTAGCCACCATTGCATCTCCATCCGCACCTCCTCCGAAAGAGGAATTTGATCTGAATAGCGGAGACCTTTCCGAAGATGCTGTATCTTCAAGCGTTGCATCGCCCGGTAATGCAAGGGACCCGGGAAGATCGCCTGAATGGAGGACGCCAGAAGGCCCACTACACGCGCCAACGACCTCAACGACACAGTCTGTCTGGAAATAACAGACGTCAACTCTCTCCAGATGTAACGGAGTTTCTGGTTGGGTAAGAGCAGTTGACAAGTCAAGGAATCGATCCGAAAACCCAGAAAATCGATAGACTGAGCGGGAACCAAAACCGATTTGGGTACATTGACTAGAAAACCCAGAGATTGTAAAAGGGTGATGGACCACTCCAGATGCTGTAGGAGCTTGAGGGGACAATCCGCCATAAAAAGGATGTCGTCCAGGTAAATAATCAGTCTGACCCCCCTGGAACGAAGATGTTCCACTACAGGCCTCAGCAATTTCGTGAAGCACCACGGGGCTGACGAGAGACCGAACGGGAGAACCTGATACTCGTACCACTGACCCAGCCATTGAAATTGAAGGAATCTGCGATGGGGACCGTATATCGGGATGGATAAATAAGCATCTTTCAGGTCCAGACGGACCATCCAATCCCCTTCCCGAAGGAGATCCCTCAGAAGATGGATGCCCTCCATCTTGAAATGCCTGTATACAACCCCGCTGTTGAAGTCTTTCAGGTTGAGAACTAGGCGGGAGCCGCCTCCCTTTTTCTCCACCAGAAAGACTGAGCTGACAAAGCCCTGAGGATGGCGTACTGTTGGAACAATCGCCCCCTTGCTGAGGAGTTCCTGAATCTCCTTCGACATACAGTTTCGAGAGTGACATGAAAAAAGCATGGGGGTCGGCAGACGGGTCTGATGAATTGGGTGATAGAATTCGATTCTGAACCCTTGAACGGTTTCCAGCACCCAAGCATCGCTGGAGATTAAGCGCCAATTGTTCAGAAAAAACTGTATCCTGCCCCCCAGCATCACATCGCATGCTTGAATTAGGCTCACCTGTAGCTCCGGAATCTTGGTATTGTCCCTGGTGACCACCAGATCTTCCCTTGCCGTACTGGCCTTTTCCTTTCCGGGAAGGATAGAAATTTGCGCGGGTGGAATAACCGGCGTCATACTGACCGCCGCGCTGTTGAGGAACTCCCCTGTGGGACTGCTGCTGTGACCCGCGGCCGAACGACCGTCCCCGTCGTCCGGCCTTGCTGAAAACCGGACGCATGGCCCGGCGCAAAGACGCCTGCGCCTTGTCAATGCCGCTAAAGGCGGACACGAATTTGGTCAACTCTTTAAGGAAAGGCTGACCAAAAAGAAGGCCTTGCGCCTCCGGACCGGCTTCAGACGTAGCCAATTCCGCCAATTTCGGGTCAAGTTTGAGGAGAATGGACCTTCGTCTCTCCACGGAAATGGCGCAATTAACGTTGCCAAACATACAGACAGCTCGCTGAGCCCATTCAATAAGTTCGTCAGGGTTGACGGTCGCGGAAGCCTCCTTGGCCTTGAAGCCCAAATCCAAGATCTTAGAGAGAGGACCCAGCATGTCCATCAACTTGTCCTGACAGGACCTCCACGAGCGGTCAAGACCTTTCTTAGGGTCCTTGGCGTACTTCTTGAGGTACGTCACCATCATTGGATCCACCTCCGGTGTCTCCGCCATGTTGTCCGCAAGATCTGGCCTCGGACACTCCGAGCGCAGACGAGCCCTGACAGGAGCCTCGAAGGGGTGGCGAACGTGCGCCTCAAGATACGCGGCCACAGCCGGAGCCGGCAACCATGACGTGGAGTTTGGGTGGATGATATCCTCCGGCTCAAAGTTCAAGAGAAGGGGACGTTCAGGTGCGTCCACAAAACGTTCCTTACGGAGACGCTTCTTTGGGGGTGAAGAGTCATGCTCCGAAGAAGCCTGAGCCTGGTCCGACTCGTCGACAGGATGAGACACAGAAGCTTTGGTTTTGTCCGAAGACAAGGCCCGTGCCAGCCTTTGAAAGTCCGATTTATGCGGATTGTGAGGGGACTTTGCGGCCTTTTGAGAAGGCGGCAACCACCCCTGCTGCACAGCATAGTCACTGAGGTGTCTTTTAAGAGGGGTAATGGCTCGAACCAAGGCCTTGTTGACTGAAAACTGGACACCCTTGTCCAACTCCTCGACCAGGTTGTACTCCATGGAGTCATCCCCCTCCTCATCGAAATAGCAGTCATCCTCTGCGTCGTAGTATTCAGACATTGTAACGAAGTACAAAAGGAAATGCCCACTAGATGACTGTCTGAAATATGGGGTATCGAGATACCAGTAAGGGGGAGTGAGAACCCCAAAGCAGGCCCAAGAGATGGTCGAACGAACCCAACTCCGAAGCTAATAGAACGTGGAGGGAGAGAGCCTGCCAATAAATCACTCTAGGCAGAGCCTATGCACAATTATCAGCCAAAACACCTCAGCGTGCTCCGGCGTAGACGGGGTCGAAAGTTCAGGGCTGTGGGCGTGAGCGCTGGTGAGAAGCGTTCCTTCACTCAACCGGCGTGAGGCGAACAGCCAGAAACCGGAAACAAGCAACGCGCATGCGCGACGTCGCTGCCACTGAAACACCGGCTCGAGAGCGCTCGCGCTCCCCCAAGAAGCCGACGACCCCTGCTCCCACTCCACCAAAGCAACCGGGCACAAGGACGCGGCCAGGCGCAGGGAGGTGAACACACGCTCCCAGGAAGACACGCCGCTAACGGACGCTGGAAAAAAATATCGGTAACAAAACCGAACAAGAGTACACAAGCAACGCGCAATAAAGCACAGACAGCGCAATACAGGCAAGTGTACACACCAAAGCAGAGCAATTACAAGAAAAGCAATGCAAGTAAGGCAAAATAGACTTAACTGGCTGCGGAGCAGCAAAGAAAGAGGAAGAAAGACTGATTTATGGACCTTTTATAGTGTTTCCTGAGGTCATTCCCAAGTGTTCATGGGATTTGTAGCTCTGTTTTTTGATTGGCTGCTGAGCATTTCATTAAAGAAATGAGAAAGCATAATCGGAGCCTCCTGTCCTGACATAGAATTATACAGTTGAATAATGACTGTTCGAGAGACTGGCTTACCTTACCACACGTTTTCAAATAATGTGAACAGCCAGACATTTATATAATGCTTTGTGTGTCAAAATGTAGATGTAAGATACAATTTGAATGAGGAATGTTTATATCAAATTTCAGAATTTTACTGTCTGGAACAATTTTCTATACCATTAGTCTTATCCTGCAGATCCCTGTGTTTTGTTTCCAGGTCGTCCAGTCTATTTAACTAAAAAGGAGCAAAAGAGGGTAAAAAGGCATCAAGGGCGCCTTCCACTCAACACCCGTAGCACACAAAAAAAGCCCTTGTCGCACATCACATATCAAGTTAATGCTTCTTAGGTACCCCCTAATCAGTTTCAAGCAGGGTAGGTTCTAGTGTATACCTATGCACACTTTTTTTAACACACTTTATTATCTACTGTAATTTGACCTGAGCAAATGCAGCACAAATAGAAGTATATACAGTCATTTTCGATATTTTCCCCAATCCCATACCAATCAAGTCGAGGAAAATTCACAATAGGCGTATATGAATAACACAGTGTAATCTCGGTCAATGGAGACAACCCACTGCAATCACCACCCACCCTTACAACACAGAATCATTCTATGGATCATCCGATTGGTAGTACATGAACGTGCGTTATGTTACAAGTAAACAAACCTATTAAACTTAACCCCTCCCATTCTCACCACCCCCCACCTCCAAAAACACTCCTGGTCAGTCCCCCCCCCCCGAACATAAACTGCCCGTGTGTTCTTCGGACAACACATAGCTTACAGGGTACCAAAGGCTAGGAGAGCTCAATTGTGACATTAAGAAAGGACCATACATCTCAAGGTGATAGAGGACTAATATATCTCATTGGGGCCTGGCCAGTACCATTGGGGAGAGATCTGTCATAAGCTACCAATGAGCACTTTGAAGAAGCAATCTTGATTAAAAAATAAAAGTATCACTACAATTTTAGATAATAACTTAAAACAGATTCTTTCAAATTCATCACAAAATGTAGACACCTTTGTTCTGTCCGAGCTTGCCAACAGAACCAATCAACGTCTTATTGAAGAGACTGCAACATACCAGATCGCGGAAAGTATATTTTTCTCTTCAGAAACAATCCCTCTAAAATGGAATAATCCGTACTTGCATCCTAAAGTCCAACTTCAGCCCCATATAATATTACTGGGATAATTGTACCTCTAATAAACAGACTCATCAAGAGTCTACCATAACATACAAAAATGTAATGTAAGCCTGTAAGGACTAAAAGGCTTCAGTGTTTGGCAATTCCAAATGGTCCATCTAGATAGTGATATAGTAAATAGCGTTATCACGTATGGATACTTATTAACCACCTCAATGCTCCGACTTTTCAAATAAATACCCTTTTGTGAATACCAAAATCTTAGTTGAATACTAACTTATTTAGTAAACAGTATTTCTGGAAGCAATCAATTTTACGCTGCAATAGGAGTCTTAACCCCATAAGATACTTTAAAATGCAGCCTTTCCAGCCAATTAAGCCAGAACAGATTTGCAATCACGTTTGTCCTTGTGGCCAATTTCTTGGTGTCAAAGTTTAAAAAAAGTAAATGTATAAGTTGACTGTCAGACTGATTTACTCTTCCCTTCGTGACTCCGCCACCTTTTTTGTTGTCACACTTTGATCCCCAGTTTATGAGTTTACGGAGTAAGGTTTTCAAGTTTCAGCACTGACCCCCACACACGCCTCCCCTCCCAAATCTTCTTCAGTAAACCCAGGTAGGCAATCTCCCCAGACATATTTCATTCAGTGTGGATACACTTAGGCCATTCTATGCTGTCTATTTCCCAGGGTCTTTACATCCAGTTTTTCCGATTCGTATAATAGTGTCCCTCGCCAGGTTTATGCCCATTCCCCTATCTGATGAGGCTTAGGGTTCGTAAAAAAACGCAAATTCTCTCGTCTTCATAATCAATTCACATTTATGGCCCCACTCCAACAGCCTCAACCGACACCCTTGTACAATTCCCAAAGGCCTGACCTCCCTCGCCCCTTCCCTTCTATTCCAACACGCATGTGTTATTCTTCTCAACTCAAGCCCTAGATACGATCTTCTTCGTATGAAGTTAACATACTATAGTCCGTCCCCTTTCTTGGGCCGCGTCTCTGGGTGCGCACTCACCTGCGCAGTACTGGAAGCCTGCCGGGAAGGGAGAGTGTGCGGCGAGCTCCAGCCGGATCACCACCAAAGAAACACTCATAGGTTAGACAGGACGAGGGACGCCTACCACGAATACAAAGCGAGAGGAATAAACAAGCAGAAAAAAAGACTGAAAATGAATCTACTATGACATGGGGTAAAAAGGGGGGTAAACGTCTACAGACAGGCCTACGGCCCGGACCTAAGGATCAGTTTGTTATTATCAGCGCTTTACGCTTCCGCCCGCGTGCTACAGTTTCAACCATGACGTTTTCTCCTGTCACGTGACGTAGCCAATCACAAACAGATGATTCAACCACTAGACAGCATAAGGGGAATTCTCCGTGTCCACTCGAGGGCCATATTAGGTGTAAAGGAAAATGTGTGTGAGCCGTTTACGCTGTGCTGCACGACGAAACACAGAAAGTGTCCTTGGAACTTGAATGGTGGTGTAAGTATTGCGAATACCTGGAATAAAGCTGCAGTTGGTTTTATGATATTGTGGTATTTTATAAACTTATTATTTATTGTGTTCTATAAGGAGCAACAATGTTAGGGCGGTAGGGTGGCAAGGCGTCCCGGATTTGCCGGGACAGTCACAGTTTTTCACAATGGAATATACAAGGTAGCCTCATTTGGTGACTGAAATAATTAGACTTTTTAGCCTGTACGTGTGAGTGACCCTAATAATACCCAACTCAACCTTTGGGCTCAAGCGCGAGCAAAGTGACGCTGTAGTCCCTTGACTATGTCGAGGGCAGAGGTCGGTACTAAAATTAAAGTTCAGCTTACTTGTTGACATACGCACGCGCTGTGGTGGGAGTTCGGGGAGCTGTACTGAGGCACCGACTAACCCCCCTAGAGGTAACTTCAATGTGTGTTTTTTTGTTCTCTGCTGCCGGACGCTGCTCGCATGTTCCTTACACAGTACTAATAAACGAACTCTTCATTTTTTTTAATATACGATACGATTTGAGGTTGAACTCTAATGCTGACAGAGTACGTGTACTGTTATATTTTAAGGCTGATTCAATTGTTATGAATTTTCTTTTATGGCTTCACTTTCAGGGGCGTAGGAGACACTAAAATTCTGTGGGGGACAGGGACAACCTTGTGGACTTTCCAGTGACCCTATACAAATCACCGCCCGTTAAACAAATACAGTCGCATAGATCTGAAGTGAAATATTGAGATAAGCTGGCATGTAGTCACAGCTTGCATGTATGCTTTATTGTTATTTACATTCACATAGTAATCAGACCAAATGTTAAGAAAACATGTATATGAATCTTCCATCTTCATGCACCAAGCAATCAAAGGCCGCTGACTTCGGGCGAGGGCGTCAAGTTTGCAAGTGCATTATGGTTTAAAAAGTACCTGCTGCTGCATTTCTGGTCTCCAGCAATTTTCAGGCAACAATAAAAATGTGAAGATAACTTTGGTGATTAATGTTCTTTATTGAGAGAGATCGGAGGGTTGTTTAGTGGAAGTTTTGACTCATGGTAAGGTAGCCACAGTGGGGTAATGTGCCTGCTGCAAAGAATGTGTACCACACAGACAGAAAATGCATATCATGTAAATAGGTCAGTGAGTTACTGCTTTTGTCTGAGAGGTTCTTTTGCTATTTGCAGTTTATCATTGAACAGTAAGCTAGTAATCGTCACCAAAGAGCTGCATTAAAACTGAAAGGTATAGATTAGAACATTATGCTTTTTCCCCAGTATTTCATTATCCTCATGTTGGAAAATGGATTCATTATGATGGAAATTAATTCTGATTATTAAAGAGAACCCCCAACTATGGCGTTATGTTTTAAATTCTGAGTTTGTGCTTTTCTAGTGTTGCAAAGCCATCCTGTGTCCTGGGCACTCCCTAACCTTTTGTTGACTGGTACTGGTGGTACCTGACTGACCCAGGCCTCTGCCTAAACAGGCCCAGGGCCAGTGCTATGCTGAAAGAGACACTTAAAAATACAGTGAAAACACCTACATACACCAGGGTGCACTATCGGTTAGGGTCCCCTATGATTGGCATGACCTCTCCTATATGGCCCTAGTACATAATCAGGCATGGGGATTGAAACTACCTTTACGTCCCTAGTATATATTAGGGCATGGTGCTTTAGAGGGCAGCAGCCCTTCCTGCACTTGCATGTGTCACTGCTGAAGCCTGAGGTTATTTTAAAAGTAGGCCTGTGTTGCAGGACTGCTTTAAAAACGCAAATCGTGCCCAAACTTGACTTCTGGGTGTGGGGCACTTACAAATTGATAAACTACAATGTTGGGGCATATTAGGTATCCTCAGGGTTTCCCTCAGGTGTTCCAGGGGTGGGGGTCGGGTATCTACAAGGAGGACCCTTATAAAATGAGTTTTATGTGCCCTGAGTTTAGTGAAATTGCACATTTCACTGCCTACATTGTAGTAAAGTGCTTCCCGAAATTGGGTTTTGTGCTAGGAGCACTGTGAAGTGAGGCTCTGCAATATTTTGATATAACTAGAACCCCTAAAGTCTTTCTTGGGTATTCCAGGGTTGGTGGGTTCTGTAGGTATAAGCAGGGTCCTTATATAGGCCCTGGTATTGGAGAAATTGGCCGGGTCATTTTTCCATTGCAGTTCTCCAGCCCATAGGTTAACATTGCTAGAGGTTATTAATTATTAACAGAAGAAAGGAAAGCCGTAACAATTGGATTAGAGGACTCAGAAGAATGTTACTGAAAAATGCTGCAATGTGGTATTGTTGAATTTATTCTAAAATGTACAGACAAGAAGTTATAAGACTTTCTTGTCTGTAAGCCAAGCCACAATTCAGCCCTCTAGTGCTCTGCCTTGATTGGTCAGAGGTAAGTGCATTAGAATGGCTGTTTGAAGAGGTGATAAATGACCCATGGTTTTAGGAAGCCTTTCTGGGAGGAGAGGTTGATGGGCATGGGAATGCCAGAGCCAGGGGGAGGGGTAGTAAATAATGCTCTTCAAGGGATGGAGGAGGCAAACTGGAGAAATCACTTTCATTTACACCTCTACTCCCGGCCCCACAGCCGGATAGGGGGGATTCAGGAGGAATTCCCAGATGTAAGGGGAGTGGACCTAGGTAGATGAAGCCATCCTGTAGGCTGGTTTAGTTAGTTCTGCTCCCTGTACTGGAAAATCAGCCATGATGAATTTTGGAGAAATTGTGCTCTCTGTGAGAAAATAATGCCACACTTTTGAGGATGTGGTCATACCCGGAAGCGTTGCCCTGCACCTCATTGCACAGGAGTGACCTCCTTCTTGACCCAGAGAACTTGGAATAAGTATCTGAGAGGGACAGAGCCACTCAGAAAATACTGATCAAACTTGGGAAAAGAAGGGTCGCTGCTGAGGAATTTGATTTGCACCAACCAGGCCCTGGACTCTGAAGATTGTACCTGTTGCACAATCTGCAATTACAGCCCTGTGGACCTCCTTGCTTCAAAAGGATTAAAGAGTGGACTCCCTGCAAGTTGAAGGTTAACAGATCTCACCTGGACCACCAAGAATCCCCAGCCTGGAGAACTACGAGTGAATTTGTAGGAGTTTTGTCCAAGTGGATTATGGGAATGGAAGTCCCTTTCAAGGACCATCTTGGAGATTCCAGACCCTTGGAGTAAACTTTGGACACTTTGAGACCCTTTGGAAAACTTCAGGAAAAAGTTCCAGAGGTTCGGAGAAGTTGGAGCTACTTTGGAAAAAAGCTCCATAAATGGACCAACTCACCCTGGCTAGCCAAGCCGGCAAACATCAACCATGAGTTGGCCTGCCGTCCAGGTTCCTTCTGCTGAAAATCTCCAGGGGCCCGACTTCCAGAATTTGATCAAACCCAAGGTGGCGAATCCTGACTGAATCCGGCCTAGTGAAAAGCGTTGAGGGACCGCAAGAAAAAGCTCTGTAAAAGTTTCTAATTCCAAACGTAGGAAAGGTGATCGGGACCAACCACAAGAGCCAAGCCACCAACCATCAACTGTGTGCCAGCCTGGATCCCTGGCTCATGCCGCTGGAAAGCTTCGGGGGTTGGACTTCCATAAGTTTTGACCGAGAGCTCGTCGTCACAAGGCAAGCCAGCGAACCCTCACCGAAACGCGGTGGGCCTGAAACTTTGACTTTGATTAGGTCTAGCGTGACCAGATGTACCAAAAAGAACTATAAGTTTCTATGTGTTATATAGTGCTAAATCTTTAAAAAGTTATATCCCAGGTTCTCGACATTGGACTTTTTTTTCCTTTTAAAGAGAAAAAGACTTCCTATTTTTATAAATTGGTGTTGGATTTTTATTGTGTGTTGTCTTAATTATTTGCTGAATGTGTGTTTTTAAATGCTTTACATACCTGTCTTTGAAGTTAAGCCCGCCTACTCACAGCCAAGCTACCAGGGGTTGAGCATGGGAATAATTTTCGAAGACCGGCACTGAGCCGAGGTAGTGGCCTTATGGCCAGGGACAGAAATACATTTGCCCCTACTATTAACCCACTTTCCAACATCCAGACCAAACACTCTTAAACAATACTGTATACAAGTATGGATGACCTGTGACTCCGACACCCTGTAGATGTATGTAATATTTCCTATACACAGATTTACACACCTATGATTGATTGACTGCCTCTGTGTAGTGTGAGTGATGTAAAGTGCTGACACCCTGCACTGGTATGAGTGGCGCTATATAACAAATTAAATGCATCTGAGAGAGTGGTTATGGAGACTTGAGCAGCACTATAAAAGGGTGGTAGTGAGGGAATCTGTGGCGGAGCTGGGTTGTTGAGAACCAAGGCTGTCTATTTGATTTCAGGCTCCTGCATCCTTCATCCACCAACATACTCTCCCTCCACATTATCTCACTCTTACAGGTTCTTTCTCATCTTTGCTTTCCCCCTTTTCTCTGTTTTCCATATTTCCCTTCCTCCTTCTGCCCACAACTCTTGATGCCTTTCTCTCTCTTGTTTGGTTTTACAGTCTGATGGTTTAAATAATGTACCAGTCTCTAACAAAGAATGCAGTTGGGCCTCACCTGCCGACACCAACTTAAATTACGCTTCATTAGCTTGCAGCCCACAAAGGAAATGCCAGAGTTGCTAGTCTGGTCCTTTCTGCATTGTATATCCTTCCTGAAGAGCAGATGCAACCTTTTCTCTCCTTTCTGCAAGACACAAGGACCCAAGCCTTCTCCCTTCCCCATGACGTAGAACAGAAACATTACAAATGGCTAAAATAAGGGCCACATGGTCAACCTCATTTCAAAGTCCCTGCCTCCTTTCTACCCAAAACGTAGGGACTGATTACGATGGCAGGCAGACCTCAGTCCACCCGCCATTGAATTGGGGAATGAGACCGTTCGCCTACAAAGCGGTGGCCCCACGATAGGCATTAAAATGCAACCGCCACTACGGCTTTCGCAATGCCTATCTTTTAAATTGAGGCAGGCGCTGCTGGCTGCATCACCCGTCGCAGTGTAAAAAAAAAAAGGGACATCTTACATATATCACTGCACTATGTGGCAGCGCCACATGGTGCTGTGATATGTAGGGGGGCACCGTAGGTGCTTTCCAGGACCCATGTCTGGGGGCCGGGGGGGTAAAGGGGTCTGCTACGGGCCCCCTTTGTCATTTTCCACCAGCTTTTCTATGGTGGGTGAATCACCATGGATAGGCTGGTGGGTAAAGGACATCATAATCCCTACTGCGGTGCCTGGTAGGCACTACCAGCATTGTAGGAACTACGAGCCCCTCCGCAACACAGGAGGGCTCAAGGAGCCCGTTTGGGGCGTGGTGATCGGTCGTTCCTACTGCCAGGGAACCACCCGCCATTGTAATATGGCGGGCGGTAATACAATCACTGATGGGGGTGAGACCATCACTGACGGGCAATGTGGCAGTCCTTCCGCCATTATAATTACCCCCTAAGTCTGGTGTGCATGCAAATCCTACATTGCCAACCCCTGGTAAGTTGCACTACTAGTGCTGAAAAAGGCCAATGGAGGCACCAATGGGTGAGGTGGACTGGCCTAAAGGGTCTTGTGACCTCAGTGACAGAGTCCTTGTTGCTCTAGTGTGTGCTTCTTTGCATGCCTGCCTGCAAGACTGGAAGTGAACTGCATGGATAGTGGTGGACAGGCCTTCAAGGTTAAGCATACTTGCCACCGTTAGGGTCCACCTGCTGGTGCTGAGACACCAGGGCTTCTAAGGTCTATGGGGCCTTCTAAGGTGTAGCATCGGAATGAGCTCTGTCAGGAGTGTGGTCTGGTGGACTGGTCATGAAGGCTGAATATGGTTCTCCAGTTTTAAATCCGTTTCAGGCACAACAGGGGTTTTCATCGGAAACAGAATTAGCCCCTAGTTGCGATCAGGGGTCAAAAGTAGTACTGGAGTCACCGGCCTCTGAATGAAAAGTATTCAATCCACCCGGATGGATCAGCAAAACTCTTGATATGCAGATTGCACATATTTCTTGGCAGCAGGCAGATTAATCCGCTGGGCTAACTTTTGATTGGACGCAGACAGAGGAGGCTTCCAGCATCATAAGGAAATTAATATGGGCCTGAAAAGCAGGACATTCGTCTGAAGTGATGAACACGAGTGACTAATGGAAAGCTGGCAGGTGGGGTGGGGATGGAGGGCACTTCAAAGTAAAGCTAGAACTGGGGCAAAGAAGAGATGTGAATCCTGTGTGGTGCGCCACCCCACAGTGACTGCAGGTATCCCCTGTGTGAAAATATGCAAAATCTGGAGCAGCAACATGAGGAGCGTGGCGGATGGGATCCCGGATTGAGAGCAGCGGGGGAATCAGCCGAAGGCGTGTCTGTGACTCCCCACTCCAGGGTTACCATGTACCCCCCCCAACCCCTCAAAATACAAGACTATATGGCCACCGAACAAAAAGTGGGACGGGATACTAAACTAGTACAAGGTGGAAATAGTCTGTAGACCGGGTCGGCGAGGGAGAAAACATGACGCCGACTTACTTTTGCTGATTAGGTAGACGGCAGTCCTGGGTCAATCCATTGTTGCTAATGGCGCGGTGATGTAGCGGCTTTATGCTCGAGCGCCATCTTTAAGTAGTAGAGGTACTTCTATTGAGGCAGAACTTGGTAATTGGTCGCACACACGTCCAGCAAATGCTGTTAAAAAAAAAAACCCCGGTCTGGATCCGGGTCCTGGAGGGAAGCACAGTGCAGTCAGTGCGTCAGAGTGCTTCACAATAGGAACAGAAATGATCCGTGAGAATATTACGATACAAGTGAACACGTTACAAAAGCAGACGTGAAGTTACATGAGGCAAAAGTGACAATTGTGGGCAAACAAAATACAAGAGGTAGCAAAAGGTACATTACAGGAGGAATAGACTGGGACCTCGGCGAGAAGGAGGGTGTAATGCCTACCACTAGAAAAGGGGCGGAGCTTAAAAAAAGAGAGAAACGCCCCGAATCTGCTCAAGACGGGGCCTGAACTGAGTGACGTTCCTCTCCTCCAATGGCTGGCCAGCATTTACGAGGCCAGCCAATGGAGAAGAGGGGCGGGTTCAAGCCCCCATACTGCAAAACATAAAATCTCGGACTCTGCCCACTGCGTGGGACGCTAGTCCAAGACCTAAAAACGTGACGTGTGTATGTTACAAAAGCATACAAAGTACAAGTAGCGGTATAATACTGCATTAAATGGCAGATACTCAAAACACAAGAACAAACGTTACGTTACATGAGGCAATGGTGGCAATTGTGCATGTATCAAAAGCCAACAAAATACAAGAGGTAGCAAACGATACATTACAAGAGGAAAAGTGACGTGTGCATTTTACAAAAGAGTACACAATACAAGAGTGCAGGTACCCTCCTTTTCAAAATAGAAAAGCGCTGACACTCAGTAGCGGAAAGTACCGGACCATTTAAAGCACTGGACAGTGCACATTACATTAAAACACCTGTAGTGCCGCTTAGTAAGGTGTGTGGTAAGCTCTCTCCTTTCTCAAGAATATTTTTTTAAAAAAGCTCAGCGGGAGAACACCCCTTATTAAGAAAACTTTTAAAGACGTCTAAAATGAATTTGCAGGATGATTCGTCCTGGGCCACATTATTTCTCCTAGTATGATGCTGTTGTAGTTGGAGAACTCTAGAACCTTGGCTTTAAAAACACAGATCTATCTAATAAACAGATGTTGGCTAAGTTGGCCGCGTTGCTTTGCCTGTTGCTTTGTTGGAGAGTTTCAGATCTCAAATCTATAGATCTTCGCTGGGTCATTTTCACTACATGACGTATAGTTCTCAGCAGCATACATGTCAACAGACCCGATTCAGGCGGGAGACTACCGGTTTTTCAAGCCAAAAATGGCTTTATTTTACCTGTCTGCCGCCTGAAATTGCATTTTCTACAATAGAAGTCCATGAGGAATTTTCATTCTCCTGATTTTTTTACTTTAAATTTCCCACCTCCCTGTCCCAAAATGTTGGCATGTATGCAGTAGTAAAGGGTTGAGACATAGTGCTTGACATTTGAAGGGAAGAAAGTAAAGCCAGGTTCATTTTTCTAGTTCTACTGCTCAGCCCTATGCTGATTAGTATCTTATCATGCTCAGTGGAGGGGTGGGAGTAGGGGAACTGTGGGCGAAGAATCAGAGGACCGGAATAACCCAAGGTTTGTAACTGTAGGTGGAGTCAGTGGTGTGGCCATAATGCATAAAACATCCCAGTTTTTTTACTATTTGTTAGTCATTTCACTGCCCAGTTACAGCTTATTGTGTTATTTAATTCAACCAATGGATACTCATGATTATTTAAGGTTTAATATGAGTTATTGACATTAAAATAAATTCACAAAGTGGGATATGTTTCCAATCACAGAATGTCCCAAATACATTTTAAAGTGGAAGCATAAGCCATTTCTCTCCGAGCCATGGAGTTTCTGTCATCAGCACTTCTCCTCCCCTTTTCCACAAGAAGAGTTCAAATATTAATGGCAAAATATCCTAGTTTGCAAATGTTTTCTATTTAATTATGGCTCAGCCATATCTGCTGCATAATCTGACAATTTTAACTAATTAATTGTTTGTAGATCAAACAGATCAAAAGTTGTGTTGCTGCAAAGTGGACAGCCCTTTGCAAAGGTTGACTGATTACCTTTCTCACTGCTGCATTTGTATGTTACATTGGTACTAATAAGGCAAAATCTTTCCAAAGACTGTTCGCATGTGTACAAATGTCAAACTAATAAAATATCAGAAAATAGCCTGCATTACGCTGCACTTTTTTTTTTGCTGCATAATTTGATTTATATCGCCAATCATACCATTGTAGGGTGTCGGAGCACATTACATTACATAGAGGCAATCAATTATACGTGTGTAAATCCCTGTATAGAAATTTTAAATAAGACTAATGACTACAAGGTGTAGGAGTCACATGACAACCTTACATATTCTTTGCAGCAGGCACATTAATCCGCTGTACTACCTTTCCAAACTCCAACTAAACAAACTCCAAGAACATTAATCACCGGAGTGATCATTACATTTTTATTGTTGCCAAAAATTTCTGAAAGCCAGGAAGGAAGCAGCAAGCGTTTTTAAAACCATAATATACTTGCAAACACAATGCCCCCACCCAAAGTTAGCGCCCAGTGCGATCACACCGATCGCACTGCCCTAGAGCCGGCTCTTCTCAAAGATCCTGTGACCTCAGTGTCCGTCACTATTGGTCTAGGGTGTGCTGCTTTCTAGGCCTGTTTGCTAGTCTGGAGATCACCCTCAGCATGGACTGTGGTGGACAGGTCTTCAAGATTAATCCACACTTACCACTGCTAGGGTCTACCTGTTGGTGCTGAGACACCAGGGCTTTTAAGGTCTAGCGAGGCCTTCTAAAGGTCTAGCATGGGAATGTGCTCCCTCAGGAGAGTGCTCTGGTGGACTGGTCATGAAGACTGACCCTGGTTTCCCAGTTCCAAATTCAGCAGCTCTGACCATAGTCCCGCAACCTCTCCCCCCACTGAACACCATACTACCTCACTGAGAGAAACTTGCACTGCCTTTAACTACACCCCAATTGTGCCCCACTATAAACACTTGGATGCGGCTCAATTTAAATTATGCACTAGACCAGGGCAATATGCTGCATACAAAAAAAGGAACATCCTGGAAAAAAGAAACAGTCGTAGGGAAATCAAAATTAAGTTAAGCATGTGAAATGTAAGCTGGAACAACATGGTTACCTTAACGCTTTTACACTCACTATTTAGTAATCAGTGAGTGCTTTTGCCTGAAAATTCAAGGACGTAATTACACGGCTCGGACTGGACCCATTTCAATGTCCATTGCTTATACCCTTACAAAACGTAAGCAGTATTGTAAAAAAGACCACATCCCTGAACACGAGCAGCAGTACACATTTTATTTTTCCCAATCCACGCATTGCAGTACCTCCAGGATTGGTGCACTAGTTCCCCGCCAGGGGAAAGCAATGCTTTTCAAAGAAAGACAAGAAAACAAAAGTAGCGCTTTACTTGCAAACTCTGTTAAAAGGGGCGCTAATTTTTTTGGCTGTGAATAAAATCAATCTGGCTACTTTGCGATCACTCTGTCTTGCTTTATTTAGTTAGTTATTTATATATTGTTCATATTTTGAACCTTTTATTCTAGAGGCTGCACTTTCGAATTGAAAAATTCCAGATAAAGATGGCATTTCCAGCGAAAGTGTTTTTGTTTTTTTGGATCCATTTCGCAGGGGAACAAATAAACGAAAGAGGAGGAAAGAGGAAGTAATAACTGTTTCTTGAAGTGACGGTTTTCAGTAAGTGAGGAGAAGCTGCTAGAAAGAAAGAGGGGGCAGCTGAAGAGGCAGAGCAGAAGTGGAGACTGTTATTGTATTCTCTGGGCAAGAAGGAAAAGACAGAGTCCTTTTCCTTCTCTGCCCGACACGCCTGTCCCCGAATGGCCAGGAACGCCGAGCCTTAATTGTAGGCCTTGGCTATTTCTGTGGTCCTTGGATGCGTGTGAAACAAGCATTAAAATGCAATAGGTCTCGGCTTTGATTAAGTTAAAGCCATTTGCTTTTCTATACAATCCCATTAGCAAAGCTAATAGCTTTAACTTAATCAAATGCGAGACCTATTGCATTTTCTATGCTTGTTCTTCTAGTAGTCTGTAAGACTAAGGTATATTGTTGCTCTCTCACTTATGTACTTCTTCCACCTTTGAATTCACCCTCCCACTATCTGAGTTGCTCCTCACGCCAGATGTTTTTAACCCTCGCTCTTTCTTGCTTGCCCAAACACCTACTGCTCACATTGATCAGCTGCATTTACATCCTCTTCCCACCCGATCCACCATTGCTCCTCCACCCCCCTCTAATTTGTTTTAATTTTTTCTTCTTTGGGAGGTATGAAAGCTGCAATTTGCTGCCAGGCCACATCTTTCTGCACTTCTGCACACATTGTATTAATTTTTATTCAGCACTCTTAGATAGGCGTGCATCTGCCATCTTGGAAAGGTAAATAAATACATGACAGTCGTGTCATGTTATTCGCACTTGTAAAACTTTTGTGCACAATAAGCCTGTGCCAAAAGGACAAGTCACATGAGTATAATCTGCAGAGTGTGGTCCACCCATTGGAAATATACGTCATTGGTAGATTTCAAATAATAAAATGTATAGATTTAAAAAAAAAAGTTGTCAATCGGTCCACCGTAATCTATGTGATGGCAAAATATGCCATTACAAATTGCCCTGAGCAGTATTAAAATTAATGAGGTGCATCATCATTTTGGAAAATCATATATGTGACATTTCCAGCTTATTGTCATGTGTGCGTTTGCATGTACAAGCACAGACATTAGGAGACAGCATACAATAGACTGGGTTGAACAGCTATATCCAGATATTAAGACTATGATACAGTATGCACACAATACCGCTAGTGCCTTCCTCGGTACGTAATGTACTAAATTCTGTAAGAACAGCCAGGGCCTTATGTTCAAACAGGTGGATGGTAGGCACTTAAAACATGGCCTTGGGCAAAAAGATCCATCCACAATAGACCTGGCAGTCAAAAGGGACTCTGAAGTTCTGAATACTAAACTAACCCATTACCTCGGCACAATGACTACAGCCACTGAGAAAACTCAGATACGTATAAAAAAGGCACTAGGGCCTGGCAGAGGGTTTGCAGCTGCCTTTTAAAGCTTCTCTGCAGCTAGTCTGGATCAGTATTTCGTTCCTGTTCTACCTCTTTTCCATCATGGTTGTTTCTTGTTTTCCTAATCTTTTGTGTTTCCTGATGTGTAATGTTTGATGGTACTTCCTTTTCACTATCTAATGGCTTCAGGAGGTTGGAGCTGAGTCACAACAAAGTTGCGTTTCTTTCTCCTGGGAATGTTACAGAGGAGAGAGGTGCTGCTACAGTGTGAGGCGAGGGGGGGCGGGGGGGGGAGTAGCAGTGGGCTTTGGGGGGATGAAAGTACTGTTAAACATAAGGGTAGGCGAGATGCGTGCTGCAGCCTGAAGGTGGTTTGTGGCTGGGCCGCCAGTATTAAGGACACCCGCCAGTATTAAGGACACGCAGACAGCAACCTAGTTTATTTGGGTTTGTGAGAATGCTAATGTGGTGATACGGGCAAAAGGTGAGGTGTCACTGCGAACGTTGGCTGAAACTGAAAACAAAACGTGAAGGCAAGCAACGTAAATACATACAGACAGTAGCAAAAATAACCAGAAGAAATAACG
This sequence comes from Lissotriton vulgaris, assembly GCF_964263255.1. Classification (NCBI taxonomy): domain Eukaryota; kingdom Metazoa; phylum Chordata; class Amphibia; order Caudata; family Salamandridae; genus Lissotriton; species Lissotriton vulgaris. The sequence goes on from NC_141699.1 coordinate 170,421,738, forward strand.
CAATGACACGCTTACTCTGTTTAATGTACAATTAAAGTACTAAAGTATACCACAATGTATATGTACTTGTAAAAAAAAAAATAGGACTTTATGGCACTGCAGATACTGGCCGAAGTATATGTGAAAATGAGGGCTTCATTAAGCTAGGCACTAAGGCAGCAACGTGTCCCACGCCTGGTTAGGAGTCAAATGAGGGAATTGGATGGGATTGTGTGTTGTTCTGGGGGGCGGGTAGGGTTGCGGGTGGCACAGCAGGGATTCGGGGCCATTCGTTGGCGAAGGATGGGTGCGGGGCTTTGTCCGCCAACATGCAGCGACATGCGGGATATACGGTGGGGAAGGGATCAGAATGTTGCAGTGAGGTGAAGGGCCATGGATCGCAACATGGGGTGGGGGGGCACCAATGTTTATATGGGGGAGAGGTGGGCAATGTTCGTTGCTCAGTGCGACGGGGGGGGCTGGGGGATAGGCTTGGGGGTAGGGGTGGCGCTCGTGGGGGAGGCTGGCCTCTTGGGGTCCTAGAAGCTCGGTGTAGGTTTGCGAGTGGTTGTGGGGCCCACTGGACCACAGGGGGCAGAGGCAGAGACCAAAGGGGGGAGCGATGTGGCCCTATGGGCAGGGCGGCTGACTGGAGGTCGGCTTGACATGCGGTGATCCTGGGCAAATGGGTCAATGTCCTCAGACTACCACGGGGGAGGTCTTTGGCCTGGGGGTTATGTACTGACCCGGAGTGGGGAGCAGTGAGAGGGCATGCAGGAGGCCCATTTTGGGAGTTGTTCATGGTGTAGGTGGGTGCAGGACAATAGCGGGTTATGGTAGGGTAGAAGGGGGTGGCGAAGGCGCCCGAGGCTCGGACCTGCCTGCTTTGGAGCAGGGGAGTGGAGTTAGAATATCGGAGTGGCTCAACATCCTGTGATCGTGGGTGGTTCAGGTGTTTGTTTGGAGGTGACGCATCATGGGCAGCACCAGACACTTCAAGTCGGTGGCGGGTTGGAAGGAGATGGAGCGAAGGAATGGGGGGAGCGGGGATGAAAGGGGAGCATGGGGGCCCTTCTTTCGCCAGCTTAAGACAGGTCGGTTAGGGGTCTAATTACAAGGCTGCCCAGGAGGATGTTTTTTGCAAGATAAGAACAATAGAGTCTGGCCAGTTAGGATCCATTGGGCGTCCCCCGCACCTCCCTATCTTTGGGGGGGGGGGGCAGGAGAGTCGCACGCCTGGCACCATAGGTCGCAGCAACACATGGGGTGCGCCATGGGGGGGTACTGGCACTAGTCCGGGAATCACATGGGCACAGACAGACAACCTCCCGTTGGTACCCGGATATAGACTTCACCATCCTGGGGAGTACTATTAAAGGAGACTGGCAGTTAGAGGAGGTTTCACAATACCATTGAGGTGCCTCATGGGGGTCACAGTTAAATCATGGGGGCGGAGAGGTTGTTCAGGAGAATGAATATTTCAGATAAGGAAAACAGGGTGGGGGCTGGCTATAAGCGATTGGGCGTTCTATCAAATCTAGTCTGTGGGGGCGGAGGGGGGTTGCTCCATCTGCACATTGGGGAGAGCCACCCAGAGGCAAGGGGTTGGCGCAATTCCGTAGTGGCTGGAGTCGTTTAGAGTTGCCACAAGACACCCCAAAAAATAACCTTTTGGGATATCAACTCGACCACAGCATTGACTGTGCGTCTTGGACACAGTGTTGGTGACCTCAGATACGTCCAGAGGAATTGCCGTTGGATCGTTTTCCTTTTTTGCAGTGCAGCACGTTCTTGATAAGGCCGCGACATGGAGGCAATGTGTGCTGGGTTGAGGGGATGTTTTTGAGGGTCGTATTCTTTGTTTTAGTCTTGTGCGAGAAGCGTGTCCCTCCCTGCTTAGTCACGATGGAGTGTGTAGGTCTGCTGCTGTCTGCTTGCGGCCTTCATGGGATGACCATTTAGGTGAATAGGCGACTACGTGGTAGATACGTTGTTGGTACTTAGTGATATTGCAGCTTGTAGCTGCGCCAGGTTCAGGATAATGCATGGTCCAGACAGTGTCAACAGGCTCACAATACCCTGAGTGAAAGATCTCCGCCCGCCCCTTTTCTTTCCTGCTCCCATGCAATGCCCGAGTCTGGAGGCTCCCAAGCGCCATGATCTCCCTGGATGGCTGCGATTATCAGTGTCGAGGATCACACCATCAATCAAAGAAGCGCGGCCCGTCATGGGACGGACAGAAGATGTGCACACGGGGACTGGCTTTACTGGTGGCGAGAAAAAAAGTCCCCAGTGTATCACGCCGCCAGTAAAGGGGACAATACCCGCGTGCACATCTTTTCTCTTGCTTGTCTCCCCGCATGCACGCTGGAATTGTATTGATTCCAAAAGATCTCTACATGGCAGAGCAGCACCTGCGCCGCGACATGGAGGCAATGTGTGCTGGGTTGAGGGGGTGTTTTTGAGGGTCATAGTCTTTGTTTTAGTCTTGTGCGAGAAGCGTGTCCCTCCCTGCTTGTCACAATGGAATGTGTAGGACGGCTGCTGTCTGCTTGCGGCCTTCATGGGATGAGTATTTAGGTGAATAGACTACGTGGTAGAAACATTGTTGGTACTTTGAGATATTGCAGCTTGTGTCTGCGCGAGGTTCCGGACAATGCATGGTCCAGACAGTGGAGTTCTGCACATGCGGGCTTTTGGAGACTGTTATGTCGGGAGAATTTGGGGTGTGTGCCCTGGATCGGCAACATACGCTCTTTCCCGCACAGAACAGACCCCAGAATGATCCTGCTCAGTTTCTCTGTTTCTATGTTAATGGCAGCCATCTCATGATGGCAGACAGCCCTTCAACCACCAAACTGATGCTCTTTCTGGGACTTTGTTACTCTTGTGAGAGCAGGTTAGAAGAGGCAGAGAATTAGCAGGTAGCACATCCCTTTGTTCAGGCATGAGCAGTGGCTGTATCTTTGCTTTACTTTTGTGTAGGCATTCTCTTTTGCAGGTCATAGGCAAATCTGCTCAACCTGGCTCAGTCCGGCGAGGGGGAGAAAAAAGATACCCTCACACTTCAATTGAAATATTTGTTAATCTGGACCAGCTAGACTACAATCTAGGCGACAGAAGCATGCGTAGGGACTAGTGAAAGGAAGGAGCCCTCAATGAGCGTGCAGTGGAACTAAGCAAAAATAGCTATCCACAAGGTGTATAGGTGCCTTAATGTTAACCAACAAACATGGGTCTATAGACTTACTTGGCTATCAAAAGCCAGGGTTACTTTAACCCCCCCTGTGCAAGCAAAATTCGCTCACATTTCCCTCTTGAGAAAATTTAAAGGTTTCCTTCATCATTGATAGAACAATTAAAGACAGGATCAGAAGACTATGTCTCCACTTTGGAGTCTTAGTAAAAATACCTTTGCACCGTAGCTATAGATCAACTGCTTCCAAACAGCAGTAATGTCATGGCCTCGACATGGGGATGGCAACCACCCCATGTCGAAAGAAGGAACACTTTGGGTGAAGCCCCATTTCCAGCAAGTCGAGCACTTTGAAGAGGAACAGATTAACCAAAATAATGGAGCTCGACTGTCAGGGGACTCCTGACAAAAGTCTAGTATGCAAAAAAACATTCAAAAAACATTCCCAAGCTGCACGTTGGTAGACCTGGAAGATAAGGTGAAGGGGTTCCCGACTGCCAAGCTCTCTGGCCTCATCTTGAGGCAACCAGAAATATCACTTAAAGCCACGATGGAGCTAGTGAGGTGTCATAGATTTCAAATGTCTGCACTGACCACAGGGAAATATTTGCAGGGGTTAATATTAACCGAGAACTCACTTACACAGTGGGTAATTTTGTGGCAAGGAATATATTTGAAAGGCAGTGTTTGCGGGGAGACAAGTCAGAGCGCAACCATTGACAGGTACACTTCCTCTTAAGTTGTTCAAATATTTAGAGTTTAGGTAGGTAAAAGCTTGCAGAAATGAATGAGGATTTCAAAATAGAGGCAATGTTTTTCCTTCATCAAGGCATGTGTGTTAAGTGTTCTATAATATCTATGACAGCGAGCATGAACAAATATTTAAAATCCCCTGGCTGGAAAGTAGCTGAAAAGACACCGTCCACCTGAATTGCAGAATAAGCATTAAAGTACCCGACATTCCATGTTCACAGTCCAGAATATTAAAACCACATCTTCAAATGTATGCTTACAAATGAGAAGCCACAATAGCTAGACAATGGAGGGGTCAATTACTTAGGCTTGCACACACAATAGGTGTGTAGCCTAACTGCTGTGCACCCTGTCCTACTGGAGGGTGCTGCATGGTCACAGGTCCTGGATCCCACCGCTCGACACCAATATGTTGGAACTGGGGTCACCAGTTCCCCGAGGGTAGCATGGCACGAGAGGGTACGCATCCGAAAGCTTATGTGTAAAGCAACCATACAGCACACACATCCACTGAGACAGTAAAATTGGGCATGCAATGACTGACGCCACTCCATTGAGCTTGTATAAAAAAACAAGTAACTTTTATATAGAGCAGGATCAGGGTAATCGAGAATTACAATATCAATAACTTATTAGTTTTCCTTCAGAATACATATGTTTCAACACTTTGTAATAAATACTCAGAGGAATAAATATTACGTATCAGATAAATATTGAGTATTGGATAATATTAAGTATAGATAACCACAGGCCTGACCTCAGCCTTGCTTCGTATTAGTTCTGTAGGCATATTACCCACTTCTCACCAAACAAGGGTGAGCGTTCCACAGCATTGAACATGTAAATAAATAACTGTAGACTTCCAGTAAATACGGCACTAAATGGGAGAAAATATTTCATTAAGAATAAACATCCCCTTGTGCAGGATTAGCCATCTTAAGAATCACTCCCAGCAAGAGTGAGCATTTCCTAGATTGGGGCATTAAGCAGTTCAGCAGCAGAGAAGAACTTTTCAGTAGGTATACATCAACCTTTCATCCGGTAACACTGGCTCAGTTCACTAGGCAAGAGCTACCACCTTTTCAGGTAATCTAGCATTCCTTCCGGCCAGAATAACATTCGAGGAATCAGGCAGGGATAATAACATTCCCTTTATTCAGCAGCCAACAGGGCATGAAGCTGACTTATTCAGCAGAGGCAGACATTCCTTTAGCCACATTAAACATCTACCTCAGGGGATAACTGTGGGCTTCTGTTATGGCAGAGTTTTTGGCTTTATTTAGCAGTGATATAGATCATTAGTCTTGCTCGCATCTAGTATAGGTATTCTTAGCCTGTGTTGGCCCTTTTAAGCCCTTTTTCCAGACCTAGAAGAGGATAGCTGCTTAATATGCCTTTATTCTTGACTTTAACCTGTCTATTGCCTATTGGCTTTGACATATTAGACACTTTGGTATGGTTTATGTAGGTATTCTGACAGAGCTAAGGAGCATTTCATCCCTTTCAGGCCTACAGGCCTAGAGCTAGAGGGACTCCATCTTGATGAAGCTGAGAGGCTTTTCAGGGCAAAGGCAAAGTTTATAGTTATAACTGTTGTTCGCCCTAAGCGGACCGGAGAGAACCGGCCAGAGCTGAATCTAATCAGGAATTGTTCCCGGGCTCAGGTCTCTAGACGAAACAAGCAGACTGGTCACTGTGGGAGCGTCTAGCGCAAGGAGCCTGGTGCATGGGATTGGTGGGAGGAAGCTGCTGGCTGGAACTTTCCATGAGGAAACAGTATTCTATATCAGTGAAGTGCAGAGGCGGAGTCAGTCAGTCGAGGAGAGAGTCAAGCAGAGGGTCAGTCCAGCAGAGAGTCGAGCAGTGGAGTGGAGTTGGCAGAGAGAGAGAGGGGGTTCAAGCTGGAGAAGAGCTGAGTTGAATAGTGAGCTGGAACTGAAGGAAGCAGTCAGAAGCAGTTGCTTATCAGGAGGAGGTGTGAATAGCTGGAGTCTGAAGTAATGCCTTTTAGAAGAGATAGAGGAGAGATCGTGGACTAACCTATGGGAGCAGATGGAGTTAATTGGACATTGGCGCAGAGACAGAGTGAATAAGCTAGTGGAATGAACGGTGATCAGAGCGGCAGGAACCATTAAGATGAAGACGGAAGGTGGAGACAGTTCGTGTGGGGGAGAGGAGTCCAGAGACAGAGTGATCAGCGCAGAGGTGTACCCAAGAGTGCAGGAGAGAGAGAGAGTCTGAGATGGGCCAAGGCACAGACGAGAGAGGAACCCAGATGACAGCTAGAACAAGACTTCACACTAATCAGGTGATATTGTTTTCATCACATTAGCTACACTTACACTTTATGTCTAATCTTTTCCCTTTCAGCGGAGTGTTCCTGTTATGTTTAATCCTTCTCTTTCAAGCGGTGTGTTCTACCTATAGTCTTTGTCAGATCTGTGTAAATGTTTATATTGTTGTAATAAAATAACCCCCAGTTTATAACAAACTGGTGTGTATTTCCTATTCTTGTTCACTGAAGGTAAATATATCTCCTAGGTAGTTGCTACGTGAATGGATGAGTAATCCCAATCAGGTAAGTGGTGATCACATAAAGAGGGAGTGAGTGGACCTTTGATGCCAAGAGCAGGGAGTACACTATATAATCTGGAACTATATTCAAAGTTATTATTGTAGTTTCATCCCGAGTAGACAACTGAGATATTATCCCAATAATTGTTCATAGGAATGTGGTCGTCGTTGATATGCGGCGTTAGTGACAGCACTGGGTGGGAGACCAGTGTTAATACCCACTGGATTGTGGCTTGAATAAGTGAGAGCGTTAGGAGGTCGAACTAACGTGTAGTTTCGCAGGATTGCGAACAGTTTGGAAAAGGGAGCATTGGGTTCTGCAGGCCCGTGTGTAGACACACCGGATTGTGTGTCATATCTGCCCTAGGGTAGAACGGTCTGGGTCAGGGTGGCCGCGAGACCAACTGATGTGAATAAGTGTGGTGTAGGGTATGGATATCCCTAGTAATCAGTGAGTATTCTTAGTATCCCTATAGATTTAGTGGTGTTTTTAATAATATGAGCTTGTATATTGCGAGTTCCCCATCCTCAGGTAGGTACCAGGTGCCTGGATAGAGGGGTCCTGGGGAGGGAAGGTGAGTACGTTCTGGCTGGGTTGGAGGGGCCCCTGGGGGCTGATCCCACCTACTCAGAAAATCCAGCCATTACAGCTTCCCTTTAACCCCTCACCAAACGAGGGTGAAATTTTCCTTAGACCCCCTTTAGGAACATTAACCAGGCTTTCAGCCAAGAGTAAATGGCTCATTTGACAAGAACAACATTTCAATAGAACATTTCATTAATCCTGTCAGGCAAGAAATAATGTTTCTTGACACAGCAGTAAACATTCCAGGAGGTAGGAGTAAGCATTTCACTCTGCAGGAATAAACGCTTCAGGGAAAATCAGGCAAAGTGTGAAAATGTGCATTTCCCTAAGCATATAAAACTTGGCTATGCATAACAAACATTTCCTTAAAGGTTGGGCAACAGCTCATTATACAGAACTAACATCTTTTCCAGCAAGACCACCCTTCTTTAAGTAAAAATGACCTTCTCAGTATATGAGGCAACCAGTTCATTAAGGAACAGTAAACAGGTCATGGAAAATTAGGCAGGGGAAAACTCAGAGCCCAACTGTTGCATCTCCACAACCTGGCATTAGGCTGAATTACAGCTCTCTGGCAGTAAGGGCATTTTAGACATTTCCTTAAGTAGCTAAGGGCCTTCCTAAAGGCATTGCACCAGGCAGGATTAAACATTTAATTAGCCAGGACTAGACCTTTCAGTAAACCCTTTTGCCCCGGAATAAACACATTTCCCTCGTGGAACTCCGCTTCGGCTAAGAGGCCATCTGGCTAAAACCATTCCACAGTCAGGGACTACTTCCCCCGCAGACCAGTCCCTCAAGGAGGAATTTATGGTTCTTATTCAGTCCCTAGGGGCTACTGCCCAGTTCAGTGGGGGCCTCCTGTAAATAATTAGGTCTAACGGGGCCCATTGACAGTGTTCCCCAGGGGAGGGGCGAACTCTGGCCTTCTGCCGCCTCCTGCCCTCCTCCCCCGGGGGTTACCTTCAATCTTCGGCCCTCCGGGGCCCTTGCGTGCATGCGCAGCCAGTGGGGAGGGTTCCGGCCCTCTGGTAGGCCTCACGCGGCCTGAAGATTCTCCCACAGTCCCTTTGGGGCTTCGGCCGGCGGTTCAATTGGCTGGGGGGAGGGCTCCGGCTCTCCTTGGAGCCCTCCGGTGTATGGCTGTCAGGGCCGGGCCAGAGGGTTCGACTAGGCGGAGGGGGGGGGGGAGGCTCCCTCCTCCGTGAAGCTCCTCGGGCCGATTCAGGGCTTCCCCGGGGGGCGGGCAACCACACAGGAGAGATGCTGGCGGGGGAGGGACTTGTGTCGGTGCCCCCGTCACGTGTTAGGGGTGATAATGGCTTCTAATCCTAACGCGGCCCACTTCAGCGTCCGGCGGCCCTCTCTTCGTGCCGGGGGCCCGCCGGGGGGGTGATGAAAGCGGCACTGGCGCCAACGAGAGAGCGCCAGGCCGCGACGGCAACACAAAGCTTCGAAATCCCCCGGGCTGCGACGGTGATCTTCCCTCTCAGCAATTCGGCGGCGGGGAGTATCGCCTTGCTACCGCACTTCTTCACCTCAGTGTTTCAGAAGTCGGTCCTGGCCGCTTCTCTCTCCAGACACTGCGCGATGTGGCAGGATGGCGCTGGGCACCTCTTGTGCCTTAGGGGTCACAGCGCTTAATCGACACCGGTGCTTCAGGGGCGATGACAGCAGTGCTGGCCCAGATTGCAGCGCTTAACCCGAGACAAAGACAGCAGGCTCACAGCGCTTCTCAGGCAGGTCAGTGGCTAGCGCTTCACAGGACCCAACAGGTGAGCATAACAGGTCCTCAATATAGCGCTTGGGCAGTTTCACAATAGCGCTCCTGGCGGCCACAGATCCTCAAATAACAGCGCTGAGCGAACAGGGTTAGTTACAGCAATAGCACCTCTCGGGGGGGGGGGGGGCATTCCCATAAATAAGGCAGTTCAGGCAACGCCAGCAGGGTAGGTAGTCCAGGGTGCTAGCGCTAGGGAATAAGAGCGCTTAGCCAGCAGGCAGTTAATTTTTAGGTGAAAGCAGATCACAGTTCACACAGGACAGGCCACACGACAGTGGCAGGTTAGCGCAGGATCCCAGGTGGCGTCAGGGAACGCAGGGGGGGGTCTCAGCGGCAATACCTGGTGGATCCCCAGTAGTCCTGTAGCAGTTAGATTTCTTCTTGGCGCTTCAGGTTTCTTGCGCCCTTGTAAATACCAGTTTCTTGGTTCCTTAAAGGGGGATTGAGTTGATGGCTGGTATCAAATCTCCTCAGCCAGTCACGTCTGGTGGACTCTGGGTTCCCCTCCCGCCGGGCCAGATCAGGGGGGTAAGTTCAGGATTCCTCAACACTTGGAAGGCAACACCTAGGCCCTGTCACTCCCAGTATCATAGGTCCCTGACTAGGCCCCACTGCCTAAAACTCCTGCGTAAGTTCTCCCCCAGGTCAGTGTTCCCTCAATCTGACAGGAAAGTTTCCCTCCCTTTCCTTATATAGTGACAGTTGACAGTTGGCAGTGGCAGTTGGTGTCACCTCACCTGTTCCAGAAGGTTCCAGGAGCTTCTAGGAGGTTCCACCATTCTAGCGATTGGCAGGCTAGTATGGATACATTTTTTGAGGGTTCTAGCCAGCTCCTGGCTACTAGAATGCGCCTGAAAGGACCACGCTGCAGTAGCAGGGGTCAGGGGCAGCCATGTTAGGGGAAGAGGGCACCTGCACCTTAATATTAGTTTAACATTACGCAGGGCATCTCCACTACACAAGGCCTATACCCTTTTATTACAATAAGGGGCACCCTAAATTAAAGGAATAAAAAGCGAAAAAATTATGGGGAAAGGACCAAGTCCTACACGTACATACAAATCAAATAGGTGAAACGTGTCGTGTGCTCCCCACCCCACACCCCCAACCCAGGTGCCCCACCCTCCCGGAAAACCCCCTCCACCAACCCCCCCACTCCCCTCCCCCTCCCCCCCATTTCAAGAGGCTTAGGGAACCCAGTCCCAGTCCCTGGTGATGTCGAGCAAGACTCCACCCCCTCCCAGCATTGAACCCTTCTCCCCACCCTAAGGTAAACCAGACCGGGAAAAATATCAGAAAACCATTTAACAAATATTGTCAATTATAAAGAGAGAGAAAAGAGAAAAAAGATTAAATATCTAAAGAATGAGACCAACAGGTTTCCTATAGATGGACTCTGAAAGATTCGGCTCGCGTTATGAGAAATTAATGGGTACCCCTGACTAATCTAAATTGTGGACAAAAACTCTTGTGCTTGAATCTCGGACAAAAAAATGTTTTTGCCCTTGGAATATAACCTTCAATTTTGCAGGGCTAAGAAGACAGGCCTGAGCCCATTTGGCTTGGAACGCCGGTATCAGTTGACATAAAAGCCATCTTTTCTCTACCATAACCTGGCAAAAGTCAGGTCGCACAAAAAAAACACATCCCTTGGCTGTACGCTTTTTATCCGGTCTGGCCAGATCTTCCCTGGCTAAAAAGATATTGAGTGATATGAGAATTGCACGAGGTCTTTGTTCAGAAGGTCCACCAGTTTTCTTGCAAAGATTGAAGGGGAAGCGTTGAGCCCTCTGAATTTGTGTTTGCCATTCCCAATGCTGAAGTTCAGGAAATGCTTCACCGAAGAGATCCACCACAAATTGTCGAGCATTGCTACCTTCTTTCCCCTCGGGAACGCCCAGAATACGGAGATTGTTTCTCCTTGCGCGATTTTCAATGTCCGCCAGCTTCCACACCGTATCATCCTTAATTGATTTAAAAGTTTCTGTAAGAGTTTTTTGGGTGCTTAGCTCATCCTGTAGCTGGGAGATTCTAGTTTCGGCTTCCCCCATTCGGGTAGAGAAATCGGAGCAAGACTTAGCAACTATTCTGATGGAATTTTGGAGTTTGCGGTAAGCACCCTGTGTTTTTAAACTCTCCGATCTGGTTTCCTCTCTAAGATTTATAATAGTTTGGTATATGACGGGGAGTGTAATTTCGTCTAAGTTTTTATCAGTGGCCTTGCTGTTGCCAACCGGTTGGGACTCTGCTGAAATCTCATTACTATATAAACTAGGTGAGAAAGAATAATACCATGTCATTGTGCCCCCTGTGCCTGCTGCTCCCTTCAATTGGGTTGCTGATGCCATATGGTCAGGTGTACGGGATCGGGAGTGGTGGAGGCAGCAGGGAGGGAGTCGGACACCTGGAATAGTGATTTTAAGGATGGCTTTATTTTTAAGTAGGCTCTACGTCGTCTGTTAGAATGTCTTAACCGGGCAAACTCGTCCGGTTCCGTCTTTACGCCTCTGGGGAATACAGGTTCCAGGGTGCTTCTGCCGCGCCGGGTATGGGGGCCCGCCAGTCCTCTGAATCTGCGATGGTTGTCAGGACGAGGGTATTCTCCTGGGTCAAAGATGCAGCAGAAAGAAAAGGAAAAAAAAGGAGCAATCAGTCTGATGTTCCTCGCAATGCTCTTAGGGGGCCGGGGAAGTGAGGGACACCAAGTGCTGTAGTGAGTTCCACACACACGGTCAATCCTGTGCCTACTGTGCTCGTGAGGGAAGGGGTTGTGGAGACTGTAGACTATTTACACTGGCTTCTTAAACGTTCGGTTGGCCACTGTGTGCAACCCAGCCCGCCACTTTGCCCCGTACCTTGGTGAGCCACGCTTCTCCCGCGGGAACGTGGCGGGGCTAATCGCCGGTCCGTTGGCCTCCTGGCTTGCAGTCCACAACTGGGCTCGTCAGGATCTCTTCCCCGCAGTACTCCGTCTCCGTTTCAGCTACCCGGTCTCTCGCGCCTTCTCCTCCTCGGGAAACGCCGTCCGACGACTTCCTGGTCAAGCCTCCTTTTGGCTCCATGACGAACCGTGGGGGCGGAGCCTCGTCCTCCTCGACGTGGGAATTAAAGGGACTGTGTACCTTCTGTTCTGCATCTCCCCACTGGGCGTCATTGTCCGTCCGGGGCCAGTCCTCCAGCCAGGAGGTGGCAGGCTGCGTTTCGGAAACAGAAAGGGGTGTGAGGGGTGGAAACAGCTGACCACCAGTCCATATCATCATCAATGTCCATACAGTGGCGCCCTGCCCCGTGACATCAGGTGGGTTAGCAGCCACCCCTTGGCCCAACAGAGTTCTGTCATTCTCCTCCTCCCAGTGTAAGCTGCTACAGTCACTTTCATCTGCAGCCCAATCATTGACTGGATGTTCATCACCTGAGGTTTGGGAGTAGTCCTATAAAGAATAGAATTTATCGACCTTCTCCTCATCTTTGGGGGTTACAGTTTCAGCCCCACCTACGCCATCTAGAAACACCATATGCCCAGAAGAAGGCTTAATCTGACAATCTTCAGAGGTAACTACAGGTCCCATAATGCACTTAGTTGGAAGTATGGATATGCATGTACCTTCATTGTCTGTTTGGGAGACTCTGTCAGCAAGCTAAGACTCCCCCATGCACCAAGCTGCAGTCGACCCGCCATTATCATGCTTCGGGGCTTCCTCAATCGGTGCAGAAGTGAGTAGCGGCTTGTGAGGTCCCTGGGTTTTGAGACGTTATCAGCGGTAGGGGCATTGTTGGTGGCATGTGATGTTTCCACATCGTTTAGAAATAGTCATTTCGTTTTTATCTCCCTGTGCCTTAAACAGGGCAGGAACAGTTTTAGTGGTAGTCTTGCTTGGTCCCCCGAGGCTCAAAGGACCCCCCACAGGAGTACTCACTGTACAGTGTTTCTTAGTCTCCACAATCGCCGTATCCGCCACTGTATCTGGAGCAGCTTGTGGCTGGCCGCCGGAGCTCCCCGAGAGGCCGCGGTTCTTGATGCCTCTCGTCCCGGTCTTCAGCGGCATCCTTTCGGATAAGTAGACAGTACGTATAGGCGGGGAGAGAACACCGGGGATTTTCAGTGGTACCAGCTGACACGGCAGCGGCACCCCACACAGCCAGGGCCAAGATCGCCAGATCATGCGGGAAAGCACACGAAGAAGACAGCGAATAATGCGGTAAGCATTGTCAAACTATATCATTCAGGGATTACGCGGGCAGGAGCAGGAGAGAGGGAAAGTTAAGCTGGAGGAGGTAAGCGAGTCGGCTCACTTAGCCACAGCAGTGGCCGCCATCTTGCCTCACTTCCAAGATGCCGACTTCATTAGTGCGGTGACATAGTTCTCAACAGACTCCCCATCATTTTGTGTCCTCCTACCAAAATAATAACGTTCGAGGATGGTACTGACCTTCGGCAAATAGTGTTTATCAAGTTTTAAAATGCACTGTTTGTATTCATTCAAGTTTGATCAGAGATGAGACAGTGAAGGAGAAGAGCAGTTCTCCTTTCAGCACTAAGATTAGTGCAGCACACTTTGGAGTATCTCACAAACACTTTCTTCCACTTCTGCCATTTAAGTGGTGGATCACCTGGGTGAAGAAAGTAAGAATGGAGGAGTTGCCACATTCTGCATAACGAAACTAGCAATGTGGAACTTAGTTTGTCATGAAAGTGTGTCTAAAATACTCTTTGGAACCATGACAAGAAAACCAGCTTGAAATGTGCACTAAAATAATAAATTAAAATAAATGGAGCACCAAATTCAGAAGAACTATAACAAATAATGGTTTTGCTTGAAGTAAATAACAAACAAAAAAGAAGGATGACTTGAAAATGAAAGCGGAGGCCCAAACTTATTAGACAATACACATTGCTCGTTATGAAGAAGTTCAAGTTAATGAGGTGTCACCGTTTCACAACCACTAGATGGCACTGTTGCCTCAGACTTGTGTGTGAATTTAAGTCCATGTGCTGAAATGAAATAAAAGTCTTAACGATAGTCAGCTGTGAACTAAAAGGAAAACAAATGTAATGGTGGAGGGGTCGCTCGCGCATGTGTGATCAGTGCTGTGCCCACAATAAATACATGAGACACCTTCTTATGCTCACTGCTTAGTCCCGACTGCTTTCCCCGGGCCACGCCCCTATATTTATAGCTGGGGCGTGACGATACGCGCAAGCGCTAGCGTAACACCTCTGACGCGGGTAGACTGCACCGCTACCCCGTGTCGGAGAACACTACATTCCTTCTAACCTTTATTAAACAACAAACAAACAGTGATCATGTAGATCTGTTAACAGTCACTAGAATTCCAGTCCCAGGTCCGTCACACCATGAAGTCGGCCAGCCGGGAGGATGGAGCCGGGTTTCTTCTCAGGCCATATCTGGAGGGCTCTCCCTGTGATGATGGCAATGATGGGGTCATCCCCTGCGAGACTTCCCTCTCAGGGGATCTCACAGGGTAACTTGGCAGACCTCCAACTGGTGTTCCCGGTTCTCATCTTCAGTGGGGGTCGTCCCTTGATCACCGCCTGGGCCTTCCACCACTGGCGGTTGACGTGGTCTGGCGTCCAGGTTTTCTGGCAATTTCAGGTCCAGAGTTCCGGCGTGCACCTTTTTGAAGAAGGAGATGTTGCGTGTGACTTCCTCGGTTCCTCTTCTGACTGTTATCATGGTGCCGGTTCGGCGGATGACTGTCCAGGGCCTATGTTCAAATGGAAGCCGGAACTTGCTCGCAGGGTACCAGTCCTTGACATAGACTCTGTCTCTCACTGACGTCCAGGCTCGTCGGTCGGCGCTGGCCTGGTCATTGGAGCTGGTCCTGTTGGCTAGGTCTTTTCCATTGTCAATCTGAGACTGGGTCCAGCTTGGGTGATGCAGGATGGTGTCTTACACTATTCGGCCCATGCTTGCCGGTCACGGAGCTGCCTCGGTCGTGAGGTGGGGCGTCAAACGGTATTCTCTCAGGAAACTGTATATGGCCCTCTCGAGCAGTGATCCATCGGCTTGCGCGATGCTTATTACTTTGTTGAGAGTACGCATTTGTTTGAGGCCAGCGCGGGGTCACTTTCCGGTGCTGAATTCCCCTGGCCTTGAGATAGTCTGCAAACTCTTGTCCATGGAAGGGTGAACCGTTGTCTGGCTTCACCACTTCGAATATCCCGTGGGTAGCAATGGTCTTCTCGAATTTTGTAACAACCTCCGTGGCTGTCTTGACTTCAGGGTACTTTGTGTAGTCATCGATGATCACCAGTGCATAATGTCCATCTGGGAGGTGTCCAAAATCCACACTCACGCACTCTCATGGCCGTTTTCTTCAGTGATGACTGGGTGAGGGCGATCCGGTTGGCCCAATGCTTGGCACCATGAGCATGTTTTGACTGTTTGTTCAACCAGTGGGTCCATCCCTGGGAACCACTCATTGGCTCTCAGCTGACTCTTGGTCTTTACCATGCCTTGATGTCCCTGGTGTGCGAGGTCTAGTGCTTGTTGAGCCAGACTTGATGGGTTCACCAGTCGCGGGCCTCTGCGCAGATAACCACTGCTGTTGACCGAAAGTTCATCCTTGACCCGCACAAATGACTCCAGGACGGTCTTTGCTTGCGGTGTCCGTCTAGTCATGGTGGACTGAATGGGGTGCCAGTCATTTGATTGGACTGCACTTATGGCCAGTTGCAGGCATTCATCACTCCGGGTGGCTTCTACAATGGTCTTGAGACTCATGGGCAGTGGTCGGGATCTTTACGATACAAGTCGGACATCTTCTTCAGTGTCTTCGGCATCCTCTTCTTCCGCTTTGGTGGCCGCCCTGGGATGCCTCGAAAGGTAGTCCGCTGGATTGGACGAGCCTGGTTTGTATTCCACTCGATAGTCATATCCGTGCAGTTGAAGGATCCATTTTTCAATCCTCGTGGAGGTTTGGATGCTGCCCCTTGAAACAGGGGGATGAGGGGCTTGTGGTCTGTGGACAGCGTGAATGGATGGCCGTACACATAGACATAGAAATGCCGACAGGCCCAGTGGATGACGATCGCTTCTCGCTCGATTTCCGAGTATCTCTGTTCTGTGTCTGTCAGGGAGAGGCTCGCGTGTGCTATTGGGCCCACTCTTGATTTCCTTGCAACTGTGTGAGCATGACTCTGAGCCCGTATGGGCTGGCTTCCACAGCGACGTTGGTGGGTCGGGTCGGGTCGGGTCAAAGTACGACACTGTTGTGTCTGCCGACAGGGCTGCTTTAGTATCCTTGAAGGCTTGTTCCTGTTCGGGCCCCACTGTCATGTGGTGGCGGATATCGTCAGTTCCCTGAGGGGCTTTGTGAGGTTGGACAAATCTGGGATAAAAAACACCTGCAAAAGTTCACCATTCCTAGGAAACTTCTTATTTCTGAGATGTTGGCTGGCGCGGGGGCTTCTTGTACGTCTCGCACCTTGTCGGGGTCTGAGGCCACGCCTTGGTTCGAGAATGTGTAGCCAAAGAAACTGATTGTGTTCTTTTAAAATTGGCACTTTTCTCTGTGTAGGGTCAGTCCGGATTCTTTGATCCTCTGGAGAACCCTACAAAGTCTACAATGGTGATCTTCTATCGATGATGCGCATATGAGTAGGTCGTCGCTTACGTTTAAGACCCCTGGTAGCCCGCTGAGGACTTCACGGATGGTGTTTTGGAACACCTCTGCGGCACTCGAGATGCCGAAATTGAGGCGTTGGTATCTCCTGAGACCAACGTGCATAGAGAAGGTGGTGATGTATCGGGAGTCCGGTTGTAGTGGTAGTTGGTGATAGCCGGACCGAAGGTCCATCTTCGAAAACCACTTTGCGCCGTTCATTTCTCCCAAGATGTCGTCGATGGTGGGGGTTAGGTGACGTTCCCTTTTCACTGCGGCGTTTGGGAGGCGCATGTCAATGCAGATGCGGACTTGCCCTGGCTGTTTCGGTTTCCGTGCCACTACGATCGGGGACCCCCACGGGGTGGGCCCGCTGACCTTTTCGATAATCCCTTGCTTCTCCAGTGCCTCCAGCTCTTCTTCAACCTTCTTTCGCAGGTGGAACACAATACGCCTGTGCCTCAGCGCCACCGGTTGGACTAACGGGTCGATATGGAGAGAGAGACTTCTTTCCCATTCAGGCATCCAAAACTTTTGAAGACTTCTTCAAACTCCTCCATGATGGCCTCTAGTTCCCCCTCTTGTACCGCCATGGCGAGTGATATTAGCCTCAGCTCTTCTGCTTATGGTCCACTTATCAGCATACCCCTTCCTTCCTAGGTCACGTACACTGTGGTGGGGGTCTTGAAGTCCTGGTGTTGCAGCTCAGTCTTGGAGCATCCCAGGAGCGGGATGGGTGTCTTCTGCCTGTACTCCAATACCCTGATCCTTGCCTCGCGTAGTGGTGGGCGCAGACTTAGTTGATTATATACTTTGGCAGCCATTATTTCAATCGAGGCCCCAGTGTCAATAGTGGCCCTCACATCCTTGTGATGGATCTTGATTCTGCACGGTGGAAGTTGTCATCTCTTCCGTTGTGGCTGATCAACTGCGAATACGCAGTGGACCGTGTAGTCTTCCGCGTCGTCATCCATGTCCTCACTGTCCCTCTCTTCAGCCACTGTCTGTGCTTCTTCCTTCCGTGATTTCGCAGACCGGCATACCGCCGCGAAGTGGTTCATCCACCCGCAAGCACTGCACTTCATCCCTCTCGCTGGGCAGTCTTACATGTGATGGGGTGTGCCTCTGCAGTACTTGCATTCCCTTTTCTTGTCTTGCTGTCTTCTCCCTGTGTTTTGGTGCACTTGGTGCTCAGGATTTCGCCGAGAGGTACCGACGGAGAGAGCGGGGCCTCATTCTCTGAGCCGTTGCCGGGTGAGGTGAGGCCTGACTCCCACACATAGTTGGGCACTGCATCCTCTATCATCACATGGTTCAAGAGGATACGGTAGGATGGTCTAATTGACCATATTCACTGTTGACAGACTTATTTGAGTCTGCCATTTCACCTTTTTTTGCACTATTAATAGAGTGTATCTTTGCAGTAGCATCTTTATAATAGTGGCCCTGAAGAATGCTGGTGTACTTTCACCTGATGGCAGAAACATGTTGGCCTTATTAACCACTCCGCAAAGTAGACAGTGATTTTGTCACACTGTTTTTTGCACCCTTTTTAATGTGACGTCCTGGTGAATACTAATAAAAGGATTTTTCTTTTGCCTTGACCGTCATTTTAACTTCACTCACTCAACTTTCACTGCACTGCACTGTACCAGCACCGCCAGTGGCGTGGACACTTTCATCCTGAGAACCATAACAGTGTGACATCCAGCTGATTCATCGGGGCACGGATGCACCAATCTGGTTCTAGATGTCCTAAATGACGAGGCTCCGCCATGAGGGTGGGCTGATAGGATCTCTACCTTACATCTAGTGTCTCCCGACCACTTGGGGCTGGTTCAGCGCACTGTTAGTTTGTAGTTTTTTTCACTGAGGACCTAGAGGACTTAGCTTCCTTTTCAGACCTTCAAGTTTCTTTTGTTCTTCACACTTTGGGCCTCACCACGTTCGCCTTTTCCTCCATTTGACTTGTTCCGTCTTATTGGGTCGGTGGAGTGCCGCTTCCATGTGGGATGCTCTGGCTTGCGACAGTTCCTTTAACCGGCCCAGTGTGAGGATGTCCGCTAGAGACTTGCCATCTTCCTGTAGAATGTTTGTCTGAGTTTGGACGAGTAGCACCCTTGTATTATCTGACCTCGGATTTCTTCCTGTTCGTCGCGAAATCCGCACGTGCCGGCCAGTTCTTTCAAACGCAAGTGGAACGCGTCTAATGATTCTTCCCCTTCTTGCTTGGCCTGGCGAAAAATGAATCTTTCATAGTCCCTGTTCGCCATCGGCTCGAAGTGCGCATTTAGGGCGTTGAGAAGCGTGACATACTTTTTGGGTGTGGCCTCTACCAGGGTTTTGTAGATGCAGTGGATATCTTTGCCTCCGAGGTGGAGGAGTAGGGCTCTGCGCCTGTCTCGGGCCATGCCCGCCCCTTCAAAGTAGATCTTGAGGTGGTCGGTCCAGTCTCTCCATCGCGGGGCAAGGGATGAGGGGGCCCCGTCCACCACAAAGGGCTCAATGGCGGGAATCAACACCATCTTGGCGCATACGCAGTCACACCTGGCAGCACGTGCACTGCTTACCAGCTGAGCGCAATAGCAGTTGCCTGGCGGAGGGCTATGAAAATGCTGTCCGGCTCCTCTCCTGTGGCCTGTATGTCCTTGGCCTCATCGTAGTTTCCTCCCCATCCAGGATGCTGGGGCACACTCATGCGTGGGCTCCACTGGGTGTGCAGGAAAGGCCTCCCTTTCATCCAGGCACTCTCAGGGGGTACAGGGCTTTCCTTGAAGGCAGCAGACTCGCCTGGGGGGCACACAGCAGGCCAGCACAGGCCAGGAAGCACTTCTTGGGTCCAGGGACTTGATCAAAGGCTCACTAATCACCAGACGTTCAGGCTCATTAACCTGCACTGCATGTGGTCGTTTCTGCCCCTCATCGCCAGTGTAATGGTGGAGGGGCCGATCGCGCATGTGTGATCAGCGCTGTGGCCGCAATAAATACATGAGACACCTTCTTATGCTCACTGCATGGTCCCGACTGCTTTCCCCGGGCAGCGCCCCTTTATTTATAGCTGGCACATGACGACACGTGATGCTCACTGCATGGTCCCGACTGCTTTCCCCGGGCAGCGCCCCTTTATTTATAGCTGGCACATGACGGCAGGTGCCAGCGCTAGCGTAACACCTCCGAAACGGGTAGACTGCACCGCTACCCGCGTCGGAGAACACTACAACAAACACCTACTTTAATATGTTGAGATTCTGAGTTTTGAAAAACGCCACGCAGCGTGCACACTCTAAACACCATGGAGTGAAGAAAACTTACAAGATCCTTCGTGAAATGAACTTTCACGTAAACACTTGTAATGAATTAAAATGGCTGTCACGATATGTGTGTAACGTAACCTACGTAACCTGGCGTGCTGAGGTAATTAGAAGGCAGATCCTCTTGACAAAAGAAGCAGCTCAGGAATGTTTTTGTCCAGGATACCAGGTAAGGATACGAGAATAAATGGATTCGTTGGGGAAAAGCCTTTACAACGGGGGCATTACCACGCGCTGCCATTACTACGCTGCTTTTACAACGCAAGTCGTTTCAACGACTTGCGCTGGAGGGCGCTGTTGGACAAGGAATAGTTTAATTTTCTATTCCAACACCTTCCCTACTGTAACATGGGCTGGAGTTGGAATAGAAAATTTAACTATTCCACTATCCAGTGCTTACAGCGCAAGTCGTTGTAACGACTTGCGTTGTAAAAACAGCGTTGTAATGGCACGCGTGGTAATAGCCCGCGTTGTGCTGACATACAACCGATTCATTAGAGAATACGGTTGAAGTTTCATAGATGCAACTTCCCTTTTCAAACATCCATTACTGTCCGACCCACTCAAATGCTAAGTACATCAAAAAAATTGCAGCGCCGGTTGCAATTCAATAGATGCAACTTCCCAGTTCACACATCCATCAATGTCAGACGCGCTAATGCTGTGAAAAACAAAACATGTAGAGCCACAGCTTAAACATCCAAACGCGCTAATGCCACTCCTTTTCTCCTTTTAAAATGCCACTGTGAGTGCGTGAGTTCATTCATCCATTAATGTCAGAGACACGCTAATGCTGTGAAAATCAAAAGATGTAGTGCCACTATTCAAACATCCCAACGCGCTAATGCTACTCCTTTTCCCCTGTCAAAACGCATGGGTGAGTGCGTGAGCAAATTAACAGATGTAGCTTCACTGTTTAAGCAGCTGTCACTGTCAGAAACGCACACGAACTATACACTTGGTGATTAGAGGCATTCAATCATTACTTTGTGGAAATAAAGAAGATGATAGATCGCTAATTGATAAACAATGTCTAAGGTATATCACCGTTATCCAATGGCCTCAGAACCTTAGTAAAGTTCACACCAGCGCTTCAGAGTTTTAAGACTTAGAGGCATTCCAGTTAGCACATGAAAAAAAACAGGATGATAAATCACTTATTAATGAAAAGAGTCAATGAGAAATCACCAAAGAGTAAATTCACTCAGCAGCACTTTCCTCACGCAGAAAATATTTATCAAAAAGCTAGAGCCTGCACCGAAGTCTCCCAACCACAAAAAAAAGAAACAATATTTGAGGTGAGACGTGCGGTGAATACTCTTAAATAAATGTCAAGTTTAAAGTCTCAAAGCGAGTAGAGAGTGTACTCGCACCAAGAGAAATGTGTCCAGTGTTGAAGCAAAGTAGATATTGTTGTTGTTGGATGTTGAGACCAAGTTCTTGTTGCATGGATTGAGACCGCTCCTCGTCGCCAGTGTAAGATTCAGATAAAATTAAAGTAGAGAGGCTCCAAGTAGTTCAAATGTAAAACAAGTTGAATGCAGTAATAAAGTCCCATCCATACAGCAGCCAGTGTCAGATGCAACTGACATAGATGAACAGTGAGATCAGTACACCAGGTTCTATCACCATGGCGCACCTTCAAACATACACAAGATGCAATACAGAAATGTGTTGAAGTAAGAACATGTATATGCACAATATTACAAAAGTCTTTGGAACAAGGTAGATGAAAACATAATGGAACAGAGGCTTGTTGCTGCTCTCCAGACCAATAAATGTATATAAGCGTTTTAAGTTGAATAGCTTCCAACTACTGGCAAAAATGTGTGCTATGATATGCTCATTTATGTCTGTCCGTATTCCAAGTGAAATGTCTGGAAATCTTGGAGGGACTTGGAAGGGAGGATTGACAGGGATCTAGGAGACCAAGAATTGAAAACCATTTTGGAATACCCTCATGAGGTTTCTAGGAGCATTAGATTTCAAATGAAGGCGATCACATTTTTTGCATAACACCTACCTTACACTTTACAAAGTGATCAACATTGTGGGGACCCAAACACCAGAAGTCTCCTAAATGTCCGCAAGTAGATTCTGACTTTATTCACATAGTCTGGAATTGTCTCACCATAGTTTACTTCTGACTAGGGGGTCACAGCCTATATGGAAAGAATGTTAAACAGCAGCAGTCTCAGCTGAGATATGCTTATTTGATCTTTATCCCTACCCAAAAGTGCTGCCAACACACTTTTAGACGTTGCTCTGATAATGGCTTTGACATCTATTGCGATGCACTGCCTGTCACCTGAAGGCCCACCCCATAGTAGGTGGAAAGGCAAGGTTGTAAGGAGGCAAAATGTGGTGCTGTGAGAATCGCTAATCGTAGCCGATTGTTTATCTTAACTTAATGATCAAAACTAGACATAGTTTGCCTGCTCCTTGTGGCAAAAGAGTATCTCCTGCTCTACATTTCAATTTGAACTATGCTGTATTTTCAACATATGAAAAACTCAAACCTTAAAATAAGTCTTTGGGTTGCTGTTTTAATAATTTTTTTTTTTATAAAACCGGTTTTATTGCAGGTCCAAATCATACATACATCATGCACTTATGAGCACCTTGCGTGCTTATTATCAACGCTCATTTCTTGTATGGGTGATTCGTTTACACGGCCTATAAGCCCACAACCCGGGGGTCGGGCGGCGTCAATCAGTGGATCACCTCATCCAATAACCCCAGAGCACTTTCAAGTCCGCGTGCAAGGATTCTTTCAGTCTGCTTTTACATTTTTCACCCCTCCCTCCCCTCAAATCCCTCCTCCCCCCCAACTTCTTAACTCCCTGTCTCCTCCCCCAACCCATCTCCCACTGCCTACGCCTGGACTTGCAGTCAGTGTATGTGTGTGAACAATGTCAGGAGTGAGTTGTTATTCACAGAGAAAGTGCACCTGGTGTGTCAGTGGGATTCTCATTCCCTGAGTCGGAGAGCCCTTCCTCCTCCCCTAGCATGCTATCTCGTAGTGCTTGCACTAGCGCCTCCCATGCTGCTGCCGCCTCCAGCGCCCTTTGTCAGAATTGCGGCGAGCCAGTTGATATCTGAGCGTGCTTTCACTCGCCGCCCATCTGAGGCATTCATTAAACCATCTTTTGTGCGTGGGACCCGTTTTTGATTTCCAGTTCCTAGTGATTTCCCTCTTAGCCAGTATTAGCCCCATATCTATAAACTTGCTCGAGATCCTATTCTTGGGTGTGTGCGGAAACCAATGCAGCACTCCAACCGCCTTAGTGTATTGTAGTCCTCTATCCGTTGCATTGTTCAATGTCTCGCCAATCTCCTGCCAATAGTCTCGTAAATGTGAGCAGTCCCATAGCATATGGCCTAAATCCGCCCCTGCCGTATTACACCTGGGGCAAGCTGCGTTTTCCACCCCGAAATATTTTCCTATTTTCCCTGGTGTGAGGTAGGCTCTATGGAGGATATAAAAATGTATCAATTGGAAACGTGCATTCCTCGCCCTCCTAAGTAGCTGCACCCATGTCGTGTCAGGGATCTCTAGCTGGAGATCCAGCTCCCATTTGGCCTTCAGTGCTGTCAATGGTTTTAAGGGTTCTCGCAGCATTCTAGAATAGAGGCATGTTACTGCCTTATAGGTACCAGCTGCCATCATCGTGTACTGGCAGGCCATGGACGTGGTAGGCTCCAACAGCCCTTCCACCCAGTGAGCCTGCATGGCCCTGGTCACAGCGCGTGCATCAGATAGTCACCTCTCGGAAGGTCGAACCGATCCTGCAGGGATTGGTACCGGAGTAAGACCCCATCTTCGTACAAATATCCCAGCACTTGTAGTCCTGCATCTTCCCAAACCTGCAGTCGCGACCAGTCACCGCTGTGGGGGAGTGCTGTCACCATTCCCAACGGTATCTCTGGTGCGTACATACGCTGCACTCCCGCTCTTCGTCGTGCTCGATTCCAGCAAAGCCTAAACGTCTGCTCCTCTAGGGATAAGTCTCTGAGGATGAGACTCTGCTGTAGTGTAATGTACGCAAGCACATGTCGGGGGGTGCCCCCGTCCCTCTCCTGCTCCGGGCCACGAAACACCCTTGCCACTTCCTGCGTGAAGACTTGCAATTGAGCCGCCAGGTACTAGAACTCGAAATCTGCTACTGCCATGCCCCCCTCGTCTTTTGGTCAAGTCAGTGTGTCTAATGCTATTCTCCGTCTACCCGTGCCCCATAGGAATGAGATCAATAATGATCTCAACTGCTTGAAGATAGAGCAAGGTATCCACACCGGTGGCGTTTAGGAGGCGCGGTAGGGCTATCATCTTTATTAGGGAGATGCGGCCTGTTACCGAGAGTGGTAGAGTGGCCCAAAAGGACATACTTCCTTTCAATGCCCGGATGCAACGGCCCACATTGCCTTCTAGCATATCTGCCGCCTTGTGGTACACATGCACTCCCAGATATTTCAAACAAGTAGGTTCCCAGTTGAGTAGCGGGCAAGTGGTAGGTCGCTTCTCTCCCTGTCGCAGTGGGAATAAACAGGATTTAGATCAATTAACTTTCAATCCTGATAATTTTCCGAAAAGTTCGAGAAGCCTTTCTGCACCCTCCAGCGCCTCGCTTGCATCTTCTAGGAATAATAAGAGGTCGTCCGCGTATAACAAGATAGCCTGCGGGTTCCCCCTGTATACTAGACCTCTGTAATAGCGACCCGTCCGCGCCTCCGCTGCAAATGGCTCAATCGCTAAGGCAAACAGCTGGAGGGACAGCGAGCACCCCTGCCTGGTGCCACGGCACACTTGGTACTGGTGCGATATTAGGGTGCCTATCCGGACTCGCGCCTTCGCCGATGTGTACAGCACCTTGGTCCAGCCTATATAGCCATCGCCAAGGCCGAAGTGCCTCATGACCCTATATAGATAGTCCCATTCTAGACTATCAAACGCCTTTTCGATATCAATTGACAGCACTAAAGGCGTTCGCACTTCCGGCATCGGGTCCCCCATTAGCCGTATCAGCCGGCGTACATTAATGGTAGTGTTCCGCGTGGGAATGAATCCCAACTGATCGCTGTGGACTAACTCCGTCATGTGGGCCAACAGCCTAGTGGCCAGTATAGTACTCAGGATCTTATAGTCCGCTGTCAGCATGGACAGCGGGCGATAAGAGGCTAGTTTATTATTCTCTCTCCCCGGCATCAGCAATGGGATCATCAGGGCTTCGCTCATAGATTGAGGCAGTCTTCCCTTAGCCTTAGCTTCGTTGTAGACCACCTGGAGCCGCGGAGCTAGCTGCTCCAGGTATTTACTGTAGAACTCTATAGGCAAGCCGTCCAGGCCCGGGGTTTTGTTTCGAGCCATCTTCTTCACCGCGCTTCCTATCTCCCCCAGTGTGATATCTCTACCCAGGTCATCTGATTGTCCCTGATCTAGCTGTGGCAATTACAGTCCCTCCAAAAAGGTGTCGATCTCGCTCTCTTGACCTGCCGATCCGCTTTCGTATAGCGTTTCATAATATGTTCGGAAGCTGTCCAAGATTCTGTTTGGGTGTTGCATATGTGTCCCCCCTTCTTCCTAAATGGCCAAGATCGGGTGGCTACGTCTAGTTGGATTAGCCAGCCAAGCTAGCATTGTCCCCGCCTTATCCCCCTCGGCGTGCGCTCTCGTCAAATAAGTCTTATAATCAAAGCTCCGGAGCCGCTCCATTTCAACCGCCACAGCTACTTTGGCCTCGCTAACCACTTCCTGTAGCTCGGGATGGTTACGGCGTGCCAACTCGGCCTTCCGCAATGTTCCCTCTGCCTTATCCATATCGTCTAAGAGCGTCTTGCGGGCTCCTGCATGTCTCCCGATGCAGTGGCCTCTGACGACAACCTTGACGGCATTCCACTCCATCGCTCTGGAGGCCGTGGTGCCATTATTTTCCTCAAAGTATTGCGTGATTCTCTCCCCTAGTGCCTCCCTAAATAGTGGGTCGTCCAGAGTGGCCGGGCGTAGTTGCCACGTCGGGAGCATCGGCAATAGGGGATTATGGTCGGACAGCGTGCGAGTTAAGTACTCGGCGTTTGCCACCGTAGAGACCACGAGCGTGGAGCACAAAACCACGTCTAGTCGGACGTGGAGATCATGCAGACTAGAGTAGTACGAATAGTCCCTCAAGGTCGACGCAGCGCCCTCCAAACGTCTACCAATTCCCATCTCTCCTGCCATTCGAGCCTACGTTTCGCTAGCCGATGCACTGGCGACGCTCCCAACGGCGGATGAGACCTGTCCAAATCAGTGTCTGCCACTGAGTTAAAGTCCCCTCCCATGACAATGGGGCCCGCCAGATAGCTCACCAGCACTCCAGAGATCTTCGTTAAAAAGGCCGGTTGATCAACATTGGGTGCGTACACACTGCATAGCACTATATCACGGCCCCGAAGTTTCCCCTCTATGGCCACAAATCTGCCCTCTGGGTCTATTACTTGCTTAGTCACCCGGAAGGGGACCCCCGCTCGGATCCAGATCATCGCCCCCCTCGCAAATGCAGAGTATGTGGTGTTGAACTGTTGTCCTCTCCACCTTCGCTGTAGCGCAATGCCCTCTTGTTTCGTCAGATGTGTCTCCTGTAATAATGCTATCTGAACGCCCCTGCGGACTAAATAAGCATGCACCTTGTGCCTTCTCGCCATAGTGTGTAGTCCCCGCACATTCCAGGTAACACATTTCAGAACAACAGAGTTAGCCATGTTCCCAGGTCAACCAATATGAAATAGCATAATTCCGCTTCCAGGCGCCTGTGGCGGCATCCTCCCACCCCAGTCCCTCCCACCCAACAACAGTCCCCCACACCCCATGTTCCCCACCTCGAGTCACCCCAACTACTCTCAGTATCCACCCCCCCAGAACAGGACCTAACTTCGCAAAAGCAGCTCCCATCCAAACTTCAACAAAAGGCCAGCTAATCCAGCCGCTATTCCCTTAATCCGCAGTCTTCACTACGGTGGCCTTGTGGGCTTACGGGGCGTGACTCGTCCCCGAAGGTGGTTACCGCAATCCCATCCCCCCGCCCCGCAATCCCCTCATAGTCACTCACGAGTTTCCGGACTTCTGAGTTGTGGACATTTGTGTCGGAGGGCTCCGGTCGCCCCGGCACTTTCATGTAAACAGTTCTGTGCATCTCCCCCTTTAGGCTTCTATGATTTCCTCCGACGTTTGGGGCGTCACCACTGGACCTCTGGCGCCACCAAGGTCCGAAAGGTCGGTTTCCGAGCCCGTAGCATGTCTCTCCGAATTCGATCCCCTATATGATCGGCTGGTCACTGTCCCCGACAATTCGACCACCGCTTGTAGTGCCACCCTTCTCTCCTCTTCAGTTTGCGATTCCGTCGGCTTTTTAGTTCTTTGTCCATGCCTTCGGAGCCTCTGCGACTTCCGGACCGGCTGTTTACGCTTCTCTTCCTCGGCTCTGAATTGGGCTCCGTCCGTCCCGGCTTTGTAGGTGTCCCACCACGCCCAGGCCTCCGCTGATGTAGGGAAGAAAAGTGCTTTGTCGTCCACCACCACCCTGAGCTTAGCTGGAAAGAGGAGTGAGTACTTTATGCCCTCTACACGTAGTTCACGCTTGAGTGACAAGAAGGAGGCTCGCAGTTTCTGTGTTTCAAATGTGAAGTCTGGGAACAGTGTCACATTGTTATTATCCACTTGGAATGGGCCCTTTTCTCTGGCCCTTTGCAATAACCAATCCCTGTCCTTATAATGTAGCAGTTTTATCACCACTGGACGGGGTGGTTGGCCCGGTTTAGGCGGTCTGGCCGGGACTCAGTGCGCTCGTTCTAGCGTAAAGAAAGGTGAGAGTCCCTCTGGCGCCACTTCTGTCCGTAACCATGTGTCCAGATATCCCACCATGTCGTCACCTTCTTTTTTTCTCCGGCAGACCTACCAAGCGTACATTATTGCGCTTGCTATGGTTTTCGGCATCCTCTGCTTGCCTTTCCAGTACCAGTATTCGGTCTAGCGCATCCCCTAGGCGTCCCTCCATGGATTTATGCCCTGGTGCCAACTCACGTAGGGTGTCTTCCGTGCTCTTGACCCTGGCCTTCAGTTTATCGTGATCCGCTCGTAGAAGTCCCAATCCTGTTGCCACCTGCGCTATGTCCTGCCGCAGAGCGTCCTTCGTGGTTGTGATAGCTTCCAGGATCCGGTCTTGCATTGGTAATTCCGTAGGGCCCTGCATCGTACCATCCGACGTCTCGGAGCCAGCAGCCCCGTCCACTCTCCCTTTGGGTTTCCCCATCTCGGTCCGACCGCCAGCTGAATATTTCTTCCCTGCAATGCTTGAGGGAGGTTCGCACACTGCCCCCTCCCAAGGAAGGTAGTCTCTGCAGCCCCTCTTTAAGTCTTTTCAGGCCAACGCTCAGTGCCTCGTCCCCCTAGCGACACTCTTTTCGTGATTCTATTGGGGGGCACTCACAGCATCTGCTCTCCTCGTCCTGGTTCGGCCAGCTCCAGTGCAACAGACCCTGTAGACACTACCAGGTCTGCAACAATTCACCAGGAGCTAGGGGCTCCCCCACCACTGCGCTGTCGCTGTTTCGCTCACCTCCAAAGTCCCTTGTGGGCTCAGGCTGAATGTTCCCGTTCTCTTGGTGTTCTTATTTGCAGCCCTTTGGTCTCTAGTCTCTCGGTCTCCCCAAGCGGCGTCCTAGATTGGGCCCGTGTGTCGGCCTGCACCAAGGCTCTCCGTCACAAGCCTGGGGTCTCGCAGGTATTCTACCGCCTCCGATGGCACTCCGATAGTGTGGGTCCACTCGGGGGCACTTTTCCAGCCGTTCACTCACTCCGGGTCGTACCGCCGTCACCTGTGCTCCCGGCGTTCTGGACCCAATTTCGTCAGTGTACAGCTCCGTATTTGGGGCCCCGTGCTTCTACAGCGCCGTCGGAGTGCTCGTTTCCCCGAGCGCTCGAAAGCCAGTTCAGACCCAAGACCAGCTGGTTATGGCCGCCCCTCGCCCGCTTCTTGCAGTCTCCGTTTGTCCCCTTGCTGCGCAGGTAGTCGCGCTGCCCTCCGGTTTCAATCCCCCGGGAAATCCGCTCCCCGTGCAGTCGGGCAGACCGCTTTCCACTCAGGCGAGCTCCGTATAGGGAGACATCTCTTACTGCGGACTTGGCCCGCCCGGACTGCAGCCTCTTCTTCCACGGAGCCCCGGGGCAGCCGCCATCTTGTGAAATCTTCCGGGAAGCCTGCACTTCAGCAGTCGGATCTGCCGCCCCCAATATTAGGGGATCCAAGCCGCGGCCTCTGCTGCTGAGGTCGATCGGCCGGGATTCGGTTGGCTCTTCTTGCCCGTCCGGAGCGTCCGAGGGGAGGATGTTTGTTTTCCGTCGGATCTCAGGTGCGCTGGCTCCGGACACCACCTGCCATTTTGGGCCATTGCGTCCCGGTCAGCAAACAGTTCACCGAGTGAGTTTTAAAGCGCCAGAGAGGCGTTAAACTCAGTTCAAAGGCTTCCTTCGCCCCTCCGACATTCACTGGCGACAGGATGCTCCTTGCACGCCGGTTTTCATGCTGTGAAACAGGATTTCAGCAGGGATCGGGCGCGAAGCTCCGGGCTCACGCTGCCTGTTCCCTCCGCATCCAAGCCACGCCTCTTGCTGTTTTATTCATGTCGATGTTTTCTGATCTCAGTTTCAGCTCATATGTTTAGCAGTGTTTTTATATGTCATAAAAACGCTCTTTGAGCTTCATTTTCTGAGCCCTTTATGCAGTTTAAATTCTTCATGTAAGGAGGAGCCAAGATGGCGGACGGACAGGACGTCTGAGCTCCCGGCTCCGCAGCCCGTCTGCTGTTTACATGACATCCTGATCTTTATTCCTGCCTACGGCGCGAGCAAATGTAACCACGAATGCGCTGAAATTTTCCGCATTCCTCCGATGTCCCCGCCGGCTTTTTTGGTCGAGGATTCATAGAGTTTGCTGACTTTGGACTTTGCCCACGCTCTCTGGCCCGACCATCGCCACCGGACACCGCTGATCACGTACGGTGAGACGACCTGGGGCAGGACCGGCGCCTGGGGAAATGTTACCGGCTGTGGAGTGGGCGGCTTGGCGGAGCCTTCTTAGCGATGGAGAGAATACCTGTATGATTGGGTCCGGGCTGGCGATATTTCCTTTGTCATGCTACCAGCGGTTAGAGCGGTGTCCATTTTAGAGCGCCCACCACCCGCATTGCTATACAGCTGAGGGCTCTCGCATCGTGTGAACCCCATATAGCGAGCAGTATCTCTTCTTGCCTTAAATGCTATTCCTCCGCCCTATGGAGTCGCCCTCCCCCCGCCGATGTGGGCTGACTGCAGAGATGGTGGCGGCGCCGGTCTACCTCACCGAAAAGACGGAAGCCTCCATATCCCTGACGCAAGCTGCCCTGCCTACTGTCGAGCTGGAGGGTGCCCCGGTGGCGCCTTTGCATACTGCCGCCATGCTGAGGCAGGGAGCAGACCTGACCTATGGTGATATCCTTCTAGCCCTGGAAGACTTGAGGGCGACACGGTGGCAAAACACTCGAGAACTGGAGCGGAAGATTGATGTCGCTATGCCATCCAGGGAACTACTGCGGCTGTCTGACCCCCCAATGCCTCTTATTCCCTTCGAGGCGGATACAATGTGGCGACCGGGGGATACTGTGGAACGTCCTCTCCCTGGCTACAGTGTCGAGTGTTTTTTTAATGACAAAGTTGCAGATACAAAGTTCCCTTCCACTCTAAAGGCTGAGACTCTGCCTCTGCAAGTGTTGCCACGGCTTCAACATCGCCGGAGTGTGTGCCGTTCTGTGGGGAAAAATGTGTTGGTCACTTTCGACGTGGTGATGGTCGATGATTGGGAACTTTCGCTTCCTCTTCCTCTGCGTCTTCTATGCCGGGAGCGGCCATCTTGCTCCTTTGTTCTGCCTGAGGTACACTCCCAGCGGTGGCCATGCTTGGTGGGGTTTCAGCGTTCTGGCCAGGGCTGATGTTGCCTTCCTTGATGATCCTGCCTGACCGCCTGACATGACCCGGACTAGAATACTTGTCTATGTATTTGATGTGCCGCATGCGTGTAATTTGCTATTGTTGATTGCGGGGGTGGATCTGTGGGGCCACCTAGGATCGGGCCAGGGCTGGGCGATTTCCTTTAGTGTGCTGTACGTGTTGGCGGGCGGGGACTAGGATGGGACTGCTAATTATCTGATTTATTCGCACATTTGGAATTGAGTCTCCCCACCTGCTACTTTGCTTGCTACTTCAGTTGTGCTGATG
Source organism: Lissotriton vulgaris (assembly GCF_964263255.1). Taxonomy (NCBI): domain Eukaryota; kingdom Metazoa; phylum Chordata; class Amphibia; order Caudata; family Salamandridae; genus Lissotriton; species Lissotriton vulgaris. The sequence continues at coordinate 170,452,827 of NC_141699.1, forward strand.
ATACTTAGGGTGGGGGATGCTTACGGGGCTGGTGGTGACCGGGAGTATGTTAAATTTTCCTCCTCCTGCCTTTTCTGGGAGTCGGAGACTGGGATGTTCTTTCCCACTCTCCAGACTCTCTTTCCCACTTGGGGTCTTTTGGGGCGACAGGCATGCCTATTGGGGGGGGGGTGGGCCGTGGCCTTCCGCTGGTATGCAGGGTGGGGGGATGGGATGTGTTTTATGTCTTTTCTTTGTCTCTATGGCCCTCTTTCTCTTTCTTTCTCTCCTCTTCTTCGGTTTCTTTCTCTTCTATGTTCTTTGTTTCTTTGGGGTCGGGGTTCAGTGTTAGTAGGGAGTTTATTGTGTTCTATCATTCTGTGGTATAGCGTTTGCTCTAAGTTCCTGGATGGTGGCCACCTGTTTCCTTACAAATGCCTTCCTCTATAACGCCTCCTTCTGGGTGCTCCGTGAACGGTGATGTCTATCCTGGTCAGTGATTAGCTTCGACTCTTTTCGTAGTTTACTACATCGTACTCGACAAAATCATAAAATTAAACCTTTTCCTATCCTGACATTATTGTTCTATGTTTTACAAGATACTTTTCACTCAGAGATTACTTTAACGGCGTTCTGCCCTTTTGGTTTTTTCTTTTATCCTTGTCTGATATGTCATAGCGGCCGGCCCCGAGGGGTTGTAGGCAGACGCTGTGTATTGTGCATTTAACAAAATAAAGGTTTTAAAAAAAAAAAATAAAAAAAAACAATTCTTCATGTAAATATCTTCATTTTGTCAACTTATCTACTCTGCTGGATGCAAAAAAAACTTTCTTAAGATCTCCTAGAGTCCATGCTCAAGTTGAGCTTAGTATTCGTTTGTGGTCCTGGCAGATCTGCCCCAGCGTGAATTTGCCAATAATTTGTAGTGCCACAAGGAAAACATTCTTGTCAGATAGCTGAGACTGGCATACTAGTTGTAGGATAATCTTGCTTTAACTGAGACTCTGAGTTGTAGTCCTCCCTGAGGAGAAATCTTGTCATGATTAAACATTTTTTTAAAAAAATATTTCCTCTCTCCGGAGCTAATGGTCTTTTCCCTTTCCTTCTCATTTAGCATCATCTTTTGCATGTACATTTCACTGAATTGTCATTACCCCCAGGTCCCTTATGTCCTCGTCCCATTCATTAACTAATTGGAGATAACTATTTCCCGAAAGAAAAAAGGAGCAGAGGCATGCTGGGACCCTAATACTGCCACTCCCACTGGGAGTACATAAGCAGTACTTACCCAGCCCCCCGTCTGTTCTTTTTTCTGTCTGTCAACAGATGTTTGCTGTGGTTGTTGGTGCTGCTCCTGCTGGGCTTGGGTGGCTTACCTTCCTTGGATCTCCCCCGTCTGGCTGCCTGGCTGTGCGGTCGGGGTGTCTGCTGTCCTGCCTCCTGGCCTACTGGGAGACTAGTTTCTGCGTGTCCTGGATCCTCCATTTTTTCATTGTGAAATGGTAGTAGGCGGGCCCTTTGCGCCTGGTGTGCCGGCCTCCGGATCTTTTCCGGGTTCAGGGGGTGCGTCTTCCTGGTTCCTGCTGTAGGGAAGACGCGCTGCTTTTTCCTCCGGCTGCCTGCTCGGCCCTGACGTGGATGTTTTGGTGCGCCTTGAGCTGGTGGGGGGAGGGGGGGGCACTTGTTGGTGTTCCGGCCTCCCTCCCGGGGTAAGTCCCGCATAGCAGCGATTTCTTTCTTTTTCACATTGTGGGTGCTGGGGGCTGGATTGTTTGGCTCCTCTGCACTTGCCCATGGGTGTGCTTCGGGGATTCGATGTCTCCCGTATTTGTCTGGGCCGCTGTTGTGGGCTGTCTTATTACACCATGTACTTTCATATTTGAGACAGCCACCTTGGTTTCCTTGCATGTTGGCTTCTTCCTGAGAGCCAGCCTAGCTTTCTGCCAGACTCCGATTTTAGAGTGGCGAGAGTCTAGGGATGCCGGGGATTGTGCCCGGGGCCTCGTTCATGCACTCTGCCACTGAGCTGTCTCCCTATGTTTTTCTTTCCGGGTTGGTCGGGTGTTCCTGTCGTTTCTCCTACAGTGAGCTTCAGTGGCACATTCGGTTGGCGCGCAGTACTTCTTCAGCTGTACTTATACTGCAGTACTTGACATGTGCCATGCCGAGGTTGTGAGTTCGTACCTCTCCTGGAGCTGCTGAGTGGTTTTTCATACACCATTTCGCTTTGACTGGGGTTTCATTTCAGAGTAACGACAGCCCTTGCTAGGGAGTATTTGCTTCTTAGGGTGCTATGTTTGCCGCTATTTCGACCTGGAGCTATGGCCCGATGTTGAGTCTTGTCCCTGTGATGGCTGAAGATCTTACAGGACATGGGTTCGGATCCTGCTGACGCAGTCGTTGTGTCCTGCGGTGGCCGTTTTCTGATCCTGCTTGCACCTCCTGGGGTTGCGGGGGTATGCTCCCGGGGCCTCTTGCATTCGCTGCCTGCGGTCTGCCACTGTGTTGGGTCCCCGCTTCTGTCCGCGCCTTTGTGTCCTCTCCTTGCCCTGGTCGTGGGCTTTGGGTTGCGACTACGCTTCCTGTGAGTGCCCGTTCTGTTGGGTTGCCTGCAGCGACCTTGGTGCTCTCCGTCCTGGTGTTCTCTGGGGTTCTTTGCCCCCGCCTCCCTCCTTCTGATCTTGGGTGTCTGTCCCGGGGTCTGTTTTGGTGGGGGCGCTTTCTCTGCCTGTGTGGTGCCCGTGTCCTTGCGTCTGGAGGGCTGTGTTTCCTCTGGGTGTTCCTATCCGGGCTGCTTTCCTCCTCCTCCGGGCTGGCCTGCCGAGTCGCTCTCCCGGGGCTGGGGTGCGTTGGTGGTTGTGCCTGCTGCTGGTTCGGTTTCTTCTCTTGGCGTGGTTCGGGGGCTCTTTTTCTCTCCGTTCCTCTGTCTTGAGGGGCTGCTCGTTGTTGGTGGTGCTGTGTCGGGTGGCTTGCGTGGGGTTTTCCCTCCGCTGCCACTTCCTCTTCTCCAGCCCCTCTTCTTTGGCCCCTCTTCTCTGTGGTCTGGGGGCTAGGGGGAGGGGGGGGGGGATGCCACTCTGCTGATGCTGCTCGCCCCTGCTCCTTGTTTGGCGCGGCTGGCCTATCTTTCAGGTTGCTGGCCTGTCGGGGTTGCTGGCCTGTTTCCGGGTTCGCTGCTCTTTGGTCTGCACTACCCCTCGGATGCCTTTGGCTTTGGCGCTGGCTTCCTTGGTCTGGGATGGGGGTTTTTTGTTCCCTTCTGCGGTGCCTCCTTTTTGTGCTCCTCTCCCTTGGTCTGTGTGGTGGGTGTTTTCTGCCGCTTGGCTTCTCCCTTTGGTTTGCAGCCTCGGCCCCCCTCTCCCTCCCGGGGGAGATGGCTGGGCCTGCCGGTGCCCATGCGACCGCACCCTCTCCGCACCCCTCCGGCGAGCCCTCCCGCCCAGGCGGGCGGGCTCCTTCCCCAGACAGGCTCCCGAGAGACGGAGGGGCGCGCGAAGGTGGCCGGTCGAGGAGATGGGCACGCGACTCCCATCCCGTCGTCCGGTGCGGCAATCTCCTCTGCCTGGCGTTTGTTGGCTGCTTCTGTGTTGTTGGCCTTCGCTCTTGCCGTTTGGTGGCCTGCCTCTGTTTGGCGTGGGTTCCTGTCGCCTCTGTGGTGGCTGTTTCCCTTTTACTTTGCTGACTCTCTCTGTGCTTGCTTCTGGGGTTCCCGGTGTTGTTGGGGGTCTCTCCTGCCTGCTTCCGCCTTGCCCTATGTCAGGGTCCTGCTCTAGTGTCAGGGTCGCCTTTTGCTTCCTTGGCAGCGGAGTCTGTTGGGGTTGCGATTCTGTTTCCCCTTCTTCCGGTTCCTCTGCGTGCCTCCGGCTGGTGGTGGGTCGGTGTTCCGGCTCCTTGGGGGTCTGCATGGGGTTTGATCCTGTTGGCCCCATGGTTTCCAGTTTGCCTGCCGCGGGTTTCCCGCTTTTGTTTCTCTCCCTCTGCGTGCCTCCTTCTCAGGGTGTCGTGGGTATGGGTGTTGTGGCCTGGCCTTGGTGGTGCTGTGGCCGCCCTTGTTTTTCGGGTGGCCTTGCCTCTGCTGCGTGCTGGCTGTTGTTTTGTGGCCCATGCTACGCTTGTTTGCTGGTTCTGCTCCTCCTCTTCCTGGCCTTGGCGTTGCTGGTTGGGGTCTGGGGCGTGGGGGATCCTGGTTTCCAGCTTTGTTTCTTCCATCCCTTGGGGACACCTGGTCCTTGTTCGGCTTCCTGGTGTCCTTCCTGTTGGTCTCTTGAGCGCTCTACCTGCGCCTCGGTGGTCTGTGACTGGGTGTTGTGCCGGGGCCTTCTTTGTGTTTGGTTGCCTCTGGGGTTTGGCTGCTTCTGTTCTTCCTTGCTCCTGTCCAGGCTCTCCCTCTGCTTGCCTTTGGCTTGCTTCGGGTGTTTCCTGCCTGCCTGCCTCTCCTGGTGCTGCCTGTGTTTCTGCCTGGTTTGTTCCCGGTTGGAGCCTCAGGTGGGGGCCTGGTGGGGTTTCTCTGGCTGGGGTTGTTGGGCGCCTGTTCTTCTTGTCCTTGGCGCTTCCCTCCCCCCCGGGTTGTGTTTCCGGTGGTGGTTTGCCTTTTGGGTCCTGGGGTTTGTGCTGCTGCTGTTTGGGCCTGGCTGTCTTTGCTGCGGCTGTGTCCTTGGTGGGATGCCTGTTTTTCTCCTCTTCTGGGCTCTTGTTCTCTCGGTTGGGGGCCTGTGGCCTTTCTGTGTTTTGCGCTGGCTGGCTATCTGCTGGGGCTTTCTGCTCCTGTTTGCTGGTCTTCTTTTTGGGCTCTGCGTCCTCGCCTGGGCTCTCTTTGTGTCCTGGCGGGGCGCTCTGTTGTTGTGGCCCTGTCTTGTTGGGGTAGTTCTCTTCCCGGTCTTCTTTGTCCTGGGTTGGGTCCTCTGTGGGGTCCTGTGGCTCCGGTGGTCTGCCTGCTTCCTGCTTGTTCTGGTTGTCCCCGGGCTGTGCCTCCTGGGCTCCCTGGCTGTTTTTGTCTGCTCTGTGGGGTGTTTTTCTGAGCGTTTCCTGGTTTTGGTGTCCTGGTTCGCTTATACCTCCCTTGCTTCTCCTGGTTTGGTTCCCAGTGTGGGTCTGTTTGGGTGCCCCCCCCCTTCTGTCTGGTTGGGGTGTGGTTCTGTGGTGCTCTTGCCACTGTGGGGTCCTTCCTCCTGGCGGTGGGGTGTCCCTCTGCTTCTCTTCTTCCTCCGGGCCTTCTTGGTCGTCCGGCGGTGGTGTGCTGGGGGTTCCGTGTTCCTCCCTGCCCTTTGGCTGTGGCCTGGGCGCTGCGTGGGCTCGTTCCAGGGTTTTGTTGGCCTGCGCTTTTTCCTGCATGGTCGGGTTGCTTGGCTCTGGTCCTTGCTTCCTGGGTCCTTTGGCGTTTGTTGCCCTGTTTTGTGCTGTTTTCTGGCTTCCTCTCTGGCTTTGCTGGTGTCGGGCCTTGTGGGCTTTTGGTCTGGGTGCTGTCCGCCCCATGGCTGTTTTATCGGCTGCCCTGCCCATGCTGCTTTCTTGGCCTGGGTGTGCTTGTGCGGTCCTCTGCCGTGTTGGCGCCTGTTTTTTTCTGCCCTCTGTGCCTGGTGTGGGGGCTGCTGGGTGTTCCCCGGTTGCTCTGGCCTCCGGTCCTGCTTCGTTTCCCTTCCTTTTTGGTGGTGGGGGTTTGTCTGGGGGCTGTGGCCGTTGGCTCTGTCTCCGCCCTTGTTGGGCTTGGTCGTTTTTCCGGTCTTGTTGGCCTCTCCTTTGTTGGTCGGCTTTCGACTGTGACTTCTGGGGGCGTCTCTGGCCTGTGGTCTTTGGGTTGGCCTCGTCTTCCCCTGCTGTCCTGGGTTCGGTGGCCTTCCTGGTTTTGCTTGGTGGCCTCCTTCCCTGTGGGTTTTTTTTGACCGTGTCTTTTGGGTCTTGGTTCCGGTTGCCCTGTCTCCGGTTTCTCTGGTTGGCGGCCTCCTTGTTGGGGGTCCTGGCTTTCTGTTTTTGGGTTGTCTCCAGTCCTTGTTTTGCTCCTGCTGTCCTGTTTTGGGTTGTGGACCGGTTGTTTCCTGCAGTTCCCTTTTCCTCCTTCAGATGCTCCCTTGGGTTTCTGCTTTGTTGTGGTTTCCTGGGTGTGCTTGTGGGTGTGGAAGGCCGGTTTTCTGCTTTGGTATTCTCCAATTAGTTAATGAATGGGACGAGGACATAAGGGACCTGGGGATAATGTTCTATTACTTACCGGTAATCTTCATTACCCCAGGTCCCGTTGTCCTCGTCCCATTCATGCGCCCCTCCCTCCCTCCCGGGCGGCCGGCCTTCCTGACTGGGCTTGGTTTTACAGACGGGATGCTGGGTAAGTACTGCTTATGTACTCCCAGTGGGAGGGGCAGTATTGGGGTCCCAGCATGCCTCTGCTCTTTTTTTCTGTCGGGAGATAGTTATCGCCAATTAGTTAATGAATGGACGAGGACAACGGGACCTGGGGTAATGAAGATTACCGGTAAGTAATAGAACACTTTTAAAATTGCTTTGTGTGTACTCTTTGTGTTTTTAACAGAATTACTTGCTCACCCAAGCCTCTCTTAACACAAGCGGCCCCTCCGCTGCACAGAAATCGGCGTGTAAAACGCTCGACAGCGCCTCGGCAGAGCGATAGGCCACGCCCCCTTCAGAGGCCACGCCCACCGCCCCCAGCTCAAAAGAGACGCTGCTCACCAGCCTCTCCACCTGACAAACGCTGCTCCTGAGGCGGAAAGCCGGGAGAGCGCACCGTTCCTTTTAAAATTGCTTTGTGTGTACTCTTTGTGTTTTTAACAGAATTACTTGCTCACCCAAGCCTCTCTTAACACAAGCGGCCCCTCCGCTGCACAGAAATCGGCGTGTAAAACGCTCGACAGCGCCTCGGCAGAGCGATAGGCCACGCCCCCTTCAGAGGCCACGCCCACCGCCCCCAGCTCAAAAGAGACGCTGCTCACCAGCCTCTCCACCTGACAAACGCTGCTCCTGAGGCGGAAAGCCAGGAGAGCGCACCGTTCCTTTTAAAATTGCTTTGTGTGTACTCTTTGTGTTTTTAACAGAATTACTTGCTCACCCAAGCCTCTCTTAACACAAGCGGCCCCTCCGCTGCACAGAAATCGGCGTGTAAAACGCTCGACAGCGCCTCGGCAGAGCGATAGGCCACGCCCCCTTCAGAGGCCACGCCCACCGCCCCCAGCTCCACTAACCCATAGATATGTGCCTCCCCAGGAAGCGCAGCGGACGAGCGCAGCGGGAGCGCCGTTTGCGCGCCGAAGGAGCGCCTAAGGAAAGCCCGTCTGCGCCCGTCCGCGACCGACCGAGACCAGAGGCCATACACCCTGCCTCTCTCACTCAATATTCCCGCTCGCAACTCACCAGCCTCCAGGGCAAGTGGACCCCACCGGCTGCTACCTTAGCTCGCATCACTAACCTAGGGCTACTAACCGCACAGAACTCCGTCCACATTAACACCTTGCATACATCTCTGAACACCAGTCCCTCTATTCGGCACCCAGATGTCCTTCCCCCGACAGCAATATCTGCTATATACTTAAACACAAGATCGGCAGTAAAACATCAGCTTGATCTCTTCACTCTACTCGATGTCCATAAACCTGACTTACTGTTTCTCACCGAGACTTGGTTCTCGGATAGTTCCCTTCCTTCCCTGTTAGCGATACTCCCCCCGGCCTACTATGCCATTCGAGCTGATCGCTCCTCTGGCAGGCCCGGTGGAGGGGTCGCCTTGATTGCCCGCAAAGAACTCACTTTCCAGTCTCTGGTTGCCCCTTCCATGGGAATCTCAGACTGCCTAGTGGTTCGCTCCCTTTCCTTCACCCCTCCGTTAACTTGTGTCCTGGTGTACAGACCCCCGTCCTCCCCTCAAACTTTCCTCCCCTGTTTTCAAGACTTAATGGCAACCCTGGTGGTTAACCACGCCTCCATCTTAGTCTTGGGAGATTTCAACTTCTGGCCCTCTGACCCTGCGGAATGCGCCACGTCCAAGGAGTTCTCGGAGGCAGAAGCAATTACTAACTGGCTGCGGGTTGGGTGCGACGCTCTCGCCCCGCTTAAGCGCATCGCAACTAAACGCCCCAAAGACGCTAACCGTTGGTTCTCAGAGGATCTAAAAAACAAAAAACTCACTCTCCGCCAAGCCGAACGAAAATGGAGACGGAATTACTGCCCTACTGCCAAAAATCATTATACTGAACTTCTTACCCAGTACAAGGCAGCTATACTTGACGCGAAGAAAAACTATTTCTCCTCTAAAATCCAGCTTGCGGAAACCCGGCCTAGAGAAGTCTTTTCTATCATCCAGGATCTTGCCTTTTCCGACAGAACATCGCTCAAACCATTACCCTCTCAAACATTATGTGACTCGCTCAACCTCTTTTTCTTGGACAAAATTAACAAAATCAAAAGTAAAATTCCCTCCCCATTCCAGACCTTCACTGACCCCTGCTGCCCTCCAGTCACCGCATATTTGGACTCACTTCCTCCTCTTTCGACCGACTCATTTCTCTCTATTCTCCCATTGGTCAAGTCCGGCTCCCCGCTGGACCCCTGCCCCGCTTATATCTTAAAGCAGATTTACACTCACTGTCCCTCGCCACCCTTAGTGCTCTTAAACAGCTCGCTGGCTCAAGGCATTGTTACCCCCGCACTCAAATCGGCTGTGATTGTCCCGATCCTAAAAAAACCTGGTGCGGACCCTTCCGATCCAGTCAACTTCCGTCCAATTTCCCTCTTGCCTTACCTGGCGAAGGTATTGGAACGGCATGTGGTTAAAACTTTGAGCGAGTTCGTGGAAACTCACGGCGTGTTAGCCCCTAGACAGGCCGGCTTCCGCCCAGCCCACTCAACTGAGTCCGTTATAACATCGGTTCTGGACAACCTCCGACAAGGAATGGATACCAACCAACATCAGGCCCTGATCCTCTTAGATCTCTCCGCCGCATTCGACACGGTGGATCACACCATCTTACTTTCACGTGTCGAAGCGGCGGGAATCAGAGGAACAGCGCTACTATGGTTATCCTCCTTTCTGAATGGTCGGACTCAAGCGGTTCGTCTGGGAGAGTTCTCTGCGGATTTTCAACCAATTCAGTGTGGTGTTCCCCAGGGCTCCTCTCTGTCCCCCCTCCTGTTTAACCTCTACATTGCCCCTCTTATTTTTGCCTTACAGCGTCTGGAGGTCTCTGTGTTCAATTACGCAGACGACCTCCAGCTCATTTTTTCCCTTTCCTCCACCCCTGAGTCTAAGTCCAACGTCCAGTCCATTATGACCTTTATCCAGGACTGGATGAACTTCAACCACTTAAAGCTCAACCCCGATAAAACGGAGTTGGTGCTAACGGGTGGTTGCTCCAGTCCCTGGACATCTTCTTTTTGGCCCCCTTGACTTGGCCCCCCTCCCACCCCTGTTCCCTCTGTCAAAACCCTTGGATTCAAAATCAATAATCAACTCTCCTTACACTCTCAAGTTTCTGCTGTGGTTTCCTCAGCCTTCCTTTCACTTAGGACTATCCGCAGAGTCTCTCGTTTTTTCGCCCCAGAAGCGCTCAAACTAATTCTGTTAGCCATGGTAACATCTCGTCTAGATTATGGTAATATCCTTTACTACGGCATGCCCAACTACCTCTTGAGACGCCTTCAGCTTGTCCAAAACCAGGCTGCTCGGCTGGTTTTCAACCTTTCTAAGTCACATCACGCAACCCCTCTCCTCTTTACCCTGCACTGGCTCCCCGTCCGACAACGAATCTTATTCAAGCTTGGCTGCACCATCTTTAAAGCCCGGACAGGATCGGCCCCCTCTTTCATCAACTCAACCATTCAATCCTACACGCCTGCACGAGACCTTCGATCCGCCTCTCACCATCTTCTCCTGGTACCCCGTTTCAAACGGAAGAAGTGGGGTGGCTCTAAATTTTCTACTACGGGTCCAGTTTTCTGGAACTCTCTCCCATTGCACCTCAGAACCTGCACCCAATACCCCCTCTTCCGTAGAGACTTGAAGACTTTCCTCTTCACCCAAGCCTTCCCATCTTAAATACTCATCTCACCCCCTCTCCGACCTGCCTAGTAGCAATTGTCAGTGAGCGCCAAGAAACCGCCAGGTGTACGAGCGCTATACAAATCCCTTCAAATTCAAATTCAACACTCTTGAGGCACTTTTTTAAGTGACCTGTATTTGGTGATTGGGATTAATAAACGTGTTTCCCAAATACTTATTTCCCTCAAATGGGTATTTTTACAATACTGGCATGAGTGTGTTACCTGTGCAGGGCACAACTTCCTCTGTCACTGCCTCTGATTATATTTTGTCAAACCTCGAACAATTCCACTGATTGTGCCGGCTGCTGTACCTTCAAGTAAATTGGAACACCATTGGCCGACATCACCTATCATGGAATTAGTCTGACGATGTGACACATTTGCCACTCTGCTTCTATGTTCTGCAGTTTGCACTGCTCTGATTAATGACAAGATGATGCACTAAACTTCCTTGTGCCTATAATGTATTTTTTTACATCTTAGAGATCCAGTCATTTTCCCCACTCCTTCTGTCCTCTGCTCTCCAGTGCTGTGACAGCAACCGCAACAGTCCTGCATTATGTTAGGATTTCAACTGTTGACACTAATGTGCATTTCCTTCTTCCTTTAAGCACCAATGTCTTATGCGTACAGTGTTGGAGACTCTGTGTGTCTGCTGCTTATCCTCCCTTTGGTTCTCCTTTCAGTAGTGAAGCTCTTAATCGGAGGAGGGAACCCACTGAGATATGCCTTCCTTTATCAGCGAAGTCCATTGTTACTAGAAGGAGGAAGCTCGGAAAGTGGATGCTACTTCTTCTATCTGCCCTGCATCTCTGAGGTGGGTAGGCATCATCTCCGTATTTATATTTGAGGGTCCGGTCTTCTATTACTCTTTTAGCAGATGTTTTGGGAAAGTGGTCATTTTCTTTTTAAATTGTTACATCTTTGACTGTAATATTGCGATTCAACCTTTTAACATTTCCCGTGACGAAATTTCCGCCTACTTTCATGATAATGTCGTCAAGATGTGTAGCGATCTTTCACCCTCCAGCTCTTCTGAGCTCTTTCTTCCCCCATTTTTCTGTCGCTCACATGGATTCCACTTCCTGTCTCTAACACTTCTCTCTTTCTTCTCTTGACTAGCTACTCAGCTTATGTCTCCTATTAAGTCTGGCTCTCCATTGTATGCGTGTCCTACACTACAGGGGGTGGACCCTTTCTAATCAGTACCAGCAATCTCTATATTTCTAGATCATCGATATAGCTAACCATCTTAAGAAAATTTAGTGCCATATCTCTAGCTCGTTACTGATTAAAATTCTGGAAAATGAAATCAGTTCTCAGTTGTGCACCCTTTCGAAAACTAATCATATCTTCGATTTTACTCAATCCAGATTGCACTTACACAGTACTCTTGTCCCCATTCTCAGTGCTTTTATGCTATTTCTGAACGAAGGAGACGCCTGAGCCTCGTGTCTGCTTGACTTGCTGCAGCGTTTAACTAACACTATCTTGTTCTCATACCTATCTCATGTGTGTCTGAGACAATCCTTTGCACTAAATAATTATCTATGGACCACTTCTACACTTCTACGCCATCCATCTTCCAACGTTTTGCTCTGACTTTAGAAAAGTCCTGCTCGGTGTCCCTGAACTGATTCACCCTTTTAGTTCCTCTCTAATCTTGTATGCCTAGGACATGCAAATTCTGATTCAGCTGAATGGCAGAGAATCCGACATCAACATCAATTTTCACAGCTGTCTTATAATATGAAAAATGAACATGGACAAAACTCAGATCTGGTTGTTGGTTGAAAACCTTCAGGCAGGACTAATGTTGGGTGCTCCTGCTATCCCGGTCTCCATAACCTAGGTTTATCTTTGAGCAGTCTTTTTTACTGTCTACTCAGATCAGCAACATTTCATGCTACTTTTTCTTTCACCTATGTTTCTTACTTAGGGTCCACCTCTGAAGGCTCACCCTAAAGAACCTAGGTGATGATTCTCTCCCACATGGAATACTGCAACTGAATTTACCCTGGCCACGCTGCGTATGCTCTTGCCCAAGTAGTCCATCTCATCTTCAGCTTCTCAGTCAGGCCCATCTCTCTTCCTTTATCTCTTCACTCTACTGGCTCTCAATCCCTAAATAGATCATTTTCAAATCTTTCTACCTTGTTCATCAAGTTTTTCATTGTGAGTATCCAACTTATCTTCAATCCAACTGTGTTCGTTACTGTCCCTCTTATTTCTTGCGCTCGGCTTCTCTGTGCTTATTTGCTGTGTCCATGTTTTATTTTTGATGTCTTGGAGTGTGTCCTTTAGACTCTGTGTTGACCACCTCACATCCATAAGTCTCTAAACACCTTTCTATTTTAAGCCTCTATCTAATTATATCCATTCTGTTCTCACAAGTCTTTCGCTATAAACACCAGTATGTCTTTTTGGGTGACGGGGGAAAATGTACCAGAATAGGATGGAATACATTTAAATATTCAGCGTTTTCTGTGATTGATTCATCCCGGAATAAAACAGTATTGTTCTTTAATCATATTAAGAATATAATTACTGTTGGTAATACAGTTAGTAATATAGTTACATATATTTTATGTGTTTATAATGTTGCCATTAAGCTGTGCATACATTTTCATTTATTGCCCTTTTCAATATTACTATAGACATTGTAGGTCTGTAACATGGGACCAATCAGCATATCTCATCCCCCTCTATTCCTAGGAGGCTTGAATCTGTTAGTTCGAGACACCAGAAAAATTGCAGCTCTAAGTTAGTCTTATTTATGGAGACCTGTGTCCTGTGTGTACTTGTGAAAAAGACATTTAGTAAGACATATTTATGTATAGAATTTTCGTAAGTGTTTTCTTGTAAGTTAGGCCATCTTAAAAGCTGCCATTCTAAAATTATTTTGAAGAATGAGAGTGCCTCAAAGTCCTTCAAAGTTTGATGTATTCCCTGTCTCATGAGATACTTTCAAGAGTGTGGGAGTTCCTGAAATGCTAGTGCCTGACGATGAGTACAGTTTATTTCAGGCAGCAGTAGAAGATTTCTGAAGGAGATCTTAATATCTTATTGTAGGAGAGCTCTTTACTTCCCTAGAGCAAATAGTCTTGTGGAGCGGTGAATTTTCTAATAATGCTTATAATTGGCATAGGAGTCTTGAATAAAAGCAAAGAAAGCACTTATTAAGGTGTTGTTGTCTCATCGTACCGCACCTAACAATGCGACTTGTGTTTCTTTTGATTCTCTCAGTGACAGGCTACCAGGTTCTTAGATGACTCCGATGTGGTTAAATGAAGGATGTTTTGTGTGACTTGAAAGCAAGTCAGTCATGGAGACCATGAAAACCACCCAGGAGAGATACAAGAAAAGGTGCAACAGTTGTGCCTAACTTCATTAGAGAAAGATCTACACCGGACTAATCGTAATTTGTATATGATGCTGTAATCAACCTCACCATGCCCAGACTGATCCTTTAGTATGCTAAACCCTGTGCCAAGCCTGCAGTAAGCACCACAACTCCCGTCCTGCAAACCCCAACCCCAGGATGCGCACCTCCCCACACAGATCCCCCCTGCAGTCCTGATGCCATCGGAGCCCCACATGATACCCACAAATTGCAAACTTCAAACCACCACCAAGCCAGCCCCAGAACAAACACCCCAGCCCTACTATACTCACATCATCCACCTACTCTTCTGCAAGTCTTATACTTGTTTAAAATGCTCGCTGCCCTAATTTCTGACTCAAATGTCATTTATTTTTTTTGCTTAATAATATGACAAATAGGTTGCCCATCGTGGTATTAGAGAAACCTATTGTCTTTAACGTGGTCGTATATTTGTCTTTGCATAACAACTAATTAGCACTCTTTTTACGGGAGACTTTTCCTTATAAAGTGACACTTTTGCGATTGATAAATGTAACCCCATTTGTGGTGATTGGTATGGTTCTGCTTGCCACAGAGGACGCAGTGCTGTAGTGCACTCTAAATATTTGCGCGTTTCCGCCTTAATCGTGTTGTCTGTGAGTGCTCGAGGCAACCTTGAAATAGTTTAGCTTCCCCATTCAGTAAATCGTATCCCAGCTCGTTTCTAAGGTCTTGCTCTCTGTAGGTCTGTATTACAGATTTACGGAACACACTGCTTACAAACTAGGATAATAGTACACCCCGCTTCCACTACTCAATAACAATAAACCATGGCACCGAAAAATATTCGTATTGTGGTATTGACAAACATTAAATATGTTTGTGTATCTAAATGGGATATGAACAGTAAGTAGCTCCATGGTAGGGGCTATTAAGACAAATAGGAAGATGACATTTGTTTATTACGTTTTGTTGCTTAATTCTACCTGTTTGATACTTTCTAAAACTGTACTTATAATTTATGAGCCTACAACAGCAAATCCAGATTGCTACTTCGATAAAAAAAAAAAATACTCCAGTGAGTAAATAGCGAGATTGTGAATCCTTTCTTGTTTTTATTTTTTTTACTTGATCTGCACATTGCCCATTACTCTGTTATTACTGCCTCATGGAGTTAGGAGATTGCAGTGGATGCAGATAAAAAAGTCATCTGGACATTTGCATTTCTCGACCCCTAATGGGGAGTGACATATGGGTCCCTGAAGGGACGACATTAATGAGCCCTAAAACCCAGCTGGCACGTGTCCACGCAGTTTTTCTGAAGCCTTTGTACTTTGCCACACACACAACCACACAACCACACGCACATACAACCACACACACATACAACCACACACACATACAACCACACACACATACAACCACACACACCCACAACCACACACACACAACCAAACACATAACCACACACCCAACCACACACACACACACACACACACACACACATACAACCACACACATACAACCATACATACAACCACACACACACATACAAACACACACACACACATACAAACACACACACATACAAACACACACACACATACGACACACAACCACACAGTCAGTGCACACTTTCACCAGGCACAGACACCACCAGCCGTCAGTGCACGCTTTCACCGGGCACAAACACCACCAGCCGTCAGTGCACGCTTTCACCGGGCACAAACACCACCAGCCGTCAGTGCACGCTTTCACCGGGCACAAACACCACCAGCCGTCAGTGCACGCTTTCACTGGGCACAAACACCACCAGCCGTCAGTGCCCGCTACCACCAGGCACACACCACTAGACATCAGTGCACACTTTCACCAGGAACACACACACCACAAGCCGTCAGTGCATGCTTTCACCAGGCACACACACACACCACCAGCTGTCAGTGCACGCTTTCACCAGGCACACACACACACCACCAGCCGTCAGTGCACACTTTCACCAGGCACACACACACCACCAGCCGTCAGTGCACACTTTCACCAGGCACACACACACCACCAGCCGTCAGTGCATGCTTTCACCAGGCACACACACACACACACACCACCAGCTGTCAGTGCACGCTTTCACCAGGCATACACACTCCACCAGCCGTCAGTGCACGCTTCCACCAGACACACACACCACCAGCCGGCAGTGCATAATTTCTACAGGGACACACACCATCAGCCATCAGTGCACACATCAATTGTTAACGCATCCACAACTAACTATTGTAGCAATCGCAGTATGGCGCGCTTTTACTTTTAAATATATTCATCTAAAGCGCAGCATGCCACCATTGCTACAAAAATAAATGCACATTTTTTTGGCCTAAAATTTATAGACTTTTGTTGCAATTGGTGTTGCAATATTAAGCAATGCCAATAGCTCAAATGTAATTAATGCGAGACCTATTGCATTGCAAATGCTTGTTTTTGATCTGTTCCCATACGTTGTCGTCCTGTCTCCTTTTAGAACGCTCAATGATATTTTGAATGTGCATTCTACTGGAAAGGCATTGGTGATTCGTGATTAACATCTTTCCAAACACTTCTTTCTCTCTAATAAGAACCTTTACAACAAATGCCATGCGAGCTGTTAGGTGTAGCCTGGCGCCTGATATCACATGTTTGGCCACTCTATATTACATGTGTGGTGAGAAATCAATCTGACACCTACGAGTGAATTAGTCTTTTAAGCCTGGAACTATCGGCCGTATCATTTTCAGTTTACTTATGTTCATATTTTTACGTTTTTACTGTGTTTACATGGGATTTCATACATTTTTGTGTGACCTTTGAGGGACACTTTGTAGTGACTTCAGCATTGCAGTTATGTCCATGTAATGAGCTGAATATCAGAAATGACCCCTTTTTTGGAATCTAATGGTCTACAAACATCCTTGAAACAGCCGATGTGCTCCTGAGCTGATTATGTTGGGTGACTAAGGTGTCTCTTACTTAAAATGACAGAGGTCACCTTGTGCGTTGGTTCCTACATTCTTCCTACTCTATACCTCTGACCCTGTGATGATGAAGGATTTTGGACAACAACGGGCAGTGGAGGACCGTCACGGCTAGTCTAAAATAAACATGCACAACAATAGTGAGTGGCTGCCAACTGTAGTGGACTCCAGCGTTTGCAAATGTGGCCCATCCCCAAAGCCTTTCAAGGGCTCCTTGCTCATATGCTGTCAGTGCCTTCAAAACCGCTCGCTACCAATGGTGAGCATAGGAAGAGAAGGGGCTTTGTCTCAACCCTGGCAGTGTGCAGGCCTAGCGTCTTATGTAGAGGAAGGCATTACTGTTCAAATTTTCCTATTTCAGGAGAAAATGCTCGAACTCGAGGATACTCCAGTATGGTGACGGACATGCCACTGGTGAATTAATCTATAGGAATGACACTTCCCCCAGGAATCATTGTATTCTTCATTACTACCCAGCTCTAAATGCGGGCTGTATACTGCTAAACCGCAAAGACTCCAAGATAGTGTATGTGATGCACTAGCCACCCTTCCTTGTTCTTACAACGAAACTCCTGACACCCTCTCTACTTTCTCTTCTCACTATCCTTCACTTTTTAATATACTTCTCCCTCTCTCTTTGTCGTCTTCTTCCTCTCCACTTTTGTCTCTCTTTCTCTCCACACTAGTTCCTTCTAATTTTCTTTCATCGCACTGTACCATTCTTTCTCAATCTTTTCTGTCCTCTACCTGTCTCCCATGAAGGGCTAAAATCTTTAATGTGCTAATTAATCTTTGATATACTGAGCTGGATGTTGTGATTTAAAAAGTGGCTCAATATTTTTTTATTGTAATCTGACCATATTATTTTACATTAGACAACAAGAAACACACGGTGGATTTGCTTTGTTTGATCCGCACATCTACAAACAAGTATTCCCCTTAGTAATAGTTACAATATAATACATTAGACACACTCTATTGGAGTGCTACTCTGGTATCGTGCTTATCCACCTGAAAGCAACAACCCACGATATCCTGCTCAATCAAAGTGAGACAAAATGTCGTACACAAATTATGATAGAAGTACCAGCGCACATCCCTTCTAGTTACTATTCTCCAACTGGCATTCAGCCACCGCAATCCGAAACAAGTTATTTCACAAACTCCTTGTGGTCCTCAAAAAGACATGTACAATGTTCATTATTATTCAAAGTCCATTTATTTATAATTTTTTTCTTTTGCCACACCGTCACAGACGACGCGCGTTTCGCCCTCCGCGGGCTTTTTCAAGGCAAATAAGTTGTATGGTGAGCAGAGAAAAATTGCACTCGACAGAATATCATGTGGCCAAATGGGCATTAAACCTTTAGGACTTTTATTCTATACACCGGGAGTAAGGCGTGTGGAGTATGAGGTAAAGTCTTCCGTTCTAAACGCAAGGATACTCAAGGGATTACATACGAACGCCGCGAGAACACGCCACGGCGATGGGACTTATCATGGCTCCATGTAGCGTGCAATAACTGTTGTACTTACCAAAGAACGGAAGACTTTACCTCATACTCCACACGCCTTACTCCCGGTGTATAGAATAAAAGTCCTAAAGGTTTAATGCCTATTTGGCCACATGATATTCTGTCGAGTGCAATTTTTCTCTGCTCACCATACAACTTATTTGCCTTGAAAAAGCCCGCGGAGGGTGAAACGCGCATCGGCTGTGACAGTGTGGCAAAAGAAAAAAATTATAAATAAATGGACTTTGAATAATAATGAACATTGTACATGTCTTTTTGAGGACCACAAGGAGTTTGTGAAATAACTTGTTTCGGATAGCGGTGGCTGAATGCCAGTTGGAGAATAGTAACTAGAAGGGATGTGCGCTGGTACTTCTATCATATATTATTTTACATGTTTCTATTTCTTTTTTTACAGTGCAAAGTCCTTTAAAACGTTAGGGTAGACATTATGGTTGTTTGTTTTCCATACAGGGAGGAGTGATAATCATTAGTATCTCTTTTCCCTGCTTGTTCTCCACCCCCAGAACACTGACACATTTAATTGATTAAGGTGAACCCCCCAGTGATGAGCCCATAGGTTTTTAACCTGCCTGTGAGCTCAGCTACGTTTGCTGCCTTACTAGTCAGATGGTGCCAGTGGAAGGAGCCAGAGGATGAAAGTGCATTGATGCACCACTTTTATGGTGGATCCAAGTTTCTTAGGGCAGACAACCTCAAAATGTGTTTGTCTCTTCCCTGATGAATCAGACTTGTTGGGGCGGTAACTCAATTTACTACAACATTGTCGCCTGTCTTTCAACAGGCCACCATCATCGGTTCGATGAAACACACCTTCTGTCTTACTTAGGTTATAAAAATTCTGGCTATGGATGGCTACCTGCTTAGGCTATTATGTGATCGCTCAGACCAAAGATAAATAATTGTTCTATTCTAAGTGAGAACTGAATTAAGAGGTGATATCCTGCAACCTAGCACATTCTCCACTTTCTGCCAAATAGGGTAGAATTAAATTGAAGTTCCTTGTGTTCTACAAGCCAGTAAACATGCTGAACCCTTCATCATATGTCTCAAGTTCTAGAATTGACCCACGAGAAGCCTTAGAACAATCTTGAAATGCTGCAGCCCAGCTAGCAAATTGTTGGAGGCATTTTACTTCCAGGGCTAAGCTAAACTCTTTGGAATGGTTCCCTAGTAAAATTAATATCAGTTGAATATTTACCAGTTGTTTGAAAATTCAAAAAGGTTAGTGGCAATATGGCCCCCGAGCCTGAAATGGTGAAATCGTTTTATAAAGAGAGCTATTTATCTTCAGTCGTTCTAGAGGTGGTCTGACTGTCTTTCATTTTCGTTTTCTCTTTTTTTATTCATAGATCGGTGGTACAACATGATGAAGCATTTCCTGTCTGCTCATTTGACATTGCCTAGCTACCCCGGCTGGCATTTAAGTACGGCTTAATGCAGTGCTGCATTCTCTAGTTTGCAACGAAGTCTATCCTAGGCCACGCTCTAAGCAGGGAGACATATTGCCCTAAGGCTGACCACACTCTGACTTCATTTACGCTTGCCCCACTCTATGAACAGCTGAGCCTGCACCCTCTGCCCTTCTCAGATGTTAACTCTGTTATATACGTACACTCTGGGACCACACAGTCTTATGTCAACATGTTCATACACTTGGGTTTACCTGTAACGAGCATGTGATAGTAAAAGGAAATACAACTTGCAATGCTTTTGGCCAACTACTTTATTCAACATATGCTATTTAGATGGTTTAACCTTTGGATATCCTGGGAGTGCATCCATAAATCATGACATATTTAATCATTTATATTGATAATCTATGTGAACGGAACATTTTTAAAATTGTTCCTTTGTGTATTTTCCACACAGTTGTGCAAAATGTATGCTGCAAGAATTTTCCGAGCTTCGTGTTTGCAACTTCGTAGAGGGTCTGCAGATTTGCACAACCAAAAAAATGCCTTGGGAAGTACTTTATGCTGGAGTCGGGCAGCTTCTTCTGGGTATAAAGCTGTCATTTTTGACATGGGAGGAGTTCTTCTTCCATCACCATACAAAATGGCAACAGGTGAGTAATCAAACGTATTTTTATAACTCGTATTGAATATTTTACATGTAGAAAAACATCAATGCTGACACTGCTGTTTCATGTTGAAATGCCCCCAAATCTCCTTTATTGCTTTTACATTTTTTTTATTAAAAGCACCACAGGGAGACAGATTTCCAGGAACCCAATAGTTAAAGAAATACTAGCACTTCCCACATAATTCTAAATCAATGGGAAAACATTTTGAAACATCTTGTTTACACAGTATTGTCCAGGACAAGCTCTTCTACCTAGGGGTAAAAGAGGAAGCAGAGCAACAAAGCAAGAACTCTCCAGGTCATCAACATCACTAAAATTGATAATTCCCCAAGTTGCCCCTCTTCTCCCGAGGAGTTAAACCCTAGGTCATCAACACTCCCAGAGGACAACCTTGGATGAACATGATGAAGCTCACATTTTCATGTACCCCCACCAAGAAACCCTCTAAAACCCCTCTTACAGAGTCCACCCACACAAATGTACCGTACCCATTTTTCAAACTTTATTTTGGCTAATAAGCCCACAAATTCACACCCTCATTTTTAGTTGGTAATGACATGTTGCCACCATTAAGACTTTGTCCCATATTTAGTTTTGGGCAGATGGGATACTCTGTGAAAAACGTGACGGATAGCACATCCCCTTATTACAAATACCATTAGCTATAATGCAGTTGCAATATGGTGGATGGGATATCTGTCACATTTGACAATAACCCATCCATCACAGTTCCTCCCATCTCTATTTCATCTTTGAATGCCTTGTAGGGAGTGCTAAATGCATTCCGCGCTAGCTGCCTCCCACACTCAGTGCCAGACCCAGACACCCCTCACATTGAATACCTCTCTTACCCGTGCCTCTTCTTGAATGTGAGAGGAAGCCCTAGGACCTTCCATAAGTTGTTCAAAGTCACAATGCTTTTGTTTAGCTTATCTGAACTAACAGAGAATATATCTCAGCCTAGCACAGTTTTCACTGGCTGCCACGTATGGGAAAAAATACATTGAATTTCCTGCGTGTGGTCAACAGAGCCAATAGACATCATGAGCCAATCTACATATGCCTCTACTTCTAAGATTGGCCCATGAGAAGCCTTAAAACAATCTTTTTTTTTTTTAAACCTTTATTTAACATTTGCACACATATACAAAACCGGGCCTACAACCCCCAGGGCTGGCCGCTAAGCAGTTCAGTATAGTTTCATAGTCATTTTCAAAGCAATTGTCCCTGGGGATCAAAGTAGCTCAGATTACCAAATGCAGTGGTTGCGGGTGCAGTTCGATGCGAAACAGGATAGGAGGTTTTCATTTTCAATATAAAATAGAAAGGATCAGGTATCATATAGTGTCTCGGACCATGGGAATGGGGGCGAACAGGAAAACGATGCGTCCATACCAAGTTCGCTACCCTAGCAATCAACGGCGTTTAGACATGCAACATCAGGATAAACAGCACATTATTAATATCCCCACCGTCCTTGTTGTCCGCCCCCCGGCACCCAGGCCCCGGAGAGGTCTAGGCACAGGTGTAGAGATAAGGATGTAGAGAAAGCCGAACCCACTACACTAACCCGGAAAAGAAAGGAAAGGAAGGCAAGAGAAGAGAAGAAGAAAAATAGGCCATAGAACAAAGACAAAAACGAAATACCCACCCCCACACCCCCCCACCCTGCACCCCTACAAATGACTACGGCCACCCCCCACGCAGCGTGCCTGTCGCCCAGCAACCAAAGCCTGAAATACAGAAGAAAGGGAAAGAGAAAAAAGTAAGAAAGCCCCAATCGAAAGGGGAAATCGGAGGAGGGCATAATACTACGGACTCCCGGTCTCCTACCCCCGACCTAGCCAACCCTGACCCGGAATCCGTTAGGACAATGAAGCAGTCCCGTCAACCATAATTTCACATTGATAAACCCAGACAAGGATCTCAACCCTGACCCCTACGATCAAATGTACCGAAGTCGGTAATTAAGGGAAGCCCCTTACACACAATGACCCATAAGTCGACAGAACAGGAGCGCATAGATGTAGATTGCTGGTACCACCATCGCCCCTCCCCATCTCCGAGGCCAAGCTTCGTCTCATCCGCCATCTTGAACGACCGGTGGAGGAGGGGGGATCGACAAAGCCCAAAACAGCATACAGTACAAAGTGGAGGACACCACAGTGGGGACGCATAAATGTTCCGAACGGTGCAGGATCGAAGGTTTCAACAGTTCAATTGGGTGTCCAGGCACACTCCAGTCTGGCAAATCCGTCACAATGGGGGCAAACACTGTTTCCACCGCCGGGTCTAAATACACCTCCGAAGCGTCCATTGCAAAGTGGGCTCGATGCCGGGTCGCAAGCGTCAAGTCAGGGTCTGATCTCGAGCCTCTGACTTCATCCATCGCAGACAACAAGGCGCAAGTCCGAACTTTGATAGTGCCCTGAAGCGCCATAAGTGCCTCCCTCACCGTTAACAAAGACGGGCCAGATCGAACCCGCTCCTTTAAACTTATTCTGTCCTCAGGCATGGTGAACCCAATGGAGAGGCGCCTTCTCCGGGGTAAAGTGAAACGGAGCAGGAATAAGCTAGGAGGGAACGGCGGTCAGCGAGCAGTGGTACGCGGCGAGGCGCCGATCCGGGGGGCTCGGCGTTATGGGTGCCGGATCCCCGGTCAGGGACCCTCACAAGACAGTACTTTGCCTCACTCGTCGCCTCACACGTTATAAGGCACCAGGCAGCTGATGGTAGCAAAACAGTCAAGAAAAAGTTCGAGTGGACCAGAGACCGGGCCCAACCGCGTGCAGCAGTCCGTTGTTGTTCAGCTCGGACCCGGCAGGGCCAGCACTAGAGATCCCGGCTTCCCAAGTAGGTTAGGCCTCAGTACGTTCTTCGACGTATCTTCGCTCCACGACGGCGGAAAAACTCCGGGATTGCACCACTGGAGTGTGGGACGGATCACCCACACGGATCCGGTTCAGGTAAGCAGAATTGTCAACAGGATAGGGAAGTGCAGGACGGAGGTCAGCGGAGCCGGGAGACTATGCGGCCATCTTAGTTGGTGTCGTAGCTCCTCCCCTTAAAACAATCTTGAAGTGTTACATCCATATGATACTGTGTAGCAAGCAAATTGTGGTAGGATTTTTTCTTCCTGTACTAGGCTAATGATGGCATCAATAGAGCTATCACAGAAAGTCACCAGTTCCTGAACGTTGGAATTGGTCATGCCCTGTCATTCCCCGAGGTTGTGCTAATGCTGCACTGGTTTCCGTAATTCCGGTCCAAAAATTTTCACTCTACTGTCAAGGTCTTCCAATTTTCATTCCACCAGTATGAGTACCTTAAATATTTTCCATCTTTGCTGTCAGTTCTGTGTGCAGTGCATTTACGCAGTACCAAAGTGTGAACCGAATCCATTAAATGTCTATTCAAGGTCAATTAATTTTAGCCTGAGAAAGTAATTCCTATTAAAAATATAGTCGTCTTGTTCGTGTGCACATCTGTTGTGTTTGAGAATTTCCCATCACCTGGGTTGTAAGGTGTAGAACTGTGAGTGCAGTGTTTTCTTAACAATGTACTGCGTGTACACACATGAAAAGTAAAGATAATTTATATATCCCGTTGGCCAACAAGAATAGAAGCCAGTGTCACGCGTAACAACCATACCTGAAATGACCAGAGATCAGTTTGTGGTGTGCCCTTAATAAAAAGTAAATGATTTCTATCGGTAACCATTCATTACAGATTATGCCTGTTACCTGAAGACTTCATGTGTAACAAGTGAACATTTAAAAATCTTCTGTGACCAAGAACCGTATAATAAATCTCTTTCTTAACTCTGCAGTCATGCATTGTTTGAGTTGGCCGAAATGTTTACAAAGATTTATATTTTTCTGGCATTTAAAACATAAAATGTAAATCTTTTATCTTTCATTTTCTTGAGTAGGGTTATATATTTAACCTGATACCTACTTGTTTTGTTTATTCATTATCATCCAACATGTAGAGTGGGAGGCACAGCATCAAGTTCCACCTGACACTATCATACAAGCAATGCTGTCTGGAGGCGAAAGTGGACCCTGGTTCAAATACATGCGTGGAGAGATTTCTGTTGAAGGCTTTCTGGAAGAATTCGGAGAGCTGTGCTCTAAAATAGTGAGTCATGTCCCGCCGCACTGCTTAATTAGCTTGTTTTAAATACTTGTGCAAATTATCTGTAGATGATCAAAACATGTTATGGATCAGTCATTGATCTACCAGGATGAAAAATCTTTGAACTTTGTTTTTTTCACCCTGTTTTCGTGTTGAACACCGTAATTCCTTTCTTGGTCTCTTGTACCATCTAATTTGATTCTGTGCCTATCGTATTCAGGTTTTCAATTTTGCTGAAGTTGACTCCTAGTTGGTCTGCCTAGTTAGCTATTCTTGCTCCATCTGGTTATTCGCCATATAAGTCTTGAATTGCCACTTCAACACCAGTGTTAGGAGTATAATGTTAATGGCAGAGTCACTGCACTTACACTCTTGTTATGAGCACGATGTTAATGACAGAGACACTGCACTTACATTGCATTCTGAACGTCTACTTTATATCGTCTGATGAGCTTCAGAGAGAATTTGTTGTTTCCAGGGTCTAAGTGTTAAGGTGCCTCAACGTGGCTGGGTGGGTCTACCTCACTCTGTGTTCAGGACAGAGTGAACCTTTCTTAGCTGCCTTCATCATGTCTTGAAGCCTTGGGCATCAAAGTAATATCAATTTTCTGTGATTATGTTGCCTCATCCCTCTTTGTAGCAGTAAAGATGTATTGGCTCATGAAGTCATGCACTGAAACAGGGTTTTGCCTCTGCTCGCCTAGTTGTGCCTAGCCGTGCCGTGCCTAACCACGCCCCCCCAAACCAAGCCAAGCACAGAGATCGTCGATAGACCGAGCGGAGCGGAGTGGTGTAACCGAAAGCAGCGCGGGGACTCGGCGCTGGAATCCTCGGAGATATTCTGCAGCGGTCACCTGCGGCAGTCGCGCAAACGCGATAACCGCAAAGATCTCCCCTCCAGCCGCGGACATCAGTGGAGCCCACGTAGGAGCGAGCTCTTGCCTGACGGCCTGACGGCATTAAGAGTAAAGCGGCAAGTAAGATAACCGCCATAACCCTTCCCACCCACCGCGGATAGCTGCGGAGCATACGAAGAGCTGCAGCGAGAGACGGGGGTGCGGGAGTGGAAGCTGGAGCAGCGCGCGTTGGAGGGTCACAGAAAAAACAGCTGCTGCTGCTGCGGAGAACGCTATCGCCCCAAGGTATAATCAGCCATCGGACCGCAGAGTCGGACTGTAAGCAGGCTCAGTAGAGCTGACAAAGACTGTATATCGCAAAACCTAGAAAACGGAAGCTGACAACAAGGGCAGCGTAACAGACGTCTCAGACAGCACAAAGAGCATAAAGAGCATAAAGCCTAAAAACACTCAGAGAAGTGGGAGAATTTAAATTTTCCAGAGATATAAGTGGGGCAAGGCGGCAGGCAGCAGGCGGAAAGGCACCTAAGGCTGAACAGAGGTAAGTGAGCATTTTTTAATATAAGTAATATTTAAGTGTTACCACCTTCAGTATAGCAACAGTTTTGTGCCAGAAATGGCACCCAAAAGAGGCCAAAAATTACCGGACGAATTAGGAAAGAGTAAATCACTGGAGGGCTCAAAATCTCCGGCTGAAAGCCAGGAAAGCCATGCATCATCCATGGAAAATAGTAAAGGGAGACGGAAGAAAAGAAAAGTTAAAAGAGCAACGAAAAATCCCGTGAAGGCAAAAAGAGGATGCAACCAAATATCTAATAAACAGAAGGAGAACACGGTAGCATCAAAGTCCGTAAAAGAGTTTGTAGGCAAACACTACAAATCATCAAACCCAGCAATAACATCGGCTTTAGATGAAGAAATAGTGGAAGTTGGCGTAGATAGTGGCGAAAACTTAAGCTTATCAGACGAAAAGAAGAGACAGGCAAATAAAGGTGAATCCCTGGAAGAAGCCGACCCCGATAACGAGGAGGTAGGGACGATCCGCATTTCTTTGAATCACACATTGCAGAGCCAAAACCACCAAATCTCGGCGCCACGTCTATCATCTTCACCAAAGATGTTCTCACTACTGTCAGTAGGGATTGAGGATCACAGGGGTAACGTAGACCAGAATCAGAGTGCTATCTGGGGAGGTGCACCAGACCAATTCCATCAACATCCTCCACTGCAATTATCCCCAACACAGCGAGATAGCTTAAAGGTAAGCTATCCAGTAATCCCAGCCAGAAATAGGACACAGGACTCGGAGCTCTCCGAAACTCCCACATCCTCACTGATGGAGTTAATTTTATTAATGCAGAAAGCACTCCAAGGAATCCTGGAAGTAACGCTCTCAAACAATGGAGTGTTAAAAGCTCAGAAACATCACCTAAAGAAAATTGAAGATGAACTCGGAGAAATAAAGAACCAATTGCCAAGTATGGTAATGCCAACAGATACAGTTCAACCAACTGAGGAAAGTGACAGCATAGTACCGGAAGAAGAAAGTGTGATATCTCTGGAAAGCCAAATGAAACCCGCAGAACAAACCGCAAAGGATTCAGCAAACCTTATGGATAATGTGTACATCTCAAGAAGACCTATGCTGATAAAAAGATGCAGAGGGTATATCACACTTGGGTCCAGGAACAGGATAAGAAGAATCAGGCAAAAGAAAATAGCAGGATTAAGAAATGAGAAAGATCCATTGAAGGGGATGAAGAAGTCAGGATTAAAAGTATCAGCCCTAACATTTACAACGCATAGACCTGTTCAGGCAGAGGTAAAACCTCCTATGCCCCCCAAAACCCTGAGGGCGTCCAGGAAAAAGAAGACGCATCGGGAGGCAATTGAGATTCCTCCCCCCACCCGTACGATAAGCCAAAGAGCAAGGCCAAGGGAAGAGCGGTCTATCAATCAAAGGACGATAAGACCACAGATACATGATGAATCCAATAGGAGAATCAAAGGTCGGAGAGGAGGGAGAACAAGCATCAACCAACAAGTGAACGAATCGAATAAAAACCTAGGGGAGAGAGCAGACAACAAATGGTTATTCCTGGACCTGATAACAGCAGGAAGGAAAGGGAAGCCGATAGGAAATACAAACCCCCCGAATAGAGCACAGATTGTATCCGCATTTGCAAAATGCGGTAGCCTGAGAGGGATCGGTACTAAAGACCTCCAGCAAGTTGGGTTTGAAGAAAACAAACAGGGAAAGGAAATAACAAAAATCACCCTATATTCAGACCTGGTAAAAAGGGCAATCCTGAAAGCCACAAATGAAATAATGCAACAGGGAATAAGGATTATCCCCGAGAGTGAGATAAAAACCGCGAAAGATAACAACTTCCTAAAACAGCATGCCGGGCTCCAGAAGGGACAAGTGACTCTCTATAAAGAATCAAAAGACGACCGAAGCTCGCTGAACATCGTAATCAATAACACAGGCAATGACTCTTCATGGGGTAACTGGTCGTTATATAACACCCCCGCGGGGGAAAGCATTTAAAGAAGCACCGTGGATACAGAGGATGAAGGCGGTTTGAGCGATGTCGAATAGGATGGAGGGGGTTCGCAAGAACTAGGTCTCTTATCTTGGAATATAAACGGGCTAGGCAATGAACAAAAATGGGAATATATAAAGGAAGCAATAATTAAAGTAGACATTGCCTGCCTACAAGAGACCTGGTTATGCGACGATACCCCAACTCTGGTCGGTTATGCCCATATTCATCAACCTGCCATAAAGAAAAATCGCGGGAGGCCGTCTGGGGGCCTGTTGACATTGGTATCAACAAAAGTAATGAGGGAAATAAAACTGTTGAAGACAAAATGTAAATGGGTCCAATCAAGCAGGATCGAACTCATGACGGTGGAGCAAAATTATAAAATGCTGATTTTATTAAACGTATACATGCAGTGGGAAAATGGGGAGGAGTATGAAAGGGAAATGAGATTTTTTAATGAGGATGTAGACAGTACTCTAGAAAATTATCCCGCAGACATAATAATGATTTTGGGGGACTTCAACCATAAACTGAACCCAAAAAAGGCTGACATTTGGAACAGGGAACAGTTAGAGGTATACGGTATAAACCCGGCAAGGTTCCCAGCTGGGGAAACAGTGAGACAAGATCGTGATTTAATAAATATGCTAGGAGGAAGGGGCTTCCATTGTGTAAACGGAAGAACAGAGTCTGATATACCAGCAGAAAAAACGTTTATCCTAGGGCATCAGAAGTGCCCAATTGATTATATCTTTCTACAGGCCTGGAACTTTCACCAGATTAGGCACTTCAAGGTAGCTCAGAAAGAGGTGAGCGACCACAGACTCCTACACATAGTATTAGCGGGGGCAGGATACTACAACGAGAAACTGTGATTAACCAGGAGGTTGAGTATCATAAACGAGTGACGACACGTTTAACAGAGGAATACTTAGAAAAACTGAAGGCCACGCAAATAAAAATGGCCCACGAAAACTATGAGAATAAAAAACTGGAATGGTTTATTGTAAAATTAGAAGAAGTAGTTCAATGCCTAGAGATAAAATTAAAAGGAAACAAGCCCATAAGGGCGAAACAATTAAACCGTGGTAAAGGGTTCTCGATGGCATGCCAAAATAAGAAAAGGGAGATAAGAGCAGAACAAAGGAAACAAAAAAAGAAGTTTACACAAGAGAGACATGACTACCTAGCTAAACTGAAAAAAGAATTCAAGCAAATGGCACTCGATGCAAAAAGGTCACATAAAGAAAAATGCTGGCTAGAACTTTTAACTGCCATAGAGAATAAAAATCTAAGGCAATTCTGGCAGCTAGTAAAGGCAGCAGCTGGAACAATAGAAGGTGATCTAAACTGTGTGGTGAGTGAGGCAGCATGGGATTCCTATATAAGAGAACTGTACGGGGCGAGGAGGCCTGGAGAGGAGATGGAGGCCAAAACATGGCAAGTTATCTCAGAAGATCTTCTAGTTAAATTCAATGAAGAACAAGTTGAGCTCACAATAAAAGAACTTAAGTTAACTCGGGCAGCAGGTCCAGACAATTTACCTGCAATAATTTTGAAGACCGAGGTTAAATGGTGGGCAAGATTCCTTGCAAAGATGTTCCAGGTAGTGTTAAAAGAAGGAGTAATACCTCCAACCTGGAAGGGGGCCATAATCAGGCCGATCCATAAGAAGGGGAGCAAGGATGCGCCAAAAAATTATCGGCTGATTAATCTCCTAGATATTGGAGAGAAAGTTTTCTCTAAAATTGTCTTAAAACAACTGAATATATGGGTCGAGGCATGCCAAATAATTCCCATAGAACAGGGTGGCTTTAGACCGGGCCACTCGACAATAGACCACGGGTTTGCCCTATGGGCGATGGCGAGGAAGTCGACGGAACAAAATGGCAAGTTATGCTGTTGTTTCGTCGACTTCAAAGCAGCCTTTGACTCTGTGGATCGGGATAGCCTGTGGGATACATTAAAGAGGCTAAACATCCCAAAAGACCTCCTTACCATAATAACAGAACTCCATAGGGAAAACTGGGGGCAAGTAATAAAAGATACTGGGGGCTCCCTAACCCCCAAAATACCCATCGCAAATGGGCTAAGACAGGTCTGCGTGCTGGCCCCCCAGCTCTTTTCGATTTTTCTGTCAGATCTCCCGGCATACCTTGAGGTGGAGGGTAGTGCCAGCCCCAAAATGGACGGAAACAAGATACCCTGCCTATTGTACGCGGATGACCTGGTGATAGTTGATCAGACCGAGAGAGGCCTCCAAAGGAAGCTAAACGCCTTTAATACCTACTGTGCCAAGAAATTTTTAACCATTAATCTGGATAAAACTAAAACCCTATGCTTTGGGAAAAGGCCAAGCAGATTTAGTTGGTTCATAGGGGACCTCAAACTAGAGTCAGTAAATGAGTACCGTTATTTGGGTATCTGGTTTGACAGATCTTTAAATTGGAATACCCATCTGGAAACGCAAAAAGCAAAGGCACTTTCCTCCATATGTGGCCTAAAAAGGTTCAATGGGGATTTTGGCGAGAAGTCACACCGACCAATGCTGAGAGCCTTTGAGGCATTGATCCCCCCGCAAGTTTTATATGGCGCAGAGATCCTTTATTTGAGCGGTAAGGGATCTTGGGACATGATAGAGGGATACTGCATAAAAAGGCTCCTATCTCTTCCTCAATGTGCAATGATACAAGCCATTAGAACTGAAATAGGTACAAAGTCCTGGATGATATTAACCCAGATGGCCGTGATCAGATTCTGGAAGAGACTAGAAGACCCTGAAAGTAAAAAAGTAGCATTTTGGTGTCGCAAAGAAATTCAGAATAGTGAGTTAAAATGGGCAAAGTCCAGTAGGGAAAAATTGAAGGGAATCTGCAACTCACTTGAGATCGATTTGGATCTGAGTTCATATCAAATCCCGATTTCTAAAGGCGATCTGAAGCAAAGGGGGAAAGAGGTCTCGAAATCAACTGATATAGGTTATCTAACAATGAAAAAATCTGTGGCGCATATGCTAAACGCGTGGTCCCAGGAAAACTGGTTCCCATACCTCGATAGATTGCCCAATCGTGGCTTCAGGCAAGAGATCTTGAGGCTTCGAATTGGAATCAACCCATGGGTAATAAACAGAGACCTTAATAAAAGAATGTTAGATCAGGAAGGTTACTGTAGATGTAATTTGGGAACCAAGGGTGATCTGATGCATTTCCTGTTAGACTGTGCAGTACTTCTAGAACATAGAAAAATTTGGTTGCGCCCAGTATTTATAGATTATGAGGTAAAAACAAGGTTACAGGCGGCCAGCCTCTTAACCGAAATCCCCCATATTGATATTGTAATAGCCCTCGGGAAATTTTTAAAGGAGGCCCTGAGTGCGCTGAGGGCCAAAGAATAACTTGTAGTACTGTATGGTTATTAGCCGAATGATTACCTGGAGTAATAAGAATGTGTATAGGTTTTAATACATAAAATATGTTTTTAGATAACTGTAAAGGCACTGATCTTTTGTATTTTTGATAATGGTGTGTATGAAATTTTAACGGACAAGTTTTAAAAATAATAAGTGTATGATTTTATGTCGCATACTCCATTCGGCGTTATGCTCGCTGTATTGTTTAAAGACTAAGGTCACAATAAACATATATTTTTGACTGTTGACTGAAACAGTGAATGTCAAAGGAGTCTACTACCTTCCCTAAAACCTGCACCATAAATGCCCCAGAGATGGAAATTAGGAACTATTCACTAAACATTAATGTCTTTAAGTATATTTATTTCGGATTGATAAAAAGAAACTGAGTACTTGGGCCAATCAGCTTGTGCACAAGTGTAATTGTGGTTTTGGAGAATGAGGGGGTGTCTCTAACACCAGTGTGGGTCATTAGTGTTGGCTCCTTCAGGAGCCCGCATACATTTTCTTGAAAAACATTTGAAGACTGGGCGCTGGGAAGGAGTAATTTAGAATACCCTACTTTTTCAATACAGTTATCTTCATGCTTTCTGGGAGCTGCTGATCATCTGACTAGCCTCTCTTCTGACCGCAAGATGGTTATGAAATGAAGTGTGATCACAGACCGAATTGACCAATGTCATTAAAAAACAACAAGGATACCAGCATTTCTCTGGGGCCATGCTCCTTGTAGTGAAACACTTCGTCAATAATGCCTTCAAGCTGACTCAGATGCCAGATGGGTTCAGGAAGCCACCTGCTGCACTGTGAACCTATGTCCCCAGAGGAAGTATACTCCACAACAGTTACAGACCCTCCTATTGTTAAACCTCTCTTTTCCGGGGCAACCCTTGAATAGGGTTACTCGGCCTCCAAGTGAGGTTCTAACTTCTGTGGAGGAAAGGAAAACAGAACCTGCTCTGGGTTATACTGAGAGAAATGTGAGTGTGCCTAGATTCAGCCAGACTAGCCAGGGAAGCTCTTTCTCTTGCAGGGTGTTGCCAGGGGACTCTGTCCAGACCCCTCTGAATGAGAGGACTCACAGGCCTTGGAATTATATAAATTATTGTTTATTATGTGCTAATCTATTATAAAACAAATGGATTACGGTTAGCACTATAGTAACAGATAGCTCATCGACCATGAATGGTATAAAGATTAAATAATAGGCCCCAAGGATTATTCATCACAAATTCTTAACCAAGTAGAGTCCCTATTTGCCTTGGGGCATCGAATTATTTGGTTATTTACTGCTACGTCATATAAGACCCCCCCACATACTTTCAATGAACCTGGAGGTTCTCTGTTTACTGACCTAACCACTTTATGGTTTCTCTCTCTACCCCTACTTAGGAGGTGTTTACATACCTTTCTCCTCATAGTATCTCTGTGGCGTTGCTGGGGGCCTCTCACTCTAAACCTCGATGTTACAACATTTAGCTCAATACATTGCTTTCATTTGAGGTAGTCACAAGCTTAAGTATGTATTACTTCCAGCTCATCACGGAAGCCAAAGCTTAAGTTAGGCTTCTCCCCAGAAAGAGGTAATATGAGCAGCAAAGTAATAGAGTTGTGACGATTCACCTTCAGCAGCAGTGAACAGAAGATTTGTGGAAATTTTGCACAGAAAGAAGGTATAATCCTGCACAAATAAAGCAAGAATCCCTTATCCATATTAAATGGCTAATTTCACGCCTAATGCAAACTGTGCATTCTCACTGCCCAACATGAAGAAGAGACATGAACCATGTTGACATGTACTAAGGTCTGTGATACATATATCAAATCCATCATAGCACACACAGGAGATTGTGATATTCCCCTGGGTGACAGCATGGTGTACCCAGTCAGTGTACTAGGACAAAACTAGTGCCAGAGAGCTCTGCATTTCTTCCCCTGCCCATGCGCGGCATTGCTTTCAACAGGGTAGACACAAGCAGCCTATAGTGGTTACGGTAACTGTCATTTCTTAGGGGGCTGGCCCTATTTTGATTAGTCTTCTCCAGGATCACCGAGCTTCCAACAGCATGTGATGACACAGTTTTGCATACAATGATCTCTGAAAATTAGTAGAGGAAATTATTTTGTGCAGTTACCTGTATTTTCAAGGCCAGGACTAGGCGCTAAAAGGCTGTTGTGATTAAGCATGGGCGAATTTTGCGAATTCGCGATTTGCGAATTCGCGATCCGCAAAATTCGCAAATTTGTGCGAATTTGCGGATTTTTGTTTTTTTGCGTGTTCGCTGGGTTTTTTGCGTGTTCGCTGGGTTTTTTGCGTGTTCGCTGGGTTTTTTGCGTGTTTGCTGGGTTTTTTGCGTGTTCGCGGGGATTTTTGCGTCTTCGCGAGCCACTTGCATAGCGAAGTTACCCATGCAGTCGTTTATGGGAGAGGGAGAGAGAGATAGATGGATAGCTAGATAGAAAGAGAGAGAAAGAGAGGGAAAGAGAGAGAGAACGAGAGAAAGAACGAGAGGTCGGATCTCTGAAGGGCCAGATTCCTGAGTTGCCCCTACAGAACATACAGCTTTTTATTTTTAGCAAAATGCATATGAAAATTGTGCTGTAAAGGTCTCTTTTAGTTTAACCCCTCCTGACAACTCAAAATGGGTGTATTTGCCATCCTCTCCCTTCTTCCTGTTTTTTATATCTGTAAGTGCTTCCTGATGAGGTTTAATTCCTTGGACAGGTGCCTCGTTGCCTACTTGTAACTATTCTCTGACCCTGCTTCAAGGGTCAGAGCAGGGTCAGAGAATAGTTGAAAGTAGGCAACGAGGCGCCAGGAAGCAATTAGCAGCAGGTGTCCAAGTTGAAGTTAATTTGTTTGTAACCCTTTTGTAAAAGGTTACAAAGAAATTAGGTTCAACTTTTGCACCTGCTGCTGTAACCCTTGCTTGGCTGAAAATTCATCCCCGCTGATTCGCGGATTTTACCGCGATTTCGCGAGATTCGCGGATCACGAAATCGTGGAAAATCTGCAAATTCGCCCGCGAAACGGATTTTACGCCCACCCTTAGTTGTGATGAGAGCTTTGAGGATGGTGGCAGGTCAGCCATGCTTCTTTGAAGGTTTATTCTCATTACTTTTTCTCTGTAAAATGTTTTCAATGCATTCCTTAATTACGGCTGTGTTTTACCAGTTCTTGCAATCACAATTGAATTTCAGTATGCCTAGTAGGCAAGTATTTATGCCTGGGATTTGTAGTACATCCTGCGTAGCATTCTTCTTGCTTTTAGTGAAATTATTCTTATGTTTGTTGAGTAGAGAAGGAGTAAAAAGGCAGCCTTGCCAGGCTCCTATGGTTGTTCACTCATCTATAGTTTCACAGTGAGCATAAAAACAATGGACTGGAAACTGCCCCGGTGATGACCACTTCAAAGTGTAATTCAAGCTTTCCACCAATCGCCCATTGTTTTTATTCTCTATGAGATTCTTTTAATCATCATCAAGCAAATGTTTGTTTTGGGGAAAAGCCTATAAAACAAGTAGCATACAATAACTTGTAATCAACAAAAATATCATTAGGTTTAGTGGTATTTTGCTTCACTTTCATTGGTGTATTAGGCCGGTTCAGTCCTTATGGTCTCAAAACCATAATAAGGTTTTTATCAGCTTTTTACCAGGAAGTTTTTAGTCACCTTACTTAAGGCGCAAGACATTTTAGATATTGTGGTAAAGCTTATAACTTCCTCAAACAACTAATGGGCGAAGAATCCCTCCAGTGCGTAGGGCTTTTCCTTCGTGCAGCTGTCAGCTCTCAGGAGTTAATGCTCTGTTAAAAAGTGTTTAAAAGTGAGATTTTATAATGCGGAATGTGGTTTCATCAGCCCCATTGTTTCTTTTGTATTTTTAATCCTGTTTGACATATGCTGATGTCTTTTGTTTGATAGGTTTTACTGTTTAAGTTCTTTTATGGTTGTTCACAGTCGAATAAAGATTTTATAAAGAAAGACTAGGGAGTTAAGAGTGTATGAATGAAGGGAAAAAGTGAAAAAGGAAAGCAAGAAAGAACGGAGTGTCTACATAGTAACAGAGTGGGTGAAAATGGGGGTGAAAATGGAAGTTTGAAGTCGCATATTGGCAGTGGAGAGATAGGATTAAAGAGGGAGGAGACAAGAGACAAGAAATATAGGAAGCCAAGGAAATGGAAATGGGTTAGCAATGGCAAGCCAGGAGAATCATACAAAAAGATGAGAAATTTAATAGAGGCAGTATTTTTGGGGTGATATTAAAAAGATGAAAAAATATTTTATTAAAAATAAAAATGTGTTAGGGGGACGTTGGATTATTTGCGAAAAAGGAAAAACTGGCATTTGAGAAAAAAATATTTTTTTCAGGAAATGTCAAGCTGATACTTATTTAAATGCATTTCCATTTTATATTACATCTATTTAAGGGATATTCATGGTGAGCTGAGGTCACCTGGTGATGCTATTTCATTGGTGTCAAAGGGCAGTTGCTGCTGCCAATTCATGATTGATGTAGCGACAAATATTTTTTTAGTGGGAAAGCTTTTTTATGATGTTAGTATGACTGTGGCTGCCAGAGTCTGTTAAGATTGGCATATAATCTCACGCGTATGCCTGCTTTCTGAACCCGTGCAGCAGCTCTAATATCTGCGCCTACGAGGTCTATCTAACCCGAGCCTGAGCAATAAGATGTTGACAGCGACACTGTAATTATAGCTGCAAGATTCAGTAATGACTTCAATGTTACCAATTGACCTGATCCCCCTGTCTGACTTGCTATGTGTGAGTTAATGTACTGGGGCAAGGAGTAGAAATAGAAGATAGCAGACAGACTAGAGAGACTAGGGATAGAGAGAATGGCTAAGTGTGCAGGGCTTGAAGGGCTGTGAAGCACCCGATGCACTGCCTGTGAAGTAACTTCTTTTCTGATACTACCAACTTTGTATTCCTTACATTGTGAATATTCCTCCTGGTATCAGACTGGATCTGGAAACTAAGTAGCAGTACTCCCTCACACCAGTAAGTGGTCTCATGTGGCTTGACACCTATGTCCCTCTGCTCCAAAATGACAAGTGGGGCGCACATACAGGCGCACCAACTCCACAGTCTTTCTTTCAGCACATTCAGACAAGGATCTGGAGCTTACTCCTCACGTCTTTGATGAATATTTTTTGGCCCAAATAAAAAAAAAAAAAGATTTTACTATGTGCAAGGAATATATGTCACCATCCAAAAAGACATGGTTTAAACCTTGTAGGTTTTGTCGCAAACAAATATCTGTGGCAGATCCATGCAAGGTATGTTTTCCGGTGCCTGGAGTCATAGCAATAACTTTTCCCAGATGAACTTAAAATCCAGAATAGACCACAATGTGAAACTCAATGTTGCCAAGCATCGGAAGAGTCCGCACTGTGTCCAGCTGAAGTCGAAAGGAAGGCCCCATACCTCTGGTAGGTCAAAGTCGTCAGCTAAGTCTAAGAAGAAAAATAAGAAATTAAAATGTGAATTGGCCCCTTTCTGGTTCTCTCGAACTCCAGAGAGGGTGCCAGGGCATCAGCTTGCCTCCCGGGTCTTGCTTCTGAACTCCTCTGGAGCCGATTCAGAGATTGGTCCAGATGCATGCAACCAGAGTTTCCAGGTCCGTCTGTGACATCACCGCAAATAGAGGCATTTATGGAGACCATGCTGCGTATACTGGCATTTCCTTGGGCCTCTAGCATCTGCAAAGGCTAACAGTTAGGATCCTGGTGGCCTCTTGAACCCACATTGTGTTCCGCACAGACTTCAGTGCCAATTTCGGTTCCGGCAGCTCTCTTCACCCTGGTTATTTTCTCACCGACATTGGTTTTGATGCCGCCTGCTCTGGAAGAGGAACCAATACCTATAGTGGTCTCCTGCTCTGACTTTGCTTCGAATCGAACATGGCCATGCCCCAGATCTATGGAGGCACAGCCTGCAACCAATCGCTTACACTTCAACATCTTGCCCTTATCATGCGATAGAGCTCAAACCTTACATCATCTCCTTTTTTTTTTTTTTTTTTAATTTTATCCTCATATTGCGAATATGTAGATAGGAAGGTGTTTGGGAGTTTGACGGTCTTTTTGCGAAAGCTGTACCTTCACTGCCCCAAATTGTCTATCGATGGTTCCAAGGGGAGTTTCCCGAAATGTTGATTATGACCAGTCAATTTACTCCTGTTTACCTTTATCGTACACAATAATTCTGTTGTTCCTGGAAAGAGCTAGCCTGTAAGGCTACTCGGCAGAGTTCAAATCCTGCCTGGAATTATTGTCCCGCTTTAATCATTGGAATATATCAAAAAAGAAAAAAAAAAAAAGAAAAAAACGGAAAAGTTCTAGGTTATCATCTAGAAGTGATATAGTTTTCCCAAATCTCCCAGTATAGCGATCTTTTAGAGCGTTTCCCTATTCTTTCTAGTCTGCAGGTTTTTATTACAGAATTTAGCCAGTTTTCATGAATTGGTGGTGCCGGTTTTAGCCAATTAATACAAATTTCTCTTCGTGCTAACAAAATCAAAACAAATATTAAACTTTCTTGGTGTTTACTTAGCTTTATCATGCCTGGTTGAGTAGTAGAGTGGATCCCAAAAATAATTAAAAGCGTACTTACAGTTATAGGCGTTGCCATTACCGCAGTTAGTGTCTTACCAATCTCTTGCCAATAATGCGCGAGTGCTGGACAGCAGTAGAACATGTGAATATCATTCACCTTCTCTTCTCCGCACTTGCAGCATGATTTTACTGGCGCGCCTTTAAATTTTGATAGTCCTTTTGGTGTCCAGTATGCTCTATGAATAGAAAAAAGATGGTTTCTTTTTAGAGCTGCCGGCTTTACACATGACCAGCATTTTTCTACTGATTTTTTCCAAATTAGCTTTAGATCCAGGACTTCGTTTGGTAGGTCTTTTCTCCATAGTTTTTCCGGTATTATTAAATCCTCTTCGCCAGATTCAATTAGAGCCCAGTACCATTTTGAGACTTCCTTTTTTATTGGGGTTTCTGTTATCATTTCTTCCTCTAAGTTGCCCGTGTCTATTGCCCCTTTTGGGATGGTGTTGGCTCAGCTACTCAATTGGTAAAATTTGAACTTTGATACTTTTCCTTCTGTGATTGTATGCAGATGTTCCCAGGATATTAAGGCATTTTCAACCAGAAGTTGTCCCCATTTTTCAATTCCTGATTGTCTAAGTGGCCTAGATAACGAGTCTTTTAAACATTCCGGCATGCCAGGGGAGTCCCATATTGGGGCCATATTGCTATAATATGGTATCTTTACTACATTTCTTATCTGGCTCCAAAGTTTAACAGCGTTGTTTAAGATCTTCAGTTTTACTTTTTTGAAAAATTTTGGATGACCAAATTTGAAGAGGAAATGGTCTTCTCCTTTCGTTAAATGTTGTAGAAAATTTGGGTAAGCGTAATGTTCCTTTAGCATGACTCTAAAATTTTTAAATTGAAAAGATCTGTAATACTCATATACATCAGGGCTTGCTATTCGACCTTGTTCCTTTCTTCTCCTGAGTTTGTTCCATGATATTCTTGTACTTTTTGCTGACCAGATAAACCTAGATATTTCTCCTTGTATTTTTTTAGGGCTTCTTTTTTAAACTCTAACGGAATGGTGTTGAAGAGATAAGTGAATTTGGGAATGATTGTCATTTTTATTGCATTAGATTTGCCCAGAAAACTTAACGGTAGACCTGACCAGGTTTTGAGGAGTCTTCTCATTTCTTTAGCCACTATATTTAGGTTTAGTTGTGGAATTTTTTCCAACTCTTTTGTTATAGTAATACCTAGATATTTTATTTTGTCCTTTGTGAAAGATGAGTTTGGGTTAGTATTCCAGCTCATTGCCTCTGTCTTACTGTTGTTAATCAAATGTCCTGAAACCTTGCCAAAGTTGTTCATTGTATCATCAATAGCTGATTGTGAGAGGTTGTAATTATCAGTGAACACCATCAGGTCATCTGCGTATAGTGCCACTTTCTTTGACCAGTTTTGATATTTATAGGGTGTTATAAGTGGGTGATTTCTGATAGAGCAGGCCAGGGGTTCGATATATAGATTAAAAAGCAATGGAGACAAGGGGCAACCTTGCCTAGTGCCCCTCTGAATCTCGATGTTACTGGTGAGATTCCCATTTACTGCTATTCTCGCTCTTGGGTTCGTGTAAATTTCCTTCACCATATGGCCAAAGTTTCTCCCTAACTTGTTTTTTCCTATGATGTTATTTAGAAAAGCCCAATTGACACGATCAAAAGCTTTAGCTGCATCGTACGTAATGACTGTTAGGGGTAGTTTTTCGCAGACAGCAACATCGATTGCTGCCATTAGCTCATGTGTAATTTCCTGAATTTGTCTGCCCTTAATGAACCCCTTCTGATCCAGGTTAATCAATTTCGACATTACTTTTGATAATCTTTTAGCTATTACATTCATAAACAACTTGTAATCACAATTGAGTAGTGATATCGGCCTGTAAGACTCGCATATCTTTGGGTTTTTCCCTGGTTTTAATATAATACTAATCGTTGCGTCATTCCATGAATCTGGTATCTTATCGTGGTCCAAATAGGTCTTATTCATTACTTCTGTTAGATACTCGATTAGTGGTTCTTTTAATGCTATATAAAATTCATTAGGAAGCGCATCAGGTCCCGTGGCTTTTCCTCTCTTTAGATTACTTATAGCAGTTCTTACTTCTTCTGGTGTGATTTCACTATTCAGGGAATCC
Organism: Lissotriton vulgaris; assembly: GCF_964263255.1. NCBI lineage: Eukaryota > Metazoa > Chordata > Amphibia > Caudata > Salamandridae > Lissotriton > Lissotriton vulgaris. Next base: position 170,492,551 of record NC_141699.1, read on the forward strand.
ACTTCTTCTTCCGTCAGACTTGGAAGGGGTACACTCTCAAGGTATTTCTTGATATCCTCATCCAATGGATTTATATCTTCTCTATATATTGTGGTAAAAAAGTTTGAGAATTCTTGCCTTATTGAGACATCGTCTGAACAGGTTGATAATTGATCCCGAGTATGGATACTTAATATAGTATTTCTAGTTTGGTCCGTTTTCATTTTCCAGGCTTACATTTTTCCGCAACCTTCCCCATATTCATAGTTTGCTAATTTGCTATTCTCCCATTTATCTTGAACTATATTCTCCAGATAGTCCACCAAATTCTCTTTTAGATTGTGACTCTTCTCTTCTAATCTTTCTCTTGATTCTAGGGATGTGCCACTCCCTAGTTGCACTTCTACTTCTTTAATTTCTGTTTCCATCTTTTTAATGTCCAATTTTTTTAGCTTATTCTTGTATGCTCCCAAGCTAAGTAATTTACCTCTTATTACCGCTTTGTAGGCATCCCACGTTATTCTTTTGGGCGTTCCAACAGCATTATCTGCAAAATAGTGAAGGGAGGTTGTTTTGAGCTGGTCCACACTTTGTTCATCCCTAAGAATCGATCGATCAACAGTCCACCTGGGAGGCAAAAATGTTTGTGGTAATAAGAGAGTTAACTGTACTGCCGAGTGGTCTGATAAATGTGCTGGTAGATGTTCGATACTTTTAACGTTGTCCCGAAGAGAATTGTTCAATAGGAAGAAATGTATTCTGGATTTATGGCCTAATTTCTTATTGTGAAAGGTATACGGGTAGTTCTTTTCTCCTTTTAACTTCCACATGTCTTCCAGGTTTAAATCTTTTTTTATAGATCCCTAGCCATTCCCTCATTTTGGTAATTACTGTCCTTTGTCAAAGGTGGGGCTGTATAGTTGCAGCAAGTTTCAACCAGAGTATGTGTTGAGGGGTCTTTTTTACTTTGTTTTTTTATTTGGTTTTCCTCCCCTTCTGTACTGTATGGCAGTTTATTGTGTGGCAGCTCCTCTCCTCCAGGCGCTCCCACTGAATTAGGAGGTTGGCTGCCGTTTTCACTCATCCAGCATGAGTCTGTCAAAATTAGTGAGTTATTGTTCTGCTCATTGTTTTGCTCATCTTGAGGATTCACTCGGCATACGTGGGGTTTGGAGTTCACAACCACTCCTGAGAAGCCCAGTTCGATGGTCTCAGCGCTGCACTGTCGGAGATTCCGGCTCGCAGCACACTCAGTTGCACTGCTGACTCTGCCGCTCCTACGGAAGAGGAAGGTGATCCCGCCAAACGCCTTTCGGCAGCTCTGAGCAGCGTCTCGCGCTCTCGCCCATAGCCCGATATCGAGCGTGAAACGGGCCGCGGTCTCACAGTTCTGCCGTCACGTCCCTGCTCCACCCCATCATACAGGTTCCCAATTTCGTTGTACAGCGGCTTGGAACCGGCACGCCGGCCGGCTGGCTGGGACTGGGTCGCGAAAAGAAGGTGAATCAAAAAAAAACCCAGCAGAGCGAGCTATGCAATGCAGAGCGCCGCCGCTGCTGCTGCCGGTCCCACCACAAAGGTAAGCGATCCTTTCAGATTGCGTAGTTGAGCTTTTCTGTGGGAGTTGTGGGAGTTTTGGGGGCTCTTAGATTGCCCTTTCTTTGCAGCGTCTTTAGTCGTTGAAATTATCCCATTCTGCCTTGGGAAGTGCTTTTCAGCTATGCAGTTTTCTGGTTCATCCGGAGCTCGCGACCGAGCGTCTCAGCCGGCCGCCATCTTCCTCTCCTTCATTTCTCTACATCATCTCTTTGGATCAGATTGAAGCAGTAACGACAATGATAAAGGAGACTAAGTGACCCCTCAATATCATGAAGACGTTTGGTATACTAAGGATTATTCCCCAGACACAGGGTTTAGCTCTCCCCTTGGTACTGCCACTGTGGAGAGTGCCTCTTTTGCAATGGCTGCAGAGGTCCTTGTCCTACAGCTACATACTATGGAGGTCAAAACTAACATCTTGGCGGAGGTTCTTCAGCCTTGCCACATACTTGTTTAACCTCCACTGCAGCCTTAATGGATACCCTCTTAGGTAATTGTACAATAGACCGGTAGCTCATTGCCACAGACTGGCACTGCGTGATTCTAAGAGCTTGGTGGTCCACTAGTCAACCAGCAGAGTCAATCCTAACACCATTCCCACATCTCCTCTTGACCATGAGCCTAAGTGTGTGGAAACTTTTGGTAAGCTCATATTTTCTTCAGTTAGCCCTACATTACACTTAGTTAATGCCACGTGCCTTCTAGGGAGCTATAGTGTTGCCTTAATCCTGTCAGCAATTCCAGTAGATCTATGGATGTCGTTAGCTCCAAACTATACAGCATGGCCTTTAGACAGCTAATGGCTTAGGTCTTGCAATGGGCACAAGTGCAGTGCTTCAGCGCCCGTCTGGATGAGGTTACATGGGGATGTCCAGGCATTCTGTATGGACATGCTGTGTGATGGCGCTCATATTTTGGTGAAAAATCCAACACAGGCCTGCCGTGGAACGCTTTAAGGAGAGTTGTGCCACAGCACATTCCATGTGGCTTCCTCTAATAGACCATATCTGCAGCATTCACACCTTTCATGGCTCGCTAGTGGTTTTCAATACCACCAATGCTAGTTCCCATTGTCAATAAAACAGTCTACTCAGCCATTTCATGGCCGAGGCTGCAGCACCCAGAGACAATGTTGAGGACATCAGGGACAGTGTGCCGCTCAGTCCCCCACCTCTCCCTCAACCACAACCTCAAAACCACTTTAGCGTGTACTTTTTGAAACACACCCACCCTGTCTGGAGAAGACTAAGACACTTCCTGCAATGATGGTGAGAAATAGCTTTGGACACATGGGTCTTCTAACTTGTCAAGCGTAACTGCCCCTCCCATTCCTTTCTACTCTGCCACACTTTCCACCCCCATCATTGTGGCTGACGGTGGAACACCTGTCTGTTTTGCAGCAGGAAGTACAGACTCTTTTGTCCAAAGGGGCTATAGAGAGCGTTCCAGCCTCTTAAGTGGGTACTATGTATTACTCCTGCTACTTTCCTGTCCTGGAGAAGGATGGATGACTTTGTCCTATTTTGGATCTCACCCCGTCAATGCCATCTGATAGAGACTTCTAGCTGCAGATTCCTTACCCTTGAATTTCCCAAGCTTGGGGCTGGGACTGAAAAATGTTGCTGAGCAATACCCCTTACGCGCGATATCGGGTGGCTCCATTCGGCTCCGCGTGACGTTGTCGGCTTCGGTTATGACGTCCTACATAAGCACCACCCAGGCATGCGGACGTCAATTCTTTTCTTTACGCAAGATTTAAGCGCCAATCCGGAAAGAGCTACCCCTCTGCCGCTTTTTAGCAGGCTTTCTCTCACATTTTGTTGAATTTTTTTTATTGACTTTGTGTGCGAGGGATGTCTGTCGCAATTGCCAGCCTCCAGACATGTAAGGGAGGTAGAGTGAGGGAACAGGACATAACACTTTTCTCTGTTGCGCCTGTAATACCTTCAATACACCATTATACTAGGCACACTACATATCCCAGAAGGCCATGGTGGGGAAAGAGCTCTCATGTGACCCTACAGTGCCGTCATAAGCCCCGCCTCTTCCAGAGGACGGCGCTTGACAATTGACCCGGACCGAGGAGCAGAAGGTGCTTCCCCGCTGGATTACCTCGGAATTCGGACTAGAGACGCTGTATCTCTTTTCGGCATCGTTCCTGAGAGCCTACTGGGCTCATTTCACAAAGCTACCAAAGTTGAGCCAGACGCGAGGAAAAGCCGGCGCTTCTTTCCAGCTCGATTCCGTGAGCCAGCAGGGATTTCCAGCATCTGCCTGCTGAAGCCTTGCAGTATAGTCCAGCGCAACCTACAGGTATTTATTAGTTCCCCGGCGAGTGGAAGACCGCGCCTGGAGGCGCTCTCCTCTCGGGGTTCTAACATAGCACATTGTTTTCGTTTGGCCAGTTACTAAACCGCAATACCGGCGCCTGGTGGAAACCTGTGTCCGGAGCTCTCAATACCCTTTTTTATTCGTGATCAACAATGGAATAATTACTTTGGTTTATGGTGAACGCTGGAATTAAGCGTTTTTCTGTAGGTTTTCTAAAACCCCATTTGCTCGCATCAGTACTTCATTCTTGTTTGGTTTGAACTATAACTGTATACCTACGATCTGAGATAGAGAATTCCCTACTTGTGAGGAGCATAAAAGCAATGCTGTTACAAGGTGAATGAACACTATGCTAGGATGTCACCCTCTTGATTTAAGAAGCACAAGACTCTAATTGGGATTCTTCAAGGAAGGCTGTTACGGTTGATAATTGTGTTAATCCTGATGAAAGGATTTCAGGTGTCTTACAGATTCTAATTGAATTAAGGTTCATTCCATAAGGAGTATAACATACTGCCATATTGTTGAATGTGGAAGGAATGCATGTGCATATCTTACTGTCTTCTTACCTTTTTCTTTACATGCAAAATCTGTGCAGATGAAGACAGACGTACTAGCATAGACCAGATCTCAGAAGTGTACACACCTTTGTTATTTTGTCCCCTTCCCTTTTCCCTTCAGTACTCCTTCTTTCCGCACTCGAGAATGTATGTAGTGCGGTGGAGGAAGTGTTCGGGGTAATAGGGAAGATACTATTCACGGCATCGCTCCTGGTGGCTGCTGCAGAAGAGGTTAGTGGCGAATTGTTATCTTGTGCTGCTGACAACCACGACAATGTCTTCGAGGATGATCGGTTTCAAACCATGTAGAACTTGTTACTGCATGATGTCGGTTACTGATCCCTACCCCGTATGTCTCTGGTGTGTCGAGCGTGACCAGGGATCGAAGTCGTGTTAGGACTGTTGTGCGATGACTCCGAAGACCTTGAGGCAGCCAGCGATGAAGTTACTCAACAGTCCGGCAGTCGACACCATCAAGCGAGACTCCGAGGAGGTCAAGGTCCCATTCGAAGAAGAGGAGGTCGTGGCACTGCTCCTGGAGCCCTAAGTCCTCTTTTTTTCTATTCGAAGGTCCTCCGGACACTCGGAGAAGAGGCACAAGAAGAAGAAGTCCAAGCGGACTTTGTCTTCGCCTCAACTGGTGGTCGTCATCGAGAGAGGTTAGGAGCACCGGTGCCCTAGGCACGGTTCTGCAGAGTCAGAGCTAGAGTCACCTTTGTGCCTCCCCCCTTTCCGGGAGCCAGAGCGACTCCCACTCAAACAAAATATTTTTACGAGGCCAAGTGCTGCGTATTTGAGCAGAACAACCCCACTGGAGAGCCTTTGGACCCTGCAGGGTCGAAAGGGGCCCCATTGGTTTTGACGACGTCGGCTTCAGCCATGACGACATTGGTGCCTCAAGGATTCGACCCAGATCTGGTTCGATGCCGGTCATGCCAACGCGGTCTTCCCCAGTCTCGAATCTAAAGTCGGTGCCATGCGATGTTGCCGATGCCCATCGGTGGCGCAAGCCCCATCCTCATCCCCAATGACACAGAGCCGGAACAGCGTTGATCGACGCAGATTGTGACGCGACAGAACCCAGAGGTTCTATGTTGTTGCTTGAGCACTTTGAAGACGAGCTAGGCTCAAGAGAGGAATTGGAGGGGTCTGGGGACCTTCTTGAGAACCAGGATGTCTCTGAGGAGAATTTGGACTGGTATGGGGAACTTGGGGAGGCCAGTGGTCTGGAAACTTCCCCAGATACTGGCATGCTCTCACCTCCTACTGTGGCTATGGAGAAAGAAGCATCTTATGCCTTGGTGGTAAAGAGGGCAGCTGAGGTCCTTGGACTGGAGCTGCCCTCCGTGCAAGTCAGGACTAATCTCCTGACTGAGGTGCTTCAACCTGGGGCTACCACTTCTGAACCCCTGTTGCCCTTTAATGAGGTACTTATGACGTCCTTCTAGGAACTTGGTCTAAATCTAGCACAGTGTCTCCTGTGAATTGGACGATTGCACGCTGCCATCGCCCAGCTCCTGGTGACCCTAAGCTCCTCAGCCAACACCCCACGGCAGAGAGTTTGGTGGTGAAGGCCTCTGCGTCCCAAGGCGCATTCCTTTATGCCCCTCCAGATAGGAATCTAAGAGGTTGGATTCACTTTGGAAGAAGAGGTTTCCTCCAGCCTTGCATTGTGGTCGGTGGATATCTCATGCTTATTGGGCCGTTTTTCCGTTTTCCTTCGGGAGACGGTTGTGTAAATGCTGCCACAAGTCCCGCAAGAGGCCAGGGCTCTGCTATCCCAAGCTGTCAAAGACTAAAGGGATGTAGCAAAATTCACCATACGGTGTGGGTTAGATACGACCGATTTGCTGAACAGATAGATTTCAACGACTGTGGCCCTGAGGCAGCTGGCTTCGTACCACTGGCTCCTCTGCGATTTCCAAGCTAATTTGGACATGCCCTTCGATGGAACCCACCTTTTTGGGGAAAAGGCAGACTCTGCCCTGTTCAAGTTCAAGGACTCTTGTGCTACGGCCAGATCCTTGGGCCTTTCCTCCACTTAGCGTGGCCAGTCTTCCTTTCTCCCCTTTCAAGGCGATGGAAGGGGTTTCCAGCCCCGTCAGCCCTACCACAGCCACCGTCCCACACCGGCTGCCCAAGCCATGCGTGGGTGGAATGCATTCCGATCTCGGAATGGAGGCCAGAAGTCGTCTACCACACTGCCCCCAGCTGATGCAGCCTCCAACCACTCCTAGGCTGACTCTTTGGGACCACATTACTTTGTTGGTGGGAGAATTCGTCATCATCTCCCCCACTGGAGATCCATAACGTCGGACAAGTGGGTCTTCTTTCTTTTCCTCCTACTATTCTGCCAAGTCAGGTACGGATGACGGACGATCATATAAAGTTGCTCCAAGAGGAAGTTAAGGCTCTTTTGGCCAAGGGAGCTATAGAAAGGGTCCCAGTTTTAGAAGTAGGCCGTAGCTGTTACTCCTGCCATGTTCTGATTAAAAGAAGAACAAGGGGCTATGTCCCATTGTAGAACTTCGAACCGTCAATCCCTTCCTCAAAAAGGAGAAATTTAAAATGCTCACTCTGGCTCAGGTCTTGTTTGCCCTAGACCAGGAAGACTGGATGGTAGCGTTGGACCTGCAGGATGCGTATTTTTACATTCCCATCCTGCCGGGCCACAGGCGTTACCTTCATGTCAAGGTAGGTTTTGAGCACTTTCAGTTTACCTTGCTCCCCTTCAGCCTTACCAATGCCCCTCGGGTGTTCACCAAGGTGATGTTGGTGGTCGCAGTTCATCTGCGCAGGTTAGGGGTGTCGGTCTTTCCCTACCTCGACGACTGGCTGTTGAAGCCGTCCTCGTCCAAGGCAGTCGTCTCCCACCTTCAGAACACAGCAAACCTCCTGCATTTGTTGGGGTTTTCTATACACGGGCCGAATTCGAGCAGAGCATCGGGGAAATCTCACCAACGTGGTTCAGATCTCAGAAGGAACTGCAGATATCTGCAGTAGTGCTTGACGAACCGCGATTGGGTCAACGCCAGACCCCTCGCCCTTCCTCAACCAGATGTCATGGTCGTGACAGATGCGTCACTTATGGGATGAGGCGGCCACCTGGGAGAGGTGGAAATCAGGGGACACTGGTCTCCAGTGGAGTTGGAGCGCCACATAAATTTGTTGGAGCTCCGAGCGATTCGGTTGGCATTGAAAGCATTTCTTCCCTCTTTCAGTGGGAAGCTAGTGCAGGTGTTCACGGATAACAACACCACCATGTGGTACTGCAACAGGCAGGGTGGGGTGGAATCGTGGACCCTTTGTCAAGAGGCCCTGTGTCTCTGGACATGGCTGGAACAGCAGTGTATAACCCTGGTAGTTCTACACCTGGCATGTTCTCTGAAAGCCAGGGCGGACAAACTCAGCCATTGATGCCTAGCAGATCACTAGTGGCATCTTCAGTCGAAGGTGGCGCAAAGGTCTCTTTCAGCAGTGGGGAGAACCTTGGTTAGATTTGTTCACATCTGAAAAAAAACGCGCTGTGCCAGCAGTACTGCACGCTGGAGTTTCCAAGGCGGCTATCGATCGGCGATGCCTTTAGTCGCAAGTGGAGTTCAGGCCTATTGTATGCCCTTCCACCCATACCACTCCTACCCAGGGTTCTGAAGAAGATCAGGAGCGACTGGGCCCAAGTCATTCTTATAGCTCCAGACTGGGCAAGGAGAGTCTGGTATCAAGAGCTTCTGAGAATGAGTGTTGATCTTCCGATCAGGCTCCCTCTTCAGGAGGATCTTCTGTCGCAGCTGCTGGGGACTGTTCTCCACCCGAACCTGTCAACTTTGTGCCTCCATGCGTGGAGATTGAGCGGCGACAGTTGATAGCCTTTGACCTTCCTCCCAAAGTCTGTGACGTTATTCTGGTGGCCAGGCTTCCCTCCACTAAGACAATATACGCCTGCCGTTGGCAGAAATTTGTATTATACTGTACAGAAAGGTCTATTGATCCTATTTCTGCTTCTCTTTCTACTGTACTTTTTTATTCATTCTAGCACTTGCCCAGCAGGGCGCTGCATTGGGAACTCTCAAGGGTTAGCTTTCTGCTCTGTCTGCTTTTTTGTGGCTGCCAAACCAGCCCCCTCTCTTCAAATCTCCTGTTGTAAATAGATTTCTAATAAGGCTGGTTCACTTGTTTCCACCCACACCCATTGTCATGCCACAGTGGGACCTTAATATGGCCCTCACTTATCTGATGTGTGCTCCTTTTGAGCCTTTGCACAATTGCCCCCTTCGGCTGTTAACCATCTAAACAGCCTTCTTAGTGGTAATTACATCGGCATGGAGGATGAGTGAGTTGCAGGCATTATCCAGCTTGCCTCCTTATCGTTTGTTCTTTCCGGACAAAGTGGTGCTTCGCACCAGGGCATCCTTTTTACCAAAGGTTGTGACCCCATTCCATCTGGGTTAGTCAATCACTTTGCCCACCTTCTGTGCTTCTCCGCATCCGTCTAAGGAAGATGAGCGTCTCCACCGACTGGACCCAAAAGGAGTGTTGTTGTTCTACCTTGACCACACAAAGAGTTTCAGGTGGATGACAACTCTTTTTGGGGTACGTGGTAGCAAAGAAGTGAAGGGCAGTGCAGAAAAGGACCATCTCTTGCTGGGGCGTTCTCTGCATCAAGATTTGTTATGCCTTGGCAAAGAAGCAGCCCCCTGAGGGATTAAGAGACATTCCACCAGGGGGATAGTTGCGACTATGGCCTTGGCTTGGGTTGTCCCAGTCAAGACATCTGTCAGGCAGCGACATGGGCATCTTTGCACACGTTCGCTAAACATTACTGCCTTGATGGGCCTGTACGCAGGCTTGGACATTTTGCCCGTTCAGTCCTGCAAGACTTTTTAGTCTAGGATGTGAGTCCGCAACCCACTGCCAGGATGGTATGGCTTGGGTGTCTAATTCAAAGGTAAGGAATCTGCAGCTAGAAGTCTCTATAAGATGAACAAGTTACTTACAGCCCCACCCAGGCCTCCCCGCTTTGTGACTGATATTGTAGTGCTAAGTTTGTTCCTCTTTACAGGCCCCTAGTTTTGCCCACAATAACGTCTGTTACTTCTTCACTCAGCGTTTCTGGTGTGGAAAAATACAAAAAGTACTGACTTCTGCGTGCCTGTAGGCACCGCAACATCATAACTGGCGCTACCGAAGTTGACGACGTCACAGGGAGCCGAATGGAGCCACCCGACATCGCATGCAAGGGGTATTGCTCAGCAAAGATTCTGGATCCAGCCTGATGCCTGGGAAATTCAAAGGTAAGGAATCTGCAGCTAGAGAGAGTCTGGACTAGATAATGCGTTACCAAAGGTAAGTAACTTGTTCGTCCAGCAGAAGGACAAATTCAGGAACCCCAGGCTGCCCCATGTCTTGTCTTTACTGGATCCCAGAGAGTGGATGGTAGCATTTGGACCTGCAGGATGCAAATTGCCATATTCCTGGTGTGCAAGCTCACAGGCATTACCTGCGGTTCACAATAGGCCAGGAATATTTCCAGTTTGTGATGCTCCTCTTGGCCTTCTCATTTTCCCCTGCACTGTTCATGAAAATGATGGAGGTAGTCACTGTGCATCTTCGGAGGTCTGGTGAACCAGACTTCCAGACTTTCCGTACCTTAATGACTTACTTTTGAAGGCATGCTTGCCCTAGACCAGAGATCTTCAAACTGTGGGGGCATGACCCCTAGGCAGGCCATGGAGTCCTGGTATGGAGAGGGGTGGGCAAACATTCCTCATCATCATAGTTTGTGCCTGGAATACAAAACGTTTGTTTTCATTTTGGACAAAGACAGCCGTCCTGGAACTGCTAATTTTGATCATTAAAATGCTTCAGCTAATGTTTCCTTAATTGAGTCTCCTGTGCTGTGAAAAGCTTTTATGCCAGGGTGCCTGCTTGCCTAAATGAAATGCAAATGTGCACTATTAGTTAATCTGCAAGTGTAAAGTGTGCTTGGGATCAGATTCTGGCTTTAAGTGATCGAATCACTCCATGCTTAGTGATGACAAAGTTTTGTGTTTTTGGTTTAGTGGTGGTGCAAAGAGTTAACAACTGGGCTGTGGAGTGTGTGCTTATAATCGTAACTGTAAGAGACAGTTATGTAAAGAAAATTGCATTACATATGCTTAAGTATTACTAAAATGTACATTTTGGAAGCACCATTTTATCGTAAAACTATTTTACACATTTTGTATGAGTTTATCTCATACTGTGTGTAATGCACATATAAAATATTAACTTACATATTCACAGTGCTTTCTGTCATAGGCTGTAACCTCTTAGCACTACAAATACACAAGTCACTATTCTCCACTGTACCAACCAAGATGTAATTCTGTGCCTCTCTGGTTACACACAGACCTCTTCAGTGCATTAACTAATAGAGGTTTCATAATGTACTACAGTGCATTTCCCACTGAGTAACAACTTTTTATATTTTTCATTTACACTGCATGGAGTAAGAGAATGGAGTGCAAGTCACTGCGTTGCCTTACTCTGTGTCAAGGAGGTTTTGCATGGGCTATGCGTGGGGGTTCCCACACCATGCCCATGGATTTTGCTGCAGCCCCAGATTTACAAAATCACGTAAAACTGGGGCAGCGCCAAAACCGTTTGCCTCCCAGCGGAGGCGTAATGAGGAAAAATTTTGTAATTTCTCCTCTTTTTTTTCTTTTTTTCATGTGTGCTGAATTCTGTAGCTCACATAGAAAGCGGAAAACGCCTCTCTGATTGTTTTTGTGACGTAAGGTGCCCCTTGCTGCACAAAAACAATCCTGCCTATGTTGGTGCTTGTCTGGATATAGTAGGTCAATCGCACTCCCTTATGTATAAAGTAAATAAAATAAAGTAATCCATGTTTGGTGCTGATTGGTTTCGACTCCTGGGCACAAGACATTCAATAATTCAATATATTATGCGTTTTACTGAAACTGTGAATAACGTCCCCAATCTGCACTTACTCAATAAAAGTTCAATACATTTCAATAAGGTAATTCAGAAGTGATTTGAATTTCTCATTTATTTTCTTTTTTTGTTTGTCTTTTTATTTATATTCAGTTATGGTAATGTTATGATCACATTGCAATTTTACAGTATTCTCTTTAGAACCTTCTTTGGACAACATGCCCAATGCATTTTGGGCTGAGTCCTTCGTCAGGGGCTTTCGCCTGCAAACATAATAAAGTATACTAATCTAAGAAACTGAATACCACCTTAAAACCTGAGGTAGCCTACAGCTGAGGTGAAATAATAGTAGGTGTACCAAATGAAAGGTGACATACTTATGTGCCCAAAAAAATAGAATCCAATTTACATAGGGTGCTCAATCTGTGTTACCCAGTCTACCCGAGATGAAGTATTAAGTGCACAACGAGAAGTGAAAAGTTGTACTTGGTGAATCTAGTGGAAAAGTATAGTATAAAAAACCTGAAATCCAAAAAGAGTGATATTTCAAGCTTTATAGGAACCGCATATAATCTCTTAAGAACAATTCATGGTGATATAGCAACCTCAAGCAGTCTATGCAAAAGTATTCTGCCTGAAATCAGGCAAGGTGCTAGCTCGTTGTGCTCAAAATTAACATTCATGCTTAAGTATCGAGTAACGTAAGCGCTTTGTAGAAGTGACATTGAGCTATCTGTGGAAAAGTGACTAACATCACCAAAGTGAAGTCGAGATGTGGTACTAACTAGGGATGCGATAAATGGTTAACCTACCTTGAAAAAGGTAGTGCGTTTTACAAATGCTCACATTTTTAGCCAAGACATTCCTCCTTAAAGCAAGTACTTGCGTGTAACTGCCGAAATGGAGCTGAAACACAAATATTGTCACAACTAGTTCCCAAAACTCGAAATTGCAAACAATTCCGTAGACAGGGCTCCCACCTACCTTCCAAGTGAACGCGTACGCACGCGATGAATGAAAACTGAAAAGTGCACCCACTGTGATCTCTGCGTCGCGTTGTTAAGCAGACGGTAGTGTACGTAGTATGCTGGAAGTGAACAAACGTTAAGGTTTCAGTGAAATATAAAACCATTTTCAAGTCAAAACGTAAGTGTACTACGGTAAAAAAGAGAAAATAAAAAATAAAAAGTGGAAGCTACAATTGAATAGCGCTATGAGAGCATAGTGTAGGCTGAGAATGAAGGTTGAGAATGAAGGTTGAGAAAATCCTTCTGAAACTGAAAATAATAAAGAAAAATCATTATTCCGTGAGAAAATGCCCTTACAAAATTAGTAATGCATCACAGATATGTGCTACCGTAATATGACATTATCGAGCATTTTTGAAAATCATGCGCATTAGTATTTCAATGTGTTGATGCATGTCATTCAAAAGAAATTAAGTTAAAAAACACTATGAAAAAAAGTAAGATAAAGGACAGACGCAATAGTAGAGTGTGCCATTCAATCTTGTGAGTATATAAGAGAAAAATGTCTAAACATAGGATAACAGAAACTTACGTTGATCATTCATAAAAAACAATTACAGTCCATCCGTTCATTTAATCCTTTTGGTTTAACCAAACCCAGACAATTTTTCCAGTGAACCTCTCTTTGGAGCAGGTATTTGGAGTTGTCTCTACCAGCTTTAACTGGTACCTGTTCTAGAATCAAAAACCTTAATTGGCAGATATTATGATTGTTGGAATTAAAGTGTACTGCAACTGTGGATTTGGAATTCTTAGTATGTATGGTACTTTTATGTTCCGTTAAACGCGTTTTTATTTTGCTTAGCTTACATACACTAGTCCACATGGGCATTATTTTTTTTTAAACAGTTTATTTTTTTATTTTTGAGAGTTCCACATGGACGAGGGCCCGACAAAGTCCACATAAACCTCATAATATTACAGGATTACCACATATGGAATTATATGTGAGTACACTTTGTATGCAAAACAAAAGAAAACACACTAAGAACTGTACGCAGACTACCCCACCCCACCCGCCTTGGCAAACAACTATCAAATCCTTTATACACTCAGAAGGACAAGAGAACACATTATACATAGCAACCTGCAGAAGGCCCAGTGATTCACCCTTACAGGGATTGGGATGGCAAAGGCGGAAGGTCAATACCCGTATATGCAGCCTATCAAGATCAAATTGTCCCATGCTTTTAGGCACAGCCCCGTGCCTGGAATACTGCCATTTCAGCTCCCATACTCTTATCCAGTTCTCCTTGCCACATTCCCATTGTCGGTGGAGAGGTGCCCTTCCATAGTTGTGCAATATCCCGTTTGGCGATGGCTAGGAACAGTAGATGTTGTTTGTGCCGATTGCCACCTATGTCCTCAGGACTGTTAAGGAGGGCCAAGCGGGGTTCTTGCGCGAGGTCCCAGGATAACACCTCTATGAGACAGGTCAAAACCTTGCGCCAGAAAGGCTGTAGAGCAGTGCAACTCCACACCATGTGAACGTAAGTCCCCTCCTCTCTGTCACAAGGCAAGCACAAGGGGGACGCCACAACTCCCGTCCTCCAGAGGCGCGACCGGGTGAAGTACACGCGGTGTATGTACTTAAACTGTATAAGATGAAATCTGGATGCTACCGCAGCACCCTGGGGACTAACTATCACTTCTGCCCAGTCATCGTCCGTCAGGTCTGGAATGTCATCCTCACATGCCCTCCTCGTCTTGTACAGGGTTGTGTGAGTGTGTGTTATCAGTGTCTGGTAAATTTGTCTTATTTTATGAGCGCCCAGATCCCCCATGAGGAGTCGGCCTTCCAACAGATTGAATTTGGGGAGATCCGGTATGTTCACAAGTGAGGGAGTCAAGGCATGCCGCAGTTGGAAGTATCTGAAAAACTGAGTTTTGTGTAACTGGAACTCTTCCTGGAGTCGCTGAAATGATTTAAGGACAGTACCCCGCATGACGTCCCGCAAGGTGGAGATGCCAATCGGGTCCCACTGGTGGAACACCTTCAGGGCGACCGCCTGGCGCAGATAAGTGCCGTGCCATAGGGTTGTTGCCTGTATCAACCGCCCCTGCCATCCCATTTGCCGAACCACATACCGCCACAGCCTGAACGTTGTCCGACTAGCGTGCGGTAAGAAGTCGAGACTCTGCACGCTGTATAGTAAATGCAGCAGGGGGGGTCCTTCCCATAGCCATATGCTCGAGAGCGAACTCCGGGTCCGTGGGTGAATTATACCACCAGTCATTAATGATTAATAAATGTACCTCCACGTAATAGGAGTAGATGTCTGTGGCTGCAATTCTCCCACAGTATGTGTATTGGGTGCATGTCTGGAGTGAGACACGAATCGCTCCCCCCCCCCCAACAGATTATTGAGTAGGGCATTATTCTGATCAAACCACACCCGCGGGATATAGTACGGGTAATTCTGGAGATGATAAAGATCCCTGGGGAGAGATACCATTTTAAAGATAGCCGACCGCCCATATAATGAAAGGGGCAAGGAGGACCATGTGGTTGTGTCGTCATGGAGGCAGGCGTTGAGCGGAGTTATATTGCGAGTTATATCTGCGGACAGGGGGACATATGTACCCCCAGGTATTGAAATCCACCCGAAGCGTGCTTTAACTGGGATGCCTATGTACCCCTGCCCTGATGGCGACAGACCGGGAACAGCACTGATTTAGCAGGGTTAGTGTGGAGCTTGGAGTTGTGGCTGAAAATGCATAGGATCTGCATGATGTGAGGACCCGAGATCCAGGGGTCGGTCATATAAAACAGGATATCGTACACATAGAATGCTATGCGGTCCGGCTGGGATCACGGCCAGTCAAAACCTTGAGCACAGGGTCCCTTCGGGACCTGCGCCGCCTGGTGCTCCACCACCAAGGCAAAGAGAAGAGGGGACAAAGGGCAGCCCTAAAGCATTCTCCGACCGATCGGAATGCAGGGGGGACCGATAACTAGCTATTTGCACACATGCCATAGGGGCAGTATATAGTAGTCGCACATAGGCTATAAAGCGTGGACCGAAGTTAATCGCTTCCAAGAGTTGAAAAAGATAGTCCCAGCTGTGGGTGTCAAAAGCCTTATCTATATCAGCCAAGAGTAAAGCCGCCAGGCATCCCAACTCAGGCGCCAGGGCCATCGCATTGTATACCCGACAAATGTTATGTCGGGTGGCCCGGTGAACATAAATCCGGATTGGTCCGGGTGGACCAAGTCCTGTATACATGACTGCAAGCCCCAACATTTTAGTTTCAAAATTAATTACGGAAATAGGGCGGTACGAGGACAGGTAATCTGTTGGGCGGCCGGGCTTTAAGAAAGACAATTTTGACCTGACGCCAGTCCTGAGGCAGCAGCCGCTGTTTTAAGGCTTCATGAATCGCACCAAGTAGATGCAGGCCAAGCGCGGCCATATGTAAGCGGAGGAATTCACAGGGAACCCTTTGGGGCCTGGGGCTTGACCCTGGTGCAACACATTGACTGCAGCAGACAATTCGTCCAATGTAATGGGAGCGTCTAATTGATCCCTCATCTGGGCAGACAAGTGCTTAGGGGGAATATCTCGCAGGAACTCAGCGATGATATTGCCGGGTATACAGTACGGAGAAGTGACGAACAAACTCCGCCAGTACCTCCACGAGGTAGTTCGTAAGGCACCGTCCTCACCCCGAATGGCCGGGACCAAAGCTGGGCCCAATCTAGCTTGACACAGTCTATGCAGCATTTTGCTTGTCTTCTTCCCCCACTGGTAGATCCGATATTGGGACGCCTACCAGATCTCTTTGGCCTCTTCCGTCAGATGTTTGTGCAGCTGCTGAGACGGACTCCTCTGAAGGGTCGGGGTGGTAGCCAACGAGTATTCAGTTTCCAGGGAAACGCACCGGGCCTCTAATTCCTGCCTCTGAGCGGCACGTTTACACTTATCGTTGGTTCTATAACTAATGCCTACCCCTCTAATGGTAGGTTTCAGGGCATCCCACACAGTAACTCTGGAGGAGGTGGACTCAATATTCAAAGAGAAATACTCCTGGATCCCTTCATGAAGGCACTCTTTGTACTCAGGGTTACGTAAATGCCATGGGGACATCCTCCAGCAGAAAGGGGGCTGCTGGAACTTCAGAAGGAGTGTCACACGGACAGGCGAATGATCCGACAACCCTTTAGGGAGGTGTGCGACCTGGGAGAACCTATGGATGTTGCTCCGTGGTGTGAACAAGTAGTCTAATCTAGACAAAGAGCCATGGACCCCCGACACGTATGTAAAGCCTATCTCAGCTGGATGGTATTCCATCCCAAGGTTTGCCCAACCCAGTTTCCCGGCCAGCGATGACAATTTTGAGGTGCCTACGAGGGGCGCCACCCCGGAGCCAGGTCTCCTATCAATTGGTGACATAATGTCATTCCGGTCACCACCCAGTACAACCAGACCCTCTGGAAGCTCGCCCCATACCCGAGTCAAACCCTCAATGAACGTAGCCCCAAGAAGTGGAAGAGCATAGACCCTGCCCGACATGAGTTGTTCACCATAGAGTGTCCCCGTCAGGAAGACGATCCTACCCCCGGGGTCAGTCCAAACTTTGTTATGAGTGAAGGGGAGTTGGGCGTGAATAAGGATGGCCGTCCCACGGGAATCCCTGGTATAACTGGAATGAAACACTTGTCGGAATCCGAACCTGCTGAGGAAGAGAATGTCGGTCCCATATCGTTTGGCCTGCCTGAAGATTGCCCCCCATTTCACCTTGTTGAGCAGCCCCCGGACATTCCACGTCACTATCGAAAAATTCACCTATATGAAAAGCCAAAGGCGAAGAAGCCATACGTCTACTCTGGGTCTAAGAGCCATAATCTACCAAATAGGGAGTGGGATATGTGTCTGCATGTGTAAATCACGTTTAACATAACTGTACAAAACAGACCCCCTCTCCCAACGCCCCCTCTCCCCACATCCCATCTCCCCCCACCCGGTATTGCCAATAACAAGGAGCATCTGTCACGGTGAGGGGAACCTCAGGACCCAAACAACAGACCCCGGAGCTCCCCCCTCCAATGGATCTCAGCCCACCCATAGAACATGAACCTTGGGGAGCGAGTGGCAATGCTGGCCATCCACCATTATTAACATTGAACGCCACTTATTGTATACTGATCAGAATCTATCACTAACGTGTCTCTTTCAGATACACAAGTTACTACTTGTGTAACGATATATCTGTAAGAGACATTAGTTAGTGATAGATTCTTTACCGACCCACCCATCCTCCCCGTTCTGCGAACCGATATCTAGGGTTAAGGTCATCCCCTTTCAGGGCCCTAGTTTCATGGCACCAGTGTTGGTTCTATCATGGCTCTGCGTATCTGGCGAGGAAAGGCTGTGTATCAGAACTGACGTCAGCACGCATGGGCGGCGTCTAAGTGCTCCGACGACGTCATTCCGGCGCTTACGATGACGGACGCGGAGCCGCAGACGACGCCTACCGACGCGCAGGGGTATTGCTACGCAAAAGTTTCCGGATCCAGTCTGACGCCTGGGGATATTCTAAGGTAAGGAATCTATCCCTAACTAATGTCTCTTACGGATATATCGTTACACAAGTAGTAACTTGTGCGTCTGTATGAGTTCTTGAAGATTTCTTGCCCTCGTATATGCAAAAGTAGGTGCTTGATTGAAAATTCCGTTGAACTCAGGTTCATTGACCAACAACTCCCATCTTTTCTTGATAATTTTCTTAATCTGAACTGACTTGTTAGAAAATTTGGAAACAAAGGAAGGGGTGTTAGATTGTCTTCTCTCTGTCTTTATGAAGAGCTCTTCCCTTTCTTTCATTTGAATTCTGCGTATGTTCTTCTGCAGTATGGTTTCTGGATAACCTCTATTCAAGAATCTATCCTTAAATTCTATTATTTTCTGTTCTGCAACTTCATGATAAGAACATATTCTTTTTATCCTGATGAACTGTGAATAAGGGAGATTTTCTACAAGGCTCCTTGGATGAAAACTGGAGTGCATCAGCGTGCTGTTCCTATCAGTTGGTTTCATGAAAATCTCTGTGCTTATTCTCTTTTGTTTTTTCTTTATTAAGACATCCAAATAAGTAGCTTTGTCTTGATTAATGGTGTAAGTAAACGTAATCCTTGGTTCCTTATTGTTAAGTTCCTCAATCAATTGTACAAGTGTTTCGACTTATCCTTCCCCATTTCGGAATCCGCAGGTAACAGGTCTTATCTCCTCTGGGGAAAGACAACTTGATCCGGCGGGGTATTCTGGATCGGTAGGGCACCGAACCGCCACCTCTGGAACCTCTCCAAGGGGCGCCCTGCGGCCAGTCCTCACGGAATCCGTCCACTGCCAAGTTGCAAGCCGCACTGAATCTAATCCAGCCGCTTCAGAAACCCGCCGTAGACAGCCAAGCACGCCCCTCTAACGGGACCTAGTTTGCAGGACCACCAGTGCTCGGGGCATCCCTGATATTCATCGTCTGTGAGCTGCGCCTCCTTCAGCAACAGCGATTATCTTCTGCAGCGTGTCGCTCATCTCCCGATGACTCCACACTGAGGTAGCTCTTTCCACCCATACAACGAACCAGTAGCGCCAGCAATCCATCGGGCCGGTGACAGCAGCCCCCTCTATCTGCAAACCCTCGGGCAAATCGAAATGGCGGCAGGCTTATGTGTTAATTGGCCCGAGGACCCAGACCCCAAACAGCTGATGGATTCCACTGCGCAGGTGAGTACCCTTTGTGTGATCACATGGCCTGGCTCCCAAATTGTCTGGCAGAGGACCTGTCCAATGGCCGGCTTAATGGTTCGAGTGGCTGCTCAATCCAAGTTTAACAGGCGGGCACTGCGCCCCATACCAACAACAGCAGGCCTCCTGTGCAGCCCAGCCGGGAGCGAATGGCTGTGCCCCAGCACCTAGCACTCAGGCGCCCCACCCGGGAGAGGCCTCGAGCTGCGCCACCAGGAGGCTCCACGGACGAGGCCCACAACACCGCTACCCCCTGCCCGAGGCCCCAAAGCAGACCGCTACCCATGACAACCAACACCCGAGCCGGAACAGGCTCCACGACCGCGGCAGAGAATCCAGCCGGGCTCTTGAAGCCCCTCCCCAGCCCGAGCATCAGCCGGCGACTGGACCGCCGAACTGTGAGGCCCCGAGAAGGCAAGGACGTGGCAGCCGGCCACCCTCGCCAAGCCCCCCAGCACTCCCCCCACCTCAGGCTGGGACAGGACAGGACAGGCCCAGGCTCCGGATGCGGACACCGCCTCTTGGATTCAACCACAGGGAAGGGGAGGCCGAGCTCGGGCCACGACGCTTCTCTCCCAATAGACTCTGTGCCCTCGCTAGAGCTGCCAAAGAGTCTTTAGAGCTCCGCTGCCTTGGCCGCCGCCTCCTCCATCCTGCACACCGCTGGTGGCCTAGAAACGGGTTGAGTGGGGTAGGATAATGTTGGATTTAGGTGGCGGGCGCAGGAGCTTTCTCAAGCCGCGTCGGCCATGCTTGCTGGCCAAGCCATACCGCCCCCAATGGGCATTTTAACAGATAAATTACATTGCTGCTGTCACAAGTTGCTGTGGTTTTTTACTGCATCAGCGTACCTTGAGTAGGATGTAAAATAGTGGTGCCCTGGATGATATTATCGCAGTTTCCACAGTTAAGGCAAGGTAAAGTTCCTCTATATGTCTGGCCTTCAACCTCATTGGCCTTCCCTAGAAGCTGTTTAAGATTTTTGGTGCGTTGATAAGCGAACCGCGTTGTTATTCGAATATGCCTTTGAAATCATCCTGTTTTCAACATGGGCCAATAATTTAATATGGGTTTCTTAACTTTTTGGCTTTGGGTGGAGGACTTAGATACAAAGTCAGATCTGTTTTTTTGCTGCTTGGTTTTGGCTGTGAATTTTAGTAAGTTTTCTCGTTCTGTGCTATCCACTTTCTCAGAAGTTGATATCAAGATGTGATCCGGATATCCTCTTTGCTTGAATTTTTTAACCAATGTGATTTGGATACTTTTAAAATGTTGTTCATTAGAGGATATGCGTTTAATCACAACAACTGAGAATAGGGTAAATGCTTTTTTAGCAATGTTTGATGCAAGCTAGTATAGTGTAGTAAATTATTTCGATCAGTAGGTATGGTGAAAACAATGGTACTTAGCCGAGCATTTTGTATGGTAACTTCTACGTCTAAGAACGTAATTCTTTCTTTACTCATGTAGAGGTGAACTCTAGTCTTTCATCAACGGTGTTAAGTTTTTCAATGGCTCTGGATAGACTGGTGTCAGTTCTTTTCCAAATTAGGAAAATATCATCTATGTACTTTCGATAGATAATCACATTTTCAGTCCAAATTTGTTTGGAAAGAATATAATCCAATTTGAATCTGTACATGAAAAGATTTGCATATGATGGCGCAGCACAATTTCCCATGGAAGTACCGGATGGTTGAATGTAAAACTCTTTATTCCATTCAAAATAACTGTGATATAATGAAAAGTGTAGGAGTTTCATGAGAAAATGTTTTAGACTCTCTTTCTTTTCAGAATCGATGAGGATTCCATGGCTTGTATTCCCAAGTCGTGAGGAATTGACGTATTTTTAAGATTTCACGTCAATGGTACACAGGATAAATTGAGTGGATTCATCCAATTTATTATTCTGTATGGTGCTCACAAAATCCGTAGTGTCCTCTAAGTATGTTGACCTCCTTTGAGCCTGAGGTTGGAAGTGTCGGTCTAAATACTTTCCTATTGGTTCGTTGATAGAGTTGACTGTAGAAACAATTGGTCTTAACTGAGCTTTTTCAAGATTTTTACGAATGTTCTCTACCATATCAATATATGGAACGCTGGAGTATTATTTGAATAGTTTTTTTTGTCCTTTTTTATGATGGTTCCAAATGTTAGTAGAATACTATCTTTGTCTATGATCAAAGATACTATTCTACTGAATTCTCTGGTGGGATCAGAATTGATTTTCACGTATGTGTTGACGTCCTGGACATGTGCTCTAACACTCTCATGGTAAAATTCTGTGTCAACAATCACCAGGCCCCCCACCCCCTTGTCTGCTGTACAACAAGTGATCACTCGGTTAGAAGCTATTTGAGTTATGGCTCTTCTCTGTTTCTTTGTGAAGTTAGATATTTTTAGATGTTTCTTTTTGAAGCTGTTATGTATGTCCTGTTGTACCACAGTTTCAGAAGAATCAACGACTTTATGGCCGATTGGAGCTATGTAAGTTCTTTTGTTCCTTAAACCTTATCAGGTGTTATCCTCTTGATGCAGTCTTGGTTCAACCACATTTTCAAAAAATGTCTTAGCTAAAGATTTAATTAAAAAAAAAGGACACTGTTCCTAATGCAGGGTGCAAAAAGTCACCAATGCATGAGGGTGCAAAAAGTCACCCATATGTGAAAAAAGGAAATGAAAAAAGAGAAGAAACAGAATCCCTAGGTAAAGGGACCCACAGAAAACAGGGAAACCATTTTGTGTCCTCTGTTGCCCTCACACACCTCGAAAGGTGTCATGCTTTTCATCATCGGGCAGTTGCTCCTCGTAGGGCCGGCGCTGCAATTCCCTACGGGTCTCCCGAAGGGTCTCTTTGTCGGAGTTCTTTTGTAGGACTGCCGGATGGTGCATGCGGATGTGCGGGGTGGGGGTCAATTGAGGGTGATAAAAAGTGTAATGTGAAATTCATAATGGGTAGCCATGCAGCGAATGTTTGGATCATGTACCCTAAGCAGACTCATCTGCTGAATAAAATCTAGCCCCAGTGGCATACTATGCCCGGGTATAGAAAGACATAGGTCAACACGTTTCGTGCGTGCGTCGCCTTAAGGGTCGTTGGCGCTTCTTCAGGACCAGAATTATAAAATGTAAAGTGCACGTGAAAGACAAATTAAAATACCCTCATAATCGATCAGGGAGGGCAGTAACCTGAATACCCAACATCTGGCTACAGCTGCATGTTGTACCCGCTCCTGATCAGTACCTAAAAAAGAAGACAAAACAAAATTTGATACAAATTTTAGCACCAGGAACACCTTGATGCCACATAATGTGCCACCACTGTGTGCTCATCCAAAACATGAAAACATCAAAAATAACAGGCGTATGAGACACAAGTTCAAACCAGGTAATCAAAGATGCCTTGGACCAGCAAAGCATAGGCTATTGCATATGGGTGGGCCCACAAAAGGGATGCAGGCCCCTCGCATGCAAATTATTGAAATGCGGGGGTGATGGAGGACCCAATTACACCCATATATACTCTGTAACAAAAGGTCTCAACCACTATATAACAAGATACTCGAAAGAAAGTAAGTGCCCTAAAGATGTTATCTCTTAATGCATGCTCACCTCGCTATGCTGAGGAAAACCATCCGCTGGCACCAGGCAATGGACTCCCCCAAATTTACCAGGCTGTAAAAATAACAGATCAACAGGAGTTTAAAAACAGACACGGGACGCCCTATATAGAGCGCTCAATGGTCGCGTTGCCCGAGTCCCTTAAAAAGGTCTACTCACATCTTCAAATGTTTGCTGCCTCCTCCACACCTTCCCCATCATTGCGTCTGCCAGGAAATGACGTAGCAGTCCGCAGCAACTTTTAAACAGATCACAGGGGTCAGGTGTGCTGGACATATGCCTTATCCGGGACATCCTGTTAGATAAAAAAGGTCAATGCGCATGCTTAGGAGCTTATACTTACCGAGCATGTGCAAAAACTCGGGTGAACTATTCCCCCATTCATGCGCAGTGCATGTGCCCTTAATGTTTGTGTTCTCTTGCAAAAATACATAGAAACGCAGTACACCCATGGTTAATATGAAAGCTCAACACAGTAATAAAAAAAAAATGATTCCAGATGAAAAACCCACTTAAATTTTACTCGTGCTGATAAACCATAATTACGGTCGTAAGGTCTACTCAAATTAGTGCAGGTCCCGCTTTTCTGTACGTAGACCCCGTAGATACAGTGGGAGTCCCACTTGTTAATGCCTGCCCAAGGGATTTAGACAAATAAATGAACTACATATTGTCAAAGTAAGCGGGTACACAGGGCTAAGGTAAAAAGTCACTCAAGGTGCAAATGTCTACATAACTCCTGCCTCACCCATATGATTGAGAAACCAAACCAATCAAGTTACAGAATAATAAGTGGAATCAAATTCCCAGACGTTGCTACAGTAATTAAATATGTGCGGGATCCATTGGCAATTCACACTGGCAGAAAAATGTTGTCCCATGCGCCTGTGGAAAGGAAGAAACAAAAGCCAAAGATTTCTCATAAATTTGTAAAAACATATTTGAATTTCCAATTCATTAGAGTGCTATGTCGGTATAAAAGACATTCCTTTCTGTAATGTTTTCATTTTAAAGGTGGTTAAATTGCATTCGGCAATGTTAATTACTATGATTTCTGGCTCCTCGTTGATTTCGCTATGGGGTGATATTTTTGTTTTGAAGCAACCCCCCTGGGTTCGACGGATAATTCTCGGCCTCTCTCTAAAATAAGTATTCCCATAGAGGAGCTGTTTGAAGTTGATCGACCCCTTTCTTTGGCCGGTTGGTGTTCCTTTTGACCCTTGTATTTTAGTTTGTCATTCAACTGAGGTCCAAGTTTCCCCATCTGTGGACCTTGAGGAGTATGATTTTTGTTGTCTTCTGCGTGCATATACTTCAGCCCAGCTATATACCTTGCCTAGCTTATAATCAATGGTAACTTTTACATTTTTTTATTTTTATTTTATTTATTTCTTTTGTGTATTGTTCCAGTTGAATGTTGAGGTCCACTAAATTTGTATCCCAATCATCTTTTGTCATGTTTTTCTAACAATACTTGCTTACGTTGATTGGCTTCTTTGTTGAGATCCTCAAGTAATTTAAATAATTCCTCTATCATAAACAGTATCATGTCTAATGAACACTTTTTAAGTGTTGCATACCGGCGTTCTGTGAAACTGATGTTATTTTTGCACAATGTTGATTTGAGTGAAATTCTTAATCCCCTATGTATCCTTTAAACTTTATGGTATTTTATTAGTGTGCTGGCATGTAGATGTTGATTGATCTCCTTTTTTGAAATATAAAGTAATTGTTTAATGATTGATTGAATGGATCCTGCGCTGGTGGTGGTTATATCAGTTTCTACGATCAAAGAATAAATTGATTGAGTTTCATCGAAAATGAAGCAAAATGTGTCTGCTCTGTTAAGTTCGGAAATTTCTTCGTACAACATGGTTATTCACAGGTGCGTTGTCTTAGTGCTCAGTCAGTATCTTAAACTAATCTAGATATAGTAGAACAATTGCACTCCCTTGTGTAGAAAGTAAATAAAATAAAGTAGTCTGTGTTTTGGTGCTGATGGGTTTCTTCTCCTGGGCACGAGGCGTTCAATAATTCAATATACAATACGTTTTCCTGAAATTGTGAAAAATGTCCCTAATCTGCACTCACTCAACTACTGTGGAAAAGTATAGTATAAAAACCCTAAAATCCAAAAAGAGTGATAATTCATGCTTTATAGGAACAGCGTATAATCTCTTAAGAACAATTCATGGTGACATAGCAACCTCAAGCAGTCCATGCGAAAGTATTCTGCCTAAAATCAGGCAAGGTGCTACCTCGTTGTGCTCACAAATTAGCATTCACGTTTAAGTATAGAGTAACGTAGGTGCTTTGCCGAAGTGACTTTGGGCTATCTGTGGAAACATTACTAAATTTACCAAAGTGATGTCGCTATGTCACCATGAATTGTTCTTAAGAGATTATACGCTGATCCTATAATTCAATTTACTTCAGAATTACCTTATTGAAATTTATTGCACTTTTATTCAACGAGATTGGGGAAGTTTTCACGGTTTCAGGAAAAAGCATTGTATATTGATATGTTGGTGCTAGGAAGCAATTTGTGCGACCAATGCAAGGGGAAAGGATAGGAATGCACTGTATTTCATAATTCCTGCCCTTTCACTTTGGTGTAGGGCATTGCAGCAGGAAGACTTGCGGCGCTGCCCTATGCCAATCCCTCATCAATGAGTCCCTTTTAGCTGCACTTTTGACCATTCCCCAACGCTCACTGACCTTTGGATTGCTAAACACTGTTTTAATATTGGTTCCTCTCTGTAAAAATGATTTGCTGTAGGAATTGGGGGTGTTTATGGTTGTTAATGAGGAGAAGTAGCAGGTTATAGAATTTTTTGTTAGGAGGGGTCCTTACGCCTAAAGAATTTTGACAAGGGGGTCACTGCACCAAAAAGTCCTCTGCCCGAGGCTGTTGTGTACTTCAACCAGACAACCATGAACCTCCTAACATAGTTGGGAGTTCACCATTGACGTGCCCTAAGTCACACCTGGCTCCTTTGCATATGAGCCCATTCATCTGAGCTATCCTGGATACTGTGAAGTTTCATGTATCTTCTCAACCTGGAGTAGAGGGACCACGGTATTAGGGCTATGATCCTGCTGTTTTAACATCTGTCCTGGAACACAGTACAGATGATGAGCCTGCTGGGAATTTTAGCATCCTTCTTGTTTAATCCTCATGATGGCACATATGGGCTCAGCAGGACTACTTCCATGTTATCAATTTTTTTCTGTGTCCTAGAGAGACTATTTAACCAAGATGAGTGGTTTGATGATATCAGGGAATGTTGGAGAAGGTAAGTCGCCCCCTGTACCCCCAGTCTCCTTCCTGGAGATAGCAAGGAAAAAGAAACTCTTGCCTTTCTACCTGCCCTCTGCAAGAGTTTACAGCAGTTTGAAGGTCAGTCATATCTTTCTTTGGTATCAGTACAGGGAATATCTAGAATAGTTAAAATAGTCTGGGTTTCTCCTATTCCTTTCTCTTAGTCTCCACATCTGTTTCTGCTTCTTTTGGGATGCAGTTGGTTGGGAGTGCCCCACAAACCCCGAGGCGTCTTGCGCATTCTCCACAACTTGGATTGTGTATGACTTAAAGTCAAACTGGAAAAACAATATACAAAAGGAAATGTCCATTATAACACATTTGTCTTTTCCAATTTCAAGCAAAATGAGAATCTGTGCGCATTGTTTAAGATACTAAAATAAGGACACTAAGGTATCTTTGAAGTTGAAATCCTGCATTCCTTACCTCTTTTATGAGCTTTTCCTTCAGTTGGAATAACTCTAGCTTTGCCAAAATGTTGTGAGGTTGAAAACCCTGCACTTTCTTTTGGTACTCCCACTCTTTGCAGCCACAAATTGTGCCATTTGGATCTTCTCATACCGTACCAGCAAAATCAACGCAGAACCTCTGTTCTTATCTGCCGCCAAGCTAAGTTCGTCCAGTACAGAGAGCATCACCAGCTCTGTACCATGATGGGCTTGAAAGCCTGATTGGAAAGGGTGAATCAGTTACTGGTCCTCCACTAATTTTCTGAGGATCTTATCCAAATGCCTCTCCAGAATTTGGGTCCGCCCGTCCTTTTTCAGCAGAGAAAATCATGGCCCTCTTAAAGCTTCATGGAACTTCACCAGATGTCAGAGAGGCATTTAAAAGAGACAAGAACTCGCTTCCCAGACTGTGAAGGCTGCTTTGAACACTTCTGGTGGACAAGGGTCCTCCAGTGATACAGATTTAACATGCGCCACATGGTTGATCACTCGTTCAATTTCCAAATACATTTTAGGTACTTCTGCGTGTTTTCCCATGTTGGTCATGAGAAACAACTGGACCGCAACACCGTCACCCTGCTGGACAACCTCGCCAACCTCGGACTCCAGCAACTGGTCAACACCCCCACCCACTACGCCGGCCACACGCTTGACCCCGTCTTCTCATCCAGCAAGCACATCGCCTTCAGCCACTCCACCAGACTTCACTGGACCGACCACAGCTGCGTCCACTTCAGCTTCAGAAAAACCACCACCCACCACCATCCTCACAGAAGCTGGAGCAAGATCACCGCCGACCAGCTCACCGCCTCCCTCAGCCAGAACCCACCTGCCAGCACACCGGACCCCAACGAAGCAGCCCACATTTTCACGCAGTGGCTGACCGCCTGCGCCGACGAGCTCGCACCTCTGAAGAACCCTCCCAGCAAACCCAGAAGCAAGAAGGCCCCCTGGTTCACCGACGAACTCAAGGACTCCAAGAAGACCTGCCGCACCCTCGAGAAAGCCTGGCTTCGCGACCGGACCACTGACAACATGACCGCCCTCGAACTCGCGACCCGCAAGCACCACCAGCTCATCCGCACCACCAAGAAGAAATCACTGAAGGATCGACTGGACAACAACGCCCACGACAGCAAGGAACTCTTCAGCATCGTCAAGGAGTTCTCCAACCCCAGCACCGGCACCAATGACATCACCCCCTCACAAGATCTCTGCGACTCCCTCGCCTCGTTCTTCCACCGCAAGATTGCCGACATCCACAACAGCTTCGGCACACCATCCACGCACCCAACCGTCGAACCAACGCACCCCACTGCCTCCCTCCGCACCTGGACCGCAGTGACCACCGAAGACACAGCCCGCACGATGAACACCATCCACTCCGGATCTCCGACTGACCCCTGCCCCCACCACGTCTTCAACAAGGCCGACTCCACCATCGCACCCCAACTCCGAGACGTCATCAACACCATCTTCGACACCGCCACCTTCCCGGAGAGCTGGAAGCATGCCGAGCTCAGCACCCTGCTGAAGAAACCAACAGCGGACCCCACCGACCTCAAGAACTTCAGCCCCATCTCGCTCCTCCCTTTTCCTGCAAAAGTCATCGAGAAGATCGCCAACAGACAGATTGCCGCCTTCCTTGAGATCAATGGATCCCTCGACCCCTCGCAGTCAGAGTTTCAGAGCCAACCACAGCACCAAGACCGCCCTCATCGCAGCCACCGACGACATCCGAGCCCTTCTCGACAACGGGGAAACAGCGGCACTCATCCTCCTGGACCTCTCCCCCGGGTTCGACACTGTCTGCCACCGCACCCTAGTCCAACGCCTCAGCAACACCGGCATCCAAGAGAAGGCATTGAAGTGGATCATCTCGTTCCTCGCTGGGAGAACACAGAGGGTCTGCCTCCCCCCGTTTCGTTCTGAGGCCACCGAAGTCATCTGCGGCGTCCCGCAAGGTTCTTCACTCAGCCCCACCCTCTTCAACGTCTACATGAGACCTCTCGCAGCCATCGCACGCCAACACAACCTCAACATCATCTCCTACGCCGACGACACCCAGCTGATCCTCTCCCTCACCAGAGACCCAGACACCGCCCGAACCAGCCTCCACGAAGGGATGAAAGACGTCGCCGAGTGGATGAAGAACAGCCGCCTGAAACTGAACTCAGACAAGACGGAAGTCCTCATCCTTGGGCCATCACCCACTGCCTGGAGCGGCTCCTGGTGGCCCCCAGCCCTGGGCACTGCCCCCAAACCGACAGACCACGCACGCAACCTGGGCTTCATCCTGGACTCCTCCCTCTCGAGGACCAGACAAGTCAACGCCGTGTCCTCCTCATGCTTTCACACCCTCCGCATGCTCCGCAAGATCTTCCGATGGATCCATATCAAAACCAGGAAGACGGTCACCCAGGCCCTCGTCACCAGCCGGCTTGACTACGGAAACATCCTCTACGCCGGAACCACAGCCAAGCTACAGAAAAGACTACAACGCATCCAGAATGCCTCCGCCCGACTCATCCTAGACATCCCTCGACGCAGCCACATCTCCGGCCACCTGAGAAACCTGCACTGGCTCCCCGTCAACAAGAGGATCACGTTCAGGCTCCTCACCCACGCACACAAGTCTCTCCACAACCTGGGCCCCAAGTACCTCAACGACCGCCTGAACTTCCCCACGCCCACCCGCCAGCTACGTTCCGCTAGCCTCGCTCTCGCCGCCGTACCACGCATCCGAAGAGCCACCACCGGAGGCAGATCCTTCTCCTACCTAGCGGCCAAGACATGGAACTCCCTCCCCATCCACCTTCGGCTGACCCAGGACCACCTCGCCTTCAGGAGACAACTCAAGACCTGGCTGTTCGAGCAGTAGCGGCCCCCCTCCCCCAAGCGCCTTGAGACCCTTCCGGGTGAGTAGCGCGCTATACAAGTGTTATGATTGATTGATTTCCTGGCCGCTCCAGGTTTTTTCGACAATGAAAATATAAAATGTATCGATCCATGGTGTCAGGCTAAAGTTAATTTTCTTACCAAACCATTTCACAGTAAACATTAAAAGAATGTCCTTTAGGTATGCAAGATGGTGCATGTGTAGAACAAATAAAGCAATATTCTGGAAAAATATGAAAAGTCCATTCTATTAAACTGTGAAATAATACCACTTAGGAAGGAACATGTTTAAAGTCGTGTGCAACGGTCAAATTTCAATAAAATAAATTGAAATTGAACATTTCATAATAAGAAATAATAGTAGTGTTTCACCATTGGATAATTACATGAAAAATATTGTTAGAAATGGATTACTTCTACAATTTTTCAACATCCATACATGTAAATTATTCTTAAAACTCATTTACTAAATTCTATTTCAGTTTGTTTTGCATGATCATATTAGTCCCTACCATCATTATTAAAAGTTTCAGCTTAATGCCTATTTCCGTTACATATTTGCACCACTTTCTTTTCATGATGCGTTACAATGAAAGGTAGTAGAAATGTTAAACCACATCACTAGATTTGTTTTATTTCACCAGTAAATGAATAATAAACCATTATATTTATAAGAAATTTTATTATTGCGACCTATTATTAAGCATTATAATTATACTCATTTTGCATGTATATTCTCTCTTTTTCTACTTATTTCAAGCACGCTTTTATGGTGCAGTCACTTCACTTATTTTAGTTTTGGTGTCATTTTATTCAACGTGTGCAATGTACACGTTTCGGATTTCAATGTCTAAATCAGTATATGTGTTGTGTAAAATATAATCCGATATCTCATCATCAGGTCCCCCTCTGATTGGGAATAGAGCCATCATAAATCTGCTACATCAGATCTCGTCACAGATTACGGGTTTGTTGTCTTATATTCTTTCTTCTGCGCCAAGCAGAATCTGTTCATATTTTGTCAAGCGACTACAAGATACTGTGTACAAGTACGTGTCAACAGTATCTCCACTGAATGAGGTACAAATACAGTCAGTGGATGTCTCATCACTATCCTTTCACACTGCTCAAGGCTTCGACATGCAGATGCAACTGCGTTCAAGCAGCCAGGCAAAGCAGCTGCAACAGGGTCAAGAGTTGCAGAAAAATGTTCAGTTGGTCTACAATGACTTCCATGCATATGTGTCAGTACTGAAAGAGCACAGCCCTCTCTTTCACTAAAGAACAACACAAAGCATTTGTTGGAATCTGGCATTCCCAGAGCTGGTGCCCTGCAAAGGCATTCTTGCTGCTCAGTGAAGGCAGTCATGCAATTGTCATCCAAGAGTACCGAATCGGAAATGCCTTAGTGTGGCAACCTCTAGAGAGGTTTTGCTGTCAAAGAAAAGTTTGGAGTCCTTTGTCTGCAATAGCCCACCATTTTTAAGAACATGCAGACTTGTTTTTGAGTTGCTGGAGGATTCATGTTAAGAATAGCTGAGAATCTTTCCTGTGACACTTTCCTTGTTCCTTTCTCAATGTGATGTCCTTAGTACAGGACAACAATCCAGTTCAACCTGCCTAAATCCTGCACAATAGGATATTTGCCATTAGGCTTCTATAAGCCCTTAATGGGAGAGTTACATGGACTTCCCATTATCTCCTTCGAGATCCCTCGCTCATTCATTGAATTGATGACAGGAGTAATTCCGGCAACAGCATCTAGGGTCAAATTGTAATGTGGGATTCTTGTAAATTCTGCATTTGGGTGGACAGTGATTTGGACTAGTTCAAAACCTCTGCTCATTCCAATATCTTTACCTGTAAAGTCCCAGACTTTAGGCAGCACAGTGTCTCTCAGTTCAATGGGAAGTCCTCACTTGTCAGGATAGGATATATTCCCATGTCTGATTTCTGTAAGGCAAGTTTAAAAACAGCATCCTCATTATTGGTGTTGAACTCAATACCTTTTGGTGTGCAGTAGATGGAACAATTTATCTTAAGCAATAAATCCCGTCTGAGCAGATTCATAGACTTGAATTACATACAAATAAATGTCAGTCCTCAAAGGACCCTATTTTAACTGTAACTGGTTCAGAAATTGGGGTGGAAAACCTTGTATTTGTCACTCCTACAATTTGGATACTTTCTCCCAAGAGGGGTAGGTTAGGCCCCTCCGCTGTTTTTACAGTAGAGCGGGTTAGCACCAGTGTCAACAAGGAATTAGACTGGATTCCCGTCCACTTCTCCATTCACATAGGGGCCACTCTGGTCTACCTCTAAGGCTGGGCAAAATCTTCTTACTGAATCAAATACTGTTGTGCTACATTCTGATTCTGGAAAGACTTTCTATTTGTCTGCTGACCCTGATTCATATTGTATCTTTGTACATGAACATTCTGTTGAGGCATCGGAGCTTGTGGCATTTGCATTGATTGGGATACATTAGGATTTTGCATTCTAGGTCCTTGTGCCTGTTGAGTCTTAACCATGGTATTCCTTGAAGACTGTGCATATTCTACATTCTGTATCTGATTCATTCCATTATTCACAATTGACTTACACTCTCGTTTCTAATGCCTGAATTTTCAGCAAACATGACATGGATTTATTTTCTTCAAAATCGATATATCAAAACCAGTTCTAGAATCTAATGAGATACCACGACCTCTACCCTGCGACTGGGAATTCTGTGGCTGTGAACAGCACCATGCATCATCAGAGGTGGATTATATCCTCCCTGTACCAGAGCTGTTTTTCAAAAGCTGTCTGTTTCTGTCCTTTCTGCATCAATCTTATTTGAGCAGCCAACAGTTCTCCTTTAGTCTCTTGTGCTTCATCGCAATCTCGTCTCCACAATACTTAGCATAACGCAAAATGTCATCCAACGGCATGTTTTGCGAACAAAGTAATTGCCGTCGAATCATATTCGAAATCTCAGATCTCAAGCCAAAATAATCTGTAAACATAATGTCCTACTTCTGTCTGAGCTGTAATATCCAGCCCACTATACTGCTTGAAAGCCTGTACCAATCTTTCATAATAAGCATGCACTGATTCTTTCAGTTCCTGGGTGGTTCTGTCAATCTGCATCCAATCATTCTCTTAAGTTGAAATTTTAGTTATCAGGTGATTTATTACCTGCTGGTATTTCTTCAATACCACTGGAAATGGTGCTCCTGTTGTAGGATCACTTTCTGGTTCTGTCAGAGGCCAATCTACAGAAACTTTAAATTCATCCCACAAATCTCCTGAAATCAACCGGTCAATAAGGTATTCAAATCGATCCACAAAATCTTTCAATCAGTCTGTACCATTCCAATGGATTTTCTCTCAACTTTGGGAAATCATTCATGGACATAATCTCCACCAGATACTTTTTTCATGGGTAGCATCTGTATTTTTTCTACACTTCCGTCAAAAACATCTGGCCATGACTGCACCCTAACTTTTATTTGTTTCCTTCTTTATCGACCATCTACCTTCCAATTTTTCTCTCACTATTTTTCGTGATCAGTGCCATCAGTTCCTTAATCTATAATTTCATTCCTGTAACCCTCATGTTTGCAATATCTTTGTCACTAAAGTCTAATCTACATGATTTTTGTAAACCCTTTGATCTCTGAATATCTGTGTTATATTTTTGAGACAATTCTGTCAATTTCTCATGTCAATCTAGCTTGTCGAGCAATGTCTTTACAGAGAAACAATAATTCTTCCTCCTGTTAGGTATCTAGTCGTGAAGGACTAAGTGTTTCCAAAATCATTTTTTGTAACTTTATCTTTTTTTACATTGAACCAAATTTTGAATCAAATTTGGGATCAAAGTTGAAATCGAAGCTGATGATGGAATAGAAACTGGAGCTTGTACTGGAATTGGAACTACGTTTGGAACTGGAGCTAATAATCAGCATTCTGATTTTTTATTGGGTTACTATATCCTCTAAACCATTCATTGAATTCTTGTAAAGTAAATCCGAACTGCTCTCTTGGAGTATTTAAAATTAAATCCTCATTATTCAAATGTGTACCCTGTCCAAGTTGCACATTTAATGCAAATTAATCTGGAACTGAAATTCCCATTGGCACAGTCCTGTCAGAATCATGATAGCTCATTTCAGGAGGTCCACTTGTTCTGGGGAAATAAAAAGGTGCAAACCTCTGTATCACTCTGTGTTGGGTCAAATTTTGTCTGAATTGGGATGGAACCTGGACTCTTAGTACCTGTAGGAGCGTTTCGAATCGGAATCATAGGCATGTGAAGCAAAGGTCTGGTCAGTTCTAATGGATTGCCATATGCCATCTTTACTGCAATAGGTGCAGCCAAAGTAGGAACAGTATTTACATGTAACCCAGGTTTATAAAGAGGAACAAGAAGTCCAATAGTAAAGGGAACAGTTAAAGTGTCTGAAGCGCTTGACTCAACTGGGTTCAGTGAAGCTGTTAATTCTGCTCTCCCTAATACTGGAGAAGCAAGTGTAGACTATTTTTCTGTTTCAGGCATTACAGGGGCATTTGGAATCTTAGCTGTACTATCATTTGTCAAATCCTCACTTCCAGTCTCATTGTATGGAGGTGGACGATTCAACAGGAAATCATTTAAAAGTTCATCATCTATGCCACTTTCTCCTTCTTTCTCTGTGTCATCTCTCTGTATGTTTCTTTTTCTCTTATCTTCTCCTTAAACTTTAACACATGATATAGTCTTGTGCCATATACAATACCTGCTTTCCGCATTTCCAGTTGTGCATCCCATTTAGACTCTGTGTAATGGTGCATAGTTCTCCTGTATCTCCCTTGATATTTCTATTTCTGATGAGCCAAGTGCTCCCATGCATTTAATGCTTCAATTACGGTAGATCTAGGAAGTGATATAATTTCCTACATTCTCCTTAAATTCTCAATGATTCTCAAAATAAATGTACCATAACGAGGAAACTGTAAACCCTCCTCTTCCTCTGTAAACTGTATCAATATTCAAGCCACATGCATGGCTATAATCCTTTATCCATCTTTATAGTGTATCCTGGCATGTCCTCATGTGATGCTTCTACCTTTGTTCTAACAGATAAAGTCTCATCTTTCTTTACCAGTTTCTGTAAGGCTTTAAAAAACTTAATTTTTACTCAATTTTGAATTCACAATTGGTTTATGTAAAATCCAGGAAATTAAATTCTCCCACAATTCTCTTGTTCGACAATCTCAACAAATAAAAGTGCAACTTTTATGACGTGGTCAACCACTCTCGGTGTGATTTTACACCAAACGACCAATTGCAGCACGACACACTGTGACGTCAATCTCTTTCCTTGCAGCAGCTCACCCTCTCTTACAATTTTCTTCTGCACTTTTCTCAAATAAAATCACAATGTAGGGCATGTAACACTCCACGAAAGGAAATTCACTCTTACTAGGTAACTAAATTTTCTATAATCTTTCACTGCAAATGAAATCTCGACCAGAAGGATTTCACCCTAATTGATACAGTTATTCTCTGTGCACCTGAGATCAACTATACCAACTGCTTACCACTAACACACAAAAAAAGAACCCGTTACCAAGATGTTATCGATGACATCTCAAGATCAACATCACTAAACAGCAGACAACTTACTCTGTGTCTTCTACACTGAGACAACCACATAGGCAAATATCTTGAGATCTTAGGCCACAACAGACCCATTTTCAACTTCGACTTCTTTGCATTAAGTGCCACAATCAACATGGACTTTAACTGCTTCACAACTCCACTCAACAACAACACAGCCTTTTCAAAACTGCAATATTAAGCAAAAGCAATAGTAACTCCCATCCCTATTATTACTCACACTCAATTGCTGCTATACGTTGACTTCATCCAGAACGATATTCCATCCGTACTTCATCAATCTTTCTCTTTGCCAAACAAAATCATTTTTGGGCTCTTTGGACTTGGACTGGGAAATTATTTCTGACACCCTAACACCTCACTTCACTAGGCCAAACCATAGCTCTGCTACCAAAGATTTGATCCAGCGGAAGCATTATAAAATGTTCATAAATCTCTCATATTTTTTTTTCTTCACTCTATCCTTACATGGCCCTTTTACAATGAGACAAATCGTACCTTTACCTTTTACCACAGAGACGATAATCATCTGATGGATCTTTCTCTGCCGATAGGAGGGGTGGGAATAGGATGTCCAGAACCTCGTTAGCCACCCAATGAGGACCATAAATTGGTAGCTAACCATCAATTCAAATAGCACAGTTCAATGGAAGAACACCCATACACAATAATTTATTCTGACAGTTTTACGTAATTTGATTATTGTATTAATGATCCAAAAGCAATGCAAATAAGTTACATTTTAAGCATCTCCGTCACTAAATCTTATAGCATCTAGTATTAAACCACACATTTAGTCTAGTTTCTATTCCAAAGAAGGATGGTTATCAGAGAATCACCGTTACAAGAGTCCAACAAGATTAAAAGCCAGAAGGGTAGCTCAAAACTCACGTTTCAGATTACAGATTCCTACCACCATCAAAAGCAGAAGGATGATTCGTTTTTCTAATAGCATTCAGATTCTAAAACAAAAAGGGGTAAAATGGAATCAAGTTAAAGTTCACTAGGGGCAAGTCCATAAACATGGGCAAAGGGGAAATGGGGTAAAATCTGGATGCTCACCAGACAATCCTAACAGTTCAGCAAGCAAGATCATTTGAAAATGGCTATAACATGGGGGAGGGGGGTAGAAAAACAATAGTTTGGCAAAGAAGGATTTCAGTCCGTTTTCTAATGGCTGCAGCATTATTAACCCCTTCGCTGCGGCGGCAATTCCGCCGCAGCGCTAGAGGGGCGGGGGGGCCGAGCAGCGCTCGCATGCTCGTGACGGAGCCGCTCCGTCACGAGCCGCGGTTGAGCTGTGCTCGTGATGGAGCGGTTCCGTCATGGCCCCGCCCGCTCAATAGAACGCGCCGCGCAGGCGCGGCGGCCAGGCCATGACGGAACCGCTCCGTCATGAGCACAGCTCAGCCGATGCTCATGACGGAGCGGCTCCGTCATGAGCATGGTAGGGGTTAAAGGCAGTCTAAAAATAGGAGTAAAGAGGATGATTCTATATTCATAAAAAAAGCATTCAAACCTCTCACAAGGAAAAAGAGCATTTGGGGCTCTAGGCAGATTGAAAAAAAAAGCTATCTCCTCCTTTATTTGATCCATCTTTTATAGTCCTTATGAAGTTTCTAGTGATGTATTATTACTCCACTATGGTTAGGTCATCGCATGGTTGATCACTCGTTCAATTTCCAAATACATTTTGGATACTTCTGCATGCTTTCCCATGTTGGTCATAAGAAACAAGTGGATTTACAGGCCTCACAGGTGTGTAGACATTGGGAGTTTACACTTTATCCATCCATGGTGTCAGGTTAAAGTTCAGTTACTCAACAAACCATTTCACAGTAAACATTAAAAGAATGTCCTTTAGGGATGGAAGATGTTGCATGTGAAGAACAGATAAAAGCAACATTCAGGAAAAATATGGAAAGTCTGTTGTATTAATGCAGCTTATGAAGGAACATGTTTAACTGCCATATTTGTGCAAATCTCAAATTTCAATAAAATAACTTCGAATCAAAAATATTGCATTAACTGAAAAAGACTTAATAGCCTACTTCTACAAATGTTCAACATCCAAACATATAAATTATTCTTAAAAATCGTTTTACTAAATTAGTTGTCAGTTTTATATGATCATATTGGTCTCTACTAACATCAATAAGAGTTTCAGCATGATACCTATTTCCGTTAGAAATTTGCACCACTTTCTTTTCATGATGCGTTACAAAGAAATTATCCAAACAATGGTTCAAGTACACCACTTGGGAAAAGGGAGAATTTTAAAAGAATAAAGAAAAGGGGAAGACCTCACAAATTGGAAAAAATGAAAAGAAAAAAGAGAAAATATACTACCCAAATGTTGGGCTCCTAATACACACAATACTCACTTTCCAATTTTCAAAAATAAATGTTAATGTTTTCAAAAAGAAGACATATATAAATACAATGATCAAGCGCTCATGCAGTTACACAGACGGTGTTACAATTGTGAACAGTGACCGGTGTAAACAAATAATGGCTGAGGGAGAATCACAAAAACAGGTTTCTAAACAAAACAGAAATACACAAACTGTGCTGGATGGTATTGTTTAGGAAATATTTCTTCATCAGATCTTGGTTCCGACAGAAAGTATTCAAATTTCTTATGTTTTAAAAATATCCTTTTGATGATTTGAGCATCACCTCCATCACCGAGTCTGTTAACGTGCCCGAGTCCCAAAAGAATTTAAAAGTCCGGTAAGGAGGGGGTCTAGCTCCTAGCAAAAGGATTTATAAAATTGAGCTGTGAAGCCATCCGGTCCCGGCGCTTCAGCGGACTTAAGATGCGTGATCACCTCTTGACCCGTATCGGCGGATCTAATTCAGTCACAAGTGCAGCTGGCAAGCGAGTCCGGGTAATCCCTTGCAGATAAGGCCTCCTGTCACCTCCGGAGCCGTCCTAATTGGAATACAGAGTATGGTAAAACGTTTTAGGTCAAGGCTACCGTCGCACTGCGTAAGCAGTTGGCGGAGCCGAACATGTTATGTTGTGTAGTATGAGGGCTTGAACCTGCCCCTCTTCTCCATTGGCTGGCCTCGTAAATGCTGGCCAGCCATTGGAGGAGAAGGGCGTCACTAAGTTCAGGCCCGTCTTGAGCAGATTCGGGGGCGTTTTTCCTCTCTTTTTTTAAGCCCCGCCTCTTTTCTAGTGGTGGGCGTTACACCCTCCCTCCAGTCTGACCTAAACACGCCCCTCAATCAAAAAAATTATGGGCGTTTCTCCCAGCCATTTGTGAATGACCTTGGTAAACATGGTGGTGTGGAGTGCTCCTCTCTTGCCTTCCGAGATCGTAAGGCAGGAGAGGAGCGCTCCACACCACCATTTTTCTCCGAGATCATTCACAAATGGCTCGGATAAATGCCCGTCATTTTTGGGGAAGGGGTGGGGGGTGTTTAGAGCTTAGTTTAGAGCTCTGTGTGCACACTAGCTTCGCGTATGATCGCAGAGACAATTAAATTAAAGCTAAAAAAATAATACGAAATTCACGTTTTCGGATGATGATAGAAAGCGACTGCCCCTTGTTGGTCGAATCTAAGAATTTTCATTAATTAAACTCGACTCTTGCTACCTAGCAGACACGGCGGGCGTCGGCTAACACCCCCCCCCTTACTTTTCTAACTTGAGTAGTAGTAGGTCAAATATCAAGTGCTCATTACATGCACGGTCTTATTTTCAGTGACCAAATGTAGTAAGTCGTCCAGGAGACAAAGACAGCCCAGTAAAGGGGGCCATCTTTTGTTTCCCGACAGACAGCAGTGATCGGTCCTGATACCGCTGCGCCCTATGCCATGAGTATTCATTTACAAATAAATCAAACATTGCCACAAAATAGGTAAATATGTAAGGAGCATTTATTTGTTCATTGGAAAAAGGAAATGTGCTGCGGCGGACAGGGAAGCATCGCCCGAGATGAACACTGGCGCGTGTGAGTTGTGGCTATTCAGGAGCTGCTCGCCTCCCCCCTTCCCTCTGCCCTCCTCCATCGCGCTCTGCGGTCCCCCGGGCCCCCACCCCTCCCTCCCTCCCCAGCGGCCATGCTGCCTCGAGGCATCATCGGGTTTGATTAGGCCCGGGTTGGGGGGAGGGGCCGTCCAGGAAAAGGAATGTTGAGAGATAAGTATAGGGGAGCTGGCGAGAGTTTGTATCTCCTCCTTGTGTGACTTTATATCTTGTACATTTGCAATTTTTTGTGTGTGTATCTTTTATGTAACGCATGTAATCCCAAGTCCTTATGTTTTTCAACTGGTTCTCATGTAAAGCGCTTATACACCTTCGGGTACAGTTCGCGCAATATAAAATCGCATTAAATAGATTTTAAAAAAGGTATGCGCCCCGGAGCACCCCTCCAGTTCACAGTCCTCCTAGCCCAGTGTGCAGCAGCACCACCCCACCGGGCACCATCTGCATTTACAAACAGCCCAGCCGTAGCCATTGTGTGCAGCCATCTGGGGCAGGGCAGATTAACACAACAACTAGCACAGGGGAGGGGTCCTTCCCTCACTGTCAAATAAACGCATTGTTGTCTGGGGTGAGTCCACACGACACCCACCTTGAGGGAGGGCCCAATTACAACTTTACATCACAAAATAACTTCTTATTAGCCGGTGCTGAGGCACCGCCGGCAAAGGACTGAATAACAAAGGCTTTGACTGCAGCAAAACACAGGAGGGGATGCACCCGACACCGCCCTACAAAGACATGCAAAAAGAAATACAGCAATATACGCCCAAAGGAGCCTACGTAGGGCCTGGCTGGACACCACCCGGAGTGCATCCACCCAAAGACTGATGGCCCATCTCGCATAGCGCACCGAGGATCTGCTGGTGGGCGCTTTAAGGCTTGGATCCAGCGCTCAGGAAAGTTTGATGAATATCACAAGAGCGATAGAATTCAACACCGAAGGAGAACGGTATCCAACATTCTTATCTGTGGTACGGGTGTATGTTTTTCTAATGGACTGTGCGGGCCGTCAGTTTAGCGTCTGCGTACGTACAACGCACCTTCCTTCCGTGTGTAACAAGAAAATAAATTATGCAGCAAAAAGTGGCACATTTCTTCTTGGTACTTCATTATTTTGCAATTTTTACACAAAGTAATAGTGGGCAAATAATTCAAATCATTAGTTACAGTTTAAGTACGAAATACAGAAATAAGCAACTGAAAGCTGACCATTTAACCTTTGTGTAGGTCCTTCCACTGTGAGCGAATACGTCATCACGTTTTTAGGAATTTAGTGAGTGCAGAGTGAGTGTGACTGCAGAGTGAGTGTGACTGCAGAGTGAGTGTGACTGCAGAGTGAGTGTGACTGCAGAGCGAGTGTGACTGCAGAGCGAGTGTGACTGCAGAGTGAGTGTGACTGCAGAGTGAGAGTGAGTGCAGAGTGAGAGTGAGTGCAGAGTGAGAGTGAGTGCAGAGTGAGAGTGAGTGCAGAGTGAGAGTGAGTGCAGAGTGAGAGTGAGTGCAGAGTGAGAGTGAGTGCAGAGTGAGTGCAGAGTGAGAGTGAGTGCAGAGTGAGAGTGAGTGCGCAGAGTGTGTGCGCAGAGTGTGTGCGCAGAGTGTGTGCGCAGAGTGTGTGCGACTGTAGAGTGTGTGCGACTGTAGAGTGTGTGCGACTGTAGAGTGTGTGCGACTGTAGAGTGTGTGCGACTGTAGAGTGTGTGCAGAGTGTGAGTGACTTTAGAGTGTGAATGAGTGCAGAGTGTGAGTGACTTTAGAGTGTGAATGAGTGCAGAGTGTGAGTGACTTTAGAGTGTGAGTGACTTTAGAGTGTGAGTGACTTTAGAGTGTGAGTGACTTTAGAGTGTGAGTGACTTTAGAGTGTGAATGAGTGCAGAGTGTGAATGAGTGCAGAGTGTGAATGAGTGCAGAGTGTGAATGAGTGCAGAGTGTGAATGAGTGCAGAGTGTGAATGAGTGCAGAGTGTGAATGAGTGCAGAGTGTGAGTGCGTGCAGAGTGTGAATGCGTGCAGAGTGTGAGTGCGTGCAGAGTGTGAGTGCGTGCAGAGTGTGAGTGCGTGCAGAGTGTGAGTGCGTGCAGAGTGTGAGTGCGTGCAGAGTGTGAGTGCGTGCAGAGTGTGAGTGCGTGCAGAGTGTGAGTGCGTGCAGAGTGTGAGTGCGTGCAGAGTGTGAGTGCGTGCAGAGTGTGAGTGCGTGCAGAGTGTGAGTGCGTGCAGAGTGTGAGTGCGTGCAGAGTGTGAGTGCCTGCAGAGTGTGAGTGCGTGCAGAGTGTGAGTGCGTGCAGAGTGTGAGTGCGTGCAGAGTGTGAGTGCGTGCAGAGTGTGAGTGCCTGCAGAGTGTGAGTGCCTGCAGAGTGTGAGTGCCTGCAGAGTGTGAGTGCCTGCAGAGTGTGAGTGCCTGCAGAGTGTGAGTGCCTGCAGAGTGTGAGTGCCTGCAGAGTGTGAGTGCCTGCAGAGTGTGAGTGCCTGCAGAGTGCGAGTGCCTGCAGAGTGCGAGTGCCTGCAGAGTGCGAGTGCAGGGTGTATGAGTATGCAGGGTAATCAGTGTATGAGTATGCAGGGTGAATGCAGGGTAATCAGTTTATGAGTATGCAGAGTGAATGCAGGGTAAACAGTTTATGAGTATGCAGAGTGAATGCAGGGTAAACAGTGTATGAGTATGCAGGGTGAATGCAGGGTAATCAGTGTATGAGTATGCAGGGTGAATGCAGGGTAATCAGTGTATGAGTATGCTGGGTGAATGCAGGGTAATCAGTGTATGAGTATGTTGGGTGAATGCAGGGTAATCAGTATATGAGTATGCAGGGTAATCAGTATGTGAGTATGCAGGGTGAATGCAGGTTAATCAGTGTCTGAGTTTGCAGGGTGAATACAGGGTAATCAGTGTCTGAGTTTGCCTCTGAGTTTGCAGGGTGAATACAGGGTAATCAGTGTCTGAGTTTGCCTCTGAGTTTGCAGGGTGAATACAGGGTAATCAGTGTCTGAGTTTGCCTCTGAGTTTGCAGGGTGAATGCAGGGTAATCAGTATGTGAGTATGCAGGGTGAATGCAGGGTAATCAGTATGTGAGTATGCAGGGTGAATGCAGGGTAATCAGTATGTGAGTATGCAGGGTAATCAGCTTTTCACCAAGCTCACACATACCACCAGCCGTCACTGCATGCTTTCACCAGGCACACAGACACCACCAACAATCAGTGCACACTTTCACCAGGCATACACACACCACCAGCCGTCAGTGCACGATTTTACCAGGCACACACCACCACCCGTCAGTGCACACCAACAGCCATCATTACACACATCAATTGTTAACTAATCCACAATTAACTATTGTAGCAAAAGCATTATTGCACACTTTACTTTTAAATATAATTATCTAAAGTTAACCATGCTACTATTGCTACAATTCCAAACCAACCCACAAAATTCCATTACACACTACATACATACACTCCATACCAGTAGTGGGTCTTAGCGCTGGCTTCCATTCCTCCTCCTTTGACCTTCCTCCACCTGAATAACCCTGTGCAGCAACTAAAAACATCCATAATGTGTGTGTGTGTGTGGGTGCTTAGCATGCACACAACGTAAATCACGGCGATCCCATCATGGTGTTCTTTGCTAGCTTGTTATCTTGGTATGTGTGGTAAAGGATTAGCTGGTATCTGAGTATTTGCAACCCAGTTTTACTTGCTGATGCACAAGCATGGCAGATCCATTGGCAGTAGCTGTCCTTTGGAAGGTTGTTAGTGTATCCATAGTCCAACCTCTGATGGAAGGT
Organism: Lissotriton vulgaris; assembly: GCF_964263255.1. Lineage (NCBI taxonomy): Eukaryota > Metazoa > Chordata > Amphibia > Caudata > Salamandridae > Lissotriton > Lissotriton vulgaris. Next base: position 170,535,439 of record NC_141699.1, read on the forward strand.
GAGTGGTCCTGTGCTTTATTTGGGTAGTGACTGGTGGAAATTTCACCTAGGGAGGGGTGGAGGGTGAATATACTAGTGACACATCGGACTTCTGTGTGAGGGTGGCTCTGTGTTGGTGGCTCTATGTGAATGACTCTGTGTGGGTTGCTCTGTATGTGTGTGTGGGTGGCTTTGTGTGTGTGTGTCTGTGGGGGTGTAAATGCAATAGGTCATGCATTTCCAAGCGATTAAGCTATTGGCATTGTAAATGACAATGCCATTTATTTAACGATGAAGCTATTGGCAATGTAAATGACAATGCCATTTATGATTAAAAAAAAAAAAAAGTCAAGAGCAATGCCAATAGCTCTACCTTTAATAATGCCGAGACCATTGCATTGTAAATGCTTGTTTAAAGTTGCAGCGATTTCCTCATCTGTGGGCTCCTCCTCCCCCGAAGCCTGCCTAATCGAACTGACGGATCCTGACATAGTCATAGTGCGAAGCCCATTGGCTAGCATGCGCTGGCATCGGTCACTGCTCAGGTAAACTTTGTGCACGATTCGGATAAGGGCAGATTCCGCCCTAGTGAGATACCTGTGGGCCTGTGAGCCTTTGAATGGCCTCCATCTCGGGGACTGCCTGCTCCAGCTGTCGATGCTTCTCCTGTCGCATTGTGTTTTCTGCCACTGATAAATTCACTCCTCACTACCAATTTCAGTGCTTCCCACACTGACACCAGGGGAGTGCCCCCCACATCGTTGGTGCGGAGATACTTCGCCAGCACCGTGTGCACTGCTGACATTGTTGTAGGGAACTGGAGAAACCCGTCACGTAGCCGCCATCAGGAAGCATAGGCAGAAAATCACCTGTTCTTAGCGTCGAAGAGATCATAGCACGGTCCGAAAGAGATCTTGGCTCTATGCTTGTGTCTCCAACCATAGCCGTGAGTGCGGGGAAGCTAAGAAAATGGTGAATGACTTATGTGCTGCAGAATAAAAGGTGTAGTCCCTTGCCAAAGGGTGCAGTTGGTGCCAGACATCACAGAGTCCCCCTCCACCAGCCAACAAAGACCTTCAGGCGTGAAGGCACCCGCTTGCGAGGAGCGCTGGCAGGAGCAGTCAAGAGTGGGATCCATGACCGGGTTAAAATCCACCCCAACCATCATTGCCAAATCCAGGGTTGCAAGTAACACTGCAAGCGCATTAAGGATAAAGGGTTTCTGCCGTTCATTTGGGGTGTAGATATTGACCAGTGTGAAGGAAACTGAGCCCCACTGTATTCACACTGCTAAAAGGCGCCCCTTTGTTTAGGGAAATCGTAAAAAGTATATTGCCATTAAACTTCTGGGCTAAGAGGATAGCTACCCCATTCTCCCCTGCGGGGCCCGATGACCATAGCGGCCAAGGAAACGAGTGAGAGCACATCTGGGCTGTGTCCCTAGGGATCAGGTGTTCTCTTGCAGTAAGCATATTAAAACAAAACATTTACCCTCTTGACTGAGGGTAAATGTTTTGATTTGTTCTGCATTCTGTCCATCAATTGTGTGTCTTTTGCTTTCTCGCCCCAAGGAGAAAGCATTTCGCACAGCGCAGTAGATGGGGCGTAGTAGGAACGCAAACCGACTGAGCCGCTGGAGCTTACAAAAGCCCATCTGCAGGAATACATTATAAGGAATTGGTGCAAAGGAGGAAAAACAAAACAAAAAAATCCCATATTGAACACAGATCAACAACAAGCAGTAGAAGTGACATCAGTCCGTTAAGTAAGGGAACTCGTTTAGGACGTTGGCAGTCGGGACTTATATAAGCGATTGAATCTCCTTCACCTCAGGATCCCATCTCCCAGATGTAGATGTTATGCAGGAGCATCTGCTTAGTGAGCTCGTCCCCTCAACTCCGCCATCCCGAAGCCCTCCAGCCATACTTTCCATGGCAGTTCATGGAGGTCCTTGCGACCCTGGCGAACCGGATAAAGTAGTGAGCACCGCCTGCCGTTCCTTAGCCATAGCGGATGTGTCCAGTTTGTGCCTCCCAGAGGATTTCCCTGCTTTGCTCCAATGGTACTGCTTGCGTTGCTTGTCATCTGAGGAATCAGGCCTCATCTCTATTGCCATCTCCTTGTGAAGGTCCAGGACCTCTAGGGCCTCTCTAAGGGACCTTTATTGCCACAGCTTGCCCTCATTTTTTTTTTTTTATCTGTTTATTGTTTTAAAACACAAACAACATTCAAGGGACTCGTACAAATACAGAATAAAACACAATTCGTATCCATGAACTTTCGTCAACTTTGCATCCAATAATACAGTACAAGTCCCCTCATCATTGTGATAGTATGTCGACTACTCCCACCAACCTCGGTAATCTGGTCAGTGGTGGTTATGATTACCAGTGAATCACCCTTCATGGTCCCTTGATTGGCCCACAACTCCCTTTCCCCTGCTGTTGGTGCTACTACCTCAGGAAAAAATGCCATGTGCATACTACTCTTGTGCCATATTAAGTGGGGTCGGTAGTTTGTCCACCCTTAATTTCCAATAACGTTTCATGTTGCAGGGATCCCCCCCTTACGCTAACTCCTCCCAACCACGAAAGTGCCATCTACGCCTACTCCTCCCCCGCCGAAGTACATGAATCTGACTCCGCCTCAGCATCTACCATCCGGAGATCCGCCACCAGGGCCTCCCACTCCCTCGCTGCTTCTGACGCTCTATCACTGTGGGACCTATTCGCCTGTTGCATCCTGAGTGAACTCTCGCTGCCCGCCCACAATAGCAGTGCAGCCTTCCACCTTACATAACTATGGCCTGCCACTGCCTTCCAGTGGGACGTTATTTCCCTTTTGGCTAAAATGAGACCTAAGTCAAGGAATTTGCTAGTTATCTTATTTCTGCTAGTATGAGGGAACTAGTGTAATAGGCACACCCCCTCGATCATATCGGTCTGCCACTCGGTTATCCTACCGAGTGTCTCCGTCACCTCTTCCCAGTATGCGCCTAACTGCGGGCAATTCCATAGCATGTGGACCAAGTCCGCACCTTCAGCCCGACATCGGGGGCAGATCGCCTCAGTACCATGGAAATAGTGATTAATTTTCGCCGGGGTAAGATACGCCCTATGTAACACGAAGAATTGGATCAGCTGGAACCTGGCATTCCGAGTGCCCTTCCATGCCCTTCGGAGTATCTGTGACCAGGCTACATCGGGGATAGCCTTTCCCAAGTCCGCCATCCACTGCTCCCGCAGTCTTTGCAGCGGAGCAAGTCCGTCACCTGACATTCTTTTATATAAGCATGTAATCGCCTTATGCGTGCCCGCCGCCATCGCCACATATTGGCATGTTCCACTAACTGGTGGTTCAGATAAGCCCATACCCAAATACTTCTGTAGTGGAGAACTCAAAGCAACATGCAATAGGAAATGTCCCCGCTGGAGCCCAAATGACTCCTGTAGTGCGCCGTCGGCATACAAGTCGCCCACCATCTGCAGAGTCAACTCCTCCCAGTCCGCCAGGCCAGACCAGTCGCCACCGTGCGGTAACGCTGTGCACATGCCCAATGGTATCTCGGGCGCATATGGTCGCAGCACCCCAATCCTGCTGTGATACCGCTTCCAGCAATACCTCAGGGTACTTTCCTCCATGGACAATTCAGCCAGTCTCAGTTTTTGCTGTAGTATTACAAACGACAACACGTGCCGTGGCACGTCAGGGATGGTCTCCCTCATCGGTCCCCGAAACTCCAGTGCCACCGCCTGGGTGAGGACCTGGAATTGCGCGGCCAGATAGTATAATTCAAAGTCGGGCGAGGCAAGACCCCACCTCCTCTCGCGATCTCATCAATGTGTCCAAGGCCACTCTATGCCGACCTGTTCCCCATATAAAGCTACTCACTGCCGAGCCTAAAAAAATATAATAGGCGAGGAAGCGCCACCATTTTCAGGAGCGCGACTCGACCCATCACCGACAAAGGCAGGGAGCCGCATGCTACCTCTCAAGCCCCTAATAGCCCTTTCGATATTACCCTCAAGGAGATCCGCCTGTGCGTGATACACCCGTGTTCCCAAATAAGGAAGGCTCCCACGTCAAGCCGGGTGGTAATGTCGGCGGGCCGCACCCACTAGACACTGGGAAAACACAGGTCTTGGTCCAGTTAACCCGCAGGCCCGAGATGTCCCCGAAACGATCGAGCAGGTACCTTGCCCCGCTCAGGTCGTCCCCGGCGTCCTCCAAAAACATAAGGTCATCCGCATACAGCGAAATATGGTGGCTCTGGCCCCGGAGCTGAAGGCCCCGGTATGCAGATCCTAATCTCTCGCGCGCAGCTAACGGCTCTATCGCAAGAGCGAACAACAGCGGAGAGAGCGGGCAGCCCTGTCTAGTGCCCCGTCCCACTGGATAGGAGGAAGAAACGGCCCTCCCCACTCGGACCCTGGCAGTGGCCGACGAATACAATATTTTAGTCCAACTAATATACCCGGCCCCAAGCCCGAACGCCGCCATCGCCGAGAACAAGTATGGCCATTCCAGGATATCAAACGCATTAGTGATGTCGACCGACAGCACCAATGCTTCACCTCCCCCCCCGACTCCCTCATCAAGGATCCCAAGCAGCCTACGAACGCTACCGGCAGTATTTTGCATCGGGATGAAGCCCGCCTGGTCCTCATGCACTAGCCGCGTCATCAACGGGAGGAGCCTAGTGGCGAGCACCCGGCTCAATATTTTATAATCCGTAGTGAGCATAGAAAGAGGCCTATACACAGCAGGATCAGTCGGCATCTTCCCAGGCTTAAGAAGTGGTATAATGATGGCCACCCTAGTCGACCCTGGCAACCTCCCCGTTTTCCGAGCCTCCCGGTACACCATCAATAGTCTTGGAGCCAGTAAGTCCACGTACGCCAAGTAAAATTCAATCGGCAAGCCGTCGCTCCCAGGCGTTTTATTTCACGCCAATTGCTTAATTGCGCAGTGGATCTCGGCAAGGCTAACATCTTGCCCCAAGGCTTCCGCCTCTACCTCCTCTAAGGCAGGCAATTCCAGACCCTCCAAAAATGCCTGGGGTCCCGTCTCATCAGCCCGGAGGCGACTGGTGTAAATGTCCGCATAGAAGGAGCGGAAAACCTCATTGATCCGCTGCTGGTCATGCTCCAACCGGCCAGCGGGGGACGCCAGTGCCAGAATAGGCACACACCGAGGGGGGGGGTCCTCAAGCCAAGCCAACAGCGTTCCCACCTTGTCCCGCTCCGCATGCACCCGAGCCACAAACTCCTTATAATCAAAGCATCGGAGCCGTTCCACTCCACCGCCACCGCCTCCTTTCGAGCCAGCACGTCAGCACGCGTCCCAGTGCCATCAGAGTGAGCCTTCTCAGCCTCGCGCAAAGCCAATTCAGCCCGGTCAATCTCCTGTAGGAGCAGCTTCCGAACCCCCACCCATTTGGCGATACAAACGCCACGGACCACCACCTTGAAAGCATCCCACTCCATAGCCGTTGTTGAGGCAGTACCCGCGTTTTCAGCAAAGTAGCGTTCTACCCCCTCACCAAGTTCCATACGGAATACCGGGTCCTCTAACATCTCGGGGCGCAATCTCCAGTGAGGAATGCTGGGTCGCTACCCCACCAAATTGAAATTCACCAAAAGGGGGTTATGGTGCGCGTCAAATACTCACTGCTCCACGTCAAGCCGGACATGGAGGTTGTGAAGGGCCGAATAAAAGGAATAATCCCTATGCGCCGGGTGCTGCGCACGCCAAACATCCGCCAAACATCAACATGCCACCAATTATCCTGCCAGTGGGCGCGAACCACTGCCAGTTTATTTATTGGGGCCGAGGACAACGGAGGGTGCGATCTATCCATGGTCACATCAGTGATAGAGTTGAAATCCCCCCCCCCCCCATCAGGACCGGCACCGTGAAATAATCAGCAACATTAGGTAGCATTGTTATAATACAGAGGCACAACAGCAGGCAACATCCCCAAAACCAACAACCCCCAAATCACCACTGCGTTCCATGGCCGTCTGTGATGTCGACGGTTTCCGCAAACCTTGCTTGCAGCGCCGCAGTCGCTGCGATCTGCGAGGCTGCGAATCCCCTGCCAGTTCACACGCCTTCGCTTCCTGTCCATCCTTCCCTGCTCTGTAGGATTCCAGCCATTCCCAGGCCTCCTCTGGCGTATCGTGAAAGTGGGAGTTGCCATCCGGTACAATGTGGAGCTTAGCTGGGAAGAATAGGGAATACTGGATCCCCTCCAATCGCAGTTCCTTCTTCACAGCTTGGAAGGACATGCAACGCCGCTGTGTCTCAAACGAATAGTCCGGGAACAAACTGACGCTGCAATTGTCCACGTGGAAGGGGCCATCGCTCTGGGCCTTCCATAAAAGCAAGTCCCGATCCCGAAAGTGCAGCAATCGCGCCACCACCGGACGTGGAGGGCGGCCCTGCAACGGCGGCCTAGCCGGGACCCAGTGCGCCCTCTCCAAGGTGTAGAAAGTCGAAAGGCCCTCAGGGGCCACAACTGTGCAAAGCCAATTCTCCAAATACGCCACCATATCCGATCCCTCAATTTTCCCTGGCAGTCCTACCACGCGGATGTTATTGCGTCTGTTCCTGCCTTCCGCCTCTTCAGCTCGCCGATCCAGCACCGTGACGCGATCTAAGACCCCGGCCAGGGATGCGGTCTGCGCAGTCTGTGCAAGGCCTACCTCCTGAAGCGTGGTTTCAGTCTGCTTCACGCGGTCCGCCAGTTTCGAGTGGTACGCCCTCAGTAGGCCCAGTCCTCTGGTGACCTGCGCTATGTCCTGCTGAAGGGCAGTGCGAGTGTCTGTGATGGCCGCCAGTATTTTATTTCAACTGCAGCTGAAGCCCGGAGCTCAGCGGCATCTCCTGCTCCACCTTGGACTCCTGGGGCGGGGACTCAGCATCCGACGGGGCTTGATCGCCCTCCCGCCGTCCCCGAGGCTTGCCCATGGCCACAGCCAGTGACGCACTCCGAATCCGTTCTGCCACTCTCTTGCCCCCTCCAATCAGCCGTGGAAGGTCTCACCTCCCATGCGTCGTAGCCAGGCGATCCATCCCCAGGACTGCAGGGCGGCCCCTCCGCCGCTCGTCCGCTCAAGTCTTCGGCAGTGGCGCTCTCTCCACCGGTTCCCCACCTCAGGCCCGCACTTCCCAGCCAGCTCAGGTGTGCCCTCAGTGTCTCCAAGAGGCAGCATACACCAATCCAGTGCCACCAGGGAGCTTCTCCTCTGCTAGGCAGCCCCAAGCTGCTCCTCAGGGTCGTCGCCGTCTCCTTCCCCCCCGACACCCCACTTCAGCAGCAGCCCAGCTCGTCCGATCTGGCTGAGGCCAGCCCAGGGGTATCCTCCGGTCTCCCCACTCCTCTCTGTCAGCACAGCTCTGCTTTGCGCAAGGTCCGTTCAGGGCGAGGACAGGATACCAGCGCTTCCAGTCTCCCCCACTCGCCACCCCACAGTGCGGGCTCACCGAGTCATTGGGGCCAGGGGGTCCTCCGTCCACTCGCTCCCCCTGCGCGCAGGCCCTTCCATCCAGGCATCAGCTGGTCAACACCACCCTACCAGCTCGCCCAAGCGTTGCAGGTCAGTGCAGGGGCCACCAGCAGGCGACGGCAGGTTCCCAGCTCCCATCTCGCTACAGCTCCCCACAGGGCAAAGCCAGGGCGCACCTCGAAGGCCTCATGGATATGTCCAGGGGGGTCCCCCAAGCAGCCCGCCACCGCACAGTCCCGGTGCACGCCCGCTCTCACTCTACTTTCACGCCGGGGTCCCAGCACAATACCTGTGGGACCCCCGCAGCGTCTATCAGGAGTGCAACCTCCGAGTGCAGGCAGTTCAGGGGGGCCTAGTCCAGTGCCCTCGTCCGCTCTCAGCCTGCACCACTGCCCGGTCACCTCTGCCAAAGCGGCAGTACCGCTGGGGGGGCCAGCTGCTGGGCCGCGGCTCGCGTCAGGGCCCCGCCCCCGCAAAACAGCTGAGCGGCGGTCCACCCGCCTCGGATTAGGGCTCATTTGGGCTCCCAGTCCCGGTAATGCGGCTAATTCAGACTACGCTCCATGCTCCGCTGGCCCAGCGCGTCACCCCCCAGCGCGGCCGTCTTCAGCGGGGCCCAGCCACCTCAAGTCCCGGGGCCGGCGCCATTTTGTTTCCCCGGCCAGAAGCGTTGCGGAGTCTGAGGAAAAGTAGAAAATGACTCCCTCTCCCCACCAGGGATCTATGCAACAGTTTGGCTGTCAATTCCTTTGCTGCTTTATTATGCAATCTGTAAAATTAAAAGACATCTTTATTATAATTCATTATGAGGCTTCGTCGTCCAACCGTAGTTTTACAATTGAAAGAGGGAGCCTGCCTGAGCTTTCTCAGGCAGGCTTTTTATACAAAAAGTTTGGCCCTAGGCTCACATTCTTGCTGTGAAACACATCATTGTAGGTCGCTCCCATGGTACCATAACAAAGCAGGCTATAATTATGAATTCCATTCTACTTGCCCAAACTGACCAACCCATCTTCCATCATGAACATATGTCAAACTTCACATATTTTCCTGTGTAGGCCGGAGAAACTCACAATAGAACTGGTTTCCTCCCCATCATATAAACGGTCACCTCCCCATTGTAAAAGCCCAGAAGCAGAGAAACAGAGCCAGGTGTGGAAGATAGAAATGTAGGATAAGGGATGCTTGTGGGTCATAAACAGGCATGGCTACTGTATTCGGCCTTCTAATCTTGCTCAGGCCAATGTACACAACAAGTTGCTCAGATCTTCAATATATATTGACTAGAGGGCATGGACTGGTTTGGTGAGGCCAACATCACGTAGGCAGATTCAGCCTGTTCAGGTCAAATGGGAGTCAGGAAGAACTCAAGCTAAGGGGTACGTGTCCTTTAATACTTGCGCTACCAGAATCATTGGCTCATGTATATGCCTATGTAAAGGGCAACAACTAAAATGGACGCTGTTCACGACCTGGGGCCTGTGGGCTCAGAATGAATTTGCCAATAACTCCTGCATGCATCATTGTATCGTGATGAAAATACACACACATATAAAACTTGCCATTTTCGTTTCTCTGATATCAAAATCATAGCAGAATAATGATATTTTAAACACAGGTTCAGATTTCAAAGAACCTCAGACGCCCCTTTTGCCCTTACATAGGCAATAACCTATACTCATGCTAAATCTGAGTCCATGTCTATATTCATCACTAGCTGGTGTTGATGTAGAAATTGTACAAAAGGAATTATCAGTAAACTCTGACCTAACCAGTTCATGTTCAGGTAAAATATGAAACTCATGTGAAGAAACAGTAGAAAAAGAAAGAGTATGTTGGGAAGTTGGTGCAGACGTCAATTGTGTAGAAGAAACAAACCCAAAATATAGTAGCCAATAAAATACATAAAAGTATTAAAATAGATAGAGCTATACCGCACTTAGAGAACAATATTCTATAATGTCTGTTTTTCATCTCTTGCTTTTTATCGACATTCCTCAATACAATCTCCATTTTCTAATGTCGCTCACGCAATCTTGGTAGAGTACTTCAGCTGTGATTGTTAGCAGGTCATAGGGACACTGCAAGTCCTGCAGGCCTACTGCCACTACTCAGGTCACAAACTGAACCGTTTGTACTCCTACGTGACCCTGCAACTGGCAAATGGTAACCAATCAAAAATTTAACAAACAAAAACATAATACAATTTCAGAAAAAGCAAGAGAAAAATAAAAACAAAAGTCAAATGCAAAATACTTGCACAATCCTAAACAGAAAGCAAATCCTAGAATTATCTAATAACATTTTATATAGCTTCCTATGCATTTCAGTAATTCATTATATGTTTAAGTGAAACAATGGTGTTCCTGATCAATGCTCTCAGATGAAAAGGGATACTGTTCCACAGAGAGTGGACTTTATTCTGCTTCTACTAAACAGAATAGTACTTTAAAACAATGCCAGAAAAGCAGCAAAAATTAGTTTCCAAACTTCAAGTCTATACAAGCTCACAGAAAATACCCAAAGTCCGTCAAAGCCTCTCCTGGCAGGCTTCTATTATCCATCAAATCCGCTTCCAGTGTTTTCTTCGCGTTGGGCCTCTTCAAGTCAGGCTTTTCATGAGAAAACAATACTGTTTAGTTGGAGCGCTCTCCGGGCAAAACACTCACAGCTCACTCGAAAGTCTCAATGTCTCAAAACAATGCACCAGTGTCTGTTCTTTGTGGCAGACGCTACAAATGATGTGCTGTTTATTGATCAAGGGCACAAAGCATCTCGTGCAGATCCAAGCACTACTTAGCAAGATCAGCAGCATCTTCAGACTCCAACACTCATCATTTAGTGTCAGAGGACGCTCAAGCTGCTCTCTCATGGGCACCAAAATGTAGTGCCTTTTTCCAAACGTGGATGCTTGGGTGTACTGCCGTTCCACTGGTGCAAAGCAAAAGAGGTGTGAATGTGGCCAAAACTCGGGCCAAGGGCTCAAGGGAATGTACACTGACAGAGGTTTCCAGCACATAACAGGTACAGAGCCCAAACAACAAATAAAAGAACCAGCTCCTCCTTTCTTCTGCAACGCCTTTCGCAAATCAAATGTCTTGCTTTGGAGGTATCACTGATGTCGCGCTGATGATCGCTGTTAAGCTTCGCGACTTTCTTGTTGCAGGAATTGTAGAGCCAGGAAATCTATTCATCTCAGAGCGGTCACTGATGGGGAGTGAGCTTAGTGTTGATCACAGGTCTACAGGGAATCACTCTTCCTTTAACTCTGGAAGGTCTAGCAGAGCCTAGTGATGCAGGGAATGTAACACAATTGTTAGTTTCCTCCAAATCAAGCACAAGAAGCAGTTCATGTGTTTTAACAAGGGGACTGGTAAGCATGTGGCCTGTAATCTGCAAGGGAGTGACAATGTGCCATTGGCATAAAATACAAGAGCAAAGGCAAAAGGGCAAAACAGTATCTTTAGAATCTTCAGTTATGTTATTTTCATTATTCTCTGTCATCTATAGCTACACAGGAATTCTATCCAAATGAATTTCCTCACACAGTGGCATTGTCTAATGGGGTAAATACATGTGTTCCTTCAATGACTAAGCCTAGGTGTTCCTAAATTCCTTATCTAGAACATCTCGAATAGAAAAATAACATGATTCAGATTATCAAGGACATGAAGAAAAGTCCCTTAAAAATGTGCATTAAGTGCACTATGCAACACAAAGGCTAATGATCAAATGTGAAGACAAAGAACAAACACTAGAAAGTCCTGGTATTTGCATGATTAGAACACATCTAATTAAAAAATTGAAACAGCAGAAACAGAAGAGAACTGAAAAATTAAAAATAGACATTAAAAATATGTCGTACTAAAAAGAATGTAAACTTGAGATATCTCCTATTGAGATGGAAAATCTCCTATTGAGATGGAAAACTTGTATTCAGTCAATTAACCAGGCTATCACTATCCTGACAGTCAGTCTGAAAAGGCATTTGAAGTAGGCCTAAAGAAAATTCTTGAGAACCAGTCTGGTCACACAAAAGGGAATGGTATGTAGCATAAGGGGGGTTCCTAATACATCACTGCAGTCTAAAAGTGTGAACATGAACAATACACCCATAATAATAAATGGGCTGACTGGTGAAAGGAAGATGGAGAAGGGAAAATGGAAGTAGGACACAACTAAAATCTTCAACAACTAAACATGATGCAACATTGGTCAGGGAAGGAGCAAAAAGAAAAATCTATAGGAAGGACAAGAGTTTGCTTGGGTGGCCTAAGGCATGTGACACAGCACCAAGAGCACGGGGATACATGAAAGACCAATGTTACACCAATTTAACTCTACCGCTGACAATCTATACCCTACACGGTAATTCTAACTAATGTTCAGTTGTCTCTTCAGGGAAAAAAATGAATCCATAGGCTTATTCAGGAATCAAAAATGCGATCAAAAAAAAAAAAAAATGCGATATCGAAATTAGGCCACCTTTAGTCACGGATCTATAATTCCATCCTTAGGCCCAATCAAGGATACATAAATGCAGAGCTGCCTGTTCTTAAGGAAAAAGGGCAGTTAAGTGACTAACAACGGATAGCACACTTTGATCCAGTATATCATTTTAGTTTTCTTAAAAAAATCATTACAGCCAAATTTAGGCATGCACTGGAAAAACTGCTGCCTTACTCGCTCACAGTATGAGGTCCATATCTGTGAAATTTATCTTAATACAATATTCATCCAATTTATTGTGAAATAACATATCGTCATATGTGTTCCTTCACAACACAGGAGAACTTGTAATTCAAAGTAGCACCATAGAACAGAACATACACACAAAACATTAAAAAATAAATACACATATCAAACCATCTCAAGCCATAAGATATACTTGCTGTATATCAAGCACAATGAAAAACAGCCCAGACAAACAAACAGCATATATGAATAAGCGGTCATGCATAATACCATGGCACATGTACTGTATACTATAAACCTGCAGCCCAATCTCAATTGTCAAGTCTAAAATCCTATACCCTTCTTTTGACAGCAGGGCATCAGGTAATTGATACTCTGCTATAAAATATAGTGTCGCTGTGTCAAATAACGCGTTTCAGTGGACCAAATGTATAAATGAAACATAAACACACACATTTTTTCTTAAAGAAATTACGCAAAAAAAACCATTTCTCTTCAACCAGCCAACTCACGTGTCTTGTGAATTAATCCATGAATTATCTGTAGGAAGAAGCAGAAAAGATACACAACACACACATTTCTCATAATACAACATCAATTATAACCCTTTTTATCAGACTACAAAACATGACACAATGTGACATACGAAAACTTTTCATTATTTACCTGTAACTTTTTGTCCATGTACCTTGCAAAAACGCCCATTCTCACTCAGGCCTAAGGCCTTCAAGTTGCAGAATTTTGGGGAAGGGCTTCTACTTATTGCCTATCTAAAACTTAATGTAACACTTCGTTTTTCTTTTTGTCAAATAAACTTAACTAAAAAAAAATTAGTTCCTAGCATGGAGATACACATATACCAGTTCTACAGATCATTTAGCAGAATGTTTGATATTTTTTTCAAAGAAATCACTTTTGCATTTGCCCTTTTTAAATCATGTTCCCTCATTTTACACAGTGCTTAATTTGTAAGACATGAAGTGCAGGTGCTACAATTTTGCATGAGGAATACCTTTCCTATTTGTTTATTATCTCAGATGTGCGCTTTTAACGCAGATGTAATGTGAATGCGGCAAATGAGAACAAGCCAGCCTGCAATGAATGAAGGTTACAGATTTAAATCCTATACAATCAACTACATCTCATATAAAGCGCTTGTGTGCAGCATTTTGAAAGCAACTGGGAGCTATGCAAACCACGTGTGGGCTCTACAATCCTTCAGGGTACTGACAAATGAGGCTGCAGTTTTACAATTAAATAGTGTTCCTTTTATTATTATTAGCGGGATGCAATGCTGTGTCAGCCCTGCCGTATTTCTAATTTGAGATAAATGTGTTGATGACATAATTTACCGAACAACAAGCGTTTTGTGGGAACATGCTGGAGCTATTATTTATTCTTTGGCTAAAATGCAATCATCATTTGCTGTACATGTGCCCTGCATCCTCTGCTCATTTTAGTTCAAAAACAAAAACCCAATCCCAGCTAATGTCAGATTTGTAACGCTTTAAGAAGACACTTTTAAATTATGAACATGAGCAGGAATTAAATTTATCGGAGCAAGTCAGGCTATTCAAGTGACCTCAGGTCAAGACCGTGGCAGGGGCAGGGATTTAAATACAAAGAGGCAGCTGAAGTTAGCATCAGATGCATGTTTAACCATGTCATGCTGCATTCCACAGGCGAGGCCCTAATTAAAAGGTCACAAATGTCAACAAGACAGCCTTACAAGATAACATCTCAGCCGCTACTGCTGGAACACGTTATACAGGTTCTGCCAGTCCCCTGCTCGTGGTAACTGAAGCTGACAAGGCCAGTAGGTTTAACCACTTCCACATAACCTGCAATATTTCACTATATTTAAAACAACTTCTATGACACATTGACTCGCTGAATCATAAGAAGGCACAACCTGCAAACATATATTATGACCTAAATGTATGCATTTTACTGAAGTGCCGCTTTCAAAAGGGGCCCTGAAACCATTCAAAACAGTCTATTTATCTGAAAATCGACTTTTACATTCTGGATACTAAGAAATAAATATCCTACATTTTTTTGCATAATGGGTATTACTAGAATGTCTACTACCCAATTTACGAGTCATACATTTGAAAATAATAATTTATACCTTATAGAAATGAGCTTGTTTGCGCCTAGGGTAAGGGAAATTGCGCACAGAAGTGTTTGGTCATTTTCGTGGTACAACATAACTTAAATCAAACATTTTAATGCTAGGGGGTCATAGTATGAGTGTTAAGCTTCACAAATATTAAAAAACGATTTTTGTAGCACTTGTTTTTAATTATTATTTTTCATAATTAATAATTATTTTCTCCTAATGAAGCCTAATTATTGCTATTTGTGACTGTTCTACATGTAAAACGCTCACTACATCCCTTGCCTCTTATTTAGATGCATTAACTCACAAACCTGAGCGCATATACCTAACTTAAAAAGCGTCATTTCTGCGTCACTTTTTGGGCCTCTTTTATGTAAAAGGGCCTTCATGCAAAATTCGACCCGTGTTTAACTGCAAAAAGTGCTGGTTGAAGAAACATTCCTATCAAATATGCTGTAGCTAAAAACGTTTGCCTGTGAACATCTAACACAGTGCATTTTAAGTGAAAATGCTGTACATTAATTTATTTTTACAGAAACATGTAATTTCGTTTTTGTCTAGGGCTTCATTTATATCCATTAAATGTGAACCACCCACATTCAGCTCATTTCAGACATAAACAGAAAGGGGGGTCAAACACTCAGGACACACAAAACAGCGCGCTCTAACCATTTCTTGTACATAGCGCCGTTCTTGTACATAGCGTCGTCGCAATTTACAACAAAACCCACAAACAACATAGACATTTAAACACGCATTTTAACCCATATGTCAACACTTAGGACAGGAACAAGGAACAGCCTACAGACTGTGCTAAAAAATAACCTGCCAATACTAGTTTAAACCATATTTACAACAAAAACGTTTTAGTTCCTATTTTTTTTTGTTTTTTTTTTTTAATTCTTCAACAGATTTCCAGAAGGCTGCAAAAGAGACAGCCTCACAGACCTTTAAAGAGAGCTCATAAATTGGAGTTCCAACCGGAGGTATCAGACGCGAATCCTCCAACCGGGAATCCTTTGTTGCAACCTAGTCAATACTAATACAAAACAAAATATCGCGACCAGGCATCTGCGCTCACTAGTCGGGTTTCAAACTTCATGGGGCTATCTCCAACGATATACACGCAAATGTACGTGACCCACGGTTTTTGAATACTGCAGTATTCAAATAAAACTAAGGAACCAATACTGAGGAAGATTATCCAACTAAAGCAACCGGTGATAATCTGAACCACAGCAACCAAAGGCCTACCAAATGAACCAAATGTACCGGTACCCAAACCAAAGATTATCTTAACAAAAGCAACCAGTGATAATCTACAAAAGCAACCAAATAAATACTAAGGACCGCGTCACATTTCTGCGACCAATAAATAACTAAGGACTCAGAACCACAAAGAACTGGGAGCGACCCATTCAATTAAAGCAGATGGAGAAAATGTCTCTTCATTAACTGCCTATACAAATTGCAATTTCCATATACACAAATATTTGTCCAAATTATAACTGTCAATTCCCCACTGCACTAACAGTCTGTTAAAAAAAATACTTACAGCAAAAAAAGAATGGGTTCCTTAGTCAGGAGTGACATCTTTAGGAGAGTTTTAAGTCCGAAAAATCAAAAAACATACTGGGCCACAGAGACAGATA
This sequence comes from Lissotriton vulgaris, assembly GCF_964263255.1. NCBI lineage: Eukaryota > Metazoa > Chordata > Amphibia > Caudata > Salamandridae > Lissotriton > Lissotriton vulgaris. The sequence goes on from NC_141699.1 coordinate 170,551,398, forward strand.
ATCCCCCAGAAAACCCTGTGCCCAGAGTACCTCTTTTTGGTAGAATTCTGTCTTGTCTTCCCCAGTAGTTTTTCCATCCTTTGACAAAACACTCCTGTAGATAACCACTCCATGATAAGGCCCACAGTTGGATGCGCCATTTGAGGAAAAGTAGAAAATGACTCACTCTCCCCACCAGGGATCTATGCAACAGTTTGCATAATAAAGCAGCAAAGGAATTGACAGCCAATCTGTAAAATTAAAAGACATCTTTATTATAATTAATTATGAGGCTTCGTCGTCCAACCGTAGTTTTACAATTGAAAGAGGGAGCCTGCCTGAGCTTTCTCAGGCAGGCTTTTTATACAAAAAGTTTGGCCCTAGGCTCACATTCTTGCTGTGAAACACATCATTGTAGGTCGCTCCCATGGTACCGTAACAAAGCAGGCTATAATTATGAATTCCATTCTACTTGCCCAAACTGACCAACCCATCTTCCATCATGAACATATGTCAAACTTCACATATTTTCCTGTGCAGGCCGGAGAAACTCACAATAGAACTGGTTTCCTCCCCATCATATAAACGGTCACCTCCCCATTGTAAAAGCCCAGAAGCAGAGAAACAGAGCCAGGTGTGGAAGATAGAAATGTAGGATAAGGGATGCTTGTGGGTCATAAACAGGCATGGCTACTGTATTCGGCCTTCTAATCTTGCTCAGGCCAATGTACACAACAAGTTGCTCAGATCTTCAATATAGATTGACTAGAGGGCATGGACTGGTTTGGTGAGGCCAACATCACGTAGGCAGATTCAGCCTGTTCAGGTCAAATGGGAGTCAGGAAGAACTCAAGCTAAGGGGTACGTGTCCTTTAATACTTGCGCTACCAGAATCATTGGCTCATGTATATGCCTATGTAAAGGGCAACAACTAAAATGGACGCTGTTCACAACCTGTATTTATAACAAGGGGTGGTGAGGGACAGAGTCTCTGAATTAAACAGAATACTCTCACCCCGTCAAGAGATCAGGGCTAGATCCAACACCGTTTTTTAGCTCACTGCACCATCCCAGTTTCAGAACCTGGCTGTATGCAAATTAGTCTGTTCCTGTCCCAGTGCATGATGGGAACAGGGCAAACCAAACTACAAAAGCCAATTCTTACACTGGGAAGGAAACAAGCTACCGGGGACCGGTTTCTGGCATTTCAGCCTCTTCGGCCCGGCTTGCTTGAATCCTGATGGTGCAATGAGCAAGGGACTCACATCTGAGTATACCCTTCCACGCTTAGGGTGGACAAAAATATTTATAACAAGGGGTGGTGAGGGACAGAGTCTCTGAATTAAACAGAATACTCTCACCCCGTCAAGAGATCAGGGCTAGATCCAACACCGTTTTTTAGCTCACTGCACCATCCCAGTTTCAGAACCTGGCTGTATGCAAATTAGTCTGTTCCTGTCCCAGTGCATGATGGGAACAGGGCAAACCAAACTACAAAAGCCAATTCTTACACTGGGAAGGAAACAAGCTACCGGGGACCGGTTTCTGGCATTTCAGCCTCTTCGGCCCGGCTTGCTTGAATCCTGATGGTGCAATGAGCAAGGGACTCACATCTGAGTATACCCTTCCACGCTTAGGGTGGACAAAAATATTTATAACAAGGGGTGGTGAGGGACAGAGTCTCTGAATTAAACAGAATACTCTCACCCCGTCAAGAGATCAGGGCTAGATCCAACACCGTTTTTTAGCTCACTGCACCATCCCAGTTTCAGAACCTGGCTGTATGCAAATTAGTCTGTTCCTGTCCCAGTGCATGATGGGAACAGGGCAAACCAAACTACAAAAGCCAATTCTTACACTGGGAAGGAAACAAGCTACCGGGGACCGGTTTCTGGCATTTCAGCCTCTTCGGCCCGGCTTGCTTGAATCCTGATGGTGCAATGAGCAAGGGACTCACATCTGAGACTGGGTAAGAGTGGTCTGTTTAACTCAGACACTCTGTTCATCACCACCCCCTTTTCTAAATCGTTTTTGGCCACTATAGGTGTGGCAGGGTATACTCAGACATGAGTCCCTTTCTCACTGCTCCATCAGGATTCAAGCAAGCCGGGCCGAAGAAGGCTGAAATGCCAGAAACCGGTCCCCGGTAGCTTGTCTCCTTTCTGGTGAAGAATTGGCTTGGTAGTTTAGTCTGCCCTGTTCCCATGATGCACTGGGCCAGGGACAGACTGATTTGCATATAGCCAGGTTCTGAGCTGGGATGGGGCAGTGAGATAAATAACGGTGATGGATCAAGCCCTGATCTTTGGACTGGGTAAGAGTGGTCTGTTTAACTCAGACACTCTGTTCATCACCACCCCCTTTTCTAAATCGTTTTTGGCCACTATAGGTGTGGCAGGGTATACTCAGACATGAGTCCCTTTCTCACTGCTCCATCAGGATTCAAGCAAGCCGGGCCGAAGAAGGCTGAAATGCCAGAAACCGGTCCCCGGTAGCTTGTCTCCTTTCTGGTGAAGAATTGGCTTGGTAGTTTAGTCTGCCCTGTTCCCATGATGCACTGGGCCAGGGACAGACTGATTTGCATATAGCCAGGTTCTGAGCTGGGATGGGGCAGTGAGATAAATAACGGTGATGGATCAAGCCCTGATCTTTGGACTGGGTAAGAGTGGTCTGTTTAACTCAGACACTCTGTTCATCACCACCCCCTTTTCTAAATCGTTCACAACCTGGGGCCTGTGGGCTCAGAATGAATTTGCCAATAACTCCTGCATGCATCATTGTATCGTGATGAAAATACACACACATATAAAACTTGCCATTTTCGTTTCTCTGATATCAAAATCATAGCAGAATAATGATATTTTAAACACAGGTTCAGATTTCAAAGAACCTCAAGTCCGCCGGTGGCTCGGAACGGCAGTACGCTCCTCTCTCCAATCGCGCCGTGGTGCCCCCGCACCTCGAGGCACCTTCTTCTGCGGCTAGCCAATTTTGGGGGGGATCGGGAGGCCCCCAATACAGGAGAATCGCGGGGGATCGGGTGCAGCGCTCCGAGTTCACGCTGCCTGCCCCATCTGCTCCTTAGCCACGCCCCCCCTCAGCTTGCCCTCATGTGGGAAGATGAGGCGGAAGGTGTGCCCCCATGAGTATGCTATGCCTTTCTTCCTAAGATGGGCCATGACCGGGCGAAATCCCCTGCATTTGTGGTGGGTAATTGCAGACAAGTCCTGGTAAAACTTCAGGGTATTGCCTCTGAATTGGACCGGGTGGGCATCCCTTGCCTGTCGAATGACCAATTCCTTAATTGGAAAGTCATGTACACAGACCAGAATGTCTGCGGGAAGTGCATACTCAGCACTGGGTAAATAGACTCTTATGGACTTGGTCGATTTGGATATCCGTTTCTTTGTTGGACCCCAAGATGTGATGAAATAACGCCTCCACATAACCCCTCAGGTCTTCTCCCGCCGCTTGAGCCTGTACCCCTCTGATACGAACATTATTCAGGCGGGACCTGTTTTCTAAGTCCTCCGCGTGTTCCTGAAGCTCTATTTGTTGCTCCTTCAACCAGAGGATCTCTTGCTACATCATCTCCATCTCCTTATCCCTTTAGCGCAGCCATTCGGTCTCCTATGTCCTCCAGGTCCCGCGCACCTCTTTCAACTCTGCAGAGAGCTGCTTTCAGGCAGCCGCCTGTTTCGTATACATGTCTTTCAGAAACCAATCCTTCTTGGAGTGCACGGCGGACAGGACTTGGTCACCAAATAGACTGCCCACGCCAGGCATGACCAGGCCAATGCAGCGTTGATTCCAGAACCTCCTCCAAATGTCGGGGCGATCCTGCTGCTAGAGTTTCCCACGGGGGTAATACTATGCAATCGCAGAATCCAGAATAGTAAGGCAAGGTATTCACCGAGGCCGCGGAGCCAGAGTCATTAGTGTCCTAGGTGTCACTCCACAGTCCGGTGGCCAGACCCCCCATCCCCCGCCCGCTCCGCCTCCACAATTCTGGGTCTCCCACAGGTGTCCAGAGGGGTCCCTCATCACCAATGCCTCAGTTTGATCTCTTGCTGTACCACGGGATGGATCAGAGTGCTGCACACCCCAGGGACTCGCTCGGGACCAGTATCAGAGTCATCCCCGGTGCACACCTACAGGGGGCCAAGACCAGGAGCCAGTCCCCAGCGGGGACCACTCAGGCAAAGCAGCTACGACCCGGTCGGTGAGCACCCGGCGAGAGCCACCGCCTGTATCTTCTCTGAGCCGTGGGGCCCAATGGGTCCACCTCTTTCTGCATTTGGACCAAGGCCACTCTGCACTCGTTCAGTAGGTGGCTCCATATGGCTCTCACGCCTTCGACAAATCAGAGATCCCTGGTGCTCACACATCCCCCGGGTGCATGGGAGGCTCAGTCCACTCCAAAGTATACCACGGGATCTCCACCAGGGCAGCCCTCGCACCAAAGCTGCCTGCCTCTGCCATCACTGGGGCACCTGAGTAATGTTGGGCTGCTCTCTGGCCACCCCTCCTCCACTGCCTTATGCTAGGTGGGGGACCCTCTACTTGGGGTCCTGGCTTGATACGATCGGCTGCTAGCCTTTCAGGAATGAGTCTCACCGCCTCACAGTTCTTACCCCCCCGCTGTGCTGGCACTGCTGAAGTGCGGCCAGAGGTTGCGGTCTGCCCGCCACCTCCCTGCCACCACCTTACCGGAGGCCCACCCGACCATGCGACCGCTGCCGGTCCCCGGCCATTGCGGTTTCCTCTCCACTCACCAGGCAGCCAATGGCTGCTTCACCGGCTCCACCATCAGCCGACTCCAGCTGATGAAACCACTGCGGGCTCCGCTATCCCCTGCAGGGCCCCTATCACAAGACTCTCCTTACTTCCAGCGCTACTGCTCGCTCCTGCAATATCGGCCGGTCGGTGCAGCCCAGCAGCCTGCAGGGCCTCACATGCAACAGCGGTGCTCGCCAGCTCTGTCGCCTCTGTACTTCCTTTGCTCCAGGCGATCACCGCCTCCTCCCTCCACTGCAGCCGTCCAACCACGCGGCCTGCAGGCCTCTACCTCAGGAGCCCCAGTCAGGCTGCTTCAGGCACTGTTGGGCTCTTGCCAGGAAGGGGGCAGTTCCCCCTTTCTCCTCTGCTCTTCCCTGGCTCTGGGGAGTCGGCAGGACAGCGCTATCCGTAGGAAATGCGTGGCAGAATCGGAGAAATACACGTCTCACCCAACCGCCATCTTGGCCACGCCACATAAATTATATTTTTAAGCAAAATCATACAGCAGACAACATGCTGGAGCTTCATATCTGTTAAATATTTCAAAACACCATCAGTTGCAAAGATTCATTTGACACACTATTCTTAAAATGGAAAGAAAACGTCACTGATAGCACGAGGGGTGGTTGGGAGGGGGGGAGTGTAAAAGAAAATGCAATCCATGACAAACTGAAGATGAGGGTATGGAGGTATATGAATTCAGGAGATAAGGTCATAAACCGAAGAGATACAATAGTTAATGATGGGGGATAAAAGGATACAAGCTAGTCTGCGCTTATGTTCATTTAATGTATGTGGTCCAAATAATAATGCAAAACGACTGCGGGTTACAGCTGAAATACGGGTGATACACCCTGATTTGGTATGTCTTCAAGAAACTTACATAGTCAAGTCAAGTCAAGTCAAAAAATTTGTATAGCGCACTACATACCCAGAGGGTTTCAAGGCGCTTAGGAAGGGGAGGAGGATTATTTGTCAAATATCCACGTTTTAAGCTGCTTTCTGAATGCTAGGTGGTTCTGGGTGAGGCGAAGGTAAGCGGGGAGTGAGTTCCAAGTCTTAGCAGCCAGGTATGAAAAGGATCTGCCTCCCATGGTGGTCTTGTTGATGCGAGGTACAGTGGCGAGGGCTTGGCCGGAAGAACGTAGCTGGCGGGGGGGGGGTGTAGAAGGACAGTCGAGAGTTGAGGCAATCTGGTCCGATGTCGTGGAGTGATTTGTGTGCGTGGGTAAGCAGTCGGAAAGTGATTCTCTTATTGACGGGTAGCCAGTGGAGGTCTTTAAGGTGACCAGAGATGTGTTTGTTGCGTGGGATGTCCAATATGAGCCTGGCTGAGGCGTTTTGGATTCGTTGGAGTTTCTTCTGGAGTTTAGCGGTGGTACCTGCGTAGAGGGTGTTTCCGTAGTCCAGTCGGCTCGTGACCAGAGCGTGGGTGACTGTTTTCCTTGTTTCGGAGGGGATCCAGCGGAATGTTTTTCTGAGCATGCGAAGAATGTTGAAGCAGGAGGAGGATACGGCGCTGACTTGTCTGTTCATTGAGAGTGAAGAATCCAGGATGACGCCAAGGTTCCGTGCGTGGTCTGTCGGGATGGGTGCTTTTCCGAGGGCTTCCGGCCACCAGGAGTCGTCCCAAGCAGAGGGGGATGTACCTAAGATGAGGACTTCTGTTTTGTCTGAGTTCAGTTTCAGACGGCTTTGTTTCATCCATTCGGCAACTTCTTTCATTCCTTCGTGTAGGTTAGTTTTGGCGGTGCTGGGGTCATTGGTGAGAGAAAGGATCAGTTGAGTGTCGTCCGCGTAAGAGATGATGTTGAGGTTGTGTTGGCGTGCGATGGCCGCGAGGGGGCTCATGTATACGTTGAAGAGGGTGGGACTGAGTGAGGATCCTTGGGGTACGCCGCAGATGACTTCAGAGGGGTCGGACTTGAATGGAGGAAGGCGGACTCTCTGTGTTCTTCCGGTGAGGAACGAGGTGATCCATTCGAGTGCTTTTCCTTGAATTCCGATGTTTCTGAGGCGTTGTAAAAGGGTGCTGTGGCAGACTGTATCAAATGCTGCAGAGAGGTCGAGGAGGATGAGGGCGACTGTGTCTCCATTGTCCAGTAGAGTTCGAATGTCGTCTGTTGCTGCGATGAGGGCGGTCTCAGTGCTGTGTTTTGCTCGGAAGCCAGATTGTGAGGGGTCGAGGGATTTGTTGGCTTCGAGGAAGGCAGCGAGCTGGTTGTTGACGGCTTTCTCGATGACTTTGGCCGGGAATGGAAGAAGCGAGATGGGGCGGTAATTTTTGAGTTCGGTGGGGTCCGCTGTGGGTTTTTTCAGAAGGGCGGTGAGTTCAGCGTGTTTCCAGTCTTCTGGGAAGGTAGCGGAGTTGAAGGAGCAGTTGATGACGTCTCGGAGGTGCGGTGCTATGACGGAGTCTGCTTTGTTGAAGATGTAGTGAGGGCATGGGTCTGTGGGTGATCCTGAGTGGATGGAATTCATCAGGCGGATGGTGTCCTCAGTGGAGATTGGGTTCCAGGCGTTAAGGGTGTTCACGGGGGGAAGATGGTCAGCAGATGGTGGGGTGGGATGGGTTCCGGGTTGGTTGTCAAAGCTGTTGTGGATGTCTGCAATCTTGTTGTGGAAAAAAGAGGCTAGGGAGTCGCAGAGGGTTTGAGAGGGGGTGATGTCGTTGGAGTTGGCCGAGGGATTGGAAAATTCCTTGACGATGTTGAAAAGTTCCTTGCTGTTGTGGGCGTTGTTGTCAAGTCGATCCTTGAATGCTGTTTTCTTGGCTTTTCGGATCAGTTGGTGGTGAGTGCGGGTGGCGCTTTTGAAGGCGTCCTTGGTGCTGGTGGTTGGGTCTTTTTTCCAGGCCTTTTCAAGGGAACGGCAGAGTTTCTTGGACTTCTTGAGATCATCGTTGAACCATGAGGCCTTCTTGCTGCCAGGTTTACTTTGACGTTTTTTCAGAGGAGCTAAGGTGTCGGCGGTGTTGGATAGCCATAGGGTGAGGTTGGCGGCGGCTTCGTTAGCGTTAGAGGAGGGGGCTGGGGAGTTTCGAAGGAGCGATGCGGAGATTTGGTCCGTGGTGATTTTGTTCCAGTTTCTTTGCAGGGTAGGTTGGAGGTGGATGTTGGGTTTTGGTTTGTTGTAGGTGAAGTGAACGCAGCTGTGGTCAGTCCAGAGGAGATCCGTAGTGTGGCTGAAGGAGACATGATTGCTGGATGTAAAGATGGGGTCGAGTGTGTGACCTGCGATGTGGGTGGGGGAAGTGACTAGTTGTTTAAGTCCGAGGTTGGCGAGGTTGTCTAAGAGGGTGGTGGTGTTGCGGTCGTAGCTCTTTTCAAGGTGAAAGTTGAGGTCTCCCAGAAGGATGTAGTCTTTGGAGGGGAGCGCGTGTGGGGTGATGAAGTCCATGATGTCTTCACTGAATTTTGCGCGGGGTCTTGGTGGTCTGTAGAGGAGGGTGCCTCTGAGTGTGGTTTTGGGGTCGATGTGGATCTGGAAGTGGAGGTGTTCGGAGTTGGCGAGGTTGGCGTCAGAGCTGGTTGAGATGCGGATTGATTTCTTATGGACGATAGCGATCCCTCCTCCTGTTTGGCTGGTGCGGTCTTTGCGAGTGATCTTATAGTCTTCAGGGATGGCAATGGTGATGTCTGGTGCGGAGGAAGCATTCATCCATGTTTCCGTCAGGAAGGCGATGTCCGGAGAAATGGTGTCTAGTAGATTCCAAAGGTCAATGGCATGCCTGTGGACTGATCGGGTGTTGAGAAGGATGCATTGAAGGTGATTGGGGTCGGGGATCTGTGCTGTGGGCGTAGCGGAGATGTTGACAGTGCCGACGAATTTGCAGGAGTAGCAAGAGAAAGGTCCATGGGTGTGACCAGGAGCGGCTTGGACGCAGTTGGGGGCGCGACCGGGGTTAAGGGCTAGGAGGGTGGCGGCATCGTAGGTAATGCGGGGGGGCTGGGCAGCGCGAGGGGCAGGGGGTCTGGCACTGGGCGCGGTCCAGGCGCGGACGGGCGTAGACGGGCTTACCTTTGGCGCACCTTCGGCGTGTCCGAAGCGCGTGGACGCTGCGCGTGGAGGCATTGGCCATAAATGGATGGTGGAGGGGGCGGAGCGTGGGAGGGGCGGCTGGGAGGCGGGCCAAGGGAGACGATAGTGCAAGATGGTGGTCGGGGTAGAAAACGAAACTGAGGCAGTGTAAATAAACAACAGCAATGGCGATTACACAGATTACAGGCACAAAAGCAGGCTCAAACAGTGTTATGGGGCAATCGCGCTATGAGCAGCAGATGAGGTGCGGCGCTCCAGTGACTCGCTATGAAACCTGACTACAATGAGTGCTACAATGATATTAATGCAGCGCGCTATGATACCATGCGCTGGTAGCAGGGTCAAGCGCTTCTGGAAGTGCAGGACTGGAGAGTGGCTCAAGCGCTTCAGGGAAGGCACTCTGAGCGGAGGTAGGAAGCGAGGGAGCGACCGTATAGGCAGAAGTCCAGACGGTCACAGCGGAAGGTGAGGCGAGGTGAGCTATATGTTCGTGGGTGGGAGGGGCGGCTGGGAGGCGGGCCAAGGGAGACGATAGCGCAAGATGGTGGTCGGGGTAGAAAACGAAACTGAGGCAGTGTAAATAAACAACAGCAATGGCGATTACACAGATTACAGGCACAAAAGCAGGCTCAAACAGTGTTATGGGGCAATCGCGCTATGAGCAGCAGATGAGGAACAAGCGGAGGGTGCTTAATGAGATTGGGTATACATTACTGGCCTGCACACAACACTCTACCACGAATAGAGGGGTAGCCATCTTAGCTAAGAATGGGTTATGAGGTACTGGCAGGACATTGGTGGATATTCAGGATTGCTGGGTGGTTATGAAATGTGCCAGCGGGGCTTTTACGTTTACTCTGTGTTCTGCCTATGTGTCGAATCTTGATGAAGCTGCAGTGCTGGAGGGCCTTAATCTAGAACTGGCATCATGGCCTACTCCTCTGATTCTCTGTGGGGATTTCAATATTCATTTAGGCATCCAAGATCTCCAGAAGGCGTTGAAGTGCAATAAAGGTAGGAAACCCAACGTTTTTAAGGCATTACAGTATTTGGTGGAGGATCATGGTCTGCGGGATGCATAGTCTACATTACAGAGCTCACGGGCTTCACGTTTTTTTCCAATCCTCATAACAAACTTGTCAGATTGGACTACTTTTTTGTGCAATCAGGGTTGCTACCGGGCGTTCGAATACAAGTCTATCCCAGAATTACATCAGATCATGGCCCATTAGTGTTCAACATCCCAGTAGTAATAATAATTCTCCCTTTAGGAGCTCCTTCTCGTTTGACCTGAAACTTTTAAAATACTTTAACTTTATAAATCCTATGAAGGGCTGAGTTCAGCAGATTTTGGAAGTTAACCATAGATCGACCTCACAGGTCTATCTCTAGAATGCCCTTAAGGCAAAATTTAGGGAAGAGGTTCAGAGTTATGGGCTCCACAGACAGAAAAAACTGAGAGTCGAATTCAAAGATCTATATGGGAAACTTAGGCTAGCGGAAGAAGAACTGATGCGAGAGATTCTGAGGGGAGGACATACTATCCCTTTACAATCAGAGGTGGCCCGCTGCAAAGCCAAGATCAATCTATATTGGAGCAAAGAGATTGCTATTAAGTATAATATGTTTAAGGAGGAAAGATACGAGTTTGGCGAAGACACCGGGCAATGCTTGGCACAAAGACTTCACTCTAAAGAAGCTTCACAGAGAATCCAAAACGTGAGGGATATATAGGGCGATTTGGTGGACACCTTGCAGGAGATATGGAAGTATTTCATACTTTCTTTAAAACTCTATATACAGAAGACAACCATGGGGAGGAGGGGGTCGACACGTTTCTCAAGGGTTTAGATAGTAAAAAGCTGGGCCAGGTAGAAGCAGCCATCCTTGACAATCCTATCACCATGGAAGAGCTAGAAGAGGCAATAAACGACGTGAGTAATGGTAAAGCGGCGGGCCCAGACAAATTGCCTCTGGAGATATATAGAACCTTCTTCCAGGAGTTAAAAGCTGAGCTATTGACCACCCTACAACAAGCAGAGTGTGGGGTAGTTCCCCCATCATGGGAAGAAGCAAATATTATTGTTTGAAAAAAAAAAGATAAAAACAGAGGAGCTCGAGGAGGAGCTACGCGGGCATCCAAGATGGTCGCGTGAGCAGAGAGCTCCCGAGACCCGCGCCGTCCTTCTTTATCTATCCTTCACCTATCCTGGTCATTTTGACGGGCTTTTGCAGCGCTATCTTCACTGATGCTAACGATCCTTTTTTGGTCGAAATCGGACCCTGGGGACCATTTTTCTGACATCTGCAACTTTTTGGCCTGCCCGCGGGCGCGACCGGGGACTCGGCTACCCACTGTGGCCGACCTGTAATTGAACAACAACGGCTGACTGGCATCTGGCCCACCGGCGGTGTACTGCTTTCACTTTCGGTTTCCATCTCTTTGTTCTTGTCTCCTCCTACTCTGCCTTCGCCTGTTGCCCTCACAGCCCATACTTCCCTCCGTAGGACTGGCACGGAGGTCGCGATACTCCCATTTCACTGGCACATCGGAGTTTCGAGACTTTTCCTCCTTCTCGCCGCTTCTCCTGGCTATCCGGCCAACATTGAACGTGAGATGGCAACAAAAGCGGAGGCCGAAAAACGCCGGAAGGCTGCGACCCGGGGGGGGATCGATCCAGTCTAACATGATCGAACGCTACACCCAGCCGAGAGGCTCCCCCGGGGCCACAAGCATTGGTGCTGAAGGACTTCAAACGGACATGCCATCTTCGTCGGAAGTATCGCTCCAAGATCTTTTGGCTGCCATCACTGGACTTAAGGCCGATATGAGTCAGCAATTCGACGCCGTAGTGTCCAAAATAGACACGGTGGCGGTGGATGTAACTCTTATTCGGGCCGACTTAGCCAAAACGAACGAGCGGGTGAAGGCTCTGGATCTTAAAGCGTCGAGTCTGGTGACGGACATGGCTGAGGCGCAATCTGAGATTGGTAATCTGCGTGCCTCGCACGATCTGCTGCTCAAGCGGATGGAGGACTATGACAACAGGGCCAGGCGGAACAACATACGCCTGGTCGGAGTGCCGGAATGTGATGGTGCTGTATCGACCGACCTGTTGGTCGAGGAACTTATTGTCGCTCAACTAGCTCCGGCAGGACTCAGTAAGTTCTTTGCCGTGGAGCGCGCCTATCGTTTTCCAGGAGGACAAGTGAAGCCAGGAAACCCACCGAGGCCTATTATTGCTAGGCTTTTTCACTACCGGGACAGAGACGCTATCCTCCAGGCCGCCCGTAAGCACGGTCCTTTAAAATATGACAATAACTCTGTCTCCATATATCCCGATTTCACTCCCCAAGTGCAGCGACAAAGATCAGGTTTCCTTGGAGTGAAGCGTCGCTTGAGAGATCGGGGACTGAAATACGCCATGCTGTTTCCGGCCCGGCTACGGATCGAATTTCGAGAACGTGCCTATTTTTTTGATCAGCCTGAACGTGCCGCCGACTGGTTGGACTCGTTGCCGGCAGATGACTCTGAAAGCGGAGGCCCCGGTGGTGCGGAAGGTGGTGCAACGGCCCAGGAGTAATTGGGGCCCCTGAGGTTCTGATTGAGACTATGCAACATACTGTGTAAATTAACTTTGTGCTTCATGTTACTGCCCGTGGCGGTGCGGGAACGGGTGATTTCTCCCTTCCTCCTCGGGGGGTTCTTTGTGTAGATAATATGGGGCGACAGGCACACTGCAGTTGGGGGTGGCTTTTTAGTCAGCAGGGGTGCAGGGAGGGGGGTGTTGTAACGGGTTTCGGTTTTGGGGTTGGTTTCTGGGGACTTTGTTGTGTTTCGTTTAGTTTGTTCTGTCTTGGTTTTCATGGTATTTCACATTTTGCAATGACTTTGAACTGTGGGCTCTGCTGGTGGGTGGGGGTGGAATGTCTTTGCCACAATGGGGGGGGGGTGAAATGTGGGTTCTTTCTTGGAACGTAAACGGTTTGGGTGATAGGATTAAGCGGGGCATTGTACTGCAATTCTTGAGGCGCCACACCCCAGATGTTGTATTCCTTCAGGAGACCCATTTGATTGGAAATGCTTGCAAGGCCTTAGACCGCCGGGGTTATCGCCTGGTTGCACATGCTGGTTTCACTTCAGGTTCTCGGGGTGTGGGTATTATGGTAAAGTCTTCCCTTGCTCTTGCTATTGACGAGGTTATCCTTGATGACCGTGGGCGGTATGCTGCTGTTTCTGGGAGGTGGGAGGGTAAACAGATCGTGTTTGTTGTTGTCTATATCCCCCCGGGACTGCAGGCTACCACTTATGCTGATCTTGGCAGGACTCTCCTTGGGCTTCCGGACGGATTGTTGATCCTGGGTGGGGACTTTAATTCTGTAATGTCCGGTGAATGTAATCGACTTCCCCCTAGGGTATTGTTGCAGTCCCAGATGTGGCTCAGTGAGATGGCTGATACTTTTGGCTTGGTAGATGTCTGGCGCTCACTACACCCCACACTCCAGCAATACACTTTTCACTCTGGTGCGCATGGTAGCCTCTCCCGTATTGATTATTTTCTTATGTTGGCCTCCACTCTGTCCACTGTTCGAGAGATACGACATCTTCCCCGGGGTATCTCGGACCACTCCCCCTTGCTGATTACGATTTCTGTGGGCGGTCTACTTGGCAACAGGGTCCCCCCGATTCCTCCCTGGTACTTCCGAAACCCCCGGCTCCGCTCAGAGTTGGTTAAGGCAATAGATTGCTACTTTTCTGAGAATGTGGGCTCGGTCACTTCCCCCACTGTTCTTTGGGAGGCCTTCAAGACGGTTATTAGGGGTTCCGCCCTATCATTCATTGCCGCAGAGCGTAGGGTCAAGAGGGAGGCTGTTGTGGCTCTTGAAACCGAAATTACTGCGCTTGAAAGTGAGCTGGGTGGGAATGACACGCCTGCACTGCTGCACACTTTGGAATTGAAGCAGGCAGACTATAAAGCCTGTGTCACGGATGCTGCTAAATTGATGCGGGCGAATCAACTAGGCCGACTATATGATGTGGGTGACAAGGCTAGCAAACTCCTTGCGTGGCTGGATAAGACTGAACGTGCGAGTCGTGTTGTTCCTGCCATTGTTCGTGAATCTGGTGAGAGTGTCTCTGATCCGGGTGAAATTGTTGATTGCTTTGTGGACCACTTCCGAACGGTTTACACGCCTGTTAGTGATCGAGATGAGGCCGACTCCAGGCTACTGCTGCGTGACATCGCCCTGCCCACTGTGTCGGATGAGGACTGCCTTGCCCTGGAGGCCCCTTTTACTGTCGATGAGATTGCCCTCGCAATCCGATCCCTTCGCTCGGGAAAGGCGATGGGCCCTAATGGACTCCCCATTGAACTTTACAAACTTTGTCCCGACAAGATGGCCGCCCACCTGCGTCAAATGTTTCTCGAGGCGGTTGAGGCTGGATGCCTCCCCCTTGAGCAGCGCCTCGCTACCATAGTCGTCATTTATAAGGACGGCAAACCTCGTGACCGCTGCGCCTCGTACCGCCCCATTTCCCTCCTCAACGCGGAACCCAAAATCCTTGCTAAGGTACTGGCCAATCGGTTGCTTAATGTGATTTGCGACCTGATCCACCCGGATCAATCCGGTTTCATCCCCCATAGGAACACTGCCCTCAATCTGCGTAGACTCCACAGCGTTCTCGCGAGAGCTCCAATCCTCGCCGAGCCGGCAGTGGTCGCGTCCCTGGACGCCACAATGGCGTTTGACACTATCGAATGGCCCTACCTATGGGCGGCCCTCGCTAAATTTGGCTTTGGCCCTAATTTTATCACATGGGTCAAGCTTCTTTACGAACGGCCACTTGCTCAGGTCGCGGTGAATGGTAGATGCTCGGACCCCTTCCCCTTAGGCCGTGGCACACGTCAGGGCTGTCCGCTCTCCCCGCTCCTATTCGCATTGGCGCTCAAACCCCTTGCCGCATGGCTCCGGTGGGAACCCTCTATCAAAGGGATCCGATGGTCCCCAGACCTCGAGGATCGTGTCTCCTTGTACGCGGATGATATTCTCCTTTATCTCACTTCCCCTCAGAAGTCGCTCAACGTTCTCTTCGACGTTCTCACGTCTTTCGGTAAGAACTCGGGACTTGTCATTAACTGGACCAAGTCCTGTGTCTACGTCATAGCTGGTTCGCTGCCGCCTCTACCCCGCAGGTTTCCCATTCTGGTAGCGGCCGACGGCTTTAAGTATTTGGGGATCTATGTATCCATGACCTCCTCGGTCCGCTACGAGCGAAATTTGTATGCTCCGCTCCGTAGACTGAAGCAAGACGTTCGACGTTGGCGCGATTTGCCTTTATCTCCATTGGGCCGGGCGGCACTCTTTAAAATGATGTCACTCCCCCGATTTCTTTATGCCCTGCAAAATTTCTTCGACCCCGTTCCAGCTCGCTATTTCCGTGAAGTCGAGAGTCTACAGCGACAACTTATTTGGGATGGCCGTGCCCGCATTGCCTTATCCAAGCTCACGCTCTCCTGGTATGATGGGGGTATCGCATTGCCGGATATTAGACGGTACTACTGGGCCTCACACCTGAGCGCCATCAACCATGCGACCTATGCTCCGGAGCCCGCTCCCGCCTTTGCCTTGGATAAACTATTGTTGCCTGGTGGCAATTTTAATAGGGCTCTGTATTCAAAGGCACCCTTCCGACTCCTTACGGGCCCGACGAAATGTGCAGTGCGGGCATGGAGGGACGCTACCGTGGCCACGGGCTGGGGTGGTAGGCTGACACGTAAGACGCCACTGTATGATTCGGAACGGTTGGGCAACCTGTGGAAGACGAAAGGGTTTGAGAAATGGGACATGATTGGGATCAGCACGGTGGAGGACCTGTGGGCACGGGACGCGGTTAAGTCCTTTGAGTCCTTGAAATTGGAATACCGGCTAGATGATAGAGAGCACTTCCGGTACATGCAGGTGAGACACGCCTTGTCTTCCGTCTTTCCACCGGGTACCGTTATTCCGCAGTCCTCCCCCCTGGAAGATCGAGTCCTAGACGGCCATGTCCCGGATAGTACCATCTCCTTAATCTACAAAAAGCTTATTAACAACAGAGCTGACCAGCTTGATAAGCTCCGGGCTGCCTGGACGGCTGACGGACTCGAATTAGACGACGAGGACTGGCAGTCAGCTGTGTCCTCCCCTAAGGAGGTGGCTATTCCGGCACGGCTTCGCTTTGTCCAGTTGAAGATCCTCCACCGTGTGTATCTGACTGGGGTGCGTCTGGTGCGCATGGGTTTGGTTTCGGATGGACGATGCAGGCGTGGGTGTGGGATGGATGGTACCTTTCTTCATGTTCTGTGGGAATGCCCGATGATTGCAGCGTACTGGTCCAGGGTGCATGATGTTATGAGTCGTGTCACGGGGATCCCACTACTTCCCGAAGCACGTCGTTGTCTGTTGAATGTGTGGGAACCGTCTGATTGTAATGCTGCCCAGACACTTTGGGTTACCCTGGGCAACATGGTCGCAAAGAGAGATATCGCGCAGCTCTGGGGCTCCCCTAGATTACCATTGTTAAGTGCCTGGAAAGAGAACATGGACTGGTCCATGTTCCGAGAGAAGACTGTGTATGAGGCTCGAGGGCGTCCTGGGAAGTGGTCCAGAGTTTGGGCTCAGTGGAATACTTATCGCGGAGATATCTGTTCTCCTCCGCTTGATTATGAGGTCCCTCTCCCCTCCTCTCCATGATTTACGTTCCTCCTCTAATTCCACTGCACGTTCTGTTTTCCCGCACGTGTCACCCCCCCCTTGCCAGTATCCTTTTTCCCACATCACCTTTCCCCCCCCCACCTCCAGCAACCCTTGCCACTATGATACCATGTGTTTGTGTGTTGGTGTTCTTTCGACAAAAACATAAAATTAAACCTTTCTTATCCTACTTGTATGATACTATGCTTTCACCGACAACGTGGACTTGACAGATTGCTTCAGCAACGTACTGTCTCAGAATCCACTTTTCACTCAGCCTGTTTATGTCATAGCGGGCGGCCCTGTGGGGTTGTAGGCAGACGCTGTGTATTGTGCATTCGTAAATAAAGGTTTTAAAAAAAAAAAAAAAAAAAAACAGAGGAGCTCCAGGGATCCTATCGACCTATCTCTTTGATAAACTCTGACTGGAAGATTTATACTAAAATCCTAGCTTCCCAACTAGCTAAAGTCATTACCCCACTTGTAACATTGAAACAGCATGGGGTTATACCCAGTAGGGCCACTGTTAACCATATTAACAGGGTGGTAGCGTTGTTGGATACAGCTAAGGTACAGGGAACCACCCCAGGCCTGGTCTTGTTAGATGCTGAGAAGGCATTTAACCGGGTTTCATGGAATTGTTTATAGGAGGTACTACACTCTATGGGGTTTGGTCCTGGGTTTATTCAAGCAATTCAGGCTGTGTATAAGACCCCTAGAGCCCGGATTTGTATTAATGGCTTCGAATCGGAACCAGTATAAATATCAAGAGGCACGAAGCAGGGTTGCCCGTGCTTCCCACTGTTATTCGCAATGTACATAAACCCGTATTTAGCTATGTTAGAAAGGAACCCGAGAATTAAATCTGTAGATTGTGGGCAGGAGCAGCTTCGAGTGTTAGCGTTTGCAGATGACATTGAGGTCGTAACAGCTGACCCAGTGGTAGCAATACCCGAGATAAAATGAATGGGATATAAACTCAATGCATCGAAGACACAAATCCTATGCACTTATCAGACCTGTATCCGAGACCCTAAGGGTGACTAATGAAGTAACATATCTGGGGATCAGGATTAGGACTTGCTTAAATGAATTCGTCGAAGTCAACTGGAATGCCATCATCATAAGTGTAAAGAGCCAACTAGATAATATGGAGTGCCCCCACCTCTCAATGGTGGGGAGATGTAATGTATTACATTTTTTTATTTTACCTAACATTTTATATTTCTTCAGATCTGTACCACTTGAAATTTCTAGGGGACAGTTACAGCAATTACAATCATGGGCCCAAAGGAAACCACGGAGAGCAATGAATTTTATGTCATTACCCCGAGAGAAGGGCGGGTGGGCTGTACCATATTTCACATTTTATTATTATATTTGTATTCTACAAAATATCTGGATAATACCCACTGGCGAAGATATAGGCAGCAAAGATATAGGCAACCCCGCAGAGCATCCATCTATATACCAGATGTTACTCTGTGCGGAAGTAAGGAACTGCCTATTTAGAATATTAGAGTTTAATTATTACAAAATAACTCATTTTAAGGTGGTACTAGCTCCTTATAAGGTGTGGAGAACAGTACGGAGAAAGCTACTAGTTGAGGGGGTATGTTATTATACACCTATAAGCACACTCAGTTTACTACCTGCTATCTTCTCTGATAGGGTGGCACATAAGTGTAAAGATAAAGGAATTACATCCATAGGTAACCTATATAAGGACGGAGAATTGCTCTCCTTCCAGATAGTAGCTGATAAATATAAACTCCCTAAAACTGAATTTTTTAAATGCCTGCAGATGAGGAACTTCTTGAAGGAAAACAAAGGATAATTGAGCCATATTTATTAGTTGAGGCCATCAAACGCAAACAATGGATTGGTGGGATATACAAATGTTTATTAGACATACAGAGAAATGATCTAGACACAAAATACAAGATGGAGGAACCGATTGACATGTCAAGATATCCGCATAGAACAATCAATAGGAATGGCAGGGAGAATTTTAATATCAGCTAACCTAAGAACACTGCATTTTAAAACTGTGATGGGAAATGTTTTCGGTGTGGTGCAGACTCGGCTGATATTGTACACATTTTTTATATGTGCAGGAGGCTAGCTCAGTTTCTGGGCCATATAGAATAGTTCCTTTTGGAAATCACTGGAATTGAAATAAATAGCACACCGCCCACTTTGTTGATGGGTATAGGGGATGACGTGTGTAAGGGACATCCAGCTTATGAATTTCAGCATTTGATTTCATAGCAGTTGTGATGGCTTGTCTCTGTATAGCCTCCATGTGGTTGCAAAAGGAAGCCCCTACATTTGAAATCTGGAGAGCTAGATTTTATGTCATCTTTAATCTGGAATATAGTTTATATACTCTCAAGGGGATACGGAAACTAGGTTTACAAATATGGAGACCTATGATCAATCATATGAAGGATTACCATGAATTATGGTATATACTGGGGGTCTGGTATTTATTTTGCTCATAGGGTTTTATGTATAATGAACTTGTATTTACCTCTTTGGAAGCAGTATAGAGTTGTATATGATGTATTTATCATCTTTGACATGAATTTGTATGTACTTTAGTATTGGTTTTCAAAAAAAAAACATCACTGATAATGAACTGAATGATATGGTGCAAAAGAGAACATGCAATTTGACTGTGTTCAGCTCAGACCGAATAGTCATATTGCCGATATATACTGATGTGTGCATGAATAGATTTCTTTTCAAAAGCTGCTGGTCCATTAACAACTAGACCAGACTCTCGATATAACATATATTTCCCTATGACTCTAACCAAGTATAGTGTTTTCAATCTATGCCAAAGATGCTTAATACATTCCAGTTTGAATTCTGTGAAAGAACACCTGACAGAACTCTGTTAAGATATGAAATTAAGTGATTTTCTCCTGGAGCCACTTCTATTAAACTAATAAATTATTTATATTTACCATGATATATGCTGCTATAAAAGAGGAGCACGGATATTCTGAAAGAGAAGATGCAGAAAGAATTAGGGAAACTAACAGAGAAATAATATTGATTACTTTTAAGTCTACTGGCTAGTGTTTTCAAACACTCTCTCAAAACAGATATCCACAATCTCAACCATGGTTTCTTCTCCTCTCTATCTTTTTAAAGATAATTTAAATCTTTCTACAACAAACAATGTGGCCCAGCAGGTCATAAAAGAATCGGCAGTATTCGTACCCTATAATTTGACCTCTGAACAGATAGAAATCGCAAAAAAGGAAGCAACACATCCTCTTTTATTGATGAGAGATAGAAAGTACCCTGTTTTGTGTTGCAAAAGACCCTTATTATTTTGCTCCTACATAAAGTAGGAGGTGATCACTGCCTTTCATGTTTTATTGTTAAGTTTATAGACCCTTGGGTTTCCTCTACCATGCCTTTTCGAATTCAATTGCTGGGCAGAAGAAAGAAAAAATTGTATTCATAAGCACATCTGTATGTACCAATCCACCAAGATACTCACTCCTCTGATTCTTTCACTTTGCATGGGGTTTTTAAACCCTTTGAATCCCAGTCTTGCCTATAAATTAATTGCAGCACCTGCTTAATTCATGCCGTCTTATCACACACTTCTAGTAAACAGTTAAAAAAATTGTTGAACTGTTGTGGTGTAATGTTTTATCCCCATCCAAAGACGTTGTTTGGAAGCGTTCCTAGGCCGAAAATAGACATGGTAAATATGCACTTTGATAAATTAATTAGGCATTTTGAAAACCTATCACAGCAAGAGGTGCTTTTAACTTCTTTGGCAGAAACTGTTGCCCTACAAACAGCTTGGTCCACATCTGAGATTCAACACTTTCT
This sequence comes from Lissotriton vulgaris, assembly GCF_964263255.1. Lineage (NCBI taxonomy): Eukaryota > Metazoa > Chordata > Amphibia > Caudata > Salamandridae > Lissotriton > Lissotriton vulgaris. The sequence goes on from NC_141699.1 coordinate 170,571,789, forward strand.
ACAAATGCAGTTAGCAGCACACTTTACTGACCTATTACATGCAGATTATCTTCCATGCATCAAACACAAATGGCATAGCACATGTTTTTGAAACCATTGGATATGACTTATTGACTGGTTTAAAACTATTTTTTAATTCATTCCTTCTTTCCTTCAGTTTGCTGATTTTTGGAATTTCAACTACGTACTTTAATTACATTTTTAGCCATGACCATGATTGGTAAGCATGTTTTATTCCAAAGACTGAATAAAAACACCATGTGAGAAAGATCAGTGGAACCCTGCTCTAAGGTGCCTTCCTAATGGAAACTCAAATAATAATTTTGAACTAAGTTTAAATTTTAGAAGATAGAAAATGAATAGATGACAAATTACATTGTGCATGCAAAATAAGTTAGTTCACTTTCTTATATCACTGTTGGCCCTTGAATATGTTTACTTTTAACAGATGCTCTTAAGCCACCTGAAGGATGAAATCCTTTTCTCCAGTTTTTCAGGGCTGGTTTCAGGACTGTAAATGCTCCTTAGAACTGGAATGACAGTGGGATAAATGGTAGTCCTTGTAACAATTCAATTCGCCTTTATTTTGGGTCAAAGGCCATAAAATACATAGTTCAACATAAAGCATAAATAGTTAAAAGCATAAATATGATTTTAATCTATTTCATTACAGTTCTGACAATGGTCGTAAAAGTTCTAAATACAGCAGATTTTAAATAATTTAAAAAAACTGTTAAATGGCATACCCCCTTTCTTAGACTGTTACATACTCGTTTATTGTACTACTCTCCTTGATTCATATGCCTGGAAATTATGTGATTATTTGTCTGGGATGTATGTGATTTTTCCTGTTGTGTATTCTTACTTGTTGTCAACACTGGATTTATTTTCTTCCTTCCTTCCTTTGTAAAGCGCTCTGATATCCTTCGGGATCTTGTTTGCGCTATATAAAACTTTATAAATAAATAAATAAATAAACTGTTGATAGTTGTTTGTGCAGGTGTCACTTTCTTCCTACTCCAGAAACAAAGCCAGCATGAATGAACTTGAATGAAGGCGATGTCTATTCGACAGAACAGTAATGTTGTAAAACAATGGTGTTCTATTTTGGAGAATTAAGGAGTAAGATAAGTGAACCTTGGACACTGCCATTTCACAAATTTCCGGCTCCTCAAGTGAGACTTTTTTTTGGTGCATTGACACCTTTAAAACAATTTACGTGGATGTTCCACTGGAGCAACCACCAATAGTGCCACTTGAAATGGGAGAAGTAATTTAACCAATTAGAATGTGTTGAGCCTGGCTATATTTTCTGGGTCAACCCCAGATTTTTGCCTTCCGTTGATGAACCCATTTGTGTTTCCATTGTTCACCTTTTCCTTGCTAACAAGTGGTAAAGTGATTTTTCTCTCTCCTTCAGGCATGGTAAAATTGACTTATTCCTAATGAGCACATTTAATTTACTTGTAATTTCCTAGAAGATGACACTATGGGGTCGATTCCAAATCGGGGAAAAACCGCTCGGAGCGTTTTTCCCATACGAATCGTACCCTGCAACTTCCCCTATATGTACGACGAAGTACGATTCGTACCAGGAGCGTGACCATCTTGAGTAGTAACCAAGTAGGTTTACCGCAAGACGAGCAGAAGCCGCAAGTGACGGATACTTGCCGTCTTGGATCCTCCGATGCCCATGAAGCGGTAGTCACCGCATCAAGTGTTTTCTCCTGAACCAGGATAAGACACCTTTTTACACCAGATCACAATTTGTGGTCTTTAATTGAACGAGGGCAGGACGCACCTTAGCGTGTGCGGACCACCCCGTCCAATATTCACGGTCCTGACGAAAACCAAAGAATTTTTAAATGGTTGAAACATGTAGACCTAATTTTTTCTTTATCACATAGCACACTTCGCTATTTTTAAACTTATTACACTTCTAGAGACACCAAAGCCTTCCTAGTTAGGCACAGGTGCCACACTGGTTTCATAAGGGTTCAAGCACTCAAGAATAAAGTCTTGGAGTGAGTAGTTTTGGCCCTTTTTTAACACACGTATCACTGTAATTTTTTGCACATATAAAAGAAAAAGTAACCCGCTCCACTGTTGTCAGGTGTCGCAGCACACCCTATGGGCATTCGGCCTATGAGGTGGGACCCCGATGATGAAGCATGTCACCAACTAGGTTGGTGAGTGAGGGGTCTTCTTCAAGGACATGCACTGTCCGATAACGGGTTGGGGCAAACTGTGCTAACCTGAGCTTTTTGCTCTAGAATCAGAAAAAACTATTTTCGGTATTTCTCTCCAGGGGGTACTCCTCCATTGTTGCCCGAGTTTACTAACTTCCCTGAAGTTGAGTGCAAGGTCCGGTGTCTGCGGAGCCGCCTGAGGGTGCCGCTCGTAGTCTGAAGGGGTGCCGCTCGTAGTCTGAACTTGAGCTAATTGCTGCTGGGAGCTGACCCTGCCCTACTGGATTCTACACTGCGGGACTGGTGTTCTCTTTGCCGTGTCTGCGGGACTGGTGATCTTGTTGCCGTGTCTGCGGGACTGGTGTTCTTGTTGCTGTGCCTGCAACTGCTGCTCGGGACTGCGGGACTGCGAGGACCACAGGTCAGTGCGCTTCAACACCACGCACACCTGCTGCCTCTTCCTGCAGCTCCTCCCTGCCCAGCCTGCTGCCTGCTAAAGCCACTCGCGTCCCCCGCTTCGCGGGAGCCGCTCGTAGTCTGAACTTGAGCTAATTGCTGCTGGGAGCTGACTCTGCCCTACTAGATTCTACACTGCGGGACTGGTGTTCTCTTTGCCGTGTCTGCGGGACTGGTGTTCTTGTTGCCGTGTCTGCGGGACTGGTGTTCTTGTTGCCGTGCCTGCAACTGCTGCTCGGGACTGCGGGACTGCGAGGACCACAGGTCAGTGCGCTTCAACACCACGCACACCTGCTGCCTCTTTCCGCAACTCCTCCTCCACCCACTACTTAGGCCACACCCAGCACGCCACCGCGGGACGCCCGCGGGACGAAGCGCGGGGCGAAGCCCGGGCCAAGAGCGGGCCCGTTGTAGCCCGTTAGAGTCCGTGTAAGGCCGGGCTGGGTCACCCCCCTAACTCTTGACTTGCTACTGGACCCACATGTAGGTGTTTGTTCTACACTAGTTTCATACGTATTTGTTGCACTAAGGAACATTCATTCCGCTGAGTCCTGTGGGTTAGTTACCTATCCTAATAATCATGTGCACGAGAGGGTCCAGGAGTAAAACTGCTGCGGGGGGTCTGCCACAATCAGGCACATTAGATAACTTCCTTTTAAGGGCTAATTCCTTTATAGACCAGGAAATTACTTCTTTGGAAAGAAGAGTATCCCAAGATCTAGTGCTTGCAAAAAGATCCTCTATGGGTCAGTTTGCTGCAGCCAAAACTCCCGAACAATCCAAGGCTCGGGCTACCTTAGAAACCCCTACAACAACCAATGCAGATATTCACGCCCATAGACAGAGCCTACCTGCTACGGTAGACCTATCAGTTTCCCATCTCTCATTAGATCCTCAATCAAGTGCGGATCTGAATAAAACCCCAGAACTAGTTGATATTACCCCCCCTACTGATTTGAGTAACACCCAGCTGAAGGCCAGGAGGGAGGGAGCCATTCCCAAAAAACCTAACCTCAAAAATGAAAGGGATAGGGGCAAACAACTGAGAAAGGCCCCTCTGGCCTCTGCCCAAAACTTGTCTATAGTCACCGATCCCCGGGGTATCGCCCCTACAAACGAAGTAACCTCTAGTGTGAACACAGAAGGTTCGGACATCTTAGACAGGATCAGCGTTAGGGACGATGAGGTAAACATTTCACTCCTACCCAGGATTGCTGAACTTTTTAAACTTTACCTCACCCCCATCGAGATAAGATTAGCTCGTATTGAACAACAGATAGCTGACCTGTGCGATGCCCAAAATAAAGTAAATCCAAGGGGGTCTAATAAAGTAGGGGTAACTAACTCAAGTACAAACCCACTGCCCCTGTTACCAAAAAATCATTAGCAACTGTGACTAACACAAAATCGAAGTCTGATTCTCCCACCACGAAGCTAACAGTACCTAAAACAAGAACCTGTGCCACCCCGTTGAAAGAGGGGCCCACTCTTCCTAGGGACCACACGTTGCAGCCAAATAAGATCAGTAATGGCAGCGGCCCACATAGGAGACGACCTGTGAACTTGCCTCCCAAGGCAACCCCTATGTGGTGGTCATGACGGGGGTCCCTGAACTGAGTGAAGCTGAGGAGGAACCTAATTGGTCTCTAAAAAATAAAGTCCAGTATTGGCTAAATACAAACAGGCCCCTACCCCCGAACCTTACTAGTAAGATCCTGACAGTGCGCAGGGTAGCATGGGTGGGATATGAAAGAAAAACGGTACAGGGTGATTGCATATTGGTTAATTTTGCGGACCCCCATACTGTTGACTATATATGCACCTGGAACATTCAGAATAGATATGAGAGGATTGCAACACAACGCTTCTCCTTCTTCTATCCCCCCAGGAGCTGATTAACACGCAACTGGAATAATGACAGTAACTGGCACACAGAAGGGCGTCCCTCTAGGAATGAAAATTGGGGCACTTGGGGTGTACAGGGCTTCAGGCAACAAGTGCACAGGGGCAATTGGGGCGGACTCCCGACTGCCAACAGGTATAGTTGCCTAGAGATAGTGGACTGACAGCCAAATTCTAGTAATTCCTCAGTGGGGGTGGGAGGGGGGGTGGATCATGAAGCCATCAGGGAGGCAGCAGAAGGGCACTGTGAGCCCATCATTCCCAGGTTGAGCAAGAAATTTTGCCCCCATACTAAAAAGAGAAGTCTCACCCCACGTAACCAGAATATTCTGCATTCTATGTCTGGCTTGGGTGATTCAGTTGTAAATGGGATGATTAACCGTCCTAATGCAGACTATTGCGATAGGGGCTTCATTTCCCTCTTTTCATGGAACTTGGCTGGTTTGGTTAATAAACTGGACTCCCCTGACTGGGGGGCATTTATAGATTTACAGGATGTATGCCTCTTTCAAGAGACATGGGCAAGAGAGGACCATCGGCATGCAGGATTTGATACATTCGCAATTGGGGTGAATTGGAAGGGAAAGGGTCGCCCGTCAGGTGGACTACTTATTTGGGTGGCTTCCCACCTGGGCTGTAAAGCAAGGGTTTTACCAACTAATTCCTTAGATGTTCAATGCGTACTCTTGGAATGGTCTGATCTAACTAAATTGGCATTGATAAATGTCTATTCAAGACCAGTGGGCATAACAAACGTTTCTAGTACTATCGAGGAACTAGCGCTGTTCTTGAGCACACTCCCCAAGGGCATTCCGTACGTGGTTGGGGGGAGACTTTAATTGCCAATTTGACCCCCTTCCATCATTCTTAGAAGGTACATCCAATGAGGAAGAAGAACAATGGGGAATCCCGAAACTGGCTGGCCCATCTGTGAAGTCCTGGTCGCCATTAGCAATGCAAATTACTTGCCTAACCTTAGCGAATTCTTTAAGGGCTTGCAAAGGTCGGGTGAGCGGTGATATTCCACCTAAACCAACTTTCAACAAACTGGGGCATAATTCCAGATTGGATTATATATTCGTGGAAATCTCCGAATGGGACAGAATTGTGGACCTTAATGTAATACATCGAGCCGACAGCGATCACAATGCGCTTATTTTAAAAATTCTAACCCCGGGCGTCACTACTCAAAAACAGGGTGGTGGTGACTGTGCAGACCCGAGATTGATTCTATCTACAAACCGGCGTAGAGTTCGCTGGTCCAAAATTGTAGGAAATCCCCAGGACATCCAGAGGCTATACGCAAAGGTTGTCCCTGTCCTGCAAAACGTTGACAACCTTATGTTCCACCCTCTCTCGCCTGAGAAGACTTACAGAGAACTCGGTGTACTCCACCTAGAGATGTGCACCACTTTAGCTGATGTTCTGAACCCAGAGCAGAAGCAACGTAAAGGCAAAGGAAGGGGGACTTGTGCCCCATGGTTTAATGCCGCCTGTAGAAAGGCTAAAACTGATCTACTAGCGGCGATGAAGCAGCAGCATAACATCTCCTTGGTAAGAACTAAGAGAAGGGAGTATAGATGCCTCATTGCCAATGCTAAGACTGAATGGGACTACGGTAATTGGGCAGACATGACTGTTGCGCTCAAACTCCAAGACGCCAGGAAATTTTGGCAGATTGTTAAAAATGGCTCGGCTGACCGTACCCCGGCAGTGGAGGCCAATATCGCACCCAGTGTGTGGGGGGATCATTTCAGATCTCTGTACACTGAGGCTGACATGGACCCTAACCAGGCTCAAGTAGATCCGATGACGGGCTCGACCCCTACGCCACTTCTCGACACCGACAAAATTAGTCTGTCAGAAGTAGGCGCAGCTATTGCTAGACTTGCCACCGAAAAACCCCCCGGGTTGGACAAACTCCCTGGCGACCTATTTAAAAGTGAACCCACGATCTGGGCCCCATATCTACAGGTTCTATTTAATGCAATCCTGGAGGGGATGCCGGTGCCTGCTACTTGGCTGGGGGCAGAGATTGTACCCATCTTCAAGAAGGGCTCTTCTCTGCTCCCAGCCAACTACAGGCCTATTAGTTTAATAGACGTCCCCCAAAAGATTTTTGCTAGGCTGATCTTGGACCGTTTATTAGAATGGACCGAAGATCACTCAGTCCTGAGCCCATACCAGGCGGGTTTCAGGAATAAAGTGTCCACTGTAGACCAAGTCTTTCGACTTTCCATGATATTTTGGAAAACTGTACAGCTGGAGGGTGGCAGTCTCTACACTGTATTCGTTGACCTAAGAGCGGCCTTCGATCTGGTACCGCGTAGGAAACTCTGGTCCGTGCTCTCTGGCTTGGGGGTCCCACAATTCTATTAACTATGATTATCAGATTACACACTGATAATTACGCCCAGGTAAGATGTGGCCGGGAAGGGACATTGTCCAACAAATTCCCCGTTGACAGGGGGGTTAGGCAGGGCTGTGTGCTTGCACCGACCCTGTTCTGCCTCTTTGTCAACTGGGTAATAGCGCATTTGAATGGGGTTGAGAATACTGACGCCCCCAAACTTGGAGGCAGCAAGGTGCCCGCAATCATGTTTGCCGATGACACCCTGCTCCTCTCCAAGTCCCCAATGGGGATTCAGCGAGTTCTCAATGGCTTCGAGGCATTTTTTAAAGATCATGGCCTAGAGATCAATGCTTTGAAGACCAAATATATGGTCTCCAACCCTCCATCTCGAGCTCGCTCCAATCCTTCCATTGGATCTAATATGCTAGAGAGGGTACGAACCTTTGACTACCTAGCGATCACCCTAAATGAAAAAATGTCATGGGTACACCAACGGGAGAAAGCGCAATTAAAGTTGGCCCAAATAAAAGGCGTAATTACTAAACTAATCGCCAAGAATAAATCCACTTTCAAGCCGGTTGGTCCCGCCCTAGAGATTTCCAGAGCACAAGCTAGGGGAGCGGTTATGTATGGAAGTGAACACTGGGGCCACACGTGCAACCGCGATCTGGTAGTAACCGAGAACAATTTTATCAGACAGCGCCTATCACTTCCTTCCACCACACCCTTGCTGCCTATTAGACTTGACTTGGCCCTGAGACCTCTGGACGAAGACATGGGCCTGCGGCCCCTGTTAATTTGGCGCAGGATCTGGTCAGTTCCTGAGTTAGCTAATTATAGGTTAGAGCTGCAAGAAATCCTTACTCTCCCAAACATCGGGAAAATTCCATGGCTAAATTTTATTAAGAAAGAATTAAGGAAATTAGGGATTCCCACCCTATGGTCTGACCCGCTTGCATCTTGTCCCGGAATTACACGGAGGCAGCTTATTATCCAGTATCAGGAAAGTAAATTTGCTACCCATATGCAAAGAACTTCCCCCGGCACCCTAACGTCATCATTTTTAATAATCAAGGACAGCTATAGGTTCGAAATTGCCCTATTTATTTATTTATTTATTTTTGAGATTTATACAGCGCGTACAATTGCCCGTAGGCGTCTCGGCGCTAGAAACTTTGAATGTATTCCCGAGGTTAGGCCGGTAACTATTCTTGATCAAACAGCCAGGTCTTTATCTTTCTGCGGAAATGCATCAGGGATGGGCTGTCTTTGATGGAAGCTGGCAGCGAGTTCCATAACCTGGGAGCTGCCACAAGGAAGCGTCTATCGCCCCAGTTAACTGTTTTTGTTCGTGGTATTTGAAGGATTTTAAGGTTGTTAGATCGGAGCGATCTTATGGAGGACTGGTATCTAAGATGGGATTTCAGGAAATGTGGACCACAGTTGTGCAGTGCTTTATAGGGTATGCACAGCGCTTTAAACTTGATCCTGTTTCGAATCTTGAGCCAATGCAGGTCTCTTATAGTCTCAGAGATTGGTGAGAACTTTGGGATTCCAGACAAGAGGCGGGCTGCAGCATTCTGGATGGTCTGCATTTTGTTGGTCACTCTTGCTTGGGGGTTGATGAATAAGCCGTTACAATAGTCAAGAGATGACAGCACGAGGGCGCTTACCAGCGTCTTACCTGCTGAGGTTGGTAGAAACGGCATGATTTTCTTGATCAGCCTAAGTTTGTGATGGGCTGTTGCTGCTATTTTATTTGAGTGGGCCATGAAATTTAATTTATCGTCAAAAATCACCCCCAGATTTCTGACGGTGATGGCTGGTGTAGGTGGTGTTCCGTGCGTAGGGGGCCACCAGGTGTTTGACCATCCGGGGGAGAGATGTCCAAATATGACGACCTCCGTTTTTTCAGCATTTAACTTTAGGCAGTTAGAGGCCATCCACTCACCGATCGCCCGCATGCCCATCTTGGAAGTTTTCAGCTACCTTGTCTCCATTCCCGTTGATGGCCAACACAAGCTGGGTGTCATCCGCGTACGAGGTAAGGCTCATCCCATAGGCCTTGATGACAAAGGCCAGGTCCGACACGTAGATATTAAATAGTGTCGGACTAAGGGATGAGCCTTGGGGAACCCCACACGGTAGTGACAGCTTGTGCGATTGGAAGGGCCCCAGTGTGACCACCTGTGATCTACCGGCCAAGAAGGAGGAAAGCAGATTTCTAGCCATGTGGCGGATGCCCAGGTTTTCGGCACGGTCGACCAGGATCTTGTGGTCGACCGTGTCGAAGGCCGCCGACAGATCGAGCAGTACGAGTATTGCTGTACCTCCCTGGTCCCGGATCACTCTTATGTCCTCTGTAGCTTTTATTAAGGCAGTTTCGGTTCCGTGGAACTTGCGGAAACCAAATTGGGTGTTGTCCAGTAGTTGATGTTTTTCTATGAACTCTGAGAGTTGTGAGTTCATAGCCTTTTCCACTACCTTGGCTAAAAAGGGGAGACTGGCTACGGGGCTGTAGTTTTTTAGTTGGTCCTTGTCCAGATTAGCTTTCTTAAGTAGGGGTTTGACCAAGGTGTTTTTAAGGGAGTCTGGGTATATCCCAGTTCTGAACATTGTGTTACAGATTGATACAATGTCAGGGGAGAGATAGTCCATGATCGGACGAATGACTTTTAGAGGGCAAGGATCTAATGCTGAGCCTGATTTAATTGTGGCCGTTATTTCCTTGATTTGTGTTTCTCCAAGGTCTAAGAACTGAGAAAGTTCGATATTGTTAGTCCCGTTGTTAGATGTGGGGGGGCTGATTACTGTTTTTGTGGAGAATTCTTGATATATATCATTCACCTTTGTGAAAAAGAAATCAGCCAGAGAATCACAAAAGACTTGGGATTGTGGAGGATTCAGTTCCGGTGCGTTTCCCGCTAAAACCTTAGTTATCTCAAAAAGTTTTTTACTTGAGTTTTTAACAGAATTGATTTGTTCAGTGAAATAGGATTTTTTTGTCTCGACTATAAGGGCTTTGTATTGTCCGAGTGCTTCCTTATAGCTGGTCTTGCTTTCAGCGCTGTAGGATCTGCGCCAATGTCTCTCCCTGTTTCTACAGAATTGCCTCTTAATACGGAGCTCCTCTGTAAACCATGGGGCTGATGGCGTTGCTCTATTTCTAGAGAATTTTTTAGTTGGGGCTATGGAGTGGGTGGCGGTACCTATCCACTCCTGAAATTGTCGTGTGGCCAAGTTTGGATCAAATGTTGAGTCAGGACGAGTTTTTTCAAGTAGGCTCGTTAGCTCAGCGTGATCGATGTCCTTCCAAACTTTAATGGTTTATGGTTTCGGTACAGAGTGGGGTCTGAGTCTATTTAATGTGACTGATATTTTTATTAAAATGGCGAAGTGGTCGGTCCATGGCATTGGTAAGGTATCTATTATATTAACGCCTTGCATATTAGTAAAAATGCCATCTAGCGTGTGACCGGCTATATGGGTGGGGGTGGTTACCAGTTGCCGAAGACTCATGGTGTGCATGTCTGATATCAAGGATTGGGTATCTTTGTCAGCTGCATTCTCAAGATGGAAGTTCAAGTCGCCCAATAATGTAAATGAGTCTTCCAGCGCTGGAGCTTCTAGTATTGCACCCAGATTTGCTTGAAAGTTGGTGCGAGAGCCTGGTGGTCGATATAGGAGGATGCCTTTAAAATGAAACGATGGGGTGAGTTTAAGATCGAAAAGAAGGGCTTCGCAGGAGGTGGAGTGGATGTGAGATATTCTGACCGTTATGTGGTCGCGGGCGATGATGGCTAGTCCTCCTCCGCTCTGCACCACTCTATCTAGGCGATAGGCGTTATAGGCTGGGGGGTCGCAACTGCCATGTCAGGATCGGATGCTCCATCAGTCCATGTCTCTGTGAGAAAGAGACAATCAAGGTTGTTGTTGATAATAAGATCGTGTATTTCTTGCCGGTGCTTGACAAGGGATCGTGCATTGATTAGTGCAGCGGTGATGTCGGAAGACATAGATGCAGTGACAGCATGCGTTTTGATTTTTTCATTTGTTATCTGTAGCTTCACGTTGCAGTGAGGACATGTAAATTTTGTGGTATCTGACCATAAGTGTGGATTATATTGAGCGCAGGCGGGGTTAGGCGTGCGCAGTGCCATCAATGTGGATTTGGGGTAGATGTGGGGAGCCTGTCGCGGAGATTGATCAGAGGTTCTGGCCCTTGGCCCTGTCTCGGCACGGATGAGCACAGACGAGCTTGCCTTATGCGCGCCTTCGGCGCGCATTCGTCGCGCCCGCTGCACTCGTCCCATGCGCTTCCGGAACAAGCACATATTTGTAGGGAGGGAGCAATGCAAGAGGCATGTCCTCGAAGTGGGCGTGTCCCAGTCAGGGAGAGGGGAATGAAGTTGGCGGGAAAACAGCGATTTTGCCCTTACCATTGCTCGTTTTTCAGCAGTAAAGGGTGCCTGCACACTGCAGTGATGTGACAGGGAAGGTGAGTCATTTTAAAAGCAAAGTGAAATTTTACAGTTTTAAAACAAAGTTATGCTCAGTTTTCCTTGCTACTCCCGGCTGTGCCTCAGGAGGGTTCAAAAGTTATCTAAAGCGCTAGTAGTCAGTGCGTCTTTTATAACTTTGAAGAGGGGGGCATGGCCTCAAAGTGGGCGTGTCCCAGTCAGGGAGAGGGGAATGAAGTTGGCGGGAAAACAGCGATTTTGCCCTTACCAGTGCTCGTTTTTCAGCAGGAAAGGGTGCCTGCACACTGCAGTGATGTGACAGGGAAGGTGCCCTAGACATCATAGCCCCAACATCAATCAGGAAACTGTATCTCCAATGGAGGTATGGTAGTTTACTGATACGTGCCCTTACTAGTAAATGGGCCGACCCATCCCCGTCTCATTGCCCCGGATGCAAATCCGAACAAGAAACTGATTTGCACATATTGTTTTTCTGTAATGCGTATGTGCAGGCGCGGAGAAAATGAATTGTCCCACTATGTAAAAACTTGGGCTTCTCCCATTGCCTGCAAGCATACAGGGTTTTAAAGACGGATCTATCTGGTCATATTGTCTTTGCTTTAGCCAAATATCTGGGGTCTGTCTGGCACAAGAGGAGACATCTTCTAAATGGGGATCTATGAAAAATTGTTATAATGGAAAACCCTGAGTCAGATAGTCTGAGAATGTCAAAAGGCGGGTCCTTGTATTTGTATAACGTTTTTACATGTTTTTATGTTTGTATATATCTTAATATTTACTGTTTTACATTCAATGTTATCTGTACCTTTTATGGCACATGATGCCGAAATAAAGATGATGATGATGATTACGCACTTGTATAGCGCACAACTACCCGTAGGCATCTCGGCGCTTGTACGAATACCGCCGAGGAACCCTTCCTGGCCTTTTCCTGTGAGGAGCCCACTCCTGGGCACCCCCAAGGTGAAGTCAGGCATCCTCAGCTTTGTTGGGGCTGTTGTAGAGATTAAGCAGGCTATTGCCCAGAGGTGCAGAGTGGGACTCATGATTAGAATAGGCACCGAGGCGAGAATGATCAGGTCCGAGGAAATTGAGCTCGAGACCCGCCGAGGCGGGAATTGAACCCTGGTCCCGTCCAGACTACTGCATCAGGGTCTGCCGCTCTAACCATTGAGCCACACTTCTCTACTGGTTGATGCATTGGATGATGCATTGGATAATGATGAGGAGGAGGAAATGGAGCCTGAGGAGCACTGCTGTGCAACAACTCTAGGGCTGGAGAGAGGGGAGTTTTTTTCCTTGGCCTCAGAACCAGTGGAAAGTGGGAAACCCACAGGCTTGATGTCCCCTACTGGGCCCAGCACAGGAAGCAATGTGTGTTCCCCACCCTTGCCCCATAGGACCTGGGGACATGAGAGCTGAGGGAGAGTGCCAGCTGCAACTGGCCCATCTGGAACTGGCTGCACAAGCAGTAAGGGTGGAGGCGGAGAGAGACCAAAGCTCTGAAGAAAAAACAACTACCTCTGGAGAAAAAAACTGTTGTGGGCTCATGAACTGATTCTCAAGGAGCTGGACCTAAAGCTGAAACCAGCTTTGAAATCCAGCAGAAACGGTGGCAGTGTTACACCCAGTGTCCACTGGAGAAGTGAGGGTTCACATACCAGCAGACCTGGTGCCTAATTATGTGGTGAGAGATAACATAACCAGATGTTTTTTTTCTTATTAGGTAGCCTTGAGGATGCACAAGGTTCCAGCGGAATACTGAGGGAAGGGGGTAGCCTATGAAAACACGTGCCCATAGTGGGGAGGAGCACACTTCTCACACTTGAGGTGGGTGACCAGAGAAAGTATGCCCCCATAAAAGCCGCACTTGTTGCTAAGTGATCCCTGTGAGGTACCGTCAGAGGTTCAGGGACAGCCACAAACTCACAAGCCAGTCCTGGGTGGATTTTGTAGACTACGTTTCTAAGGTGCTGAATGTTTGGGTGAAGGCAAGTGACGTAAACAATTTTAAAGGGCTGTACAATCTAATTGCTAGAGAGCACATGTTCAGTCATTGTTTACCAGAGTTACTCGCCCACCTGGCTGACTGCAAGTGTTCTGACCCCAGGGAGCTTGCAAGGTGAGGCAGACCACTGGGTGAGTACCGGAGTGTCTGAGAAGGTACTTGAGAGTGATCATAAGGATAGTGATTCAGAGTCCCCTCAACAGTGTAACAGAGGAGGTAGACAGTGACCCAGAAAGGTCCCAGTCTAGGGTGGCAGGGAACTGTTCCCATGCCCCTCTTAAGAATAGGGAGGGGTGGTCTGGTAGGTGGAGACCTAGGGTGCCCCATTCCCAAACCTGGTGCGTTGATTGTTCACAGTTGGGGCACAGGCAGGTGGACCCGGTCTCTACCAAGAAACCACCCACTGGTGGGAGCTCCACAGGAGATACCCATGGTCTTAGGGGGAGGTAGTAGAATATGCAATAGTTTTCCTTATTTGGGAGATAGACTCAGATACTAGACTGGTGATCCCTGAGGGTGAGGGTCCTCATCTCCATCAGGTCAAGGTGAATTGGGTCCTTTGGTTGGGGTCAGAAATCTGATCCAAAGGGTGGAATTCACTTTGTTAGCCATAGTGCCACTGTCTTGCTACTGGGAGGCATCTGTGAGCAAATTAAGGTTAGGTGCTGCACAGATGGGGTCCACAGGTGAGAAGAAGGGTTCCCCATGGGTCAATCCAGTGGTTCAGGAGAGTGTAGACGGAGGGATCCAGCTGAATTCAGATGGGTGTAGAACTGATCTGTGCCTCTCCAGTAGAGGGCCAATGTCCACGTTCTGTCACCTAAACAGATAAGCCTATGAAGGTATTAATTAGTCTCCCCTGACTTTAGACTGGAGGGAGTCGTATTGAACCTGGTCCTCTCTGAAGGGTCATCCTAAAACATTTTGCCTTTTAACCCTCTACTTTTTAATGAATTTGTTTTTGTTGGCCTTAGGACAAACAAGTGCTAAAGTGATTGTGCTCTCTCCCCAAAACATGGTTAAATTGGCCTATACCCAATTGGTATATTTCATTTACCTGTAAATCCCCTGTAGATTTTGGAGTGGTATACCATATACCCAGGGCCTATAAATTTAATGCTACTAGTGGGCCTGCAGCACTTATTGCGCCACCTACTTATGAAGCTCTCTAAAGCTTGACACAGGTCTGCCACTACAGCCTAAATGCAGCTTTAATCTGCCATATTGATGTGGCATTTAAACTTCCTTGCCAAGCGTTAATCTTCCCTTTTATTATATGTAAGTCACCCCTAAAGTAGGCCCTAGGTTGCTCATAAGGCAGGGTGCTGTGTAATTAAAAGGTTGGACATGTACTTCTAGGGTTTACATGTTTAATAGTGAAAAACTCTTGCATTTGTTTTTCACTACTGTGAGGCTTTCCCCTCCCATAAGATAATAGTGGGGAATCCTTATTACATTTAATAATCTGTAATTGTCAATTGGGAGCAGGTAGATATACCATGTTTGGTGTCTATGACATTGTAATGATAAACCCTCTTTAATGGAAAAGTTGTATTTTTCATTACAATTTTGAAAATGACACTTGCATTTTCCTGCCCTTACAGTTGGACTTTGTGAATTTCTCCCAGACAGTCATACAATAGAGGGATTAGGTGTGCCTCAATATAGTATCTACCGTCAGGACAAGGGGTAGGCAGAGTTGAACCCAGCCCCACTTGCAACTGAATAGGGTGTCCTCTGCCTCCATACAAAAGACCCAACGAGCCAGGACAGGGGAAGCAGGAATTTCCATGCACTTGAAAGCCAAGGGGTGTGCAATTTAATTAAATATCTACTTGTCCATGGGGCAGTTTGTTTCATAAATCTACTTGTCCTCTAACAAAATCTACTTTTCCCTTTAGTGCCATGTAATGCGGTGACAAATTATGGCAGCAATCTCATTATATAAGAGCTCCGAAATAGCCGCTCTAATTATGCCAGGGCTCCTTCCATAGTAGGGTTTGAATACTAGCAATTCCTTTATGTTGCCACGTTTCAACAGATCTACATAATAGCGCTGAAGGTAAGCATCAGTTCCAGGGTTGGAATGCCCTTTTGAGTCTGTGCAAACCAACTAATTGCATATTTTAAAGGTTTTACCAACTGTTCTCTAATATTTTCCCTTACTGAGAAAGGTTGGAAATTTACTCCTGACAATGGCAGACATAAAACTTCTTTCAGGGTTGGGGAAAAAATGGTTGGAGGGAAAGTGTATTTTAAACACTCAGATTTGCATGAGCAAATCTACACCTGCATATTAACTCATGCTAAAATGCAGTTCACAAATATTTTCTAGGAGTACTATTTCTTGGCCTACTTCTGTAAAGTCTTGTGAATTCATGAAAGTTGTATATCTGCACTTAACGCAAGGACATGAGTGCACTTTTGAGACTTTATTTAGGGCCCCTGATTAGGTCTGGCGTTAACCATGACATTTTGTGTTTATTAAAATTCTGTCTCTCTCTCTCTCTCTCTGTTGGCTAGCTTCACTGTGAGTGACAGCATTCTATCCTTTCACTGAACCATGAATACAAGTTTGAACAGTATTAACACATGGACACAAATATTACCTTAAGTGCTGGAAAATCTTTCCCTGATCCATACTGTGGTACTGTAAACTGGCAGTCAAAGGGTTTGTGATGTTGGGGGTTGGGCCTACTTGTCCCAAGGACAAAATACACATGGAAGTCTGTTGCCCTTGACCCCAAACAATATGTCCTGGGCGTCGGGCACATCCCTGAAAGCAACTGTCTATAAGCATTTCCCACCTTCTAGAACCAGGGTATAAAAAGGAGACCTCTGAAGGGGGCCTCTAACCACTCATCAGTACACTTCTGGACCTGTGGATACTCTGCTAAGGTGGAAAGCTGTACTGCTGGGAGGACTGCCACTCTACTGAACTGCTGAACTGAAGGACTGCTGCCCTGCTAGATTGGTGCCCTGTTGCCCTGCTGTTCTCCTCCCTTCTGCCTGGTTACAAGGACTGGACCGTCATGTGCCCCAGGGTCTACAGAGTGACTCAAACTGGCAAGTTGGCTCTCCTCTTGTTGCGAGCCAAAGGGACATAAAAGGGTTCCCCCATCTTGAGCCCGCACCTGGACCCAACCTGAGTGAGTCCTGACCCTCCAAGTGATTCCCTTCCTGTCTTGGATGCTTAGAAGTGGGGCAACATTTGTCTAGATGGGGCCAAAATCAAAACCTATGGACTCAAATTAGTTTTGGCCCAGAAGTGCTTAGAGAACCAGTAGGAGACTGGGACCATCGTACTCACCTATCGCACCGAGGTGCATTGCCTGTTGGATTGACTTTGTGGCTTCTCCCACTACATTCTTCTATGCAGCAGCAAGTTCTTTTCAGCGGTCCATCGGCAAAGCAGTATCGACCTCGTGGATCTGTCTTCGGCTACAGCCTTCTGCCTCGTCCCGCTGGAGATATTCGACTTCCAATTCAGAGACTAAATCTGAACATAGACATTTTCACCATGGTTTGAGCCAAGGCTATGGTACAATGACGCTCCCTCCTTGGACACCCTACAGCATTGTCCCACTCAACTTTATTTACTCAGACACTTTTACTTTGAATTTCTTCTAAGTCTGAAGGTAAGCACTGACCTGGTCCGATACACTTTGTGTATGCGAACCATGCTCCTTTGGTGTTGCCCATATTTTTTTACTTTGAACTGGTCTCGCACTACTAGATGTCTGCGGTTTGTGCTTTGATCTGTTTTTAACTAGTTTTCACTGAAAACTGTAAGAATTCATAACTGATCGGATTTTTTTCATGTTGGTGCCAAATAGTGTATTAAATCTACTCTATTTTAGTATATCGGTATGGGAGTTTTCTTGTGTTGTGTTTTCATGTTATTACTGTTTGTGTGCTGCATAAATACTTTACACATTGCCTCTAAGTTAAGCCTGCCTGCTTTTTATGCCAAGCAACTCCGGGTTAGGCACAGGTTAATTTTGTGACTTTTTGTGGTTCTACTCGTAAGGGATTGTATGTGTTGCTTGGCCAGGTCTCACACTCCAGGCAACCAACATCCCAATTTCTCACACATTCCTTAAAGATTTCAGCATCCACTATGGAGATACCAAAGACAAGTTTTATTAAACCCTTTCAGCATTCCTGTCTGAAAATGACTTGAAAAAATGCTCACATCAAAGGGGCTATGCTGCATCTGATTGTCTTGTGTTCGCTACAGACCCAGTTGCAGTTGATTGGTAAGATAACATCCAGATCCACTTAGAACTCCTTCTTCAAATCTTAAATATGTGGCCAACCTAAATGTTCCAAAATCTGGACTAGGCATATAAAGAACAGAAAGAGAGATGCCCTGGAAACAAATCAAATCAAATTTTATTGATATAGACCAAAACAGAGATCCACAATATGATAATACAATATATGCAAGAAATATTGTTATTCATCAATTCTACATTTCTAAAACAAGGGTAAAAGGGTCTAACAAATTTTTGAATGCCTTATGACATTAAAATTCATCTAGGGGAACTCTTGGCCTATGCTGATCCATAATACCACAATATAAAATTGCAATATAGCCAGAAAAATGTGTTGTTCATAGTTTGAACACCTCTAAAACAACGGAAGAAACTTAAAAAAAAAATTAAAAACTTTACAACATACAAATTCATTTGGAGAAGCTCTTATTAACTCATCAGGTCCATAGCATTAGAGATATTATATTTAGTGCAAGTAGGTCTTTAAAAATGGGTGCGTACATCAACCAGACATGTAGTGGGGCAAACTAATAGTATGTGTACCAAATCTTGAATACCTCCACTACAAAAATCACAGAGGCCAGATTTGTCAAATGTGCCGCCCCAGTCTTTTGTTAAATTCTTTAGTGGAAATGCCCTCAATCTTAACATCAAAATGCAGCATGGAAACATGTCAACCAACCAGACTTTCCTACCCTCCATGTAACCAAGATGTAAATACAGCAACTGCTCACTTTAGCAACTGAGTAACTACGATCATGGATGAAATTGCACCTTTCAAACAAGAAAGATTCAATAAGAGAAGAACACGCTTATGATATATGAAGGATCCTAATGAAGAAAGGAAACACTTCAGACTGCACAAATGATTGTGGCAGCAAAAAACCCTGCAGGGATTATCAATAATTCCTTCATGGCTCATGTCAATGCTACAAAAAACTACTCTGTGAACAAAAAGCCCAGTCCATAAGATCCCACATGAAATCGGCAAAAAATAGACTGAGAAAGCTTTTTGAAACGATCAAAGTTACATACAAGCCCAGTAATACTAGTGTACTTGTGGAACCAGGAAAGATATGTAAAGAATTGTCACACTTCTTCAATTCTAGTATAAAAATACATTGAAGCTAAACACAAACACTAGCTCCACAATGGCAATAAAATCCTCAAGAACCTGATTCTACCTCAGGGATATCTCACAAACTGAACTTAGAAACGCCAAGCCTAAGATCATCCCCTCTGAACCCTTCTTAGATTTTCTACTGGCCAATCTAGCTAAAGAAATGCATAGTGCCCTTATATCTCACTAGGTGAACATTATAAACCTCTCCCAACAGAAAGACATTTTCCAAGACTTTTTAAAATAGGGCAAGTCTCTTTTCTGTTAAAAAAAACATCAAGTGATTCAGAGGACCTCATCAATTACTATACAATATTGAGACTTCCATTCTTGGCAGGATCCTGGAGTGCTGACTCCACTCATGAAAGAATTTATAAAGGGCTACAATCTGCTGGCTGAATTTCATTCAGGCTTTACAGAATGTCAGATTACTGAGACAGCCCTAACTACAAAAAATTAATGATGCATTTAGAATCATGGACAAAAGATGCTCATGCTTGCTTATCC
The DNA here is from genome assembly GCF_964263255.1 of Lissotriton vulgaris. Taxonomy (NCBI): domain Eukaryota; kingdom Metazoa; phylum Chordata; class Amphibia; order Caudata; family Salamandridae; genus Lissotriton; species Lissotriton vulgaris. Next base: position 170,591,082 of record NC_141699.1, read on the forward strand.
TTCTTGACCTCTCTGCGGCTTTCAATAAGGCAAATCATGATTTTCTTATTCACAGCTTGAAAGACCACTTGGAGCTTGAAGGGGCAGTTCTAGAGTGGTTTAGGCCATACCTGGTGGACTGCTCACAGCTGATTATAATAGAACATGCGTTCTCAAACCCTGTGAAAGTCTCCCAAGAAATGCCTGAAGGCTCCATCCTAGCTCGAGTGCGGTTTAACATTTACCTGAAACCACTGAGTGATCTCCTTAAGAACCCTTGCAAATGCTATCATCAATTTACAGACGGCACCCAGCTGTAGTTAAGGGTTGCCTTGCAGGCAGACATTGCCCGACTAACACAACGATTGACTAAATACATTCCTAGATGACAACTCACCATCTCAAGTTAAACCCACACAACACTGAATTTCTTCTTCTCTCAACTAACACATCTCTGACAGAAATTGAGGAATGGTTAACTTCGACTAAACCTCCTAAGCTGCTCATCTACACTCTCTGAGAATGCAGAAATATTTGGTTTCACACTGGATGGAAAAGCAAACATCCTTACCCACATCAGAGATTGGAATATTGGAAGACCATCCTTGCTGAAATCTTCAACTCACACATGACTACATTAAAAGCCTCAGTACATGCCGCTACTGTCTAGCCTTGAAAGCTAACATTTATGACTGCATCACCCCAATCTTGTCTTCCCTTAACTAGCTGCAGACTGAAGTGAGATCCATGTTTAACGTGGTCTGCTTAGTCCACAGAATCTCCCACTCTGATCAGTCACAGTACCTTGCCAATAAACTGGAGCAGTTTTCACCAGCTGAGAAGTACAAGTGGCGTACTGCTCGAAATACCTGCCTTCAAGAAAAAACGAACCTTAAGCCAGTCCTTTTCTTGATGTGCTCCTAATATGTGGAGTTTGATTCATCTGGAAAATCGGACACTGTCCTCCCTACCAGGATTGAAAAGAAAAACCTCAAAGCCTTTCCTCCTCAACAAGTCCCTACCTAACCACTCAGTATTTCTGATGGGTTAAGATATGGGCGGTCTCATGCCTGCAAACTAGCCTCTCCATGCACTAAACTGGAGCCACAGGCTTGGGAAACTTCAAATAAAGCTGCAGGCTAATGATCCTAGTTACTCTCATGCCCCAGGAAATAAATAGTACATGAATTTGAATTTGAAACGATTTGTAAAGCGCTCTGCTACCAAGCGGTTTCCTGGCGCTGAGAGATTGACAGACGGGGGAAGGGGGAAACACCAGGAAGTTACTATAGAGGGAAGGCTTGGACAAACAGGTGGGTTTTGAGTGCTTTACGGAAATGCAGGTATACTGTCATGGACCTGATAGTCAAGGGAAGGCTGTTCCAGAAGGGGGGGGGGCAAGAATGGAGAACTTAGTGCCACCCACTCTGGACCTTCGAAAGCGAGGGACACTGAGGAGAGCCTGGGTGGACGAACGGAGGTTACGGCAAGGAAGATAGGGGGTGATCATTGAGTTGATGTAAACTGGGGCCGTACCGGCGCGAGCCATGAAGACCATGCAACCCATCTTGAAGAGAGCTCTGTGCAGGATGGGGAGCCAATGAAGAGACTTAAGTAGGGGGGTAGTGTGATGATACTTGGGGATCCGGTAAATGAGACGAGCGGCCTGATTCTGGATGGACTGGAGGCGCCGCAGTTCGTAAGCAGGGATGCCCACGTACAAGCAGTCCCCGTAATCCAAACGGGAGAGAGCCATGGCCAAAACAATCATTTTGAGGGCTTCAAAGGAAAAGAAACGGGAGATCTTGCGGATAATTCTAAGGGACAGAAAGCAGGAAGAAACCACAGAACTAATCTGAGGGCGCATGGAGAGGTCCTGGCTGATTTTGATTCCCAAGGTTGTAACTGAAGCATAGAGAACCGGGGAGGGGCCAAGAGAGGAGGGCCAAAAGGCAGAGGTCCAGGGACTGGTAGGGCCACCAGTCAAGACCAACTCCATTTTGTCCGGATTAAGTTTTAAATGATTTTGATTCATCCAATCAGAAATAAAGATGAGTGTGGCTTGAAATTTGAGAATAGAGTCCGGGGAGGAGGAAAGATCCAGAACAAGCTGGAGATCATCTGCGTAATTAAATACGGAGATCTCCATGTTGAGTAGGGAAACAATAAGGGGATGGATAGAAAGATTGAGAAGAAGAGGGGATAGGGAAGAGCCTTGGGGAAACCCACAGGGCACGAAGCGGGTAGGGGCGGTGAAGCCCGAGAGATGGACCGCCTGCGACCGGCCTTGAAGAAATGAGGCAAGCCAGGTGAGAGCGGTCCCCCGGATGCCCGCTGCTCTGACACGATCGAGGAGAATGGAGTGGTCGACCGTGTCGAAAGCAGCGGACAAATCAAGAAGTGCCAAGGCTTGGGGAGAGTTAGCATCTGCCTTGCTCTTCAGCTCGTCCAGGACGGAAAGAACCACAGATTCCGTCGAGTGGGCCGGACGGAAACCCGCTTGGTGGGAGGCCAAAAGATGGTTGTCCTCAATATAAGCCAAGAGACAGGAAGTAATATGGCTCTCCAAAATCTTGCCCAGATAAGGGAGCAAGGAAATGGGCCTGAAGTTGGCGGGGAGAGTGGGGTCAACACCAGGTTTTTTAAGAATGGGGAGAACTGTGGCCGATTTGAAAGAGGCCGGGACTGTACCCTGTGAGATGGAGGCGTTAAGAAGGGACAAGGGAGGATCAGGGCAACGGGAAAACAACTCCCTCAGGATGTGCGCCGGGCCGCAATCAGCAGGGGAGCCTGACTTGACCTTGCAGAGCAGGGCAAGGAAAGACTCCTTGGAAATAGGGGAGAAATGGTCAAGGAAGGAAAGCGGCGAGGGGGGGAAGGAAGGGGAAGGGGAGGAAAATGACAGAGGAATATTTCGTTTAATGTTAGCGATTTTCTCAAGGAAAAAATCATTAAGAGAATTGCAAAGAACTTGGGAGGGGACAGGATTAGGATTAGCTCTGTCAGATGCAGCTAGGTTATGGACAATGGAGAAAATCTCCTTAGGTTTGTTAGCCGCCAGTAAGATCTTCCCAGTGAAGTATTCCGTTTTGGCTACGAGAATGGCTTTCTTATAGTTGTGGAGAAGAGACATGTATCGGGCCCTCAGGGAGGGACAGTAGTTGCGCCTCCACTGACGCTCTGATTGTCTGAGAGCCAGTTTAAGAGTTTTGAGATCACTAGAGAACCATCTGTTAGCTTCGTGGAGGCGGCAAGATCTGACCCTCCTGAGGGGAGCGACTAGGTCACAAGAAGAGGACAACCAGCTGTTAACAGCGTCTGCTTGGAGGTCGAGGGGAAGGTCAGATACATCGAGGGCAAAGGACGCCAAAGAGGAGCAAAGAGTATTAAGGTCCACTCGATTCCAATTCCGGGCCAAGACATTCTTGGGCAGAGGTGGTTTATCAATGGCTCCCAGGTCGATGGAAAAGGAAATAAAAAAATGGTCCGACCAAGTGCAAGGGAGGGTAAGAGGAGAAAGGATGGTCCGATTGGCCAACCATATCTGGTCGAGAGTATGACCGTGTATGTGGGTGGGGGCGTGAATATAAGAAATGAAGTTGAGACAACAAAGAGTATCAGAAAAATCTTTAGTTGTCTGATCTTCCCTGGAGTCTCTGGGCCAAAAATTGAAATCACCCACTAAAAGAACTGAGGAATTGTTGACCACAAGTGTGCCCAGAAGTTCCTGTAAAGCTGGCACAAAGTAAGACATAGTTTGAGGGGGACAATAGAAAAGTGCGATAGTAAGAGGAACCAAGAGGTTTACCGAATGGGCAACTAAGAAGTCTACATTCAGAATGGAAGAATGAGAGAGGGGTTGGAACTGGAGATTTGACCGGATGATCATAGCCAGTCCTCCCCCGGCCTTCCCGTCAGGGCGGTCGGTGCGGAGAGCATAGTAAGAATCGGGGAGTGCTGATAGTATATCGGGCAATGAGTCTGCAGAAAACCAGGTTTCAGTAAGAAACAAGAAATCCGGTTTCTCAGTATCAAGAAGGTTATAAAGTTCCAGGTGGTGCTTAGCCGCCGAGCAGGTGTTAAGGAGGTAGGCCGAGGCCACAGCAGGCGGACAGTAGAGGAGAGAGGGAGAAGGGTCAGAGAGGAAAGCCAACTGATCGTTAGGTGGTAAAGCCGCAGAGGGGAGTGGATTAGGGGCGGGAATGCCAAGGGCATGGATGCGTTCGAGCGCAGTAGGGCTAAGGGGCCAGTCACCTTGGTAAGCGAGGAGTTGCGTGGGGGCATAATTTTAAAAAAGGGGCAGGGTCTATGGCCCCGGTTCCCGACCGGTCGCGGACGGGCGCAGACGGGCTTGCCTTCGGCACGCCACCGGCGCGCCCGCTGCGTGCGTCCGCTTCGCGGCCTGGGAAGAGGTCACATCTGTCTTCCTCCATCTCATTAGATCTACCTCATAATTTGTTTGTACGTAGTTAGTTTTGTTTAATACTGTTGTCATTGCAAATAGGATATTGCGAAATACTCAGCCCATTGGAGTTGATACCGCTTGTGATTCAATACTTTTTATTTGATGCTAAGGCTTTTGCTATGAATGGACGTGATTTTTCTTATGTTGCTTGGTTGTTATGTTACGTAAAGCACCTTGATGCTCTCTGGCCTAGTTTAGGGTATAGAAAAAAACGTAATAAATAAATAGTGGTGTCTGCTCGAATTTTAGAAGCGTCTCTTGGGTCTAATGCCCAGAAGTTGCTATGTCCTGGTTCTCTCTCAAGACATACAGCAAAACACAGGTATTCTTATTCCACAATTTTCACCCCCTTTTATATTTATATCATACATTTTTGTTTTATGTACTCTGACTGCAGTGATCAAAAAGTTGGATGTGTTATGATTGGTATTTAACATAAGAAAGTAACCTAGCTCTTTCTATTTTTATGCAGGCAGGCATGTCTGTTCTAGTGGACTCATTCTTCTCTAAATTCACAAGTCCTCGTATGTCCAGGCCCCACTCATCCATGATGGAAGCAGTGAAGTGCATAAGGGCAGAGGGACTGCAAACTGCAGTTTTGAGCAACAACTTTTACCTGCACAATGGAGAAAGCTTCTTACCTTTGGACCAAGATCAGTTTGATGTGGTAAGTTCGAACTCATGTTTTTGATAACCAAGTTTATTGATTTTGCAGTCACATCAAGGTACAACATGACCACAGTCTAGCAAGACGACGCAGTAAGTACAATACAAAATGACAATCACTTGACCCCCCCTTCCAGCTCCATAGAACGCCCACCACCTAGCCAAAATCTTCTCATATTTACGGGGACAACCCCAAGCTCATATATGGGCTGTTCCTCATGGGCATACCAATCCACATCCCTCCTCCAATCCAATATCGATGGGGGAGTCTGGGACCTCCGTTTACAGGCAATATCACCAGTGTTGCCACCCCAATAAGAGTGCATTCCATCCTCTGACCACACACATCTGCCAACAACTCCAGCAGACCAACCTTGGGGGTGAGGTTGAACCGGCGGCCCAGAGTTGCAGAGAGTTCACTATCAATCACCACACAAAAAGGAACCAACCTTGGGCAGGACCATACCATGTGGAAGAAGTCCGCTACCCATAATGAACAACAGGCACAATGGCCTTGGGAGATCCTACCGGCACAGTGGGGCCACTAAGGAGTCATGTGTGCAATGTGCAGGTAGTTAAGCTGGACCAACAGGAGGCGCACAGGGATAACCCCAACCATGGGGGATAATCTAGACTTGCACCACTCTCCATCCTCAAACTCACCCAACCAGGCCACCACAGCCCAGGGAAGCAATCTACAGCATTGACGTTAGCTTCAGGGGGCTTAATTCTGGAGTCTGGGGGAATATTGACCATTAGAGCGTGGTATGAGAGAGCTGATATTGTTCCTGCAGCCCCTGTAACATCGTCATGCCACTGCCCGCCCAGACAACTCCAAGGTGAGTGATGCCTATTCTATTCCAACATGCAAATACCTCCAGACCAGTGGTGTGGTGTTCCCTGCCATGGGGGACGGGGGACAACTTCCAGCACAGCAATACTACCCAAGTTCCATCAGGGTGGGTACGGGGAGTCAGGCTCCGTAAAGCAAGTCCATTCAGGCCCAGCAAGGCCAGTTCCACCATGGATGTCGGGTCATCCCCCCCCCCCCACCCCCCCCTATTAAAGTGGTACTACATAAATCCAGGGCCTGTAAATTAAATGCTAATAGTGGGTCTTCAGCACTAATTATGCCACCCACTTAGGTAGTCTTTTAAACATGTCTCAGTGCTACCATTGTAGTCTGTGTGTGCAGTTTTAAACTGCAATTTTAACCTGGCTAAATAGACATTTTGCCAGGCATTAATCTTCCTTTTTAATTAATGTGCCACCCCGAGGGTATGCCTTCCTTGGAGCAGCCCAAGGGCAGGGTGCAGTGTATTTAAATGTTGGACAAGTACATTTAAGTTTTACATGTCCTGGTAGTGAAACACTCTTAAATTCGTTTTTCACTACTTCAAGACCTACCTCTCCTGTAGGGTAACATTAGAGTACCTTATTACATTCAATAAGTGCTAACTTTCAATTGAGTTTGGGGTCTAAAGATTTGTAATTCAAAACCCTTTTTCATGGTAAAGTCAGATTTTGAGTCACAATTCTGAAAATGCCACTTTTGGAAAGTTATTAAGAAAAACGGGGGTGACCCTGTGTCCCTCAGAACCTGGGTAGTTAATGGTTAATTAGAAAATGGTTCTGTCGGGTAACAACACAAATAATTTACAACTGCTATTCAATGCAATCAAAGAAAAGAACAGAACCCCTCTGAAGAACACAAAACCAGGCCCTTACACTAAATGGAAAGAAGACCTGTGCGTGATTTGTTGTACTTTGTATTTATCTGAATTAAATTCATTCAAATTGATTTTTCATACAATAAATACAATGACTGTCAAAATAATATTTAAAGTGCAGATCAGTGACAATAGTGAATAGTGATCACGTGATAAAACGATATGTACAGTGATGATACATTCCAATACAATTGATATATACAAATATATACAAGTGTTTTATTTTCTAAAGGCCATCTGCTGATACGATTTTCCAGAATCCTATTTATTTCTTTCAGTTTGATAGAATTCTAGAATTTCTGGGCCTGTGAAGAATGTCGACGTTTTGACCCTTCGGCGCCCGTGTTTAAGGTCGCGGCGGGTCTTTCTCAAGACAGATGTGCAAGGCACGACAGTCTGCAAATAAGTCAAAAGGGGTGTTTCAGAGGGGTTGATCATTTTATGCGGCTAAATGATTTGCCTAACATAGCGGGCGGTTGAGGTACTCACCCTAGGGTCCAGGTCGGTCTGAATCGCCTGAACAAGGAGGGCCCAGCGGCCTCAAATCTGTAGAAAAAGGGGGGGGAGGAACTGGTCGATCTGGCATGTCAGATTTGTGATAGTCAAAATCTACACTATGCGCTACCCAATACAATTTGGCGAGCCACGCTTTCACTTGAATCACTCTGTTGGTGCTCCACGCAATATGACACCAAGTCAAGGTGCCCCACTTCAGATAACCCTTAGGCACCGTCTAACATCACCATCCGTTGCGATACTCCTTAGTAGCACAAATTGTCGAATTAATCACGACGCACCGCTTTTAATTCATGTAATTTGTTAACCGCTGGATCTACCAGTACTCGATGCCGAGACTGACAAGTCCCCCCCCCCCCCACTTTTTCTGCAGATTTGAGGCCTCTGTGCCCTCCCTGTTCAGGCGATTCAGACCGAGCTGGACCCTAGGGTGAGTACCCCAACCACCCGCTATGTTAGGCAAATCATTTAGCCTCATAAAATGACCACCCCCTCTGACACACCCCTTTTGACTTATTTGCAGACAGTCGTGCCTTGCTAATCCGTCTTGAGAAAGACCCGCCGCGACCTTAAACACGGGCGCCGAAGGGTCGAAACGTCGACATTCTTCACTGGCCCAGCAATTCTAGAATTCTATAAAACTGAAATAAATAAATAGGATTCTGGAAAATCGTATCAGCAGATGGCCTTTAGAAAATAAAACACTTGTATATATTTGTATATATCGATTGTATTGGAATGTATCATCACTGTACATATCGTTTTATCACGTTATCACTTTTCACTATTGTCGCTGATCTGCACTTTAAATATTATTTTGACAGTCATTGTATTTATTGTATGAAAAATCAATTTGAATTTAATGAATTTAATTCAGATAAATAAATATACAACAAATCACGCACAGGTCTTCTTTCCATTTAGTGTAAGGGCCTGGTTTTGTGTTCTTCAGAGGGGTTCTGTTCTTTTCTTTGATTGCATTGAATAGCAGTTGTAAATTATTTCTGTTGTTACCCGACAGAACCATTTTCTAATTAACCACTTTTAGAAAGTTGGCATTTTCTTGCACTAACCATTTGTGCCTGTATCCTGGGTCACATGACTAGGTGTAGCTGGCAGTTCCTTGTGTAATGCTCCCAGACCGTGAGACAAAGGAGGAAGGTGTTAGGAGGATGGACCATCTCTGACTTGATAGGGGGAAGGAGCTGTCACCTACCACACTTGCCCAATAAAAAGCCTCTTCCTGATCACATTAACAAAGGGTTTGACACTAGTCTTTTGTGCCCCCAGAAAAGCTAGGCCAGGGTAGGGAGGCAGGACATTCCAAGCACCTCTGCGGATCGAAACCTCCAGAACCTTCTACTTCAAAGCTGGCACCAGGTGAAATATTGGACCCTCAGGCCCAACTCTTCAGAAAACCTCTGGACCTGTGGAAGACTCAATAGGACTGTTGTGCTGCTCTGCTGTAAGAAAGACTGCTACTCCTTTGCCCTGCTACTCAACTGCCCTGCTGCCTGAGTGAAAACGGGTGGACCTGCATCTTGAACCCAGGACCATCGAGTTATTGCAAGGACTAGTTGCCTGGCCTCCTGATCATAGCCTCTGGGACAGAAAAGGGGTCACCCACCTTGAACCCAGCATTGCTGTGACTCCTACCTCACAAGTGGCGCCACCCCAGTCCGGGATCCTTGGGAATGGGACTTTAGGTGAGCTACCATCCCAACTGTGGTCCTTTGGGCATAACCGACGAAGCCCGACGCATCTCCTCACAGCTCTGTATTCTAACTGTTGCTGCACAACGCATCCCCCACACAGGACATCGCACCACAGCCTGCAGGTCCTCTTGACCCACTGCTCTGCGGTGCATACCTTTGCATCGCCAGACCCCGTTCAACGGCATACTCTAGGTTGTTGCAAGACTTCTCATCGCAGCTCCTTGGAACAGCCACTGCGCAATGCACCCTCGCTGCAGGAATTTGCATCAAAAGCCCTCTGTCAATATCATCTTCAACGACGACACAAAACCTCACATTGCAGCCCAGCAGCTTCTTCTGATTCGCCGCTGTGCGAATCATCCTGGACACTGGACCATGCAGTGCTTCGCAACCAGCACTTAAGCTACTTTGTTCAGCTGGCCTAACTTGGTCCTTGTATCTGGCCTGTGCTCCATCACACTCGGCCTGAAACATGTGACTTTGTCCCAGTGTGGCATGACCAAATAACCTCAATTGGCGCTTTGTGCTTTTAGGCACTATTTTCTTGTGAAACTTTTTTATTGTTTATCTCTGGTTCTACTGATAAGATTTTTGTTGTTTTGGTCTCAATTTATTAAATTTTAATCTAGTTTCTAAATTGATGTGGGATTTTTCTTGTGTTGTGTTTTCACTTTATGGTCATTTGAAGTGCTGAATAAATACTTTACACATTGCCTCTAAATTAAGCCTGACTGCTTTTGTGTCAAGCACAGGTTAGTTTGGGATTTGCTTGTATTTCACCCTGACAAGAATTGTGTTTGCTGCTTGAGTAAAATTTCACGCCCTTATTCAGTAACCTAATTGTTGGGCCTGCAGTCACCCACAAGGGATTGCATGCAATTTCCCAAAATTTTGAGGCATCTCAAAGTGATTTTTATTTTTAAAAACGCCAGCCCTCAAAGCCTTCTCAGCAACAAAATCAAGTGTGTTGTCAATACAGAGGCAGAGGCAAAGGTTGTCAGACCTAACAATACTCCTCCTCTTCCATTTGACAAAGCATGTGTGGTCCCTAGAGAACAAATGTACATTCTACGGGTCTGGAAGAGCATAACATTGATCCATTGGTCCATCAGGGTGGAGAAGGGGATTTTGCTCTACCCTTCCTATAGATTCCTTACATGATTTCCTCACTCAGTATCTTCAGTAAGAAGACTATCTTCTAATAGTGCATCAAGAGGTGGCAGCCCTTCTACAGAGAGGAGTGGTAAAGTTGGTTTCTGTTAGTGTAGGCCTCTTTTTGTATGGTCATCCCCAAGTTGCTGCGGTTCTTCCCCTCAGAGTGCACTGAGGCCTGCTAACCAAACCTCAGTGCCAGAGCCCTGACCCTAAAGTGTATGTCGAATTGGCTGTGCCCATATGAAAATGCTAACTTACCTGTAAGTCCACAGTAAATGGTACCCTGGTACCCAAGGCATGTAAGTTACAGGGGTAGCCCAGGGCTGGTAGCACTGATTGTGCCCCCTGGAGGTACCCCTATTAAAACAAGTACCCAGTCCACTACTGCAGACTGGTAGAGCAGCTTTGCACTGTTAGCCTGACGTTGCAATTGAAAGCAATGCCAAAACCATCACTTCTCTTGAACATGTAAGTGAGTCACCAGTCCTAAAGGCATGGTGCAATATGTGCTTAGCTTTCCTGGCAGTAAAACATGCAAAACTACCGTTTTACTGTGGAAAGACATGGACGCCCAATTGGCGAGTGCAGGGTTACACGCTGACCCCTCAGCTGTGCTAACTCCCGAACGATGTTCCTAAAGTAGACCCTCCAAGATATCAGACAACTTGTTACATTGAGCCCAACTTGTACCTCAAGTCAAAATTAATGTAGCTTGTTGTAGTATGGCGCTTTAGCAAAGCTGCCACTTTGTTGCCTTTAAAACTCTGGTGCCTTCCCGGCACACATGGAGCCTGCTCCACAATGCAGCTTTCTACCCTCCTGGAGAAAAGTGTAAATCAGACCCTCCAGGATTTAGCTATTGCCGCTAAATCGACACTTTCGCAAAAAGCTGCAATTTTTACAAAAGTGCCTGCGAAATTGAAGGAATGTGGTGACAAACTAAAGCGGCACTAGACTAATGCAGGTTTAGTTTGTCTCCACATTCCTTCAATGCTGTGCTGACTTGTAAGATATCAAACTGAGGGCAACAGTGGCTGTTTGAGGGCAACAGTGGCTGTTAAACAAGTTAGTGTCAGACCCTGCTATCTGGCGGAAAAGCTTCTGTACACTCTTCCCTCTCCAGCGTGTCCGATCAGAGCCAAAGGTTTCAAGGTAACCTTGCCAATAACCTCAGCATTTCTCTGCACTCAGCTCTGTGGCATGCTCACAAAATCTACAGTCAAAACATCCCCGGGGATGGTTGTGTGAAGAAAGTCTGGCCCGCTGATCCGCGCCAAAATGCAAGCCCGTCTGCGCCCATCGGCGCCCGGCCATCGCCTGCCTCACTGCCCGTTCTCTATTATACCTCAACTTTTTTATCTGCATCCACCTGGCGATCTCCACACACATGGCTAACCTACAATATACAAGTCAGGAGCTCCATTCTTCTGAGCAAAATATACATTTTTCCCACACAATGGATGCCATAGAGAGCCATGATGGTCTATTCTCCACTCTAACAAGCTACAACAGGTTAGATAATAACGACTTAACGTTTAACTCTAACAACATAACAGGGTTATATTGTAATGCTCAATCCCTCCCTAAGCATGACATAGAAATCTGGACTCTACTTGATTTTGAGAAACCAGATCTCTTCTTCATCAAGGAAACCTGGCTCCATGAGTCCTCCGCCGCTGACATTTCCTTAGCCTTCCCCCATGACTACCAGCTGAGTAGAGTGGACAGAAATGATAACAGGGGTGGCGTTCTAGCCATTGCACTTTGAGCTAAAATCAAACTTACTACAATTGATACTCTTAGTGCAGACTGGGCAGAAATTTGTATCTTTAAAATTAACAGCCTATCTAAGGGATCCTGGATGGGAGCTATACTCTACCGCCCCCCAGGCAGTAAAGCCCAATTCTCTAATAGTCTCACAGAGAGGATCGCCCCACATGTTCTGACTGCTGACAATTTTCTGCTACTGGTAGATTTTAATTATCATATTAATCTCTACAATGACCCACATTCAATCGATCTAATTTCCAGATTAAGCACCTTAGGGCTCAGACAAACAGTGAATGGTCCCATGCACACAGCCTACCACACCCTAGATCTCTTATTTACAAATTCTGCCAATGTAAAGCTTGACCCACCTCTGCCTGTTCTCTGGTCTGACCACTACCTGTTGAAATTTGATATACAGATCATATCTACCTGCCAAAAAGACTCTGTAACAGAACCAATATGGGGTAGGCCCTGGAATAAAATAAATCTGGAATCTTTTTCCTCACATTTTATGACTCCCCCGCTTTCTATTCCTAACCACCCTAATGATGCAGCCAATCTGCTAGAAGTTGCTATCTGTCAGGCCCTTGACAAAATTGCCCCAAAGAAAAAAGTTAAACGTTTTCACAAATCCTCACCCTGGTTCACTCCTGATTTAAAAATAGACAAATTAGCGGCCAGGAAGGCCGAACATAAATGGAGATACTCAAAAAGCCTCACTGATCGAAACGATTATATATTTTTACATAGGCGTTATCTAGATCACATTGCCTCGTCAATTTTTTTTTACCTGGGGAAAGAATTAATAAAGCCCCCAACTCCCATAAAGAATTGTTTAAGATTCTGAAAGAATTTACAAATCCTGCATCTATTTCGCCCCCACAACTAACTTCACAAGAGTGGGTTGACTACCTTCTTTGTAGCTAACCGCTTAACTGTTGCGGCAATTCCGCCGCAGTGCAGTGGTTAAGCGCAGTGGGTGGGGCCGTGACGGCCGTTGGCCATCAGAAGCAGCGAAGGAGATAACATTGATAGTATCTACAGCCAGTTTACCCACACTACCACTCAATCGGCAATTCAGAGGCTAGATGACAATTGCTCTTTGATGTCTTCTACCCTTAATGAATTCTCTGAATTCACGCTGGAAGAAGTCACCCTGGCACATAAGAGGATGGAATCAGGTTCTCCCACTGACCCACTTTCCTCTCAGGTTCTATCAAAAATCAATCTAGCTGTAATTCCCAGCTTAACTAGACTTTTTAACCTATCGTTACTACATTCCTCAGTACCTGCTTAGGTGGAGGAGGCTATAGTTAGACCCATCCTATAGAAGCCCACCTCAGTTCCTGAACTGCCAAACAATTATCAACCAATCTCTCTTCTTTCCCTGTACGGTAAGGTCCTGGTGTCACTGATAAACGGGCAATTAATCAAACACCTGGAACATAATAGTGTTAGATCCTTCTCGGTCAGGATTTCGGGCCTTCCATAGTACCTAAACGGCCCTACTAGAAGTGGTGAATAGCATTAGACTCTCTCTGGACAACCGAAAATCCGCCATCTTGGTCCTTTTGGATCTGTCGGCCGCCTTCAACACCATCTCCCACTCCATCCTTTTGGAGCGCCTGCAGGAGGAGGGTGTCAGAGGCCCGCATTGGCTTGGTTCAGGTGTTACTTGAGTGATTGAACTTCCAGAGTTCAAATCTGTGCTTTTCCCTCCAAGAGCCAATCCATCAACAGGGGTGTCCCCCAGGGATCCATTTTGAGCCATACGCTCTTCAACTTATATGTATCCCATCTGGCCAAATTTATCAAGGCACACGGCTTCGACACACTGTAGTACGCCGATGATATGCAGTTGTTAATTACTCTCGGACCTTACGTTGCTGATACTAAACATAGATTCAGGCAATGCATCCTGGATATAAACACCTGGATGTTAACTAACAACCTCCAGATAAATGCAAATAAAACGGAAATTGTTCTTTTTGGTAATGCCCAGGTGCTATGGACAAACGATTGGTGGCATTCTACCTTGGGTACTTGCCCCCTTCTGAAGGTAACAGCCCGCAACCTTGACGTAATGATTGACAATCAACTTTTCATGTGTAACCATGTCAATCATGTAGTCCGTACCTGGTACGGGCTAATGCATGCCCTCCGCAAAATCTTTAAATGGGTCCCACTAATTTCCCGTATGCCATTGATCCAGGGCTTAATCATCAGCCGTCTGGATTATGGGAACGCTCTATTCGCGTCCATAAACAAAGAACTCCTAACTAAGCTCCAGGTTCTGCAGAATACAGCTGCCAGACTGGTTTTAAACCTTCCTCCTCGCTCTCCCTCTGCACCCAGCTTGAAGGCTCTCAATTGGCTGCAAGTCAAGAAGCGGATTCATTTTAAAATCTGCTGTCTTGTCCATAAAACTCTCAATGGACATGGTCCTCATTACTTGGCTATTTTAATCTACCTTCTCTTTCCAGTCATCCTTCTTGTCTGTTTCTGAGTCGCGGCAAAAGCGCTATGAGACCTCGGGTGATTTATGCGCTCAACAAGAACCAGTACATAGACATAGACATAGCGGTACACAATCATTAGAGCTGCTGTTCCCTCCATGATTCTTTCGGAATGAGGCCAGATCAGAATTGACACACACACACACACACTAGATGCTTACTGTCAGTAGAAGCTTAGATTTGCTTCCTTTCAAGCTGAGTCAAATTGCTTTCCTACACAGGTGTTTCTGGAAGAGCCCCCTTGTTACGTGTTGAATGGTATGTTCCAAAAAATAAAATATGGACTGGGTACACATGACGGGAATGTGTTTTCTTTATGGAGAAGGGGGCCACGATCGCTTCTAAACGATAATAAAAAAAGCCACAATGTACCACCGCTCACCTCAATTGACTCTGGGTCAGCAGGGAACATAGATGCAAGTTCCAGAAAGTCATGAGGACAAGTAGAGAGTGATTGCCATCCCCTACGTGCTTCTTTAGTACTGAACATGGCATGGATTGGCAGCTGACGGACTTAATAGGCCGTTAAGACACTTCTTGGCATCTTTCACATAAAGTCAAACAGAGCCGGGGCTTGAGTTGCCCAGTCCAACAAGGAAGCCACTGTTCTCAATCCCTAGATTTTAGAATATGTGCATTTCTGAGAGCGGGCCAAGTGCCAGGGCCTGTTTCATTCATGACAGTCGTGATTCTATGAAACTGCACAGCACAGAGCGATTATTGCCTTGACTGACCAATGCCAGTGCAACATTTTCACCAACTAACCCATACAAAATTACTTTTGTACTTACTGATCGACTTGCGCAAACATGATATTTTTTCTCTGTTTCGCGTATTGCAAACACTTATTTTGCACTGATTAAGTTTTACAGTTATTGATGTAGAATTGGCCTCTAAGTGTACCCATTCTACTCCCAGGCCTGCAGACCCATCCTCACTTTTGCATGACATCGGTGAAGGTTGGACAAGGGACAGGAACCTTTGAAGGCTTATCTTGATGGTTCTATTCTGCGTTTGGAACGCCTAAAGAGGTCACAGGACATGTTACCCTGCTCCAGACAGAGCAGTTCTTGGCAAAATCCAAAATGGATGACTGAGGCGAAATGGTGAGGGTGGGTAGGCCTAGTGGTATTTTACTGCATCCTTAAGGTAAAAGAGGTGGGGGGTGCCCGACGGGTTTCATACATGGGTGCTAGAACACCCCAAGGAGAAATAGGGCCCCCTCTCATGAGGTGCAGATTGGAGCTGTGCTTCTGTAGAGCCGCAGACACTTTAAAATGGCAGTTTCACAGTGGAATACCCTGCTAAATCAGTTTACATTGATTTAAGGCTGACAAGGAATGATTACGAGTAAAATAAAGTGCCGCAATAATGCAGCTAAATTTAAATTTTTGTGCCGCTAAATTTGCAAATCTATGCCGCAATATCCTGGGGGGTCTGGTTAATGACTCTCAGAAAGGAGAACACTGAAGGATTGCAGGCCAGGGAGGTGTAACCTCCTTCCTGCAGGAACCCACTTCGGCATTGGCCCCAAAAGGCAGGCTTCAAAGGTGAAGCTGCCTTTGAAGAGCCGATGTGGGACGCCAAGGGGGAGGGCTGTCTCATTGTTTGGGTATACAGGCTGGCACAGGAACCACAGAGAGCAAACCAGTGCCAAACTGGCTTTCTCAGGGGTGGTCATGGGAGGTCTGTACACCAGGAAAGAGGTCTCGCCATCTTGGGAGTGGGCAAAATGTTGCATCCTGGGATGCGAGATGCCACACTCCACAGGAAGTGGTCACCAGGTCTAAGGGAACCTGGTAGCCTATTGGCTACCAACTCCATTCTGCCCTGACTGTACTTTTCGAGCATAAAGGGGGCACCTCTGGCACCTAGACCTCATATCTCGACCGACTCAGAATAAGGAATGCCCAGCTTAACCAAGGGACCAGCATAGAGAGGCTGCACCAATGAGGGCTGCACCTGGTGCTAGTGAAGAGGGAGACTCTGCCTGCCGTGTCCCGGTCAAGTCTTCCGAGTCCAGTCAAGCCAAGAGAGCTTCAAGGGTCAGCAGACTGGCCTCCTGTTAACTGCACGGGGACACAACAGTTAAAGAAGCCTTCTGGGGCAAGTTGGTCGACCAAAGTCTTCAAGTCGCTACCACCACTGCAGTGCAGCACTGATGACCACAGAGTTGCACCCAAGTTCTCTGAGCCCAGATTTCTGTCAGAGGGTTACTGGGATCCTTGGAAGGTATGTTATCGACCCAGACAGCATTGACCTGTGACCATAACAAGGGGCATCTGAACGTCGGCCAAACCAGAGAGGGCTTTGTAGGACGTTGACCCTGCCCTGCAACCAGGACGTCCTCACTATCTTTGTGGACTGAGGAATCCCTGCAGGAAGAACCCTTCGACCGTGTCGCATCCACAGCATCATTAGAGCATCTTTAGCATCCTTCATCACTTTTATCATGACCATTCCATAGGAATCCATTGCAACATTGATAAAGTGTCTGGGATTGTTGAAGGACTGCTACTCCTGTGAAGGTAACTGTTCTTGAGGACCTTGATGGTTCTGCCTACAAGCCTCATGGCGTAGTTGGTCACCCCAAGTACATCTGACCGACCACATTGACACTTGCCTACGTTTTCTTTGAAAAAGTTTCTACGTGTCCACTTTGTTGACTTTGCCAAGGCGTGCTCACTGTTGAGTGAAATTGCACCGATTTATTATTGCTTGTAAAATATATATCTCCGGAACCCTCTGGTGAATCTTTTTCGTTCTAGTGTCTTAATTCTTATAAAGAAATAACCTATTTTTATAAATTGTTGTTGGATTTTTTTGTGTTGTGTCGATTTCTTTTTGAATTGTTTTATTGCGGTTTAAATGCTTAACACTCTGTGTTCCACTGTGAATTGCTCCTAAGTGCCACAGCTACCCAGGATTGAGCTAAGGGTTTGACAGAAGAAACCCAGCAGTCCTAAAGGAGTTGGCAAGTGTATTAGACGATGAGGTTTGACTACCACTCCATATAATAAGCTCCATTTTCTCACAGTTCAGAGCAGAACATTTGGCGGGGTGCTACTCTCTGTACTTCCTTTTTCCCAAGAAGGATGGAGGTCTGCATCCTGTTACAGAAGTTTTGAAATTGTACCTCCACTCTTGCTGTCCCTGGCTCAGATTTTTCTGGTGCTGGGAGCAGAAGACGGGTAGATGTTCCACAGTTACTAGGACGCGTATTTCCAAATACTGATCATTTGGTTGCACAGGAGGGACCTGCGCTCAGTGTTAGGGTCCATTCTATATACAGTTTGCTATCCTCCTGTTTGGACTCCCACCAGCTCCTCGGGTCTTCACAAGTTGATAGCAGCATTTGTGGCTCATCTCAGAAGGTCAGGGATCTCTATGTTCTCATACCTGGAAGACTGCCAGAGATGGTGTTGCATTCCCTGCAGGCAACAGTGTTACTGTTGGACTTGAACTTTTCAATCAATATGCCCAAAATCACACCTAGAGCCCTCTCAGTGCTTCCTGTTCACAGGAGCTGTACTGGACACAACATCTATAGAGCTTTCCCTCCTCAAAGGCTCCTAGACATTTGGGATATGATTCAATTGTTTTGGGTCGGGAGCTAGAGTTTCAGTCCTGATGGTTCTTTGCATGTTAGGTCTACTGGCTTCCATCCTCCTCCTTATCACATATGCACAATGGCACGTGAGGGCTCTCTAGTGGTACTTTCGCAGCACAGGGTAGATCTTTCTGACACCATTGTAATCGCCAGCGTATCTGCAGTGAATCTAGCATGGTGGTGAATAGATAATTACCTATCCGATGCAGTGGGTTGCTCATCTGGAGGAGCTGGAGTTTAGAGACTTCTGGTCTCCAAATGAGCATGTTTTGCATATTAAACTGCTGAACTGAGGGTGATTTGGCTGGTTCTTTAAGCCTTCCTCTCTTCCCTCTGTGATCAGTCTGTCCAGATTTTAAAGCCCAATATAACCTCAATGTGGCCCATTAACAAGCAGGGAGGATTGAATCATCATATGCCCTGTGAAGAAGCGCTGAGACTCTGGACGTGGGCAGACCAGCATGCCATCTGGCTAATCTCCAACCATCTGGCTAGCTCCCTCCATACCAGGGCTGACAGCCTCAGTTTCATCTTGCCAACCACAAATAGTGTCTCTATCTGGAGGTGGTACAGCACATCTTTGCCTAGTGGGGCACACTAAGCTGGATCACTTTGCCACCAATGACACTGTGCATTGTCTGTAGTTCTCTGATCTCTAGTATCTGCTGCACGGAGTCTCAGGGGACGTGTTTCGTTTGAGGTGGAACTTTCCACTTCACCACTTGTTTCCTCCTGTACCCTTGATTCCTCATGTTCTAAGGAAGGCTCACCAGGCCCATGTCATCTTTATCGCCCTGGGAATAGCTGAGAAGGATGTGGTATGAAGAGCTCCTGTGTCTTTCCTGATGTTCCACTCTTTGTTTATCATCTCTGGGCAGACCTCCTCTCCCAGTCAGAGAGGCATGTGCTGCATCCCAACCTCCAGAGTCTACACCCTCATACCTGGACATTGGACGGAAATTAACAACATGAGCTCCTTCCATCTGTCACTAGAGGTGGTTAAAGTAATACTGTCAGTTTGTTGCCCCTCCATCAAGAAGATCTACTCTGAAACGTTGAATAGATGTGATGTGTTGCTTGGTTCTGTTTGTCTGCAGTCCTTTGCTTTGCTCTCTTGCTGGCCCAGCAGTGCTGTGCAGTGGGCACCATCAAAGGCTATAGATGAAGCCTTGTTTGCATTTCTGTGCCTTCCAGATCAGCAGTACTTGTTCAAATTCCTGATTATGGTGAGATTTTCGAAGGGACTGACAAAAACAATTACTGCCAACTCAATGTGGTATGCCCCAATGAAAATGTAACCTTGTTTTGACCTTTTTACATGGAGTCCCTTCAAAGGTGTCACTTAAGGTTGTTTACTTTCAAAACGGCTTTTCTTGTGGCTTTAACTTGGGAGGATTATCTGTGTATTGTAGGCACTGAGTGTCCATTTGGCCTCACGTGCTTCTTCTCAGACACGTTGGACCTCAGAACTAAAGCATCTTTCCTTCCTGCAGAAGTGATTCCTTTCCTTCCTTTTAATCTTCACCTCATCTCACTTAGAAGTATTCGAGATTACACTGCTTGTACCCCAGAAGGGTGGTTTGTTTTTTACATCGACTACACCAAAGATATCAGGTCGGACAAACAACTCTTTCTGTGGAATAAAGTCAGCAAGAAATGCAGGGGCTTTATCCCTTTGGATAAACATGTGCTTACAGATGTGCTACTCCCTTGTTAAGAAGGAACTGCTGCAAGGAATTTTGGCCAGTTTCACCAGTGCAAAGTTTTCAATCATAGCAGTAGCTGGGACTGTTCCAGTGGCTGATATCTGTTGTACAGCTACACAGGCTTCCTTTCACTGTTTTGTTAAGCATTATTATTACGATTTAGAGGTGAGAATGCTGCGCGTAGAAGTAGCCATCAGAAAAATAAGTTTTATATCTTTGGTACTGACATTTCTGGTAGATACCCTGTCTACCTGCAGAGGCTTCACCGATCTTACCTTCCTCCTCATTCTGACATGGTCATAGTTGACATTAAAAGGGCCTGAGTCTAAATTGCTGCACCCCCCTGCCACACCTATTGTCGTTTCCATCTCTGTCTCTCAGGCACTGAAAAAATTGACTCAGTACTGACTTCAGTACACTGGGATGGGTGCTTCATGGCTACATTTTTTTGTAAAACATTTTTTATTTAGAAAAAACAAACATCAGCATTAGCATGGCAGTACGGAGAGAGCATTATGATAAGCAACAGTGGTATAGTAGATGAAATCACAAAATACAATCATACCTGATGGAAGGCCTAGGGCGACGAGGGGTCATCCAGTGTAGGGGCCAAGGGAGGCAGACATATTTCCCCACAATAGAAGTTCCACCGGCCCCATACACTGGACCATTTTTTGGGACATCCACGTGCTACATACACAGTCTTTTCGCTAAACATTGCCCAGTCCAAGTCTTTTTCCCATTCCTGCACCGTAGGCGGGACCTGAGCCCCCCACCGCTGGGCCATATTCCTCTTGGCCGGCATTAGCCCCAGTGTTACTGACTGCATAGAGTAAACTTTCAAATCAGTCGAGGAGACACCGACGGGCCTCCACACGAGCTGCACTGACAGGAAAGTATTGATGTCATGGATGTCGCGCCTGTAGGGCTAAATCTGTGCACATTCCCAAACTATGTGAAAGAAGGTCCCCAGCTGGTCACATCCCTGCCTGCAGGCACCCTCCTCAACCCTTTCCATTCTTACCAGTTGGAGCCCTGTTACATAAATATGGTGGAGATGTTTTAGTTGGACCAGGCGAAGGCGGGCTGGTATTGCAACGACTCTGGGGGAAGAGACCGCCTCCTGCCATTCCTCATCATCCATTTCTATGCCATCTCTAGTCCACTTCTCTCGGAGGGTCAGGAGAGGGTCCGAGAGATTGTTGACCAACTTTTTGTTTTTCAGGGAGATAGTGCTGTTGGGGAGATGGCCGTCCAGCACTCTATCCTCCAGTGGGGAAGATTCCAGCAGTGTGGTCCCAGGCTGTAAGTGTGTGTGAAGTGCGTGTCGAACCTGTGTATATTGGAAGCGCTCTGATTCGGCCATTTTATATTGTTGCTGCAGTGCTGCAAAAGACTTAATATCAGATTTGTCCCACAAATCCCTTATACTTGCAATACCTATGAGATCCCATTTGTCGAATCCTTTACTCCTCCACAGGTCACCCAGTTGCTCGGAATCCCATAATGGCGTTGCGAGTGTTAGCTTTCGTCTCCAGCCTAGGCGAGCGGTAGCTGCGTGCCAGATGTTTACTGCATGCTTAGTGGGGCCTGTAAGGGGACAGCTCTGGGGCCTAGAGTAAATGGCTCTACTGAAGGTTCCTCCAGGGAGGAGCCACCTATCCATGTTGTAGCACGGGTCGAAAGGCTGGGCATAGGTGCAGTGGTTAATGGAGGACAGGTGAGAGGTCCAATAATACAATTTGATATCTGGGAGGCTAATGCCTCCGTCATACCAATTCGGGGAAAGTTTGCCAAGAGCAATGCGAGGCTTACCATTCCATAGTAGGTCCAGTTGGAGACTTTCGACCTCTCCGAAATATGACGCGGGTATAGAGTTCTGAAGGGCATACAGAAACCGGGAAAGGGACATCATTTTAAAAAGGGCAGCCTTACCTAGCAGGGAAAGGGGAAGTGACTTCCACCTGGTGATATCCTTGCACAGCTGGATTAGCGGGAGCTGGAGATTACAGGAATAGCGAAGAGAAGGATCCAAATAAAGGAAGATTCCCAAATATGTAAACCCTTCGGTACAAGTTTGTCGTGGGCACCTGCAAAGCGGGATCGGAGGCTCGCCTGCCACTACGAACAGGAGGGATATGTTCCAGTTTATGGAATAACTGGAGTATCGTCCAAAGATCGTGGAGAAATCCAAAACCACTATCGAGGATCTCCTAGGAGAGGACAAATAGAGAAGGATATCGTCCGCGTAAAGGGAAATCCGGTCTTCCCATTCAGAAGACCAGCGCATACCCCTAATCATTAGATCTTGACATATCCAAGCTGCCAGCGGCTCCAACGCTAGGGCAAACCGCAATGGGGACAGGGAGCAGCCTTGGCGGGTCCCTCTGCCCAGCCCGAAGGCAGCCGACTTCTTGTTATTAACCACTACTTGGGCCATAGGTTGGGAATATAGTAACTGCACTCATTGAATGAACTTGGGAACAAACCCCAGCTTCTCCAAAACCGCCCATAGTTACAGCCACTCAATGGTGTCAAAGGCCATGGCTGCGTCCAAAGAGACTATGACTGCCGGTTCCAATATAGAAACTGACCTGCCCAAGACCCCGTGGACCCTGCATAGGTTCAGTGCTGTGTTACGCTGCGGTATGAAACCGGATTGGTCCGGGTGGACTAAAGTCCCGATCACTGTCAAGAGGCGAGTAGCAAGGAGCTTAGCCAGGATCTTGGGCTCCGCATTTAACAGGGATATCGGTCGGTAAGAACCACATTTAGTCCTGGGCTTCCCTTCCTTGTGAATACTAACTATAGTGGCAGGGCGCTGGTCTTATGGCTATGGATCTATAGACTTTCTACCAACACATCTGGTCTAAACGATAATATACCCTGGAACACGACCAGACAGAGATGATCTATCCTGCACGATTTCGGGAATAATACAGTATGCGGCTACTCACACCGCACTAGTCCTAGTAACAATCCCATGGTGAGACTAACCGCGCCTGGGACATTTGTAATACCCTGTCGGTCTGTCAAGTGATAAGCATGCAAGATCCCTATGCGTGTATAAACATTCGTTTAAACTTCCGTACAAGAGTAATACTGTGTCACCCGAAAGAATGATCAATAAAGCTTAAAGTGTGACATACACTTGTTTTTTTCTACCACCTTTTTTTCTACCACCTTACTGCAGAATCACAACTAGTGTATTGTGCCCCGACCCCTAAAAAACACTGCAAACAATGTTAAGTTATATGCATGCAAGATCCCCATGCGTGTTTGAACATTCGTTTAAGTTACCGCACAAGAGTAATACTGTGTCACCTAATGATCAATAAAGTTCTTAGTGTGACATTCTCTAGTTTTTTCTACCAGCTCCCTTACTGCAGAATCACAACTAGTGCATTGTGCCCCGATCCCTAGGAAACACTGCAATCGCGCCTTTCGAGTCGCGGTCTCCTGACTAAGGACCACGCGCTCTGATAGGCTAATGCTGATCAAATCGCACGACACCCTTTAAAATACACGGAAGTGCGGCGCGCACTATCCTCGGGATGTCGTACAGTTTGGATAGGTATCGTACGGACCACTGCAAACTGACAAGTAAGTTCAGCGGGGGGATATGCCAAAAAACGGGGTCCACACCTCGCTATTCCGAGGTGTGCGAGTGCTGTTCTTTAACGGCAAAATAATGCTCGAGCATACTTAAAAACGCTAGAAAAATCTGTCTTTCTGTTCACAGAACGCTCCTATGCGGCCCCCGACTGACATCCTTGGGGTACTTTTTCCAATAGAAACCAGTAAGTCCGCCGTTAAGTGTGCTCAATAATCATACCTGCAAATGCATTAGTGAAGGATACCTCTGCCACTTCGCCCTATTTTTGCATGATTGTGTGCACATATGTCTGTTGATGTTATGCGCACATTGACTGAATATAGTCAAATAGCATCCGTAAAAATCCCTACGTTGTACGCTAGACATCCACCAACTGAATGTGATCACTCACATAGTGGGGCATGTACGATAACTAAAAAAAAACACCCAGCTGGGTCACACGTAGCACATCAAATGGTGTGACACAGCATGCACTTTTGAATGTATTTTTTGCATGATAGATTAAACAAGCATTTGCAATGCAATAGGTATCGCATTAGGAAAGTTTGAGCTATTGGTATTGAAAATGGCACATGTTTTATTCATGTGTTGGTTTCAAAAGTAGCGAAATTAATAGCTTTGTCATTTACAATGCCAATAGTTATAATTTTTGCAAATGTGACACCTATAGCATTTGTAATGCAATATGTGTTGTATTTACGTGACTTATATGTATTGATATTACAAATAACAATGGCTTTTAATTTTTTTATTAATTAATACTTAAATAAAAGTTATTGTAATTTATAATGGCAATAGCTTAAACTTTTGTAAATAACTTATGAAGATTATGTTCAGTGTATTTTATTGTGACGAAAATCCAAGAACAGAAGTGAAATATTAACATCTTTTTGTGGCATTTGTAATAAAGCTTGAAACATTGAGAGAACATATTTGAACCAGTTGTTGTTGAATGGTTGCACAGATTGATGCTGTGATGATGCTGAGTGATGTTGTGGTGGCGACAAGTGTTGCTGTGGTGCCCCTGAGTGATGCTGTGGTGCCCCTGAGTGATGCTGTGGTGGTGCTGAGTGATACTGTGGTGATGCAATAGATAGATTGAGGGCGATAGAGTGAGGGCCATAGATAGAGTGAGGGCGGTAGATAGATAGAGTGAGGGCGGTAGATAGAGTGAGGGCGGTAGATAGAGTGAGGGCGGTAGATAGATAGAGTTAGGGCGGTAGATAGATAGAGTGAGGGCGGTAGAGTGATGATAGATAGATAGAGTGAGTGAGGGCGATAGAAAGATCAAGTGAGGGCGATAGATAGATAGAGTGGGGAGAGGGAAGATGGAGGAGAGAGGGGGGGAAGAGAGGGAGGGGTGAGAGGGTTTGGAGAGTGAGGGGAGAGTGAGGAGAGGGGAGAGTGAAAAGGGGAGAGGGAAGAGTGAGGAGAGAGGGAGTGGAGAGAGGGGGAGTGAGGAGAGAGGGGGAGAGGAGAGTGAGGAGAGAGGGGAGAGTAAGGAGAGAGGGGAGGGGAGAGCGGGAGAGGGGAGATAGGGAGGGTAGAGGAGAGAGAGAGGAGAGAGGTGAGAGGAGAGGGGAGAGTGAGGAGAGAGGGGGGAGGTAGAGAGGAGAAGAGTGAGGAGAGAGAGGAGAGTGGTGAAAGGGGAGATTGGTGACGGGGAGAGTGATGAGAGAGGATAGAGTGTTGAGAGAGGAGAGAGTGGGGGAGTGAGGATAGTGATGAGAGGGGAGAGGTAGAGAAGAGAGGGGAAAGGGAGGAGAGAGGAGAGTAAGGAAAGGAGAGTGAGGAGAGGAGAGTGAGGAGAGGGGAGAGAGGGAGGTGAGAGGGAGAAGGGAGAGAGGGAGGGGAGAGAGGGAGGGGAGAGTGGAGGGAGGGGAGAGTGGAGGGAGGGGAGAGTGGAGGGAGGGGAGAGTAGAGGGAGGGGAGAGTAGAGGGAGGGGAGAGTAGAGGGAGGGGAGAGTGGTGAGAGGGGAGAGTGGTGAGAGGGGAGAGTGGTGAGAGGGGAGAGTGAGGAGAGAGTGGTGAGAGAGGGAGTGGAGAGTGGTGTGAGAGGAGAAAGTGGGGAGAGTGAGGATAGTGAGGAGAGGGGAAATTGAGATTAGAGGGAGAGTGGTGAGAGATGGGAGAAGGGAGAGTGGGAAGAGTGAGGAGAGGGGAGAGTGAGGAGAGGGGAGAGTGAGGATAGGGGAGAGTGGTGAGAGAGGAGAGAGTGGTGAGAGAGGAGAGAGTGGTGAGAGGAGAGAGTGGTGAGAGAGGAGAGAGTGGGGCGAGAGGAGAGAGTGGGGCGAGAGGAGAGAGTGGGGCGAGTGAGGATAGTGAGGAGAGGGGGATAGTGAGGAGAGGGGATATTGAGGAGAGGTAGAGAGGAGAAGAGAGGGGAGAGGTAGGGGAGAGAGGAGGCGAGAGGATAGTGGTGAGAGGAGAGTGGTGAGAGGGGAGAGTGGTGGGAGGGGGAGGGGACAGAGCGGAGAGTGGTGAGAGGGGAGAGAGGAGGAGAGATGGGAGAGAGGAGGAGAGAGGGGAGAGAGGGGGAGAGAGGGGGAGAGAGGAGGAGAGAGGGGTGAGTGGTGATAGTGGTGAGAGGAGAGTGGTGAGAGGGGAGAGTGGTGAGAGGGGAGGTTGAGGAGAGAGAGGGGAGAGGGACGAGAGGAGAGAGGTAAGAGGTTAGAGGTAGGAGAAGAGAGGTGAGAGAATAAGGGAGGGGAGAGAGGTGAGAGAATAAGGGAGGGGAGAGAGGAGAGTGAGTAGAGGGGAGAGTGAGGAGAGGGTTGAGTGAGGAGAGGGGAGAGTGAGGAGAGGGGAGATGGAGGGTAGAGAGGAGAGTGAGGAGAGAGGTGAAAGAGAGGGAGGGGAGAGAGGGATTGGAGAGAGGGGAGGGGAGAGTGAAAAGAGGGGAGATGGAGGAGAGGAGAGATGGAGGGAAGAGCGAGGAGAGAGGGGAGAGTGAGTATAGAGGGAGTGGAGAGAGGAGGGGAGAGGGGGAGTGAAGATAGAGGGGGGAGGGGATAGTGAGGCGAGAGGGGAGAGTTAGGAGAGGGAAGAGGGGAGGGGAGAGCTGGGGTCCCGTTTGTAATTTTAAAATAAAAACGTGCCAAAATGTTTAAAAACTGCAATTGGTGATTAAGTGTGCTTTGTGCGCACGTACAAATGTAGATGGGGAAATATAAGCAAAATAAGACACAGCAATGTGGGTTCCAAGATAGGATGTTAGCATTTTCTTTTCAAAGCCACGCCCGCTTCTTGTTTACACAGATTTCATGCTGTTTGTTAGAAGATGGAAATAAAATTGCACCTTAAAACTGCAAAATAATATGATTTGCTGCATTTAATTTGTTTACAAATTAAACACTAATAGGGCGTTTCTAACCATGACATTATTCAGTTTGCCCTTCTCCATGCCAATAGTAGAATGTTTACTATAGTTAGGCAGTGCAACAAAGGATTTTAAGACCGCATAGGGAGTTAGCGCAGTAGCATTTACAAACCGCTTTTCTGAGGTGAAGTTTATTGTGCAGTATTTGCACACTGCATCGGGAGCACTGGAACCAAATCTAATTGTTTTTTTTTTTTTTAAAAAGCATTTTCACTACGCATTAAGGCCAGGGATCGAGAATTAACGCAGAAGCATTTGAAAAAAAAGCAAGCTCCCATTTTCAGACTGCATCGGGGCTAATCGCTTTTCACACGTGAAGTTTGGAAAAAGCATTCACGAGGGTTAGCACTGAAGCATTTAGCATATAAAATAAGCAAGCACCCAAAATGGAAAGTTCAAAACCGAATTCTTAAGACCAATAGGAAGGAGCATGTTTACTGTACTTACCCAGTGCACTAGGAGCATGTTTACTGTACTTATGAAGTGCAACAAAGCATTTTCAGACCTCATCGGGGGATGGGGTAGCGTTTTTCTCACATAAAGTTATATGTTCTAGATGTTAACACCGCATTCATTAGGAGAACAGAAATGAAACCGAAATAGCACTTTCACACCGAAACCAGAAAAGCATGATTCACTGCACTTCATTTGTTCACAAATTAAACACTAATAAGGGCGTTTCTAACCATGACATTATTCAGTCTGCCATTCTCCATGCCAACAATAGAATGTGTACTATAGTTAGGCAGTGCAACAAAGGATTTAAGACCGCTTCGGGAGTTAGCGCAATAGCATTTAATAAACACTTTTCTGACGTGAAGTTTATTGTTCAGTATTTGCACACCGCATCAGAGAACTCGATCAAATTATGTCAGAATTGCGGAATTATGTGCTCAAGTCAACGCAGCGGTTTAAGTGTATTGAAAACACGTAAATGAACCTGTTTTTGCGTTTTTTACCTACTTGCAGTCTCTGGGAGAAAGCAAACTCACCGCTGCAGCCCGGCTTCAACAGGAAGCCAGGCAACCTTTGTTGGGACGGGGGCGGGGCCGGACTGGCAACCGGAGCTTCCCAGGAGGCAGGCTGCAGTGGCTGGCGCATGGCTCCGGTGCAGAGAGGAGAGCCCTGCGTGCAGCCGGTGTCCGCCCGGGAAGCCAAGGAGCGGAGTGCCGGTGTCCCTGTGCCCGTATTACGTCGGAGTGAGCAGCCCCGGAGCGGGACGAGTAGAAGTCCGGGTGAGTGGTGCTCCGTGCTTGCGTGTCTGTGTGTATGCAGGGGGGAGGGAAGGGGGGAGGGGGGGCAGCGTGTGCGTGTGTGTGTGTGTGTGTGTGTGTGCGCGCACGCGCGCCTGTGTATGCGTGCATGCAGAGGGGTGGGGGCTGGCTGTGTGCGAGCAGGGGCTGTGAGTTGATCTGCGCAAGCGCGGGTCAGACGCGCGCTCCCGCGGTGAAAACTGCGAGCTCGTAACAGATTGCTGTCCTCATTCCCAGCATTCTCAATAACGGGCCACAATAGGTCTGAAGCAGACACCTTCAATGCTCACGCATTGAGGGTAGGTCTGCTCGACCTAAAAACCACGGAGACATTAAGCATATAGCATGGAACAAGATACTGTACCACAACTGGAAAACCTTTGCACCATCATTATGCTTTGTTTTATTGTTTCAGATTACGCTTATATGGAAGTTCATAATATAGCTAAACCGTTAGTACACGGTCTAGCACACTGGTGAGTCAGGGACGGTTGCACCTTAGCGCATGCAGACCCCCCGGCTCATTGCTCTTGGTCCTGACGAAAACCAACAATTCACACACGGTTGAAAAATGGTGACCATCTTTTCACTCAGAATCTGATACTCCTTGGTCAAATTACACCAATAGTAGTATCCCACTTGTTTTTATTAGTGTAATACTGACTCCACAATAAAGTTTGTAGGGAGGACACGTATTACACTTTTTAATCTTCACCACTACACTTATTTCACAAAAAAACCAGCTCCGCTGCAGTTGCAGGCGTTGTAGCACACCTGAGTGGCACTCGGTCACTCAGGTGGACCCCGATGATGAAGCATGTCACCGACCAGGACGGTGAGTGAGGCGTTTATTAAAAAAGAAAGAACTCTCTTTTCTCGCAATCCTCGTTCTCCGTGCTAGGACTTCCTGTCCTGGGAACACTTCTTCTATTTGTTATTATTTAATAGCAAAACGCTCGCTTGTCTCGAGTCCTCGTACATGGCTCTCGGGAACGGGGCCAATTTGTCTGGTTTCAGCTTGTACAACTCGATCGGTAGCCCATTTGGGCCAGTGACTTCACCCGGCTTGAGCGACCGTATCGCCACCGCTATTTCATCGTTAGACATGTCGCTGTCCATGAGGTCGCGGTCAACCTCCGACAGTTTGGTTAGAGTAATGTCGGTAAGCATCATGCGGGAATCATCTATAGGGTATGGGTCTACTGAGGTGTAAACAACCCTAAAATGGGGCCGCAAAACAGTTCACAATAGCTTGCGGATCTGACAGGGAGTTGCCCTCTGAGTTCAGGTACTAATCTGCTTGCCCATTCTTTCTTATCCAACCAAGCCAGGAGTTTCCCGGCCTGGTCGCCCACCTCATACAGTCGTCCCTGAACCGCTCTACCTATGACCTTTGCTTGGTCCATCGATAGTTTCCTGTAATCTTGTTGTTTGAGCTTGAGAAGGTGGAGCTTATCGGGCGTGACGTCCACTTCTAAATCTGTTTCCAGTCTCCCCACCTCTGCCTCCAGTGCCACCAACTCTTTGCGCTGTTCCTTCTTTTTCCCAGAAATTAAAGAAAGGGCCTGGCCCCGTATCACTGTCTTAAACGCTTCCCATAGCACCTGAGGGGATTCCACCAAGCCATCATTTTCATTAAAATAATTATTGATGGCCGTAAGGAGTACTCGCCGAATATGGGGATCACGCAAATACCATGGATTGATGGGGGCCACCCGTCCCACCTGGTGGTGACCAAACGTCAACTGAACAAATGAACACAGAAAAGTCTCCACCCAACGATGAATAAGAAAGATGCCTAAAAGGGAATTCAAAATACAGTCTCCCTCCCAGGAGGCAAAACAGTCAAAGGACATCAATACATTCATTATTAAGTATTTCTCTTAAGGCAGAATGGATATGTTCCCTGTAAAATTCGAAAACAAAGGCCAAACGGATGGCAGAATACCTACTAATAATAAGTCAAAGACCAAAAAATAACAGCAATAAATATATGACAAAAGGCAACATCCAAATTGGTTTAACAAAAAACACAAGTATGTGGTAAGATCCGCCAGGTTCTTTAGTTGGTGAGATCGGTGCCCATTCTGCCATCCGTTTGGCCTTTGTTTTCGAATTTCACAGGGAACATATCATTCTGCCTTAAGAGAAATTCTTAATAATTTGAAAATTCTGTGAATGTATTGATTCTATGTGGTGTGCCGCCTTTATTTATTTTTGTAAATTGGGATTGTTTGATAGGATCCATTTGGGTCAGGATGTGTGTCCTAGTATGAGTGTGGAATATATGCTGATTGCTTGCCTGTGTTCTTGAATGAATGAGTGTGGGGAATGCATTATTATGTTGATACTATTTTGTGTCTAATGCTCTGTGTATTGTATATATGAATATTCATTAAACATTTATATTCCTGGATTCATTCCACACAATAATTGTCCTTTGACTGTTTTGCCTCCTGGGAGGGAGACTGTATTTTGAATGACCTTTTAGGCATCTTTCTTATTCATCGTTGGGTGGAGACTTTTCTGTGTTCATTTGTTGCTTTATTCCCCTGCGTCTCCACCTTTATCAATTATCAGGGGCCCCCTTGTTGTATTGGAAGTCAAACGTCAACTGAAGCCACACTGGCGCATTATCTGAGATGCCCCTAGCTGGGTGTTTAACCTCCCAGACATGAGGAATTTGGGATGCGGGTAAGAGAAAATAGTACATTTTGGATAGACTCCCATGAGCCCCGCTTCATGGCTAGATTGATGTCACTGTGGCTTCTCTTCTGGTGCCAGATTGGAAACAGTGCCCGGTGCCAATGAAAGAGAATTCAGGATTTTTTTCCAGATCCAATCTTACGCTTACAGTTATTCAACACATGAGGACTCTGATGGTAGATGGAGTACCCACCAGTAAGATCATTACTAAAGGCAATTTACTTTTTCTTCTGATGAATGTTTGAAGATTCCTCACATTTAGAATAACTCCAGGCACCAGAATGGAACTAGGGTATATTACAGTTATGCTCCGCATACTGATAGGTGACAGATTTGCGGGACTTCCTTCTGCCTAAACATGACGGAATGGATCGCATATATGCACCACACCAGTGCATTGATGTCAGTTATTTTCTTTCTATGCTCTTTGATGCAGAATGGAGGTTCACCGTCAACTTTGTTCTTCTTTCGATGACTTCACATTTAACTCTGTGTGCCAGGGAAATCTCCGCCGTGAACTATTGGAATTCAAGTCAAGATGCAAGGGCAGGAGGTGAATTTCATTACAAACCTGCATAATTTGTGTCTTTGTTGCTTGGTCTCTAATATGATGCAATACGAATCCAAAGGTGAGCTTGACTGAGGCAAAACCCTACGTCGTTGAGCATAAGGTGAAGTTGTGGTCAAAGCTTAAGTCCCTCTGCAGGGTGTGGGCTGCTCACAATCCTGTTCGAGGAGACGGTTCTAAGTAAAGTCCCTTTCCCACACAACATTTTCAGGTAAATCGAAGAAGCGCCATAAGCGTAAGAATGCTAAGTGTGACTAGACCCCATCCAGGCACTCAAAATTGGACTAGAAGATGCAAAGGCATCAGTCGAAAGATTGTACCACATTAACATCTTCTGAATTAAACCTGGTCCCACAACTGGTGCTGATATGCCCTGAATTTCCCAGGCAAACGAACTCCTGACAACAAATAGCAGCCTTAAAGGAGGCCATGCTTCCACCTCGCTCTCAGGTCCCTCAGTTGGAAGTCTGCCAGCAGTTCTTTTCCTCTGTCACAGTTAAAGCAGTACAGAATATTTGTCAGGACATTGATGATGATTATGCAGACTCCCTGCTGCCTATATTGATGATGGGCTGTACCTGACTTTTTACAATGCCAGTGGACTGGATACATGTCTAGTGACCAAGCTAATCTTAAAGTTGTCTATTGTTGAAACTAAGGCAAATGTATTATTAGTAACTGTGGTCTTTCAACCAGATGTAATTTCTTTTGAGTCTCTATTGCCATTCAATGAGGCTCTTACAGATACTCTCATGGCCCATTGGTCCAGGTTGTGCTCGGGCGCTTTGGTAAGTTCACATGTGGCCAGGTGACATACACAGACCTCTGGTGATCATATTTTTTTACAAGACACCATACACATGAAAGCCTGGTGGTATAGGCATCAACAAATAAAGTTACTTCTATATCCTTTCCAACCAGTGATAAGCTAGAAAATCGAAATTGATTGATGCCTTTGGAAGTAGAGTGTTCTGTATGGATAGTATTGCCTTAAGGTAATTTAACAGTGTCCCTTTTAGTCAGGTACACCCCATGCTCTATGAGACCTGGCTCAAATGATATATGATGACTAGGACAGTGCAAAGTAGGTCTTACGTGCTGGCTTGGACACCACATAGTATGTTGGCAGAGTTATTGTCACAAGTGCAATAGTTGCCATTGAACGGGTGCTAGCTTCAAAGGTAGTAAAGGGTGATATTAGTGCTACTTCCTTGTACTGACGCATGACTGATTCCTCTGGCCTATGCCATAGCTCAGCCACTAATTGTCTTTCTGCATTTTCAAACTTTTGACAAATTCAATGTGCACTCCCTAACTCAACTTATGTTTGCACTGGACCCAGGATACTTGCCTGTGTCCCTTGACTCCATTAAATACTAATGGAGTACTCCCAGAATGCGTCGGGTCACCTGGAACCAGTGCAGTAAGGACAACAGTTGTTCCTGACATACCTCTTCAAAATCACCTAAAGAGGCAGAAGACTCTAAACATCCATCAAATGAATCATCAAAGTTTTCAAACAAATGTAGGATTAAGACCCTCTCAAACAATACACCAGAGAGAAAGACAACAGATTTATAAAGACAAAATCTTTTTTATATATTTCTTTACAAAATCAGCATAGTCAATTAAGTATTCAACAATAGACGGTTGTTTAATAGGAAGTGCAGAAAAAGTGCTCATGTGTAAAGTAGATGAGGAAAAAGAAAATATCAAAAAAGAAAATAATCGAAAATCAAAGTACCATAATCATAAACAACAATGGTTGGATTTGTTTTGAAATGACTGAACCACTGTTAGGCCTTTTTACAACACTATTATTATTATATGACCATCTCGCAGAATGATGCTGTTTGTTTTAAAATGCACCATCCAACTTTCAAAAGGTCCAGCATAAAGTATTCCAGTTAAAACGATAATAAATGTCAATGTTTCGACCAGTCTTAGGTGTTGAGGGTAGTCATTGGGAGACTGCAGTGGGACATATGCGCTTCCACGACTGCCTCTCCTACCTCAAGTTCAGAGGAAAGTCCGGACCGATGCAGCCCAGCTCATCTTGATAGACCACTTATGGGCCAGAAGAGTATGTACTCAGAGCATCTTTCCTTCAGTCAGGCTACCACTTTGTAAGGACCTTCTGCTCAGCCGTAGGAATAGTATCCTTCAGCAAGTCTCTGTAACCTACACCTTCTAGTGGTTAGATTTGCCGGCCACAATTAAATGTGTTCGATCTGCCAGCTGCAGTATTTGTTGTTATCGTTGCAGCCCCATGCCCTTCGATGAAGTCCTCAGTTCTGGGAGAAATTCATTTCTTCATGTGGCCCTCCTCGCACCTGCACTCTATAGGCCAAATATCGGTTGTTTTATTGTTTGTTCTACTATTGTCAGAGCAAGGTCTTGATGGGGGCTTGGTTATGACCCTTTCTGCCTTTTTGTATTTACCTCATCAACTCTTTCTATTAAACTCATCTGTTGTGATGTGTGTTTTTCAAGAGCCTGTCTCACATTTCGCCTGAAGCGGTTCATGCCACAATGTAATTTGAATTTAGTGTTGACATTTCTTATGTGCACACCCTTTGAGCCTAAAAACATGGCGACTGCAGGTGCTCACTGCGACTATTGAAGCTGAAAACAGTTTTCCTCATTTTCATCATCTCTGCATGCTGCATGAGTTAACATCAGGCTCTCTTGGTGCAACTACTTTCAGACATTTTCTTCCTGGATATATTGATGCTAAGGATCCAGAAAGCCTTCTTGCCCAAAGTTGTAACACATTTTCAATTGGTCAATCTGTTACTCTTCTGACATTTTTTGGGCTACATCACCCTTTGAAGGAGAAGCGGCTCCATTGGCCTAGCCGTAAATGTGCTTTAAGTTTATACATTGACCACACAAAAGTACATTGTGCGAGTGTTCAGCCCTTTTTGGTGTTCTCTGATGCAAAAGGACCATGTCAATATGGAGAGACCTTTGCGTCACAGTCTGCTATGAGCTAACGAAGAAGGAACCTGAAGACCTGTCGGCTCATTCCAACAGTGCCAAGGCTTCTACAAAGGTATTGGCAAGGTAGTTGCCGTTATGAACATCTGCCAGGTTGCAATGTGGGTATCGGTGCACATGTTCATGAAACACTACTGCCTTGACAGTTAGGGCCAATGGGAAAGCCATTATACTCATTAGACCCTCAACATTTGGGAATTACTGCTGAGTTATCCATTTTAGAGGAAGGGAAACTGCGGTTATAGAGTATCCAATAGAAGAACATGTTACTTACTGTTGGTAACACGCTTTGCGGCGGATAGTCTAATCTAACCGGAGATCTTTCACTGCCCTTCCACTGTCACGTACCTTAAGGTGAATTCCTGAACATCATAATTAGATTCCAAGTTCGATTTTAGCACATGATCACCTGCAATTTGTTTGAGTACACTGCATTCTAGGATGCAGAAGTCAAGACTGTGAAAATGACTTTAGCATCCGGGTTGGCACTTATGTGCAGCTCCACTATGCCAATTCCGTGGCAATGCAAAGTCAGCACTGAACCACATGGTGCCATCTATCGGCGCACACGAGCATTGATCTAACTTCTCTATATCGATCTTGTGCATAGAGTATTGGACAAGTGAGGAATCTTCAGTTAGATAGAGTATCCAGCAGAAAGAGTTAGTGAAATAAGAGCTTGGATTTTCTTTATCCTATTGCTGACTCTATTTGTTGTGTTGTAAATACATTTAGAAGAAAGTAATTTTGAACACTGTTATGTAAACCAGAGTTCATAAAGTACACCTGAATTACCACCTCCAATTTTTACAAAAATTGAGTTAATGAAAATGTATGTTCTGTTTGTGTTAATGGTGTATGTTATCATTGTTTATTGAATCTTCTTTCAGATTGTTGAATCATGCAGAGTTGGAATGTGTAAACCAGACCCCCGGATCTACCAACTTTGCTTGGACCGCCTTGGTGTACATTCAAATGAAGCTATCTTTTTAGATGATGTGGGACAAAATCTAAAAGCTGCTGCCCAACTTGGCATTACTACAGTGAAGGTACAGAGCTAGCGAGTGTTGTCGCAAAGGCAGCGTCCATGTATATAATAGAACTCGAATTTAAAATATATTTATTTGCGCTGTATTTTTTTTTTTTATTAAACGTCCAGGTAAATATTATTTCCTCTTTGTTGATGTTGGGTAATGACCTTGAAGGTTAAATACATTAGATTGTGCGGAGAGCCCGAATTGAATACAGAGCCTATTCTGGCACTGGGTCAAAAACAATTTTGGGGTCCCAAAATTATGAAGTGATGCATCTCTGATGATCATAATGCTTTATATATAGTCCTTTTCCTTGGGTTTTGGGGTGATTCTCAGGTCATGCATGAGCATTCCTTTTTAAGACTCTTTAAAACTAGACTTTCAATAAATAAATATAGCTCGTGTCAAATGGCATCATTAATCCATAGACCTGTCGTATTTTAGAGGATTATTTTACTTTGTTTTTCTTTAAACTTTGTATTGTTTTTGTTGCTTGTTAATTTAGTTTCCTCTCCTCTTCCTAGAACTAGATCAGCACAAAAATGTGGCTTAATTTTCATATTTCTCACCAACTAAGAAGTGCTCTTTCCCAAAGAGTGAGCTGTTGGTCTTCTTGGTCTGCTCTGGATATTTGCAGGGTTGTGTGCTGATAGTAGCCGACGGATACTTTATTTCTGAGCTTCAGTGTAGATAAGAATGTTTTGTGACCACAATAGCTTTCCAGCAGATTGTGGCAGGAGATCAAGGAGGTTACAAACTCTAATTCCAGTCTGTTTATCCCTTGCGTATTGACAGATCTCCCCTGCAAACGGTGGCAGCCAGTATATTCAGGATTTCTGGTTCTAAATGGTATTGTTCCAAGTGTGGAGTTGATACAGCTACCCCTAGTGCAGTGGATGTATGTTTTTAAGCAAAGAGACATTAATTATTGGTAATATTTCTTGATAATCTGTCTACATGGTGATGTTTTGAAAATAGGTGGATTTTCCAGAAAGATCTCTTAAGGAGTTACAAGAACACTTGGGTTTCCCATTGCAAGGATTTATCCCAAACACTCGCATGGTGAGAAAAACAATGGAAATCCCTAAGGAGTCCCTGAAGAAGTACCTTGAAAAACATTTGGCAAGTGATATATCAGGTATTTCAGACTTGTACAGAGTTTAAGTTAAAATGTGTGTTTCGCATCAACTGTCTAAAATTACATTTTGACCAAAGTAACGTAATCTGAACACGCAGAGGACAGCCTTGGTATTTTGGTGTTTTAAATTTTGTGAATACAGTGAAATCACTTGCCAATTATGATTTATGAATCTATGACTGATTGTGCCACAGCAATTCAGGCCTCAGCAAGCACATGCCCCATGAAAGCTAAGGACTGTATGAAGGTAACTGCTTTCTCTTTCAAGGGTGTGGCACTAGGATGTTCATATTCATCCTTAAGCACTCATGGTCAGGGAGCTCTTGTTCCTCTTGACCCACTGTATTGTTGAATTCTTCCTGTATGCCAAGTGAAAGACAATGGCCCTTCGTATTTTGTTGAAGGCCAAGTAAAGCCAAGCTTCTTGAATCGTTGTGCTAGATTCAAGTGTTCATTTCTACTTCTTTCTGTCCAGGCATTTAAGGCTTCTTTGTTACAATTCCCGGCTTCTTTGGAAACCATATTTGTCTTGTAGGGCAGGTTTGTGTGGTATGCCTATTGGTTACCAGGTTTTCAACTACCCATTTTCGCAGTGGCTGTGACTGGAGTAGGAGTCAATATCGCTTTGCTTTAGTTACAGAAATGTCTGATTATTATAATGTGTGATTATATTGTAACTCCTAAGGATACAAGGTGAGTTTGTGATTATATGGGTGTGATAATGCAAGTGCCTCAACATTTCTGATATACATTATATAAAATATTTCAGGATGGAGTTCTCCTCTCTCCTATTTTGCTTTGCCTGTATTGTTTTTGCAGTATAATCCAATGGCCAGCGTTACCCTGATTCTTGGGTCAACGTGCTGGGCATATTTGCAGGGGAGAAAACTATCTTTCGGATGTTGATTCAAGGAGGCGGGACTACTACAGTAGCAGAAGAGACATTTCCTGCACCTTGGGAACACTACTGCTGCACTGGGGAACCTCAGCTGACAAAGATAAGCAGTTGTTGTGGAACCTGCGTCTTGGGCAAAATATCTGGAAGTTTGAGCTGGCCAGAGCTGCTGGCTCTACTAGCTTGTATCCTAAGGCTCTCAGGATCTAAAAACCCAGGTCCACTAGAAAGAGTATAGAATTTGATATGGGATCTCTGGTCGCTACGGGATCCCAGGAGGTTGCCTGGACTAGAAATATAGTGCGCTGAAATTAGTGAAGGTAGCAGCAACGGCATTCAATTATAGGTATTGACAAACAGTCAGAGAGGCCAGGATTGCTGGAATTGTCTTCAGGCTACCCTTCTCTTGTGTGGGAGATCCGAAATGCAGCAGTTGGGAGCTGGAGCAGGTTTGGGCAAGGCAGTTTCTGATCTCAGCCATACTTGCAAACCCCCTAAAGAGAGAGATTGACCTGTGCACCACCATATGATACATGTCTTTACTTTCCAATTAGTGCTTATTGAGAATGTGAAAGTGTACCAATAAAGTCACATATCTGCCTACACATCCTGAGCTTTAAAACTCTCTGCAAGTCCCTTTCTACCCCTATGTCTCCCCACCCCCACACATACACTCAACTGCAATATTCTGATCTCATCATCTACCCCTTACGAGTTGTCAGCCCTTTTTCAAAACTTTGTCCATTTAAGTTTGTCAAGACCTAATATTTGCAGGTTCTGTGGCCACAATAGACCCCTGTGTTCCATATTGAGATAGCTAACTACTAGGCCACAAAACTTCTAAAATATCTCCTGATGATTAGTCAAGCCGTAGGCCAGTTTTTCCTGACTTAATATGACCATAGTTTTTGTAGCCGATGTATGTAGGGTGGAGGGTCTCTTTGGCCTCAGGAGGACAAGGTTGCCATTTTTATCCCGGAGTTTAAATCTTCAAAGGGCATGCCGAAGAGTATTGTTACAGGGGTCTCTCTAAAATCTTTAGAAGTTATTTGAAATATAGTGATCAGTACTTCGTGTCAGAAGTGAGCTAGTTTTAGGCATGCCTACAATAAGTACCATCACT
This sequence comes from Lissotriton vulgaris, assembly GCF_964263255.1. Taxonomy (NCBI): domain Eukaryota; kingdom Metazoa; phylum Chordata; class Amphibia; order Caudata; family Salamandridae; genus Lissotriton; species Lissotriton vulgaris. The sequence continues at coordinate 170,629,622 of NC_141699.1, forward strand.
CCTGCCACCTGTTGTTAGAAATCTTAAGCCTCAATATGGTTTAGTGCCATCTGTACAAGATTTTACATGTGGTTTATGGTAATATTGAGTTCCTCTCCCACTGCTCCTGGTATATGTGTTTCGTCTGTGAAGAAACTATGTTGACAAAGGAATATAATTTAGAATCAACGTGGCTACTGGATGTTAAAGTTTTGATGAATTTCTTATAGGGTGTCTATTCACATGTATCCCCCGACAGATCTGTGTTAAGCCCAGTGTCTCGGTTGTAAGTAGCAAAAGCATTCTTTCTCCGGAAGGCCAACTTTTTAAATATCCTCTAACAATGTATGATGCTGTTTGTGAAAAACTTCGTACAGTCTCAAGTATTCCCCCTCCCCCCTCCCTTCTCCATTTTGTAAAGGCTTCTGATTCTGATAGCAGGGCTGAGCTGGCTTAATTGAGTATTGCTAAGGTATGGGGTCTGTAGGGAAGAAAAAGTTGTCAATCGCCTTCTGCTACCAGTAGAGTCCCTAACCAAAAGGGTAGCAATTGTTACAGGGGAAATATGAAGGTTCTTTCCTCTCTCGGGCTTCTGAACACAGATCTCTTCTCTTCCCTCTTTGGTCTAGCAGACAGATTCTGCTCAATAAAACACCAGGCCCCATCAGTGTTACCTTGCAGCCATTTAATCATAAGAAATCAATTCTGTGCTTCCCGATAGTAAGCAAAGAGACGTGGGTCCCCCATTCCTACCTGGCAGGGCGGTAGTGAACAAACCTTCCAGCTTAATCTGGGACTCTCCCATTCACCCCTCCCCCACCTCCCATTGTACGTGTTACAAAGCATTTGGTGGTGATTCAAGAACCCCCTGTTAAAGAGGCAGTGTTTGTTATCAATAAGGGTCTGAAACATGTGAATTGGCAGTGTTATAAATTTGTAAACTGAAAGTCATCTAAGTGATCATTTAATCTATCAATGTCCGATTTCGTGGGTTGCAATCTTTAATTAATTGTTTGAGACAGAGACAATGATTTGTTATTTTGATTAAACGGTTGGGCAATCCAGTATACTCGCGTGTACCAGAGTAAACTCAAGGATGGTAACAAGGGTGTCAGAAGTAATCGAGTGGACCACATGGTCTGTAGAAATTAGATCTCTTCAGATTAGGAGCAGATTTATCAGGCCTCAAGTGGGTAAACTTTCGCCGACAAGAAACATAAGGCCACCACTAGATTTTTAGACCTGGGGCTAATAACAGCGAAGCTTCTCATAACCAAGAGGTGGAAGTTCCCTCTCCTGCCCCCACAATTGCTTGGCGATGACCTCTGCTGAACTGGGCCAGGGTGGAGGGGATGGCGCTCCAAAGGGAATATCTCCTTGGCTTATGCAAATTCACCATAGCGCCTCAGTGGGATGCTATGGTACTGACACTCCAGGATATGGTCACTGGCGCAGGAGGTTTGAACGAGCTGACGGAGCCTGGCATTCAATGCTCGCCTCATGCCCTCACATAGGCTTAAGAGCACTGACTTCCAAGCGTCTTGAATTCTGTCCTTGTCACTGGATCTGGTAAACTCTAGTCCTCTTCTCCCCCCCTCCCCAACCCCCACCTCCCGGGCTCTACAAGGCACAGAAACAGGTCCCGGCCCCCTCATTATCTTATGTTGTCCTCATTATGTTGTACCCTATGTCCACGGTTGACCCATAACGCACCATGTTCTAGCTGTGTTTACATACTCTGGCGATGCGGTCTTTGGAACTAGATACCCCCCTTTTACCAGGGGGCGTGATCCTTGGACTCTTGCAATGGACTACCATGTAACCTAAAAGTCATACATTGACTAATGGCGTATTTGTATCAGTTCTATTGTTTAACGCTGCCACATACACTATGTACGCTGTCGGGATTTTTTCCATAAAACTGTGCAAAATGCTAAAACAAAATGTTAATAAAAAGATTTAAACAAAAAAGTGGGTAAACTTTCGCCGGATCAACAGTTGATGAATTTACACTTACCTTCACATTTCTTAAGATGCGTGGAAGCTGTTACACTGACCTTTGCAGTGGTAGCACTTGCGGTCCTTTGATAGAAAATGTATGTTGAGAGTGACTGGAAGAGGTCGCATAGGCCTGCTGGACATCTATGGCTCATCAGGCTGTGTTCAGAGTTCGGGAGTGGATGATGGGGTGGAAGGCGGAAGAGGGGTTATAAGGACCCTTACAAAAAAGAGTAGCGATTTGAGTGGAGGAAGCTCCTGATATTTTTTAGATCTTAGCCTGGAGACTCTAAAGAGTCGCCTTGCAGGACGGCCCTAATGAAGCTAGACAAGCAATCTTCAGTTTGACATCCTGTAAATCATAACACACTTGGGGGGGAATAGAATGCCCTCATACCAGTTGGTGTAGGCCAAATGTTCTAAGACCAACTGAAGAAAGGGAACAATCTGACATGGGGTAGGGGAAGAGGCATGGTACACAGTGTCGTTGTTGAAATACTCCTATAATATGGCTTCTAACAAACCTGGTAATTTCTATTATTTTTTATTTTTATTTTGGAGGTACTTAAAAAGCACAAACCTCTTGCCTCGAGGAAGCAGAGTAGGTTAAAACATTCTGCAGACGTTATTTATTTGTTTTTTGAATTTTTCAAAAAAACTTTATTGAGCTCAATAAGTTAGGTACAGTACACTGTGCAGCAATTGATAGTGAATCGACACATTGGTAGCCTTTACAAACCGAGTGAATGAAAAAAAAGCAACAATCCCACTAACAGGAGTCTGAGGCACAAAAAAATATGTGTCGAGTACATCATAGAGTGCAAGAGAAGCCCACATCACGGGTGCACCCCAACCGCTCCTTAAGTGAAGCTGAGAGGGATGTAGCGGGGACCTAATGAAGAGGGGAGGAGGGCGGGGACCGACCAGCACCGGCCGCCGCCGCGGGCAGAAAACCGTCAGGGAGCGTGGGAGAGGCAGGCACCGCTAGGGGGCAAGCAGGAATGAAGGTAAGACACCAAAGGACCCCAAATATCAACTGGCCGGGAGTTAGAGGGCATAAGATCCCAAAACTCCGATAGCAGAGTCTGGCACCGCGCAGGGTCCTCCAGCCAACTTTCGACCTTGGGAGCAGGCCTACGACTCCAGCACATGGCCACCCTGCGACAGGCAAGAACAAGCAGCATAGCAATAAGGTGGCGGGAAGCATCCGGTCCAAATTTTACAAACCCAAGAAGGCACAAGGTGGGGTCAGGGGGAAGCCAGGGTACCGGTAATTGCCACGATTGTGGAACACGCTCCCTCCGAAAACTGGGATACCCTCGGGCACAGCCATGCCCGGTGCGCGAAGTCCGCATCAGGGGCGCCACAACGCATGCAGGTATCGTTAGGTATGAGTCCCATCTTGTGGAGCTGGGCAGGGGTTCAGTATATCCTGTGCAGGAACTTGAAATGTATCAGACGAAGCTGGTAGTTGGATGACAGCTTCTTCGTCTGGTTACAACAGTAGAGCCAGTCTGCCTGCACTATGTCGATGCTGAGGTCCGCACCCCACGCCACACGCGCACAGTCAGTGGAGATAGAGGTTGCCATTAGTGAAGAGTGTATCATTTGGTGAACATTTTGTGCGGGGACTGGGATGTGTTCACTAGGTCGAGGGCCGGCATGGTGGGAGGGGGAATGTGGGGTGCAAAGTCCGGCAAAAGGAGCGCAGCTGGTAGAATAAAAGCGTGTCCAGTGGACCTGATTACTCCGGGAGAGAATAGAAAGTGTCGCCGGGATAAAGATCAGCAACCATCCGCAATCCCAGACGTGTTGCATGCTTAGACATACCAGAGGGCTGAAGCGGGGGGGAAGTAGGGTGATTCACTATTGGCACAGCGTTTGCGGAGAGTAAAGGGAGATTTGAAAGCCGGCGAAGACCAGTCCAAGCCCAGCACAGCGTCTCAACAGTAGCCACCTCCGCCCGGGGACGGACAGCAGGCACAAAAAGCGCAGTGGTTAAGGGCCAAGGAGAGGCTATATCCACATCGAACGCCACATGGGGCTGGTAAGGAGTGGGATGAACCCAGAAATGGAAAAAAAGTGGCCTGTGCACAGATAGCATATATCTTGAAGTCCGGAGCACCCAGACCACCAGCGGACATGGGTAGAGTGAGAATATCATACGCCACCCTCGGTTGTATACATGCCCAAACAAGTGAGATGATCAGAGAGCGTAACGTACAAAAGAAATGGGCGGTGAGGAGAATCGGGACATTCCGGAATAAGTAGAGGAATTTCGGCAACACAACCATCTTGGCGATGGCGATCCGGCCAGCCAGAGACAGTGAAAGCCTGCCCCAAACGGAAATCTTAGATTCCAGCCAATCTATCGCGCAGCCAAAGTTTGACCTCCACAATTCGTCAAGGTCTCTGCTTAACCAGATACCCAAATATCGCGTTGGGCCAGCCGCCCACACAAATGGGAAATCAGGAGTGAACGAGACAGTGGCATCCGTCAGAGGAAACAGGACCGGCCTACTCCAATTTATTTGTACGCAAAATCGTCTGATTTCCCTAACCAAGGGGCTGAGGTTGTCCGGAGGGTGGCGGACATACAGAGTTGCATCGTCCGCATACATGGAGACAAGAAGGGAGCGAGAAGAAAAGCCCATTCCCCTTTGCGTATGATCCTGCCTGAGCCTGGCAGCAAGGGGCTCCATTGCGATGGCAAAAAGCATAGGTGATAAAGGACACCCTTGCCGGGTGCCTCGGCGGATACCAACGGGGTCGGTGACCTGACTCTTAACATGTAAATGGGCCGAAGGGGTGTTGTAGAGGAGCCTGATTTTACCAAGAAAATTTCACTGAAGCCCATACGGGGTAAAAGATAAAATAGAAAGGGCCACTCGAGGGGATCAAACGCTTTCGTTGCATCCAGCAGGAAAGCCACGACAGAGAGGTTAGGATTAATTTGGTGGAGGACGGAAAAAATAGTTTGGAGGTTATGTGAAGTTGCCCTCCCGGGAATAAAGCCGGATTGATCCGAGAGCGATGACTGGCATAAGGAGCAGAAGGTGAGAAGCGATAAGTTTGGCAAAGATTTCGTTATCAGTATTAATAAGGGAGAGGGGGCGATAGGAATCACGACGATCAGCGGGTTTGTCTGGTTTAAGGAGCAAGGTGATCAAGGCTTCCTGGAGAGACTGCGGAAAAAGACAATTGTCAAAAAACTCCTTGTACATGGCCGCCAAATGCGGCTCTAAGAGGTCAGCATACATTTTATGAAAGGAGGCCGGGAGACCAGCAAACCCCGGAGCTTTGTCCCCGGGTAAACTGCTAATGGCCGCGAGAATTTCTTCCCTAGTGAAGGGCGTGTCCAAGAATGCCCGGTGGTAGTCCTCCAGCCAGACCGGCGCAATAGAGTCAATGTATTGATTAAAGGCCTTGCGCGATGGGGGAGCACCTGCCGAGTATAGCTGCGTGTAGAAGTCCAAAAAACGGGAACTTATCTCCTCGGGGGCATTAGTTCTAGAAGGGCCCCCATCTTCCAGGGCAGTTACGTAGGAGGCCGTACTTGGTGGGCGGAGAAGATTAGCAAGAGTGCGGGCCGGGCGATCGCCCTCACCGAAACGACGTGCCCGGCTCTCGCAGCCTAAAAAGGAGAGTTTACGATCTGCTGCTTCAGTGAACTCGGTATGTATTTGGCATATGCAAGCTAAGTTGTCAGGACTAGGGGATGCAGCATGGGCGGCATCCAACTCCCAGATCTCCTTTTCAAGCTCTGCAAGAGTGGAACGAAGAGAACGGAGCACACCAGATTGTTTGGATATACACTCACCGCGAATTACCGTCTTAAAACCCTCCCACAGGACGGATGCCAAGTCTACGGAGCCCTTATTAAGTTCGAAATAATTAACTATAGCAGTTTGGATTTCTGCGCAGAGTACCGAGTCTCATAAGGCATTTGGTGGAAGACGCCAGAAGAAGGCATGCTTTGGAGATTGGGGAAGGCGGATCTGGACCGGCGAGTGGTCTGAAAAAGTGTGCGCCATATGTGTTGCATCAGTAAGCCAGTAATCCGACGTCCGGAGAGGTAAGCCAGTAATCGATGCATGACCAGCACCCCCTTGCGCTGGACACACAGGTGCCCTCCCGGCCATCGGGCCGGAGGTGGCGCCCTGCGTCATAGAGTGAGTTCTCGAGTATAATAGAGGAGAGGGCCGTAGTGGCACGAGGGTGGAACGCCTGGAGACCAATCCTATCGAGCGCAGCAGATAAAGCAACATTGAAATCCCTAGACAAACGCAGCAGGACCACAGGAGGAGATGAGGTAGCAGATGTGATTAAAAAAAAAACAGGTCATCAGTGTTGGGACCATAGACCGCAGCGAGTGTAATCGGTTGGGCCAGCAGTGAACCGTGCATTATGGCATATCTGCCCTCTGGGTCGGTGAGTGTGTGAGCAGTGTGCCAGGGAAGACCGTGGCGTATGCCAGGGAAGACCGTGGCGTATTAGAATGGAGACTTCCCTAGTGTGGCAGGAGTAGGTGGAAGATTGAGTTTCACCCCAATAGCGAGCCTGGAGACGGCAAAGGGAGGAGGGTAGGAGGTGCGTCTCCTGCGGCATACAAATGTCGACCCGATGTCTCTGCAGATGTGAGTGTATCAGCCGTGCCTTACGGTGATCGTTTAGGCCATAGACATTCCAGGTCCAGCATATTGTGTCAGACATGAGGGAGAGGTGGTATGTGTGGCGAGGCGCAGCGCAGGAGAGGAGCACCGCAAGTCGGAGATATCTGCACGAATTAGAAGGCAAGCCGGAAGACCCCTGAAGAGTTTTGTGTAGTCCCCCTTGGCGGTGGAGTGAGGGCTTAAAGACAAGGCCATTTGAGGGGTGGACCAGGTGCCCCACTCAACTACATTGTTCCAGCTGTAAGGCTAGGGGATCAGGGCCAACATAAAGCAAAGTTTCCTGGAGGCTACAGTCAGCAGAAAAGGCCAAGCACAGTGCAGTTTCATGTGTGTGACATATAGGAACAATACCAAACAGAAGAACAGCAAAAGACAGCAAAAACAAACCCACAGGCAAAGATCGAGCCCTCAACCCAGACCACCCACGAACCCCGATCCATCCCACTGACCCAAATAGAAGAAACCCCACCAACCCCGCACCCACTCCAACCCCCCAATTAGGCTGAGACCCCACCCCGGGAACCCACAACTGGGAAGGGATGACACCGCAAGAACAGTGGGAATCATCCCGGTGGGGGCATGGCGGGACTCTGCGAACACCCCTGCAAAGAAGCAGGGTGGCTAAGATTGGGTTGGTAGGTGGCATACAAAACAGACATCATATTAAACTAGAAAAGTTGTCCACACAGTCAATCGTTGTCGCTCAATCGGTCAGCGCTCCCAAGTGGAGACTTGGGAGGGGAGGAACGGGCTTCCCTCTCCAGCCTCTTAGGGAATGCCAGAGCCTCACTCGGGTCAGGAAATACAAGTGTCTTGGAGCCCTGTCGTATCCTTAACTTCGCCGGGTAGGCCAGGGAGTATGTGACACCATTTTTCTGGAGGATGCGCTTGGCCGGCAGGAACTGCCTTCTGGCAGCTTGTACAGTGAAGGTGTAGTCCGGATAGAAGGAGAGAGTATTGCCCTGGTGCTTAATGGTGCCCTTGTTAGCTCGGAGGATGGCATCACGGGCCTGGAAATTCAGGATTTTCACCACTATGAGCCGGGGTGGCAGACCAGGACCAGGGCGCAGGCCCAGGGAACGGTGGGCTCGTCCAACGACGATGAACTGGAATAAGACGTCCCCGAAATGTTCCTTGATGAGTTGCTCTATGAAGTCCTCCACTTTTGAGATGTTGGTTGACTTTGGAAGGCGCGTGATACAAAGATTGCTCCGACAAGAGCGGGCTTCTAAATCCTCATTTTTATCCAGGATTACGGCCAGGATCTTGTCCATCTGAAGTAACTTATGCCTGTCCTGGGTGGCCGCATCCTCGGCATCAGACACCCTGGATTCGACATGGAGCAGTCTGTTATCATGAGAGTAAACAAAGGCTTTCACCGAGTCGAGGCGCGCTGAAAGTTGATCGAGCTGGGACGCTATTCCGTTAACGGTCGACTTTACTTCCAGCATAATCGCCTTGAGATTGTCGTCCCGGCTCAGGGGGGTCCATCGTGCCAGAGGAGTCGGCGCCGTCTGAACCCGCACCGTCCTGGCATGAGGGCAATGAAGGCAATCTTGGGCTGCTTAGGATCAGATTTCCCCATAACAATGGACACTCCAGACGGGCATCAGACCGCGTGGGGGAGGAGAGGAGCAGACCAGGAGTGGAGTCCACTATTAGCCAGCGGCCAGTGCCGTAGAGCCAGGAGGAGAACCAGGCCAGGATCCAGAGGCTGAGCAGGCGCAGCAAGTCAGGAGTCGTGTCCCACACGAGCAGCGCAGGGGACAGACAGCGGCCAGAGATCGAGAATGGGAGCTGGTACAGAGTCTTTAGCCCGGCCGCCTCCAGCCGATGGTAGAGGAAACCGGGTGCAGAGCTCCAGGCACAAACAGCATGAAAATGGCGACGGGGCAACAGTGGGGGTCAGTCCCAGGGAGCTGCGTGGTGCTTGGGCAAATGGCGCAACTGTCCAGGGAGCAGAGGAGGAGGGAGGGGCCCACTCCGGTGGCAGGGGTGCAGAAGAGTGAATCCGGCGGGAGGCACCAGGCTGGTGGTGAAAAGCCACAGCAGGAGGCCTGAGGAGAGTCAGCAAAGCAGTGCCCCCGCAGGCTAAACCTTAGAAGAAGTGCAGATAAAAGCAGGGAGATTAGGCATCCGTGCACCAGGCCCAGAAGTCACCGATGCATGCCAGGACAGGCTGATGTGGCAAGAACAGCAGGCTCAGGGAGGGGGCCCCTGTATATCCAGGGCCTTGCACCAGGGCCCAGTGAAGCTTGCCAGAGGTGTTCGTGATGGCTGGGGCAGCAGAAGGCCTCCCCCACTGTGGCCCAGGGACAGGCCGCTGAGCTAGTGGCAGAGACTCCCAGGCCGGCCTTAACGCAAATAGAGAGGGCACCCCAAGGGTGGAGAATGCCAACGGGGGAACACGTGGGGGTCCGCCGCTCCCCCAACGAGGCCCAGGCGCCGCGGCACTCGCACAAGGTGGAGAGGAGACCCAAGACTGGAGCTAAGCCGTGGCCCACCCCGTACCCGGCCGCACAGCAGACGGTCCCCAACCCCGCCAGCGACCACCCAGAGGGAGCGCCACTCCCCGCACTCAAACAGCACTGGCAACGGGCAAAACAACAGACCCAGCGAGGTGCCCTGGATCCACGCAGCACAGGAGACAGCAGGAGCGGCCCTCCGGAGGCCGAAGCGTGTGCACAGCGCCGGCCACGAGATCCGCAGAGATGGCAAGTAAGGGAGCGGGAGTTGGGGCGGGCGATTCACTGTGCCCAAAGAAGTCTGGAAATCCTTTTTGGTGCAGGAGGAGTTCGGATGCCAGCAGAATAATGGCGGATTAGAAAGCTTGGCCGGCAGAGTTCACTCAGAGTGCGGCCATCTTGCAGCCAGCCAAGCCACACCCCCCTTCTGCAGATGTTATGGTTTGGTTTTGTAAAGCATTGTGTTGCCACAAGCAAATAATGGGAACACAGGTATGCATTTAAAGCAGAGGAGTAGCAGGTTACATCTCAGTTACAGTTGCACATCATTTAAAAGGTACTCTTCGCAGATTATTTCGGTGGATCACAGTAGTGTGGCAGAGGACTATTGTACAATCATTTGATAATGAGTAGGCTAGACTATGGCAATGCTTTGTATGTTGGAATGGCTGATTATTTTTTTACACACTTCCAATTGATTCAAAATTGCGGTGGCAGGATTAATTTACAGTAACCCCAGCAGGAGTTAGGACACCGTTAGTCTAAATTGTCTTCACTGGCTTCCAGTTCTCAAGAGTCATCTTTAAGTTACTTTGCCATATGCATAGATCTCTATGACATCAGTCAAGCGACCTTGTGTGACAGTCACTTTCTACAAGCATGCACACGTTCATCGCTCTGCTAAACAGGCTTTGATACAAAGCAGGCGAATTAAAGCGATCCATAATGGGTGTGCGCTCTTTTAATTTTCTGGCAGCTTCTCACTGGAATGTCCTTCCTCTTAGTTCACACTTGAGTTTGGACCTTTTCAATTTTCGGAGGATGCTGAAGACATGACTTTTTCTTCTCAAATGGTATTTATGATTTATGGATTATGGTTGGCATAAAGTCCAGTGCCCATATATGCCTTCGGGAATGATTGAGTGCTCTATAAATAGCTTAAAAATAAAATAAATAAATAAGAGGTCCTTAATTACAAAGAGTCCATGCAGGCTTTACATTGCTGTTTCCTTGATGGAGGGATTAAATTGAGACTAATACAGTGAGAAGGGTAGGGTCTAGAGTTTTTGAGGTGCAGTGTTGCTAATTGTAGGTAGGGAGGGAGATGTGTTTTCCCTCCTAGTTTTGGGTACTCTCCAGAACAGTTGGTTGGTGCTGCATGTGGTATGGGTCCACCCAGTAAAAGGGATTTTGTCTGTTCGGTAGTCTGGATTATGTGTGTATATGGCCTTGCAGTTTCTGCACATGGATTTAAATTTATTGTGAAATGGTATTCCAGTAAGTAGCTATTTTCTGAGTATGTGGGCGATGTAGACAAACAATAATTCTTTAGTGATTAGTTGTGATATATATTGTACTACTTGAGGAAGGTGGAAGCTGAAACTTAATGGAAGTAAGTTTTTGTTCTTTGGTGAGTCCAGTTGTTTGTCACTATGTAATCTACAAGATACATAGATGGGAGTTAAGAATAGTAAATTTACACTTACCTACATTTACTTATCTTGACGATATAGTTGCAGTTCCTACGGCCTAATGGGGCCCCATCTGTGTTTGGGCTGTAGAAGGGATAAATTAGTCATTCCCTTATTGAAGGAGGGGGGATGTAGACCATGTCGTCCTGCTTTCTTATATTTGCAGCTGCTGGACAGCGTGTACTGTTGTGGTGTTATGACTGGTTTTTTAAAGAACATCATGAAAGTAAGGAAAAGGATAAGTAGTTAAAAATGTATATGTAAATGAATTTGCACGTATAATAAGCTGTTCTTAAATGTTTTAATATGCTCAGCTTTTGTATTATCTTCTCTTTTTATCAAATGAACTGTGGAATTATTGTGCATATTTGGATTTTACCTGTTTGCTTTTATGATTTTTAATGTCTAAAATCAAATAAAGCATATTTTGACTTGACTATTCATTTCTGATGGATGCATCTGCCAGTGGATTCCTCACCTTGTGAATATCCCCTGCGCCAGTAGCATTCAGAAATTTTTCGTAGCTCTCCATGCCGATGAGGATGACGTCATAGAAGCCTGGCTCCGCACGCTGCTCTGCTGACATCACTGAAGCCATAAGAGTGCCTCGTCGGCGTGATGACGTCAGTTCCCTTTTTTCCGCGCCATCGGTGCTAACGTTTTTTTGGGACTCTCTGTGGTTTTCTTGTTACTTTGTTTTTCTGGACCGTGTTTCTGGTCTTCTCTTGTTTCTTTCTCGAAGATGTCGTCGAGAAAGTCAGGGTTCAAGCCTTGTAGGGAGTGCGGAGGACATATGTCCATCACGGATCCCCACAAAGATTGTTTCTGGTGCCTTTCGTCAGATCACAACATCGAGGGTTGCGCTTGCTGTCGGAAGAGGAACCCGAAGGCTTTAAAGGAAAGAGAGGCCAAGCTGTTTATGGCGAAGATGAGGAAGGAGAAGAGAGGTCGAGATCCAGGTCGAGGTCAGGCTCGAAGTCGACGTCGAATCATGCTTCTAAATCAAAGAAGCATAAGAAGAGGCACGGCTCTCAACGCCGTTCACATAAAGATACAGCTCCGAAATCGACCTCTCCAGCTCGACATCGTTAGGACTAAGTGTCTCCTTCTCCCTCTGGCTCGATTCAGGGTTCTCCTATTCGATCGAATTCGCCTGTGGCTTCACCGGCGCATTCTCCGATGCCGGCTGCATCTCCGACGTCGGTTCATTCTCTAGCTCCGGTGGAAGAGGCTCAGGTACCTGATGAGTTGTCGACTTCATTGGCTCCGCCGTTCGCTCGGATTGGGCCGAGTCCAATGATGCATCAGCCATACTCTATACCGGCGCCTACCCACCTTTCCCTGGCCACGATCCATCACATTACTTGAATGCAATGTATGGAGTCTTTGCAAGAGCTGTGTACCCCTCTGGAGCGCCTTCAGGTCACATGGGTCCTATGGCCTTTAATCTGGGGGTTCCTCAGGCCTATGCTCAGGCTCTCTTTATGCCATTCCTTCCAGCGGCGTCATCCTGGCATTTCCCAGCGCCAAGGACGTCGACGCAGTTCCCTTCATATTCGGCGTCGTCGGCTCGACTATGTTCGGCTCAGGCTGTGCCTCCGGATCCGTGTTCGACCCCAGCTCCGTCGGAGACGTGTCGACGCAGTTCCCTTCATATTCGGCGTCGTCGGCTCGACTATGTTCGGCTCAGGCTGTGCCTCCGGATCCGTGTTCGACCCCAGCTCCGTCGGAGTCGTGTCTGGCTCTGCCGACTCCGGTTCCGAGGATAAGATCAAGGCGGGAGGCACAGAGGATATTGGAGGAGCAGCGTTTTCGAGAGGAAGAAATGGAGGAAGGTGAATGTGATGAGACCGCGTTACTCACCCCGTCTGGACTTCCTCCCCTTGGACGACTGCCCTTCTCAGAAATGTATCCCGAGGCGTCCATGAAAGCAACCCTGACAACAAGATCCCCGCCCCTCTCTTTCTTGCAGGAACCAATCTGAGAAGGACACGTACCGGAAGCACATCGCCCTGACCCCGGAAATCCCGCCTCCACTCCGACTCCGAAACAGGGAAAAGACGTAAGCCGAGGGAGAGACGCCGTCGGAGCAGAGATCTCATGGCAGGAGACTCGGACCGCAGTGGAGGAGGAGCAGGCGAACGAAGAAGCAGACGTGTGGACGGAAGACTGGTGGAGTCCCTAGGAGGTGGCTGAAGAGCGGCCGCAACTCATCGGAGAGGTGCGGCGGAGCGTGTGAGTACCAACAAACCACCCCCTTTGAGCACATTAGGTGCTCTGTATATAGTAGCCCTGTATATATTTAGTCTCTCTTTTAGACACAGATCTGATAGCACTGTAAAATCCTGTAAAGCAACCGGCACCCTGTAAAACACTACGAACTACTCCAATTCCTTCACGCCTTTCACCCGGACACCCTTCTTCTTTCTCCCTAAACCCTCCTCCCCGATTCCCTTCCCTCACAGCCATCTTCCGAGTCTCTCACTACCATCCTGGTTTTGGTAACGGTTGTGACTACAGCAAGCCCAGCAGGACTAACGGCTCCTTATTTCTTTTCTCTTCCTGACCTCCGAGGACCTACCCCCTTCTCCGGACATCCCGACTTCCCGAGAACCCAAGACCCCCGCACCAAAGACCCAAGACCCAGCCCACCTCGAGAGGATCAAGACATCTTACCTTGGAGCCTCGTTTTATTTGTTTATTTCCTGGAAACCGACTTTGTGTTGAAATAAATGTACCGATATTGCCCACTACATTTGGCCTCCTTGCCTGCTTTACCAGCCCGCCGTCACCCCACGTTCACAGTGAACTTCAGGAGTCAGAGGACTTGTTTGAAGATCTAAGGGTGGCAAGTGGCCGTGATATGTCACCAGATTAGGAACTTTCTCCTCCTTCAGAGGCTCCTTCTAAAGATGTAGCTCCTTACCATACAGTGATAAGGAAGGCAGCTGAGATTTTAGACCTGCAGCTTCCTACAGCTGAATTCAAACCTAATATTTTGACGGAGGTTCTTCATTCTCCCTCCACTGTCATCGAACCTTTGCTGCCTTTCAATGATGCCATCACTGAGCCAATTTTGGAGGTTTGGCATAAGCCCTTTTCGGCTCCAGCAGTATCAAGATCTGTTGCTAGGAGGTACAGGGCGGCTCCAGGAGATCCGCACTTCCTGACATCTCATCCTTTTTTCTGAGAGCCTGGTGGTTCAGGCTGCATGTTTAAAGAAATCTTCTGGGGCCTTTCCTCAAGTCAGTAGTGATAGAGACTCGAAAAAGCTTGACCAGTCGGCCAAAAAGGTATTCTCCTCAGCAAGTATAGCCTTGAAGTCCACAAATGCCACCTGTCTTTTGGGCCGTTACATCCACGCTCTAATGGAGTCGGCAAAACAGCTTGCTCCTAAATTGTCTGAGGAGGACAGACAGAATTTTAATGAGGTGTTATCGGAAACTCAAGCTGCTGCACGCCAGGTCATTCAGAGTGTCTTGGACACTGTGGACTCTGTTGCCAGGATTATGGGGTCATCGGTGGCCACAAGGAGAAGTGCCTGGCTCAAGTCGTCGGAGTTCTCTCCGGAAGTGCAGGCAACACTTCTTGACCTCCCTTTTGGTGGTTCTGGGGTGTTTGGTAAAAAGGCAGACGCAGCCTTCGAAAATTCAAGGACAGGTAGGCTACAGCCAAGTCTCTGGGATTACAAGCGCAGTCTAGAGGTTCCTCTAACTGAAGGTACAGAGGTTTTGGAAGGTCGTCCTTTCGGACCTACAGGCAGCCTCAGCAACAGCAGCAGCAAAATACCCTGTATAAGACCTACAGGGGCAAGAACAGAGGTCGCCCACGAGGTCGTCAGCCCTCCTCCTCCTTCTCCTCTACCTCCCCCTCCTCCTCCTCTACCTCCACCCCTCTTGCCACAACAAAGAAGCCCTAGATCCCCCATTCTGGATCATGTTGGTTCTGTGGGGGGTCGGCTTACCCATTTTCTACAAGCTTACGAATCGGTCACTACGGACCTTTGGGTTCTAAATCTTGTGAAAAATGGGTATGCTCTTCCCTTTCGGGAATTTCTTCCAAATTTCCCTCCTTGCCAAGGGGCATGTTCGGAGGACCACCTTATTCTTCTGCAGGAGGAAGTCCTTGCATTGCTAGAAAAAGGTGTGATAGAGGTGGTTCCGGAGCAGGAAAGGGGTCAGGGTTTCTACTCCCGGTATTTCCTGAATCCCAAGAAGGCTGGCAGGTTACGTCCAATCCTGGATATCTGGACCTTGAATCTTTTTCTCAAGCAGGAGAAGTTCAATGTACTCACCCTAGCGCAGGTTCTTCAGGTGCTGCAACAGGAAGATTGGATGGTGACAGTCGACTTGCAATATTTTCATATCTCGATCCTGAAGTCACACAGGAAGTATCTCCGTTTTACGGTAGGGTCGCAACATTATCAGTTTGGGGCTTCCTCCTTTTGGACTTACTACTGCACCTTGAGTCTTCACCAAGGTTATGGCAGTGGTGGCAGCCCATCTCAGGAGGTCAGGGATTCCAGTTTTCCCCTATCTGGACGACTGGCTACTGAAAGCAGAGTCGCCGAAGAAGGTGGTTCATCATCTGCAGATTATCAATCAATCAATCAGGAGTTTGTTAAAGCGCGACTACTCACCCGTAAGGGTCTCAAGGCGCTAGGGGTGGGGTGGGGTGGGGTGGGGGGGTGCAGGTTCCATTCCATCAAGGAGGGGGTCTGTCGAAGAGCCAGGTTTTGAGGTTTCTTGCGAAGATGGGGAGCGCTGTTGTCTGTCTGAGGTGGAGCGGAAGGGCGTTCCATGCTTTGGCCGCGAGGAAGGAGAAGGAGCAGCCTGGCGATCTGGTCTTTCTGGTGCGGGGGACCACGGCGTAGGAAAGCTGGGCTGATCGTAGGGTCCTTTGGGGTGCGTGGAATTTGAGTCGGCTGTTCAGGTATGCTGGTCCGGTGCCGTGGAGGGCCTTGTGTGCGTGGGTGAGCATCTTAAAGGTGATTCTCGCCTCGACGGGGAGCCAGTGGAGTGTGCGCAGGTGCTGGGAGATGTGGCAGTGTTTTGGCAGGTTGAGGACCAGTCTTGCGGCGGCGTTCTGGATGTTCTGTAGCTTGCGGATGGGGTTTTTGTTTATTCCGGCGTATAGTGCGTTGCCGTAGTCGAGTCTGCTGGTGACCAGGGCGTGAGTGACTGTCTTTCGGTGTTTGAGGGGGATCCATTTGAAGGTCTTACGAAGGAGGCGGAGGGTGTGGAAGCAGGAAGATGAGACAGAGTTGATCTGGTGGTCCATTTTGAGCTCGGAGTCCAGGATGATTCCCAGGTTGCGTGCGTGGTCTGTGGGGGTTGGCGTGTTTCCGAGGGCGGTGGGCCACCTGGTGTCGCTCCAGGCGTCGGGGTTTGGGCCCATGATGAGTACTTCTGTTTTGTTGGTGTTTAGTTGAAGGCAGCTGTTTTTCATCCATTTGGCGACGGCTTCCATGCCTTCTCGAAAGTTGCGTCTGGCGGTGTTGGGCTCGTTGGATAGGGAGAGGATGAGCTGGGTGTCGTCTGCATATGACACGATGTTGAGTCCGTAGGTTCTGACGATGGGGGCAAGTGGAGCCATGTAGACGTTGAAGAGCGTCGGGCTGAGGGAGGAGCCCTGGAAGACTCCGCAGGTGGTAGGTGTGGGGTCCGAGAGGAAAGGGGGGAGTCTGACCCGCTGCGTCCTGCCGGAGAGGAAGGAGCAGATCCAGTCGAGGGCCTTGTCCTGGATTCCTGCATCGTAGAGTCTGCGTATTAGGGTGCGGTGGGAGACTGTGTCGAACGCCGCTGATAGGTCGAGGAGGATGAGGGCTACTGTTTCTCCTTTGTCCAGTAAGGTGCGGATGTCGTCTGTTGCGGCGAGGAGGGCGGTTTCCGTACTGTGGTTTTTTCTGAAGCCGGATTGGGAGGAGTCGAGGATGTTGTGTTCTTCAATGAATGTGGCGAGTTGGCTGTTGATGGCTTTCTTGATGACTTTCGCTGGGAACGGGAGCAGGGAGATGGGTCTGTAGTTTTTGAGGTCGGTGGGGTCCGCTGAGGGTTTCTTTAGGAGGGGGTTGACCTCGGCGTGTTTCCAGTAGTCGGGGAACAAGGCGGTCGCCAGGGAGCGGTTGATGGTTTGGCGGAGCATGGGTGCGATGGTGTTGGCGGCTCTGTTGAAGATGTGGTGGGGGCAGGGGTCCGTGGGGGCCCCTGAGTGGATTGACTTCATTGTCTTCAGTGTGTCTTCGGTGGTGAGGGCTGTCCAGTCATCAATCGCTGGTTTCCGGGTGTCGGGGGTGGTTGGTGAGGGTTCAGTATGTTGGTTGTCTTCGTCGAAGTTGTCGTAGATGCTCTTGATTTTGTGGTGGAAAAAGATGCTAAGTTTGTCGCAGAGGTCTTGTGAGGGAGGGATGTCGGTAGACTCGCTGGTGGGTTGGGCGAACTCCTTGATGATGCTGAAGAGTTCCTTGCTGTTGTGTGCGTGGGTGGAGATTCTGTCTTCAATCGCTTTTTTCCTCGTTTCTCTGATGAGTTGATGGTGGGCGTTGGTGGCGGCTCTGAAGTTGTTGTGGGCTTCTGTGGATTTGGTGTTTCTCCAGGCCTTTTCAAGGCGGCGGCATGTGCGCTTGGACTCTCGAAGTTCGGTGGTAAACCATCTGGCTTTCTTGGCACGGGTATTGTTTTTCTTGAGGGGGGCTATGGTGTTGGTGCTGTCCGAGATCCATCTATGCAGGGTTCGGGCTGCGGTGTTGGGGTCGTCGTTTTCCGCGATGGTTGGGGTGGAGATGTTGAGTGAGGAGGTGAGCTGGTCATCGGTGATTTTGGTCCAGTTTCTTTGTGGAAGCAGGTGCTGGTGTCTGTGGATGGTGGGTGTTCTGAAGGTGAAGTGGACGCAACGATGGTTGGTCCATGGGAGTTTGGTGGTGTGGCTGAAGGTGATGGAGTTTCCTGTAGTGAAGAGGGGGTCGAGGGTGTGTCCTGCTGAGTGCGTGGGCTCGGTCACGATCTGGCGGAGTCCAATGTTGTGGAGGTTGTCCAGGAGGGATGTGGTGTTGGGGTCCAGTTGATTGTCGAGGTGGAAGTTGAGGTCTCCCAGCAGGGTGTAGTTGGTGGATGCGATGGCCTGCGGGGAGATAATGTCCGTGATGGAGTTGGCGAAGGGTCCGCGGGGTCCAGGGGGTCGGTAGATGAGGGTTCCTCGGAGGGCGGCGGTGGGGCTGGCCAGTATCTTGAAGTGAAGGTGTTCCATCAGTTCTGTGGACTCGTCAGGGAGTGTGCTCAGGCGGAGGCTGGATTTGTGGACGATGGCGATTCCTCCTCCTGGGTGGATGGGTTGGTCCTTCCTGGAGATCTTGTATCCTTGGTGGATGGCGATGGCGATGTCCGGTCCCGAGGTGGTGTTGGTCCAGGTTTCGGTGAAGAATGCTACGTCTGGGGTAGTGCTGTCGAGGAGGTACCAGATTTCTGTTGCGTGTTTGTGGAGGGATCGGACGTTGAGGAGGATGCATTGCAGGGTCTTCGGTTCGGTTGTGTTCTTGTGGGCGGGTTGTGCTGGATCCGTGTTCTTGGTGGTGCTGCAGGTGTGCCTGCAGCGGTGACAGCTGAAGGGTCCATGGGTGTCGGCTGGTGATGCTAGCATGCAGTTGTTGTTGCAGCCTGGGTTGAGTGCGTGGAGTGCTGCTGGGTCGTAGCGTTGGCGGGGCGGAGGTCCAGGGTTCCTGGTGCTGGTTGCAGACGGGCGCAGACGTGCTTGCCTTTGACGCGCCTTCGGTGCACCAGCGGCGCAGCAGCGCAGTGGCCGCCATTAAGTAGGGGTCGGGGAGGGCTGGACAGCTGGGAGGCGGGGAGGGGAGCTGGATTGGGCCGGTCGTGCTGGGGGGGGGAGGGGCCGCGGGGGCAGCAGCGGCGGGGAAAGGTAAAGGGAGGAAAGAAGGGATAAAGAAAAAAGGGAAAATAAGCAGAAATAAGGCACAAAAGAGCAGAGATGCAGAAAAGAGCAGAAAGGTGAAAGATAGAAAGGGTAAAAAAACGAGTGAAAACGAGTGAAGGAGCAGAGGGAGAGAAAGGGAAAATGGGCAGAAATAAGGCACAAAAGAGCAGAGGTGCAGAAAGGTGAAAGATAGAAAGGGGGAAAAAACGAGTGAAAACGAGTGAAGGAGCAGAGGGAGAGAAAGGGAGAATGGGCAGAAATAAGGCGCAAAAGAGCAGAGGTGCAGAAAGGTGAAAGATAGAAAGGGGAGAAAAACGAGTGAAGGAGCAGAAAGAAAGAAAGGAGACAGAGGTCCACTGGACCACCAGGGATGAGGCGCAGGGAAACCTGCGAGTGGAGGAGGGCCTCGATCACCAACACTGAAGAGTGCAGGAACAGGGGCACCTCACTTAATGGTGGAGCTGCGAGGGTGGGAGAGCAATTTCACTGACAATGAGTCAGTGGTCTTGCTCGCCTGTCCCCGCAGTGGCCGCCATTAAGTAGGGGTCGGGGAGGGCTGGACAGCTGGGAGGCGGGGAGGGGAGCTGGATTGGGCCGGTCGTTCTGGGGGGGAGGGGCCGCGGGGGCAGCAGCGGCGGGGAAAGGTAAAGGGAGGAAAGAAGGGATAAAGAAAAAAGGGAAAATAAGCAGAAATAAGGCACAAAAGAGCAGAGATGCTGAAAAGAGCAGAAAGGTGAAAGATAGAAAGGGTAAAAAAACGAGTGAAAACGAGTGAAGGAGCAGAGTGAGAGAAAGGGAAAATGGGCAGAAATAAGGCACAAAAGAGCAAAGGTGCAGAAAGGTGAAAGATAGAAAGGGGAAGAAAACGAGTGAAGGAGCAGAGGGAGAGAAAGGGAGAATGGGCAGAAATAAGGCGCAAAAGAGCAGAGGTGCAGAAAGGTGAAAGATAGAAAGGGGAGAAAAACGAGTGAAGGAGCAGAAAGAAAGAAAGGAGACAGAGGTCCACTGGACCACCAGGGATGAGGCGCAGGGAAACCTGCGGGTGGAGGAGGGCCTCCATCACCAACACTGAAGAGTGCAGGGGCAGGGGCACCTCACTTAATGGTGGAGCTGCGAGGGTGGGAGAGCAATTTCACTGACAATGAGTCAGTGGTCTTGCTCCTCAGTCGCAACTCAGTTGTTGTACAGATTGGGTTTCTTGATAAACGTGCCCAAATCTCACTTGGTGCCCTCTCAGCGCAACATGTTCATAGGGGCGGTACTGGACACTACTGTGTGTTGAGCATTCCCACCTCCACAAAGGATTCTCGAAATTCAGGAAATGATTCCTTTGTTTTACAATGGAGTGGTCGTTCCAGTCCTGAAGGTCCTTCGTCTGCTCGGTCTGTTTGCTTCCTGCATTCTGTTGGTCAACCATGCACGCTGGCACATGAGGGCGCTTCAGTGGTGCCTCCGTAGGCAGTGGTATCAGCACAACGGAGATCTCAGGGAGTCTGTGAGGATCTCCAGAGAAGCTGCAGCGGATCTGTCTTGGTGGAGTGTGGAGGGCAATCTGTCTCAAGGAAAGCCTTTCCATCTGCCTCCGTCGGTGGCCACAGTGATAACGGATACATCCACCTTAGGGTGGGGTGCTCATCTGAGGGACCTGGAGATCAAGGGTCTTTGGTCTCCAGAGGAAAGGTTGCTTCACATCAACCTTCTAGAGATGCGGGTGATACGTTTGGCGCGGGAGGCCTTCCTCCGCTCCATTCGCGGTCAGTTGGTTCAAGTCCTGACGGACAACACTGCCGCGATGTGGTATGTCAACAAGCAGGGAGGAATGGGGTCGCATTGTCTCTGCAGAGAGGCTCTGTGTCTCTGGTCCTGGGTTCAGGACCATCAGATTTTTCTGATTGCAAATCATCTGGCCGGAGTTCTGAACGTGCGTGCAGACAGTCTCAGTCGGCAGTTCTCTGCCAACCACGAGTGGAGGCTTCATCCGGAGGTGGTTCATCACGTCTTTCGGACGTGGGGAACTCCTCGGTGGACCTGTTTGCCACTCACGAGAACACTCACTGCCCGTCGTTCTGCAGTCTCCAGTATCCGATGCAGGGGACTTTCGGGGACGCGTTTCAGTTGAGTTGGGGGTCACAACTCCTTTATGCGTTTTCTCCCATACCCTTGATTCCTCGGGTTCTGAGGAAGATTCGCCAAGACCGGGCCCAAGTCATATTGATCGCCCCGGATTGGCCAAGAAGGGTTTGGTACACAGATCATCTCCTCCTCTCCTCGTGTCCTCTGCTCTGCCTCCCTCTCAGAGCAGACATCCTCTCGCAGTCGCAGGGGCAGGTTCTACAACCCCACCTCCAGAGCTTACACTTTTATGCCTGGAGGTTGAACGGGGCAACCTGAAATCATTCTCTCTCTTTCTCGCCTGACGTGGTTGACGTTACTTTGTCCGCCAAACGTCAGTCCACCAAGTCTATTTATTCCTATAGGTGGGCCAAATTTGTCATTTGGTGTGGGGGTTCTGTTGACCCTTTGAGGGCTCGTTTATCTAACATCCTTCAGTTCGCTCTCTCTCTAGCCCAGCAGGGCTTTGCTGTGGCTACGGTAAAGGGCTATTTATCGGCTTTGTCTGCATTCTTTTGCTTGCCGGATCAGCCGTCTTTATTAAAGTTGCCCATTGTGTTCAGGTTCATTAAGGGCCTTACTAACAAGTTTCTGCCCACTCCTTTTATTGTGCCTCAGTGGGACTTAAATCTTGTCTTAACCTACTTGATGGGTTTTCCCTTTGAGCCTTTGCACAAGTGTCCCTTGAGACTACTGTCTTTTAAGACTGTATTTCTTGTTGCCATCAGTGGCATAACGAAACTTGAGGGGGCCCCCCTGCAAACTACATGGAGGGCCCCCCCTCCCATCCTCCGTGCCAGTCTAGAGCTCTCAGGCTAGCAACCCGCCATACTGCAGGGGATGCAGGGCGATTGTTACGCCACTGTGACCAATACAGCCGTTATCAGTAACACTGGATGGTGGAGTTAAAGGTTGGGCTTAGTCTGCCAGCAGGCTATCATAGATGGTGGTCCATTCATTACAGGGTCCCTGCCATCAGTACGCCAGGGAAGTTTGCCCAATTTTAGGATGGGTTTCCTGATGCAGACTCCTGTCATGATATACAACATCGGGCCCACTCATCGTTCAGTTTTGACAAAAGTGCATCCACTGCTCCTTCTCTTTTCCATTTTAAAACATTAGACAAAGCGACAATGCAGTATTTCAAAAGCAGATGTAACTACAAAGAGCACATTTTGATAATACATTTTTATTAGTAGACAATAGCAATCTTAAGAGGCATTACATAGCTTCCTACACACTGTGACCCCAATTCCATCACAGTCTCTCTCTCTCTCTCTCTCTCTCTCTCTCTCTCTGTCAATGAGTCAGTCTCTCTCTCTGTCAGTCAGTATCTCCCTCTCTGTGATTCAGTCTCTCTGTCAGTCAGTCTGTTAGTCTCTCTCTCTCTCTCTCTCTCTCTGTCAGTCTGTCTGTCATTTGGACTCTCTCTCTCTGTCAGTTTCTCAGCCAGTCAGTCTCTCTGTCAAGTCAGTATTTAGACTCTGAATCAGTCAGTCTCTACTCTCTGTCCACTCTCTCTCTCTCTCTCCATTCTCTCTCTCAACTCTGTCCACTCTATCTCTACTGTCTCACTCTCCACTGTCTCTCTTCACTGTCTCTCCCTCCACTGTCTCTCCCTCCACTGTCTCTCTCTCCACTCTCTCTCCACTCTCTCTCTATTCTCTCTCTACTCTCTCTCTCCACTCTCTCTCTCTCTACTCTCTCACCACTCTTTCTCTCTCCACTCTCTCTCTCTCCACTCTCTCACTCCACTCTCTCTCTCCACCCTCTCCACTCTCTCTCCACTCTCTCTCTCTCCACTCTCTCCACTCTCTCTCTCCACTCTCTCTCTCCACCCTCTCTCTCTCCACTCTCTCCGCTCTCTCTCTCTCTCCACTCTCTCCACCCTCTCTCTCCACTCTCGCCATTCTCTCTCTCTCTCCACTCTCTCCACTCTCTCTCTCTCCACTCTCTCTCTCTCCACTCTCTCTCTCCACTCTCTCCACTCTCTCTCTCTCCACTCTCTCCACTCTCTCTCTCTCCACTCTCTCCTCTCTCTCCTCTCTCCACTCTCTCCTCTCTCTCCACTCTCTCTCTCTCCACTCTCTCCTCTCTCTCCTCTCTCCACTCTCTCCTCTCTCTCTCCCTCTCCACTCTCTCTCTCTTTTCGCTGTCTCTCTCTACTCTCTCTCCTCTCTCTTCACTCTCTCCACTCTCTCTCCACTCTCTCTCTCCACTCTCTCTCTCCACTCTCTCTCTCTCTACTCTCTCCACTCTCTCTATTCTCGCTCTACTCTCTCACTCTCCACTCTCTCTACTCTCTCACTCTCCACTCTCTATACTCTCTCTCTCTCTCTTCACTCTCTCTCTCTACTCTCTCCCGACTCTTTATCTCTCCACTCTCTCTCTCTCCACTCTCTCTCTCTCCACTCTCTCTCTACTCTCTCACTCCACTCTCTCTCTCCACTCTCTCCACTCTCTCTCTCTCCACTCTCTCCACTCTCTCTCTCCACTCTCTCCACTCACTCCACTCATTCTCGCCACCCTCTCACCACCCTCTCCACTCTCTCTCCACTCTCTCTCTCTCTCCACTCTTTCCACTCTCTCCTCTCTCCCTCCACTCTCTCTCTCTACTCTCTCTCTCCACTCTCTCTCTCTCTCTCCACTTTCTCTCTCTCTCTCCACTTTCTCTCTCTCTCCACTCTCTCTCTCCACTCTCTCTCTCTCTCCCCTCTCTCTCTCCACTCTCTCTCTCCCCTCTCTCTCTCCCCTCTCTCTCTCCACTCTCTCTCTCCACTCTCTCTCTCCACTCTCTCTCTCTCTCTCCACTCTCTCTCTCCACTCTCTCTCCACTCTCTCTCCACTTGCTCTCTTTTCGCTGTCTCTCTCTACTCTCTCTCGTCTCTTCACTCTCTCGACTCGCTCTCTATCCACTCTCTCTCTCGCCACTCGCTCTCTCTCCACTCTCTCTCTCCACTCTCTCTCTCCACTCTCTCTCTCCACTCTCTCTCTCTCCACTGTCTTTATCCACTGTCTTTCTCCACTGTCCCTCTCTCCACTGTCCCTCTCTCCACTGTCTCTCTCCACTGTCTCTCTCCACTCTCTCTCTCTCTCTACTCTCTCTCTACTCTCTCCACACTCTCTCTCTCTCTCTCTCTCTCTCTCTCTCCACTCTCTCTCTCTCCACTCTCTCTCTCTCCACTCTCTCTCTCTCTCTCTCTCCACTCTCTCTCCACTGTCTCTCTCCACTCTCTCTCTACTCTCTCTCTCTCTTCTCTCTCTCTCCACTCTCTCTCCACTCTCTCTCCACTCTCTAACTTTTCACTCTCTTTCTCCACTCTCTCTCTTGCTCCACTCTCTCTCTCTTGCTCCACTCTCTCTCTTGCTCCTCTCTCTCTCTTGCTCCACTCTCTCTCTCTTGCTCCACTCTCTCTCTCTTGCTCCACTCTCTCTCTCTTGCTCCACTCTCTCTCTCTCACTCCATTCTCCCTCTCTCTCACTCCACTCTCTCTCTCGCACTCCACTCTCTCTCACTCCACTCTCTCTCACTCCACTCTCTCTCACTCCACTCTCTCTCACTCCACTCTCTCTCACAAAGTAGTGTGCGTTGCCATGGGCGTCCGCAGAAATGTTTCCAGGGGGGCACATTTTTTACTTCATCACCATTCCCCATGTACTCTTATACCCTCTGCCTTGCACCCTTCTCGCCCTCCCCCTTGCACCCTTCTCCCCCTCCCCCTTGCACCCTTCTCCCCTCCCCCTTGCACCCTTCTCCCCCTCCCCCTTGCACCCTTCTCCCCCTCCGCCTTGCACCCTTTTCTACCTTGCACCATTCTCCCCTCTGCCTTGCACCCTTCTCCCCTCTGCCTTGCACCCCTCTCCCCTCTGCCTTGCACCCCTCTCCCCTCTGCCTTGCACCCTTCTCCCCTGCAACCTTCTCCCCTATGCCTTGCACCCTTCTTCCCCTCTGCCTTGCACCCTTCTTCCCCTCTGCCTTGCACCCTTTTCCCCTCCGCCATGCACCCTTTTCCCCTCTCCGCCTTACACCCTTCTCCACTCCGCCTTGCACCCTTCTCCTCTCTACTTTGCACCCTTCTCCTCTCTGCCTTGAACCCTTCTCCCCTCTGCCTTGCACCCTTCTCCCCTCTGCCTTGCATCCTTCTCCTCTCTAACTTGCACCCTTCTCCTCTCCGCCTTGCACCCTTCTCCCCTTCGCCTTGCATCCTTCTCCCCTCCGCCTTGCACCTTTCTCCCCTCTGCCTTGCACCCTTCTCCCCTCTACCTTGCACCCTTCTCCTCTCTACCTTGCACCCTTCTCCCCTCTGCCATGCACCCTTCTCCCCTCTGCCTTGCACCCTTCTCCCCTCTGCCTTGCACCCCTCTCCCCTCTGCCTTGCACCCTTCTCCCCTCTGCCTTGCACCCTTCTCCTCTCTACCTTGCACCCTTCTCCACTCCGCCTTGCACCCTTCTCCCCTCCGCCTTGCACCCATCTCCTCTCCGCCTTGCACCCATCTCCTCTCCGCCTTGCACCCTTCTCTTCTCTACCTTGGACCCTTCTCTCTACCTTGCACCCTTCTCCCCTCTGCCTTGCACCCTTCTCGGCCCCCCTGCGGACGCCCACATGGTGCTTCTAACAAGAGTGCTTACCTGAGGGCACCATTTTGCTGCCTCATCCCTTCTCATATGAGCTTTGCCCTGGAGAATACTCTCTCTATGGCCCCCACTCCCACCCTTGTCAGGGTCCCGAGCAGTGCTCTGTGCTGCCTCCTGCTCTCTGGGGCCCCCACCCCCGTCCTTGTCAGGGTCCTGACCAGTGCTATGTGCTGCCTCCTCTCTCTCTGGGGCCCCCAGCCCCACCCCCGTCCTGGTCAGGGTCCTGAGCAGTGCTCTGTGCTGCCTCCTCTCTCTCTGGGTCCCCCAGCCCCCGTCTTTGTCAGGTTCCTGAGCAGTGCTCTGTGCTACCTCCTGCTCTCTCTCTGGGGCCCCCCTCCTTGTCAGGGTCCCGAGCAGTGGTTTGTGCTGCCTCCTCTCTCTATGGGGCCCCCTGCCCACATCCTTGTCAGGGTCTAGAGCAGTCCTCTGTGCTGCCTCCTGCTTTCTCTCTGGGACCCCCAGCCCGCGTCCTTGTCAGGGTCCCGAGCAGTGCTCTGTGCTGCCTCCTGCTCTCTCTCTGGGGCCCCCAGCCCCTGTCCTTGTCAGCGTCCTGAGCAGTGCTTTGTGCTGCCTCCTGCTCTCTCTCTGGGGCCCCCAGCCCCCCTCCTTGTCAGGGTCCCAAGAAGTGCTCTGTGCTGCCCCCTCTCTCTCTGGAGCCCCCAGCCCCCGTCCTTGTCAGGGTCCCGAGCAGTGCTCTGTGCTGCCTCCTCTCTCTCTGGAGCCCCCAGCCCCCGTCCTTGTCAGGGTCCCGAGCAGTGCTCTGTGCTGCCTCCTGCTCTCTCTCTGGGGCCCCCAGCCCTCGTCCTTGTCAGGGTCCCGAGCAGTGCTCTGTGCTACCTCCTGCTCTCTCTCTGGGGCCCCCAGCCCTCGTCCTTGTCAGGGTCCCGAGCAGTGCTCTGTGCTGCCTCCTGCTCTCTGGGGCCCCCACCCCATCCTCTTTCCGGGCCTGACATATCTGACTGAAGAGAAACAATGTATGTTGAT
Source organism: Lissotriton vulgaris (assembly GCF_964263255.1). NCBI lineage: Eukaryota > Metazoa > Chordata > Amphibia > Caudata > Salamandridae > Lissotriton > Lissotriton vulgaris. The sequence continues at coordinate 170,656,086 of NC_141699.1, forward strand.
ACTTTGTTTCTTTTCAGTCAGCGAGGGGGCGGGCAAGGGGCGAAGAGCAGGCTGCAGACAGCCTGCACCTGCTTTAGAGGGAGAGAGGCTTGCTTCAGTGCAAGCCTCTCACAGCTCTCACTGAAGAGCTGAGGGGGGGCCGGGGCCCCCTTCATTTAATGAAGAGCATGGCCTGCGGGGTCGTTTGTTACGCCCCTGGTTGCCATTACCTCGGCATGGAGGGTAAGTGAGCTTCAAGCTCTGAGTTCGAAACCCCTGTTCTTGACCATTCATGCTGATAGAATGGTACTCTGTACCAGGACTGCTTTTCTAGCTAAGGTGGTAACTCCCTTCCATCTGGGGCAGTCCATTACCCTTCCTACCTTCTATCCTCCCCCTCACCCTTCCAAGGAGGAGGAGCGGCTTCACCGTTTGGACCCTAAGAGGGCGGTGAGTTTTGACCTCTATAGGACTAAAAGACTATTGTGTGGATGACCAGCTCTTCGTGGGCTTTGCGGGCTGCAGGAAAGGCAGAGCGGTGCACAAGCTCACCCTTTCCAGAAGGATTATCTTGTGCATCAAGATCTGTTTCTTTTTGGCCAGTAAGGATGCTCCAGAGGGTATAAGAGCTCACTCTACCAGAGCAAAGTCTTCAACATCTGCCTTGTCTAGAGGTGTTCCTGTAGAGGACATTTGTAGAGCGGCAACTTGGGCCTCCCTCCACACTTTCGCAAAGCATTACTGCTTAGATTCCGAGGTGTGGAGGGAAGGTCACTTTGCACATTACGTCCTTCAGGACTTTTTGGTATAGAAGGGTGGACACCCTCCTCCGGGAGTGGGGACTGCTGTGGGACTCTATTCACAAGGTGAGGAATCCACTGGTAGAGGTATCCATCAGAAGAACAAGTTACTTCCCTTCGGTAACGCTTTTTCTGGTGGATACAATATGAGTATGTGCCTGTGGATTCCTCACTGACCCACCCGCCTGTCCACCCTTGTATACCTACAATGTTGATAGTTTCTATCTGTTTCTTTTAATGGAATGGTATTATTCTTTTTGTTTTAATTCATTGATTTCACACTGTGTGTGTTGGTTTCAATACTGTGTACTATGTATACTGTATATACTTGTGTCGGTCCGTCCGTGTGCCTCGAAGGCACAGAAAAAAAGGGCGGAACTGACTCTTATGGCTCCGGTGACGTCAGCGGAGCCGCGTGCGGAGCCAGGCTTCTGTGACGTTGTCCTCGTCAGTGTGGAGAGCTACGAAAAATTTCCGAATGCTGCTGTTGTAGGGGATATTCACAAGGTGAGGAATCCACAGGCAGATACTGTATCCACCAGAAAAAGCGTTACCGAAGGTAAGTAACTTGTTCGAATCACTCCTCCAATGGAAGTATAGCACAGATGCCCTCAGGGAGGGAGGGGAGATAAAAGTGGAAGTGGGCGACTTTTGTGGGCATTGGAAGGTATAAGAGTATAATTCACCAAAGTTCAGATTTCACACCACCTTTGGAAATGTATGTGGTGTATTCTCTGATTTGTATTTGAAAAAATCTTGTTGAAAATCATTAAAAAGAAACTTAGGGCTTGATTACGAGTGGTTTGGTTAATTACGACGCATTCATAATCCTCTGTTTATGCACAAGTTGAAATTAAGATTTTTGTTTTATTTAACGCATCCGGTAGCTATCGAATGCGTAAATAACCCAAACTTCATTAAATTCAGAAGGTCAAACTTCTGATATTTAACTGGGGATTTACATGGTATTTACCATGCCATGTGGATTTTGGTGCGATAAACACCAAAATCCACGTTATTCACCAACTAGTAATTGGTGTTATTTATCTCACACATGATAAATAATGTACTCATGGTATTGGCCCTTAATGTATTATTTAAGTGGTGCTAGAAAAGATTTGAACTATGTTTCACTTTCCTCGTATGAGTAAACACATGATTGTCAGTGGCGTTTAGATACTGGAAAACATTCATTCCAAAACTTTAAGAAGAATCTTTTCCATCTTTTTGGTTTCTTGATCATGCCGAGAAGTTCTCTGATCTGTTTCTGTTTTTTACGTTTTGTCAGGCCTCTTATGAGCGTCTAAGTTGGTACTTTCTTTGTTTATCGAGTCACTGATTTGAGTTTGATCTAGTTTTCTCTTAGACAGCACTATATGGACCTCCTTCGACACAAGTACTTTTTTCTGGGTTTACAAATTCATACTCGCCGACATTTCAGAATTTGCCTATGAGGAGAGAATATACTGGCAGTATGTCACCGCAGTGCTTTGCCCATTAAAAAGTATGGAGATGCAATGGCTGTCCAATTTTATAATGAAACATGACTGATTGGGAAAGAAGGTGTGAAACACAGGATAAGATAGCAGGAACAAAGGTAGTGTTGTTTTGCCTAAGAATGTGCCTCCAATTTTGATCTTGTGTTGAATCGAAAGGTAAGTACTGACACGTTTCATTGTGAAGTAAACAGGAAGATTATGCTTCTATTCATCTACATACGGTTTTTAAAAAGCAAAGTGCATCGGTATGATTTGTATGTTCACAAAGAAAGGACTTTTTTTGTTATGCACACTCTTAAAGCTAACCAAATATTTACATTTTAGGTCCATTTGAACTACGACAGTTCAGTCATGGACAGTCCAACCCGTCTTACTACATCCAGTATGGAGATCGTCAACTAGTGCTCAGAAAGAAACCACCTGGTAAATTACTACCATCTGCTCATGCTGTGGAGCGTGAATATAGGTAAGACAGATATTTATTATTTATGACATCAATATTTACCATGAAAATCGCATCTTATGCATATATTAATTAGTAATATAATAATAACGTTATAAAGCATAAATATAGGAAGCAGGTTGGTTAGATTGACCTCTTTGCCTTCCGAATACATGCTAGAATAATTTTGACGCACAGATCAGATCACACATAAAGTCTCAAAGCCTACGCAATAAGAGAGGTGTTTTCATTCTCCGATGGAATGAGCTTTCCTACATGCCATTAAGTAAAAGCTGATAACTTTTGCTCAGAATCACATTACTCCTCTTTACATTCTGAGATTTACAAATACAGTTTTTTTTGTTTTTTTCCTAAGACTATGCCTGTGTTAGATGGGTGAACCTTATCGAGTGGTGATCTAGATTTTATTCCATTCCTTCCATGCTACCCTTAGAAGGGCAGTATTGGATCTGTAATGGTCATTGTGTTGCCAAATTAATCTCCATCTTTATTTTATTATACTTGTCACGCGTATAGTCATCACCGGTCTCCTTCTTCAGAGGGTTGTTCACGGGCCCGTCCAGGAGTCGGAGCTGTTCACGGGGTCGTCGCTCTCCATCCCCGTCCCAAGGTAAGCGCAGGTATCTGACGTTGTGGCAGCCCTGACTGCACTGCGTAGAAACTCCGTTTCCCACGGCTCCTTCAACTTGCCGGATGAGGAGGCCATACACAACTCTCCCCCATTCCTCCCTGTCTTTCCGGCAGCCAGGGTGTTGATGACCCAAAAGAAAGAGTACTACAATTCTCTGCAACTTATCTTTGGGCGCCCACCTTCCTCTGGAGAGCCATCAGGCCCCATGGAGGTGAGAGGAGCCACAATGGTTGGTTCACCCTAGGTACAAGTTGGGCTTTTGGAGTTGTTGGGTCGGCATTTTGGGGTCTCCACCTTCAGCGTTCATCCTTAATTAGCCGACTCCGGCATTGATGTCAGTGCCGATCAATGTCCTTTCTCCTCTTCCTCTCAACCTCAAGGCATTGCCAGCTCGCCGTCGAACGGCATCGGGTGTGGAGTTGGGGCTTTTTGAAGTCACCTTGTAGTGGGTGAAACAGAAGAGTCTGGGCTGTTATTGCCTATTTTGGAGACTATTCCACCTCTTATAGAGGAGAGATGGCTTTCTGCACTTGGTGAGGCTGGTGGGCTGGAGTCTACCACAGCCTCAGGGTTACTTTCCCCTCCTAGTCTTGCTACTGAGGCGAGTTCCTCTTTTGCAGATATGTTGAGGAGAGTGGGTTCAGTACTGGAATTATCTCTACTTTGGTGGAGAAGTCCAATGATCCCCTGATTCGATGTTCTTTCTCTAGGTCAGACAGGGGTGGAGCCTGCTCTTCCCTATAGTGACACCCTGTACGACCTACTGTTGGGCACTTGGGCCAAGCCTGAATCGGGGCTCTTTGTGGATCAGGCTCTATCTCACAGGCAATTGCCAGCTCCTGAAGCACCAGCTTGTCTCCTCAAGCATCCTACCTCTCATATTTGGTATTTCAGGTGGCTTCAGCCTCACAGGATATGGATTCTCTACCTAATGTTCCATCAAATAGAGACTCTAGGAGGGAAGACTTGTTAGGTAGGCATATTTTTTCCTCGACTAGTTCTGCTTTAAGGTCCACTAACATGTCTTGTGTTCTCGGGTATTTTTCTCACGCTTTGTGGGATTCCCTGCAGACTATGTTGACATTTCTTCCAAATGGCCACCGTTGTAATATAGAACAATTGATTTGAGATGGCCAACAGGTGGCTAAGCTGATTATTAGACGTGGCATGTATACTACTGATTCGGTGGTCCGGCCATGGTATCTTCTGTGGTGCTACATTTTCAGAGGCTGTCCAAGCTGCTTTGGTCGATATGCCCTTTGATGGCACCCATCTTTTTGGTGCCCATGCCGACTTGTCTTTACAGCGTTTCCGTAATGGAAAAATTGAGACTGTCCTAACCTCTCTTTTTCTAATTATATATCTATTTGATTTCTTCCCTATACAAGGGTTTTATGGGCGATATTAATCTTTTGGTTCTTAAACGGCTGGCTATGTTATGGCAGTACCATGGTGGTATAAGTTACTCCTGATGATGACACCTGATGCGGTGTCCCTGCGGTTAGAAGATAATATTGTTTCAATGCTGTCTTTGACAGGTTATGTGGTACAAGGATACCTGTTGCAAATGTTTTCCCTTCCCTTTTTTCCTCTAATGATGGGCCTCATGCTTGTGGTCATTTGATTGTGATGTTTCTTCCGGTTAAGAAGTTTACCTATGCCTCATGCTTCTTTGAAAGCAGTTTGGTATGCTGTATGCATTACTTTTGATTTTCAGTATCTTTTATAGGGACATCTGCTTATGTCTAATAGGAGGCCTTTTATACAGAGTATTCTTATTCTTTACACCTACTGTGGATTTCTACTTCAGTGTAATTTTGGATCTGATTTGACCAAGATTTCCACTAGGACATTCTTGCTTGATTGATCCTTCATTTGATTTTGCTAGTTTTTCTCGGATGCACTTTGCTTTGAATTCAGGAGGTGCACAGATAGCTTTGCATTAAGTTTTTTTTGCAAAGGTTAGGCTACCTGTGATCGGTTCGCGGATCGACCCGACCATTCCAACATGGCACCCACAATGACCCCGAACGGAAGTGCAGGCAGTGGTCCAGTAGCGAGGGAGGAAGATAACAGAAAAAGGGCAGAAAGGAGGCGAGTGGGAGATTCGGAGACGGCGAACGCCGAGACTGGAGAAGAGAGACCGGAGGACACTACGGAGGTAGGGAGACCCAAGACGAGGTCGCCAGCGTCGGAAATCCTCACGGAGAGGTGGTGGTTGGCGAGGATGTCTAAATTCAGGAACTGGCCGTCACTAGAGAAAGCAGCTCAAGGAGCATCGCAAGTGCATCCAGCCCTCTCCCAGGTGAAGAGGAGGCTGTGGATCCCATTCTCACTGCCCAGGAGGGTCATGGGTTCAGGCAAGTGGCACAGAAACCTTTGCATTATGTCAAAGGGTGGTGGGCAGGGTTAAAGGGCACCAAAGTCTAAACCTGGCACAATTTATCCCCGCACTAAGGCACAAGGCACAGCAGGGACGGTGAAGGGTGCACTTGACCTCTCCCCCTTGTTGAACCTTAAAGACACTTCCCACATCCTTATCCCTGCCTTTCTTTACTTTGTTATTCCGGTACCTTTGAGATGAAGGGGAGCCGGACTGCGTGACCATTAGTAGTACAAGACTGGAGCCAAGATTATCACTGACTTACCTGCTGGCCCGCACTATCATTTAGAACCACGTTAAGAGATGCCCCTGCATTGTTTGTGACAGTACTTTCCCAGGCGTTTTCCATCGCATCTGAAGGACTGTGATTATATTGCGATTATTAAAACAATCACTAACCTATGCCCTGGGTTGTGTGATTGTGAGAAAGACATCTTTTCCCAACTCACCGGAACTGGGGAAGCTTACACTACCCTGTGAGGGGGTTTATGCCTACTTAACCACGTTGTGTGTTCTTTGCCTCCGCATGTGGTTTTGTCCCTTGAAATGTATTACTCTTTCTGGGAAACATTACATATGGCAAGTTCAAGGGCACTATTTTGTATTCTCCTGAACTATTTTATTACTAACGCTTACCCCATTATTGGAGGTTCTATGGCTTACTTTCATTCTTAGAACATGATTGTTCCATGATTACTGCTTGTAATGTTATCTGGAATGCAGTGTCAGAATGTTTTTTACCCTAGGGGGTTAGTTTTTACGGCCATGTCCAGCATTTTCTGGGAGGATTTCTTCTTTTCTTAAAGAAAATGTTCACCTGTATGGTTCTTCTCTTCCTTAAGAACATCCAGAGTTTTGCTTTCCATATTTCTTTGGAATACTGAGGTTGGATGTCCTCTGTCTCCTTTGGGGACATTTTATTTCTCTAAACAGTAGTTGCTCTGTATGTGACTTACAATCCTTTTAGGATATATATATATATATGTATTCACTGAAAAAACCATAGGTTAGAGACCATATATAGTTAGCTGGACATTTTATTGACATAAAACCAATGAAATTCCATATATAGTTAGTTGCACTAACTATATATCGCGCACCCGCAATCCACTGCTGATGATGTCACATATTACATCATTCATGGCATGGTCAGTGACATCACTGATGACATCACTGATGACATCTCAAATGACATCACTGATCACATCACTGATGATATCATTCATGTGATAATACGTTGAACCTCTTCAGACTCTAATATAACCTTACATACACTCAGTGTAAACAGACACTCACAGACTGTCACTCATCCATGGAGTTACTCACACACCTAGTCAGTCATGCAAAGAATCAATCACGCCTCCATTTCCTCAACTATACAGTTATACACACCTTACTTATTCAAACATATACTAACACATATTTACTCTTTTATACAATCCTTGATTGAAGTTCACAATGATCCATACAGCCACTCACACATTCACTGGCTCTTATGCACAGTTATTTATATATGTCAACTCTCACATGTACTGTGTTTTACATATGTACTTACTTTGACATGTAGCACTGAGATATCCATTCACTCAACAATACACTCATGCACACAGTCAACTGTCCATACAGCTGTTTCCACATGCACTTTTGAACCCATACATCTAGTGAATCAACTGCTCACACATCTATGCACAGAGTCATACACCTCCCAGCCGCCACCCACACACATACTCAGTCTCCCATACATACAAATACTTTGGCAACCAATCAATAACCCATATAGTTACTCATATAGCTACTGATCAACACATGCAGCAGTTTACAGAACAACAGACATAATGATGCACACATTAAGACAGTTTAGTCACTAACCCATGCACTCAGTGAGACACATTTAATCACTCTCTCATACAGTCAGTCATGCACCTACTAAATCCTTCATCCAGACACTTATACATCCACTCATTCTTCAATATGTAAAACATATTTAAACTTTACAGAAACACACAGTCACTGGATGATGTCATCAGTGATGTCATCAGTGATGTCATCAGTGATGTCATTTGAGAAGTCATCAGTGATGTCATCAGTGATGTCACTGACCATGTCATGAATGATGTAATATGTGACATCATCAGCAGTGGATTGCGGGTGCGCGATATATAGTTAGTGCAACTAACTATATATGGAATTTCGTTGGTTTTATATCAATAAAATGTCCAGCTAACTATATATGGTCTCTAACCTATGGTTTTTTCAGTGAATTTTCAAGGTTTTGTAAATGCAAATTCCTAACTATATATGGTCTATAACCTATGGTTTTTTCAGTGAATTTCATTGGTTTTTTAAAAGCTAATATCTATAGCTGTAAAATATATTGTTTATTACGTGACGTATCCGCCTCATGACGTGTCGCATAACCGTGACGTATCGGCTCTGCAGCGCAAACAAAACCCGTAACGTAAGCGCGCCGGAGCACGCTTACAGATATATATATTTTTTTTAACCTTAATTAGACAAAATCCACACGCGCACATATCTTGAGGCCTTGCAAAGGCACATCAAACAAACAATCCCTACAATTTAGCCAAGTTTGCTGGAAATCTATTCCCTTAATTTTTTTTTTACTGTTTCTCTTGGTTTTCCCCTTGTTACGCTTACCGGGACGCTACCGGGTACGCGAACCGGACGCTCCAAAAACACAAGATGGCGTACTTCCGTTACGCTGCCGGTTAGCAGCCTGGTTCGCGTACCGCCTCTACCGCGAAAAATTGCAATTTTTGTTTTGTTTTTTTTCCCCGCGGGGGACTTTAATATCCCCCTCATCAATCCTAGGGGGTCAGGAGGGGTTTACCTTGCCCCCTTTCTTTCATTTACCCCTTCGTTTTTCACCACATCTTGTCTCTCGAACCTACCGAGAGACAAGATGGCGGCCGCTCCGGACTGTTTACAATGTTGACAGCCAATCAGCTTCTCCTCAGACTCCCGTTACGCTGCCGGTTAGCTGCCCGGTTAGCTGCCCGGTGAGCTGCCCGGTTCGCGTACCTACCGAGAGACAAGATGGCGGCCGCTCCGGACTGTTTAGAATGTTGACAGACACCGGAGAGCCAATCGGCTTCGCTTCGAGAAGTTCCGTTACGCGTCAGGTACGCGAACCGGGGCGCTAACCGGAGCGCTGTTACAGATATATCTGTTTTTTAAAACGTTAATTTCTCAAAATCCACTGGACCACATATATTGAGACATAGCAAAGGCCCGTCGGGCAAACTATATCTACAATTTTGCCAAGTTTCATGTAAATCCATTCAGCCGTTCGAGCTAAAAGTGATTCCAACCGCCCTATGGAAAAATTAATGGGAAAAACACGTTTTGGGACCCCCCTTTTTTCTCGGCCCCCCCTTGACGAAACTCCCCCAAATTTTCAGGGGCTGCTCAGAAACAAAATGTGTCATTTTCCTGAAAATTTCAGCCAATTCCGTCCACAAACGCCAAAGTTATTCGACATAGAATTTTCAGAAATCCCATAGGAAAAAAATCCTAACTATATATACCTACTGGCGACCGCCAGTAGGTAATATATATATATATATATATATATAGATATATATATATATATAGATATATATATATAATATCTCTTTACCCTTGTTGCTACCAAAAGATAACCACAACGCTGTGTGTAGCTGGCTCAAAATTAATTTATTTCGGACTAACTCGAACGTGTTTCGGCTGTCCTTGCAGCCTTGTTCACTGATATTTACAAAGTCACAAGCAGCCATTTTTAAACTCATCATAATACGTGTCACGTGTTGTACTTCAAAACAATAAAAAGTGTAGACAGACTCGTAGTTTTTCGGATATTTACATGCATAATCCTGTTTGCAAAATATAGAAGATTCTAATATCAAACTTCGGAATACATTGCATGAATAAATGATGGCAAACAACCAGTATAAAAATTATTTCACACATATTTACAATTTATCTATAGCACACATTATCGCTGTACTCTCTGAATCTGATGGTGCTGTGTGCGCGTCTTGTCTATCGGATACATTTATCGCACCATTGGGTATAATTTAAATCTACCCAGGGCAGCTCTTTCAAATTTTCCGAGTTGCACCTATTCATGCCCAAATTAGCAAATTTCCTATATAACTACATGTTCTAAACATAATTATGTCTTATCAACTATTGAGCCCCTGTGGGCATGCTCTCATGGTGCAAAATTCTATCCAGATAAGACTAAATAACCAACAGTACTTTGTTTATATAAATCATTTCCGGTTATAACCTTAACACCGTGGCTGCTATGGCTTTTCCCCTCCTGTGCTGGGAGGCTTTGAATCTCCATTGTTCATGACGAGCTCAGCTCGTCATAAGCACAGCTCCAGTGTGCCTCATGACGAGCTAAGCTCGTCATGAGCAGCGAAGGGGTTAAATACTCGTCTGTCTGAAGTGCATTAAAAACATATTGGTAGCATCTTGTTGTCTTCCTGTTATCAATTCATTTTACTTACAAATGCATATACATATCTTCCTCCATGTTAAGCCCCTCCGGTTGCTTAGAATTCAATTCTATAATGTACCTAGATTCCAACTTGCGGAGCGCTTTTTCACGGTTGCCCCCTCTTATATCTTTTGCAACAGAATCTATTACAAAATAGGTAAGTCCAGACACTTCTTTGTTGTGAAATCTTTCAAAGTGACGGGCCACTGGATATGCCCTATCCCCATTTTTAATCGCTCTAAGATGTTGTAGCACACGTTTATGTGCCTCCAAGATAGTGCTGCCCACGTACTGCAGGCCACAAGGACACTGCAGCATGTAGACAGCAATATCCGTTTTACAATTAAAGTTACCTCTTATTTTCTTTATGGCATTAGATGTACCCACCTTGTATTCCTTTGTATTAATGCCATGTTGGCAGGCTTTGCACTTTGTGCATTTTACAAATCCTCCCTTCTTATCCAGCCAAGTTCCTCTCAAAACCTTTTTTTGACTGTGTTTTTAACAAGACCCTGCCTGAAAGATTTCACACGTCGAAACTTTATTTCTGGTGTACGTGGAACAGTTTTACCCAGAACAGAATCACTCTTAATCAAACGCCAATGGCGGTTCAGGATATTTCTCAACTTTCCCTGCAGCAAACTATATTTTGTAATTAATCTGCATTGGTTTGTTTTGTCTGTACCTTTCTTTTTCGGAGCCCCGAATAAGATGTCCTCTCTTTTTAATTTGTCAACTTTAGAAATTGCTGCCCCAATCCATTCTTCAGGGTAACCTCTTTTCTAGAACCTATCTTCGAGATGCATAAGTTCTACCTTTGTCTGTGATTCTTCCCTACAATTGCATTTGTTCGAACACATTCTCCAAATGGAATACTCCTTTTTAGGTTAACATGATGGAAACTTGATGCATGAAGCACCGTGTTTGCTGCTGTGGGTTTTCTATACAATTTAGTGGATATTTTCCCTTCATGGATGTAAACTGTAAGATCTAGAAAATTAACCTCCGTATTACTGATTTCACTGACCTGATCTCGTGTCCCTTTCCACACTAAGAATAAATCGTTGATAAATCGACTCCAGTTCATTATGACCGACTTTTGGCCGACTTTTGGCCTCTGAAGTCAGGGGAGCCACTAACTCCAGTAAAATCAGTGAGGAATCTAGGGGTCAGCTTTTAATGACAGTCTGAGTCTAGAGACCAATGTCAATAAGCAGGTGAGCAGCTGCTTCGCCTTAATGCGAGGCCTTCGAAAGCTGCTTCCCCTTCTACCAATACAGGCTAGAGCCGCCATAGTCAGGAGCACCATTCTTAGCTGCCTGGATTATTGTAACACTCTGCTTCTGGGATCTCCTGCTTATTTGATCTCCAGACTTCAGAGCATCCAGGCGGCAGCAGCCAAAATGGCACTTTCCCGAGGACGAAGATCCTCCACCACTCTTGCACTGGCTGAACTACACTGGCTGCCCGTACATCAGAGGATCCTCTTCAAATCCCTATGCACTGTCTTTAAGGCAGTGCATGGGATGGGCCCCTTACCGCTACAAAACAAATTCAAATGGTATGAACCCACTCGCACCCTACGATCTTCCTCCACTAACATCATCAGTATACCCAGGATCAGGAAAGCCACTTATGGTGGCAGAGCCTTTAGTATAGCGGCAGCCCATCTCTGGAATAGTCTCCCTACTGCTATCAGAAAAACAGACAAACTGATGGCTTTTCGAAAAAAGGTCAAAACATGGCTCTTCCCTAAAGTCTAACTGCCCAGAATCAAATGACCATCCATCCTACCTATGATGCACATCGTTCCAGTTATACTCTCACAGCGCCAAGATGCCCGTAGGGTTGCAGAGTGCTTTATAAATGCCATAAATAAAATAAATAAATAAATGTGCTCTTCCCACTCTGCTTGGTACTGCGTCCGGATCACCTGCTCCTCCCACCAGCCCATATGCAAATTAGCATAGCTGGGGGCAAAGCAGGTGCCTATAGCAGTACCGCAGATTTGATGGTATAGAATATCACCAAATAACAAAAAATTGCTCTTCAGGCATGTCTCAACCATTTTTAAAAGCATCGTTGTGTGAGCCCACAAGCAAATTTGTCTATATCTCATGAAGTGCTTGACGGCCCTTAACCCATCATCATGCCTTATGCTAGTGTATAATGTAGTTACATCATTAGTCACTAAGAGATAGTCTACTTCCAAGGCAGATCATAAATCTGTTTCAAAAAATCGCCGGTATCTTTTAGATAGGAGGGTGCTTCCTTGTTTGAAAAAGAATCTATAAACTTTGAACTATTTTTAAAAGCACTCCCTATTGCAGATATGATTTGGCACCCCGGGGTATTCTCAAACTTTTTATGCACTTTTGGAATGAAATAAAATTCAGGGGTTACTGGCTTGTCAATTTTCAAGAACTTAAATTCATCATGACTCAACAGACCTTCTTCATACCAACTTGGCAACAGATCATTGAAACTCTCATAACCTTTGGGGACATTTTATTTCTCTAAACAGGAGTTGCTCTGTTTGTGACTTACAGTCCTTTTAGTATATATATATATATATATATATATATATATATATATATATATATATATATATATATATATATATATATATATATATATATATATATATGGAACCTTGAACAAGATCGTGAGATTGAAACGTGTAGGTTAAGATGCGGTGTGCTGTAATGGCACAATGATATAATAAAACCTGCTAAAATCAATACCCTGGAGGAGTGCGAGTATAATTATTTGGTGGTGAATTAAAATACAAGGAAAGCCCGTCCCTGCAACTCGCACCAGCTGTGTGAAAGTGTGCCCTCGGTAACGGGATTGCTTTGGTGATATATATATATATTATATATATATACCTGTAGCACCCTGCATTGAAACGCCAACACAGTTGAGCATGATCAACCCCTTTAATGTGGGCAGTTAGTCCCCACCACAAGAGAAACGCCAAACATGTTTCGGGCTCCATGCCCTTGTTCACTGGCTGCAATTGACTCAAACCCGGCAGCTGTGAGGACTGTTAAGCAAGTAACCCCGCCCAAATGGGACTTCCTTAGCCTGATGGCATTCTGGGGTATGTAGTCCTTCATTCCCCATTGTGGATGCAAACCGGGGCTTTCTATACAAAAGTAAAAACCCAAGTGGGTCCTGTATAATCATATATATGTATATATATATATATATATGTAAAAAAAAAAGGAAATCCACGCTCATAAAGAAGGAAGTCATCCGGCACTCGGAAGAAGGTATTTTTATTTTCAGGCTTAATTCAAGGTTCACATCAACGCGTTTCGGGAGTCAAGCTCCCTTGATCACGATGTTTTTGCCGCCATTGCGGACTGCTTATAATACATACAAATGGTAGTAAACAGCGTAAACAGACATGTAGATCACAGAAAAACTGTTTCACAGTGCAGTGACCATTTTAACACTTGTTACAGAGTGTTTCATTCAGCATGGAAAGGACGTTCCGTATTACATTAAATACCATATATTATGTTTTTAGGAACCTCATATTCCTCCTATGCATTCTAGGACCAATGGATGGGTAGTCAATCAAAGTAAAGTGCAAATGCGCTTTAAAATCGATTCCATTATCTAAAGATATACATACGTGTTAGGGCCAGTGCCCAAAAACTAACTAAGATCAATTGCGTATTTTTTCTACGGTTCCTTATCACATGCTGACCAACAAATTTCTACACTTAAACATAATTATTAACCAAGAAACAGCTGACAATGAATATCAGATTATTGCATGTTGCTTTGTCTACGCGAAAAGCTTTTGATGAATGGAATGTGAGCTTTTTGATAAAACATTTAAACATCCTTAATTTCATAAAGTGCTAGTGCTTATATGTAAACGGTAATACTCTCTTTTTGTAAACAATTGCTATTCATATTGCAAAAAAGCGCAAATAAAGTGCAAGTGCTTTCATGTAAACAATAGTACTCTCTTATTGTAAACAATTATTACTCATATTGCACAAAAGTGCAAATAAAGTGCAAGTGCTTTCATGTAAACGGTACTACATTGTGCTTCTACTGTAAACATTTCACTATAATTGCACATTAGAACAAAACATTACATATATCAGTAGGGATATATTCTTAAAAGCAATTTCCATTCCATTCATTTCGACCTGATGCAAACATCATTTCACACATTATACTACCACTGTTGTATTGAAAAGAAAAAAAGGGTTTGTAAAAAATACTAACAGTTCATAATCTCTCTATGCAGGTTTGATTTGCTCAAGGCTATTTTCCTATTTCTTCAATTATGTTTAAAATCGGGACAGACATGTATGAAGATCCTCATCTACGTTCAGACCCTGTGGCTCTTTGCAATTAAACTCCAAAATAAAATAAGTCTCCAACCTCCTCAGCTCTCCCTTTCTGTCACCTCCTCTCTTTTTCTTCAGGACCTCTGCTATGCAATTGTATTGTAAGCCTGCAGGGTTACTTTGGTGGTGTGACTCAAAATGTCGTGCAACAGGGTAGGATCTATCCAGATTCACAATTGCACGTCTGTGCTGAAGAATTCGCTGGTGCACGGGAAAAGTGGTGCTCCCAATATATAGCTTAGGGCATGGACATTGTAGTAAATATACTACATACCCACTCTTGCACTTAATCATAATGGCACTCCTGATGGTAACTGTTTTGTTAAAAGATGTTTTAAAATTGGTACCATTCATCCCATGTTGATAGGCTTTACATTTAAAACATCTTTTAAAACCAGGTTTTTGTTTCAGCCAGTCGGTGTTACTTTTCTTACTTTCTTTGAACTCACTCCTCACGACTAGGTCTTTTAAAGATTTCGATCTCCTATATGTGATGTCGGGATTCTTTTTCACTCTCATACCTAACACTGGATCATTCCGTATGAGATACCAGTGTTTTCTCAAAATAAACCTGACTTCCTTATGTTTACTATTGAATGTGGTTATGAATCTCGAGCTAACCTGATCTTTCTGTCGTTTACTTAAATTCTTTTGTTTCTGGGTTCTGGAGGGTTCAAATAAAATCTTCTGTCTCACCAAGTTCTTTGCCTTGCTAGATGCTCCCCTCAGAGTACTATCTTTATACCCTCTTTGGATAAATCTCTGGGTCATCTCTGTTTCAATTTTCTCATATTCTTCATCATTACTGCAGGTTCGCCTAGCTCTATAGTATTCCCCAAACGGAATACTTCTTATAAGGGCTGCTGGATGGGCGCTTTCCGCATGTAAGATTGAGTTACCTGCAGTTTTTTTGCGGAACACTGTTGTTTCTAATCTGTCATTAGTCGGGGTAATCCTAATATCGAGGAAATCAATTGATTTCTTACTCGAATGTCCCACAAATTCTAAGTTGAGGGAATTCTGATTCAAATCCTCAATAAATAAACCGATTGATGTCTCCGTGCCCTACCACAGCACAAAGAAATCATCGATGTATCTAACCCATAATAGAACATGCTCCGTCCAATGATCCAGGGGACCACCCCATAGCACCTGTTCCTCCCACCAGCCGAGATGTAAGTTGGCGTAACTGGGGGCAAAACAGCTGCCCATCGCGGTCCCCCGCTCCTGCAGGTAAAAGTCATTACCAAAGAGAAACATGTTTTTTGTTAAGCACCACTCCATGATTTCCAGAATCATAGTATTTTAGGAAGCAAGGCGTGCTGGTCTCATATTCAGGTAATATTCGCATGCTCTTAAACCATCCACATGTCTTATACTAGTGTACAAGGTTGAGATATCTAGTGTTAAAAGAACCATAGTGTCCGCATCCCAGCATATATCATAAATACATTTCAAAAAGTCTGTTGAGTCTTTTATATATGAAGGGAGCAATCTAACTATTGGGTTTAAAAAGTAGTCTATATACCGTGAAGCATTTTCAAATAGACTCCCACAGGATGAGATAATGGGCCTCCCTGGTGGACTAGTGGGGTTTTTGTGTATCTTCGGTAACATATAGAAGACTGGCACCGTAGGATTCTCCTGTTTGATAAATTAGTGCTCATACCAGCTAAGCAACCCATTATCTCTCCAATGGTCCAGTCTCCCATAGAATTCCACAATCACGTTCTCATATTCTTTAGGGTTTATTCTGCTGTAACAGCTGCAATCCTGCAGTTGACATAATGCCTCTTTTTTATATTGTTATCTTCCCCAAAGAACCACGTTACCACCTTTGTCCGAAGGTTTCACTAGGAGTCCGTCTTCAGCCTGTAATTTTTTTACTGTTCTATAATACAGTGCTTTCTTGGGATTAATTTTATGTTTCCTTTGATTTTCTTGGAGATATAGATTTTTCAGATCTCTAGTGACATTTTCCCCAAATAGTTCCACATTATCTTTTGTAGTCTGTGGGAGAAACTTTGAGGGCGCTCTAAAAGGTGCATGGTCATTTACGTTAAAATATATATATATATATGTGTGTGTGTATGTATATATATATATAGATGTGTGTATGTATATATTTATATAGATGTGTGTGTGTGTATGTATATATATATATTCACTGAAAAAACCATAGGTTTCACACCAGTTATAGTTAGGAATTAGCATTTAAAAAACCTATTAAATTCACTGACAAAACCATAGGTTTCACACCAGTTATAGTTAGCTGGAAATTTTACTGACATAAAACCATTGAAATTCCCACGTTATAGTTAGTTGGACTCACTATAACTTGCGCGCCTGCAATGCACTGCTGATGACGTCACATATTACATCACTCATGACATGGTCAGTGACATCACTCATGACATCACTGATGACACCATCCAGTGAATGTGTGTCTTTCTGAAAAATAAATTTGTTTTACATATGTATTTGTAAAGGTCGATGGAAGAATAAATGTTTAAATAAGTGTGTAAATGGATGTTTTTTTAAAAAAAATTGGTTGGTTAACTGGCTTATTAAGTGTATCTTAGTGAATACATATATTAGCGAGTATTGTTTAAATATTTAAATGTTTGTATCAGTGTTTCTCTTTGTGTATAAGTGGCTGCAGGGGTTGGTGACTGACTCACTGTTTGTATGTGTTTTGAAGACAGCATATGTGCAGGACTGTATGGGTGGATGAGTGTGTATATGTGTGTGTTAGTGAGTGAATGACTGTCTCACTAGTGTCTTCATTAGTAACGACATATGTTTTAATCTAGTATATGTGAGTATTGATGTATATAAGTGAGTATAGTATATATAGTGAGAGATTGTAGGAGCTCCTGTTTAAATAAGTATGTGTTTCTATAAGTGATTGTTTAAGAGAGTAAGTATGTGTAAGTTTCCTTAGAAGTAAGGTGGTAGTGTGTGTATAAATGTATATGCAAATAAATGGATGTTCAATAGTTTATTTGCATGTGTGAGTATGTGTGTGAGTAACTTTTGGATGACTGCTGATGTGTAACAGGATGTATAGGTGTATCACTACATATGATGAGTGAGTATATATATGAGTGACTATATAGAACTGTTGGTGAATGAGTGGATGTGTATATAGATGGTGGAATTACTGAATTGGTTGTTGTTACTGGTTTGGGTATCTCCATTTTTTTGAAAATGTTTGTTTCTATTTTTGAATATGTGTTTCAAGCGTTACATTACACTGAAATTAGGTCTGTCACTCTGTCACAAGGATGGTGTCATCAGTGATGTCATGAGTGATGTCACTGACCATGTCATGAGTGATGTAATATGTGACGTCATCAGCAGTGCATTGCAGGCGCGCAAGTTATAGTGAGTCCAACTAACTATAACGTGGGAATTTCAATGGTTTTATGTCAGTAAAATTTCCAGCTAACTATTACTGGTGTGAAACCTATGGTTTTGTCAGTGAATTTAATAGGTTTTTTAAATGCTAATTCCTAACTATAACTGGTGTGAAACCTATGGTTTTTTCAGTGAATTTCAAAGGTTTTTTAAATGCTAATTCCTAACTATAACTGGTGTGAAACCTATGGTTTTTTCAGTGAATTTCAAAGGTTTTTTTAATGCTAATTCCTAACTATATAAGACCTGAAAGCCCACCAGGAATCTCCAGTATGCGCCAGGGGACTGCATTGCAGAGAGGTGTAATGAAGCCACAACCCTTTTTACACCTCTCTGCAACGCAGCCCCGTGCATGTTTGAAGAGGGGGAACTAATTCCCCTTTCATACTGGGGGCCCATGGGGGCCAATTAGCCCACCTGGAACCTCCAGTATGCGCCAGGGGCTGCATTGCAGAGGTGTAATGAGACTATGCCACTTGTTACACCTCTCTGCAACGCAGCCCACTGCCGCGTTTGCAGAGGGGGAACTAATTCCCCTTGCATACTGGGGGTCCCTGGGGTCAACTAGTCCACCAGGAGCCTCCAGTATGCGCGAGGGAGCTGCATTGCAGAGAAGTGTAATGAGGCCACACCCTTGTTACACCTCTCTGCAATGCAGGCCACTGGCGCGTTTGCAGAGGGGGGACTAATTCCCCTTGCATACTGGGGGTCCCTGGATCATATCTGCCCAAACACCGATATTCCGAACGATTGTAAATGACTTTTCTTGAGAAACATTTGGATTTGGATTATCATGCCCTATACTTTTGAATTTTTGAAAGACAGACTTTGAGGATGCTATAAATTACTCGTCTGCCCGAATTGTGTGGGTAAAATTGATACCTAGTCACTTTGAATAAGAATATACTTATGTCTCGTCTAACATTTGGAAGAAATATCTAGTTATATGACAACTGGATACCGACATAACTTGAAGGAAATAAGAACGCCCTGAAGAAGTTCTGTTGTACAGAACGAAACGTTTCGGCTGGCTGTGGTACATAAACTTAAGGAAAATAAAAGCATTTGAATATACCCCAAGATTCAGCGCTTCAATAAGGACTCTAAGTGATATGATTTGATTGGACTCATTGTGAAAGTGGTGCTGTGCCAAACTTTGGAATATTCTCCACTACTCTCTACTACTTACTCTCTCCTACTCCACTACTCTCAAATACTCACTGTCTACTACTCATTCTCTACTACTCTACTACTCTCTACTACTCTCTCTCTACTACTCACTCCCTACTACTCGCTACTCACTACTCCCTACTACTCACTATCTACTACTCTCTACTACTCACTCTACTACTCTCTCTCTACTACTCACTCTTTACTACTCACTACTACTCTCTACTACTCACTCTCTACCTCTCACTCTCTACTACTCTCTACTACTCACTCTCTACTACTCTCTCTCTACTAGTCTCTACTACTCACTCTACTACTCACTCTCTACTACTCACTACTATTCTCTCTGCTACTCATTCTCTACTACTCTCTACTACTCACTCTCTACTACTCACTCTCTACTACTCACTCTTTACTACTCTCTACTACTCACTTTCTACTGCTCTCTACTACTCACTCTACTACTTACTCTCTACTACTCTCTACTACTCACTCTCTACTACTCACTCTCTACTACTCTCTACTACTCACTCTACTACTCTCTCTCTACTACTCACTCTTTACTACTCACTACTACTCTCTACTACTCACTCTCTACTTCTCACTCTCTACTACTCTCTACTACTCACTCTCTACTACTCTCTCTCTACTAGTCTCTACTACTCACTCTACTACTCACTCTCTACTACTCACTACTATTCTCTCTGCTACTCATTCTCTACTACTCTCTACTACTCACTCTCTACTACTCACTCTCTACTACTCACTCTTTACTACTCTCTACTACTCACTTTCTACTGCTCTCTACTACTCACTCTACTACTTACTCTCTACTACTCTCTACTACTCACTCTACTACTCACTCTCTACTACTCTCTACTACTTACTCTACTATTCACTGTACTACTCTCTACTACTCACTCTCTGCTACTCTCTCTACTGCTCTCTACTACTCTCTACTACTCACTCTCTACTCTCTATTACTCACTCTCTACCTCTCTACCTCTCTCTTCTTCTCTCTCTACTAATCTCTACCTCTCTACCGCTACCTCTCTACCTCTACACCTCTACCTCTCTACCTCTCTCTACACGCACACATATACACATATATGCATATATATATGCATATGCATTTATATATATGTATGTGTATGTATAAAAAAACAACAAAACATTTTTTTTTTTAAACAGCTACTTTTAAAACTGTCATTCTTTTGCCCCATGGTAAGCTCCCCGGTACGCGCACCGGTGCGCGTACCGGTGCGCGTACCGGGCGCTCACCCCGCGAAAATAAAAAAAAAAATTATTTTTTTTTTGCCTGCGGGGCCCTTTTATGGCCCCCACATCAAACCTAGGGGGTCAAGGGGGGGGTCTACCCTGCTCCCTTATGGTCATTTCCCTCTTTGTTTTGGCCACCTCTCGTGTCTCGATCCTACCGAGACACAAGATGGCGGCCGCTCCGGACTGTTTAGAATGTTTACAGACACCCCAGAACCAATCAGCTTTCTGCGCGCAAGTCGCGGTAAGCGCCCGGTGCGCGTACCGGTGCGCGTACCGGAGCGCGGCTATAGATATATATATTTTTTTGAACCTTAATTACTCAAATCCACTGGAGGACAAATCTTGAGACATAGCAAAGGCACATCGGGCTACCAGTCCCTACAATTTTGCCAAGTTTGGTGGAAATCCATTCAGCCGTTCGGGCTAAAAGTGAAATCGACCGCCCTATGGAAATTAACATGGGGAAAACGCGTTTTGGGACCCCCCTTTTATCTCAGCCCCCGCTTGACGAATCCCCCCCAAACTTTCAGGGAAGGACCGGAACGCCGCGAGGCCATTTTCAGGAAATTTTGAGGCAGATTCGTCAACCGGCGCCAAAGTTATTCCAAATAGAATTTTGAGATTTAACATTGAAAAAAATCCTAACTATAACTACCTACTGGCGACCGCCAGTAGGTAATGTATGTATGTATATATATCTGTGTATATATATATATATATATATATATATTCACTGAAAAAACCATAGGTTATAGACCATATATAGTTAGGAATTCGCATTTACAAAACCTTATTTTACTCACACAAAACCATTGAAATTCCATATATAGTTAGTTGCACTAACTATATATCGCGCACCCGCAATCCACTGCTGATGATGTCACATATTACATCATTCATGACATGGTCAGTGACATCACTGATGACATCACTGATGACATCTCATTTGACATTACTGATCACATCACTGATGATATCATTCATGTGATAATACGATGAACCTCTTCAGACTCTAATATAACCTTAGATACAATCAGTGTAAACAGACACTCACAGACTGTCACTCATCCATGGAGTTACTCACACACCTAGTCAGTCATGCAAAGAATCAATCACACCTCCATTTCCTCAACTATACAGTTATACAAACTTTACTTATTCAAACATATACTAACACATATTTACTCTCTTATACAATCCCTGATACAAGTTCACAATGATCCATACAGCCACTCACACATTCGCTGGCTCTTATGCACAGTTATTTATATATGTCAACTCTCACATGTACTGTGTTTTACATATGTACTTACTTTGACATGTAGCACTGAGATATCCATTCACTCACCAATACACTCATGCACACAGTCAACCGCCCATACAGCTGTTTCCACATGCACTTTTGAAACCATACATCTAGTGAATCAACTGCTCACACATCTATGCACAGAGTCATACACCTCCCAGCCACCCACACACACACTCAGTCTCCCATACAAATACTTGGGCAACCAATCAATAACCCATATAGTTACTCATATAGCTACTTATCAACACATGCAACAGTTTACAGAACAACAGACATAATGATGCACAAATTAAGACCGTTTAGTCACTAACCCATGCACTCAGTGAGACACATTTAATCACTCACTCATACAGTCAGTCATGCACCTACTAAATCCTTCATCCAGACACTTATACATCCACTCATTCTTCAATATGTAAGACATATTTTAACTTTACAGAAACATACAGTCACTGGATGTTGTCATCAGTGATGTCATCAGTGATGTCATTTGAGATGTCATCAGTGATGTCATCAGTGATGTCACTGACCATGTCATGAATGATGTAATATGTGACATCATCAGCAGTGGATTGCGGGTGCGCGATATATAGTTAGTGCAACTAACTATATATGGAATTTCAATGGTTTTGTGTGAGTAAAATAAGGTTTTGTAAATGCGAATTCCTAACTATATATCGTCTATAACCTATGGTTTTTTCAGTGAATTTTCAAGGTTTTGTAAATGCTAATTCCTAACTATATATGGTCTATAACCTATGGTTTTTTCAGTGAATTTTCAAGGTTTTGTAAATGCTAATTCCTAACTATATATGGTCTATAGCCTATGGTTTTTTCAGTGAATATATATATATACATACATATATAAACATATATCATCTGTATATCTATATAAATACAAACATAAATGCATGCATACATATACTTATATGCATACAGATGCATGTTATTTACATGAAAGTTGAAAAAACACTAATAAAAGCAAAGCTAAAAAGCCACCTCATTACAAACAGAATGGCTTTAACTTAAACGAGGGCGAGATCTATTGCATTTTCAATGCTTGTTTACTTTGGTTCCATCAAGAAGGCATTCAGATGTGTCACACATTTGCCATAAATTCTGAATGTTAGCACTCTAGTTGCACATTAGATCACTGTAGTACAGCTACTGCTCACCAGGGACGTCTGCTGCTGGTATTCAAAGTGCATGTTTCAGTCTGCATGTCAGACTTTTTTTAATGAAATAGAAGAGGATTTGAGAAGTCACTCAAAATGATCCCTAATTTTTCTTTCTGAAGCACTAATCATACTTTCTATGGCAAAATTAACCCTCTCATGTTGTTCCTTTTTAAATTGAGTGTTTTCAGACTTACCACTTCATTCCAATCAAGATGGCTTCTGGTGTGCCATACTTTTGTCATAAGTAAGACTGTTAGCGCTCTAGTTCTTCTTTAGAACACTCTGGGACATTCTGTCATTGGGCTATACTTGGGGTACATCTGGGTGATATTTGGGCTACATTTAGGCTCTTTTGTCTCTGGTGGCCATCTTGGGAGACTGTATGTCAGAATTTTTTTATGAAATTGAAGAGGGTTTGAGAAGTCACTCAAAATGTGCCCTAATTTTTCTTTCTGCAGCACTAATCATAATTCATATGGCAAAATATACCCCCTCATTTTGTTCCTTTTTAAATTAAATGTTTTAAGAGTTACCACTTTATTCCAATCAAGATGGCTTCAGGTGTGCCATACCTTTGTAATAAGTAGGACTGTTAGCGCTCTAGTAGTTCTTTAGAACACTCTGGGACATTCTGTCATTGGGCTATACTTGGGCTACATCTGGGTGATATTTGGGCTACATTTGGGCTCTTTTGTCTCTGGTGGCCATTTTGGGAGACTGCATGTCAGAATTTTTTAATGAAATAGAAGAGGATTTGAAAAGTCACTCAAAATGTGCCCTAATTTTTCTTTCTGCAGCACTAATAATACCTTCTATTGCATAATATACCCCCTCATTTTGTTCCTTTTTAAATTAAATGTTTTAAGAGTTACCACTTTATTCCCATCACGATGGCTCCAGGTGTGCTATACCTTTGTAATAAGTAGGACTGTTAGCGCTCTAGTTGTTCTTTAGAACACTCTGGGACATTCTGTCATTGTGCTATACTTGGGCTACATCTGGGTGATATTTGGGCTACATTTGGGCTCTTTTGTCTCTGGTGGCCATTTTGGGAGACTGCATGTCAGAATGTTTTAATGAAATAGAAAAGGATTTGAGAGGTCACTCAAAATGTGCCCTAATTTTTCATTCTGCAGCACTAATCATACTTTCTATGGCAAAATATACCCCCTCATGTTGTTTCTTTTTAAATTAAATGTTTTAAGAGTTACCACTTTATTCCAATCAAGATGGCTTCAGGTGTGCCATACCTTTGTAATAAGTAGGACTGTTAGCGCTCTAGTTGTTCTTTAGAACACTCTGGGACATTCTGTCATTGGGCTATACTTGGGCTACATCTGGGTGATATTTGGGCTACATTTGGGCTCTTTTGTCTCTGGTGGCCATTTTGGGAGACTGCATGTCAGAATGTTTTAATGAAATAGAAAAGGATTTGAGAAGTCACTCAAAATGTGCCCTAATTTTTCATTCTGCAGCACTAATCATACTTTCTATGGCAAAATATACCCCCTCATGTTGTTTCTTTTTAAATTAAATGTTTTAAGAGTTACCACTTTATTCCAATCAAGATGGCTTCAGGTGTGCCATACCTTTGTAATAAGTAGGACTGTTAGCGCTCTAGTTGTTCTTTAGAACACTCTAGGAGGCTGCAGTAGAACACAAAGGAATCAACTGACAGTCTCTGTCCTTGTTGGATGTACATGTTTTACTGAGAATGTCAGACTTCATTTTCACATGACTGAGAAAGATAATGTGAATTTACAGAAAATATGCTTTCAGTTTAGCTTATAGATCCCCTTCCAAACCACTGTGGGAAAATCATGAGATATTAGTTTTCTTTCAAACAATATTCATGATATCACAGCAGAAGGTTTTTTCACATGGTAAAATCACCTTAGAACCCACCACAATTCCTAAAACGAGTATGGTACCATCAACAAATGATTTATAATGTAACTAAAGTCCTAAAACCCTCTATTAACTACAATGCTTTTTAATGAGGTGCTATCATGTATATTGGTCCCAAGATGGCTGCCAACACTTCTTGGATGAAGTGCTGACAGCCAATCAGATCAGATGTGTGGTTAGGCTCCGCCCAGATATATATCTTTTTTTTAACCTAAATTACTCAAAATCCACTGGAGCACATATATTGAGACCTAGCAAAGGCACATCGGGCTAACAGTCCCTACAATTTTGCCAAGTTTTGTGCAAATCCATTCAGCCGTTCAAGCTAAAAGTGAGGCCAACCGCCCTATGGAAATTAACATGGGAAAAACGTGCTTTGGGACCCCCCTTTTTTCTCGGCCCCCCCCTTGATGAAACCCCCCCAAATTGTCAGGGGCTGCTCAGAAACAAAATGTTCCATTTTCCTGAAAATTTCAGCCAATTCCGTCCACAAACGCCAAAGTTATTAGACATAGAATTTTCAAAAATACCATAGAGAAAAAATCCTAACTATATATACCTACTGGCGACCGCCAGTAGGTAATATATATATAATGTGTATATATTCCCCACAAAAGGTTGCCCCTGTTGAGAAGGCCACTACGGAGAAAACTTCTTCCAGCGAGGGCCTCAGTCAAAGCAGCTCACTCATAACATTCAAACTTCTTTACGTGGCTCAACGCGTTTCGGGCCAGCGCCCTTGCTCACGAGCCTCACGGAGTGCACAACTGGCAATGATAGGTTTCATTTACCTGCTTTGTTTTCAACATAGTCCCGCCCTTGTGGGCGTGTACTTGCTCCATGTTTGGCGTTACACAACAGTGCATCCTGGTATTTGCAGTGAAGCCAGCATTGTTACCTCAGTCGGTTAGTGCCGATAGTCCATAAAATTACATTATTCCACAGGGGTGAATGAAATTTCAGAACTGGTCAGCTGGGTTAAGTCTTCCCATTCGTTTTAAATAACTCCGTTCCTCGTAGACACACACAAATCTGAGTGCCTGGATCCGCTGCTGTGCGGCGGGCCTTCTCGCGACCGGATGTGGCCGCTAATATATGTATATATATGTATGTATGTATATATGTATGTAGGGAGAAATGTATGTTGGTTGCTGTTCATTTGTATAATAATTACGTTATTATCATGTATTGATTTATAGTTTTCACAAATCTCACTGTTAAATATCTCACCTTTCACTCATTTCCGATTAATAGCACTCGAACAGTAGCCCGGCCACCTTATTGAGCAACACTCCAGTAGAACTAGTGGGAGCACCCACATGCTGACGTGCTATCATAGGGATATATAGGATTACAAAAGGGAGCTCCCGTATAATTGCACAATACCCCTGGCGTGTGATAGAGGGTCATATTGGCATAAATCATAAGGGGAGACACGATGTTGTAAGTCTGACCAAGGTCTTGAATCCCGTAATTGGTGTAGACTTCAATTCCCGACAGCCAATGCGACTCTGTAGTGCGGAATCGCGCAGCACACGATGCTCGCCAGGAGATATGTTATGTACTCCATTTCCCGATAGTCATTGTGAAACTGTAGTTCGGTATCGCGTAGCAGGAGAGTGTTGCTAGGAAACTCACCACGAGGGTCCTGTCCGATGGAATATCTGCTCGAAAGCCTTGTACATATACAGATACAATTACTGATACAATGTGGTCATAATGT
The DNA here is from genome assembly GCF_964263255.1 of Lissotriton vulgaris. Classification (NCBI taxonomy): domain Eukaryota; kingdom Metazoa; phylum Chordata; class Amphibia; order Caudata; family Salamandridae; genus Lissotriton; species Lissotriton vulgaris. Next base: position 170,682,713 of record NC_141699.1, read on the forward strand.
TGAAAGGTTGTATATATGTATATAGAAAATCACTGTTATAATATGGATTGTTTTTACATTCGAGTATTTCCTTTATGTGTATGTGTCCAGGCACAAAATCGCTCTCCGCCGCTGAACTTAGATCGGTGGATGAGGCTGATGCTGTTGCCTCTTGCCTTGTCTTAGGGTTGTTTTTGCCCCCTTGTGCTTTTATGGTATCAAAGCGGCGAGCAAAGGTAAAAATTTGGCCATGTAGGTAGTCTAGCCTGTCTCTTTCAAACTTGAAGGCTTTTCTTTTTTTAATTATTTCCTCTTCCTTGTCCAGCCTTATCATCATTTCCTCTCGTAATTTTGTAGTTTGCTCCGTTACACCCATTGTTGTTAACTCAGCCTCCACTGTTTCGACTTCCATTTGTAGTTTCTTTCTGTCGCTGTCAGCGTATTTTGCCAGTATTGCCATTAAACGAGCGGAATATTCCAGGTTTGTATCCGCCCATTCGGCCAACATCGCTGGGTCCGGGTTCTCATAGCTCGGGGCTAGAGTGCTTCTCAAACCCAGCGGAACGCGCTTGACATCGAGGTATTTAGTGAGGGAAGTATGCTCCCACCACTTCGACTGTTCTCTTTTCATCAGTCGTTCCAATTTTTGAAATGTCTCCTTGATGTTAGGACTGTCGGTACCTCCCACGGCACCCCCAGTGGTAGTTGTAAACGTTGTCGAACCCTCTGGGTTTTCCACAAACATGTGGCCCGCATCCTCCTCCCTGCGTTTCAACACGTCGGCCGACATTTTGGCTAGTTGTGGTGTATTAGTGATCTAACACCGAAGAAAACAAACGGACAAAGCGCTGTTTGACAGTTCTTAGCGCTTTCCGTTTGGCACACTCCCCACTGCGAATTTCAACAGCTGTCCCACCTGGGCTCGGCTGTCGACGGTTCCCCCTGCACTTTGCCAGGTCCGCCGCGACTCCTTTTGCCTGGATAGGTACGTGTGCTCTCTCGCAGGGGCTCGGGCAGCTTCCTCCTACCGGAGTAGAGATTCCAGTTCCGGGTTACGGGATTCCAGAAGCAGGCGGTCGTGAGGTATTCCACCTCATGTCGGGCGGCAAGCATTGCCTTTCTGCCCCCGCTGGAAGGACTCCCGTGCTGTGAGGTTGGAGCAGTTGGGGGACCCGAGGAGGCCGTATTCACAAGCACACAAGCAGGATAATTGGTCTGACCTTCGCGCTGTGTCCTGCACTCTGCAAAACCACTTGGCAAAATTTCCCCCCTGCACAACCTACCTGAGTTCTTGACTGCGCATTCTGGGTCTTGCAGTCCACGAGAGACCCGAGGACCGGCAACAGGTGTGCTGACATCTTTGGGGGCGTGGCCTGTTTGAATCTTCAAATAAGTGGCAGGACGTTCATTAAGGCGAAGGACTGCATCCTGATACCTTGGGCACTGATGAAGGCTTATAAACTGCCGAAATGCATTTGCCACTCCTTGAGAATAAAAGGTTTCCTTGGTTTTCCCCCACAGTGGCCTCTTCTTTCTTTCTTTTGAAGGAGGCTTATTGGATATATATATATATATATATATATATATATATATATATATATATATATATATATATATATATATATATATATATATATATATATATATATATATATATATATATATATATATATATATATATATGTGTGTGTGTATATATATATTACCTACTGGCTATCGCCAGTAGGTATATATAGTTAGAATTTTTTCCCTATGGGACTTTTGAAAATTCTATGTCTAATAACTTTGGCGTTTGTGGACGGAATCGGCTGAAATTTTCAGGAAAATGGCACATTTTGTTTCTGAGCAGCCCCTGAAAATTTGGTGGGGTTTCGTCAAGGGGGGGCTGAGAAAAAAGGGGGGTCCCAAAACGCGTTTTTTGCATTGAGTTTTCCATAGGGCGGTTGGACTCACTTTTAGCTCGAACGGCTGAATGGATTTGCACGAAACTTGGCAAAATTGTAGGGACTGTTAGCCCGATGTGCCTTTGCTAGGTCTCAATATATGTGCTCCAGTAGTTTTTGAGAAATTAACGTTCAAACCAAGATATATATCTGTAACAGCGCTCTGGGCAGCGATCCGGTCCGCTTACTTTTCGCTTATCGGAACTTTGCGCGCAGAAAGCTGATTGGCTCTCCGGTGTCTGTCAACATTCTAAACAGTCCGGAGCGGACGCCATCTTGTCTCTCGGTAGGATCGAGAGAGAAGAAGAGGTGGAAAACGAAGGGGGAATTTAATGAAAGGGGGCAAGGTATCCCCCTCTTGACCCCCTAGGAATGTTGTTGGGGTTATTAAAGGGTCCCGTGGGGAAAAAAAAAAAAATGATTTTTCACGGTAGAAGCGCGGCCGCGAACTGGTAGCGAAACGGGAATTCGCCATTTTGTGCTTCGTAAATTAAATTACTAGTTATAAGTGGGTGCGGGAGACGTATCCTAATCCCCTATGTTTCCTGAGGGTGGCTGAGGAGGCTGATATATGTTGATACATCTCTTCCAGCGGCTGTGCGTGAGCTTTTTTTTTTTTTTTGCTGCGTGACAGTCCGGAGCGGCCGCCATCTTGTCTCTCGGTAGGATCGAGAGAGAAGAAAAGGTGAAAAACTAAGGGGGAATTTAATGAAAGGGGGCAAGGTATCCCCCTCTTGACCCCCTAGGAATGTTGTTGGGGTTATTAAAGGGTCCCGTGGGGAAAAAAAAAAAAAATGATTTTTCACGGTAGAAGCGCTTCACGGGCCGCGAACTGGGCCGCAAACTGGTAGCGAAACGGGAATTCGCCATTTTGTGCTTCGTTAATTAAAGTACTAGGTATAAGGGGGTGCGGGAGACATATCCTAATCCCCTATGTTTCCTGAGGGTGGCTGAGGAGGCTGATATATGTTGATACATCTCTTCCAGCGGCTGCGCCATCTTGCCTTTTTTCGAATGCCACAATTTTGTCGTGCACGGCAGCCATTTTAGATGCCAGGCTGGTTCCAGGCTATCACCTAACCCTGCGGATGTAGTTTATGGCCCCAGCTGTAGAGAATTCAGACATGCCAATCCTCCTGATTCAGGCGTGTGAGTACTGATTTCAGTGCTAGTCTCCCGCCTCCCGATTTCTGCAAGCAAAAACCCGGGGGCATATTACGAACAACTAGCGATAATTTTTGTCTCTAACTTGTTTAGAGACAAAAATTATCGCCGCACATCGGCGATTTTTATCGCAGATAAACCTTGCTATTATCGCAGAAAAGTCCGCGATATTCATGTATTATCGACCTAATGCTCTTAGCCATGTTATCCACCTCCCATTGGATAACATGGCTAAGAACTGCTCAGGGCAGGTGTTAGATTTTGGAGATATTCGCGCTTAGCGCGAATATCTCCAAAAGTTGGTAATAGAAGGTAGCGATGTTAGGGACTGTTTCCAGTCGCTAACATCTTGGCACGCCACTTTGCATGTCATTAGTGATAAGTATCACTGACATGCAAAGCGGGGCCCAAGATGGTCGCTATCTCCTTTTAGCTGTCACTAACTGGTGTTAGCGACAGCTTGATAATAGGGAAATAATTTTATCTCCGCTTTCATGGTTTTTAAAGCCAAAAAAGCGGAGATAAACCCCCTTGATAATATGCCCCACGATTCCTTGGGGGTTTCAGCTGACAGGGCTTGGTATTGTGTTACATGGTAATTTTTCCAGGAAACGTCAGAGGGTCGATGCAGGGGTTCTAGAAGAGGTGATAAACCATTTAAGCCTCATGAACAAGCGCATGGTCTTTTAAAGATTTGTGAAGTACTCGGGGCGGCGGTGTGTGTGTGCCCTTTTTCAGGAGCGGGCGGGGGGGCACTGCCAGCAACTTGCCAGGTCAGGTAGTGTTCAACACGTGCATCACCCTTTCTCTGCCTGCTATTGCGCTCCATGCTTCGGAAAGGTAAGAAAAAGAACGTGCATTTGAGTTTGAAATGTCCGATCCTGCAGCAGCACACTTCCAAAGCCCACACATGACAATAACCCGATTCAAGGCCCCATTCACCCGTTTTTAAAAAAATAGATAACACTCCAACAAAGTAAGGTTATAAAACTTTATTAACTACTAACTTTAACAAACGGAACAAAAACTAAAAACATTTAAACATTTCTCAACACAAAAAGCAACAATGGTTAGAAGCTGTCTTTTGTGCGAATAGTCCCAAGGCAGCACAACGTGCAGAGTTCTGGACGGCACCCAGGTGATGTCGCCTGGGTGCCGCACTGGTTTAGGGATCCTACAATGCTGCTCCGAAAATTGGCGTGGGGCGTCCCGGGTGGGGCGGGGGGAGGCCTCGTCAGTAGCGGTCTGTTGTGCGAATAGTCCCAAGGCAGCACAACGTGCAGAGTTCTGGACGGCACCCAGGTGATGTCGCCTGGGTGCCGCACTGGTTTAGGGATCCTACAATGCAGCACAGAAAAACAGCGTGGGGCGTCCCGGGTGGTGCGGGGGGAGGCCTCGTCAGTAGCGGTCTGTGTCCAGTGTCACATGGCTGACACAACATGTACGACAGGCACCCAGGTGATGTCCAGTAAACTGCCGCACTGGTTTTGGTATCCTACAATGCTGCTCCGAAAATTGGCGTGCGGCGGCCCGGGGGGGGGGGCGTGGGGGAGCCGGCGTGAACGGGCCTCCCCAGGTGGCGGCCATCTAGCTGAGTTGCGCTCGCTCTTGCGGCCACAGCGTCTCGCTCACCATGTTGTTGAGTTGCTCCCACTCTTGCAGTGCAGCGATAGGCGGCTGCCACATGGCTCTTAAAATGGCGGACAGCTCCTCGGTTTTAGGCCTGGTCCACTGAAATGGTCCTGGGACACTTTGGAACTCGGACGCTTGCCTGCTAGGGCTTGGGTTCCATTCTCGAAAAGCGTCCCCTCAGCCGTGAAGATTGTATAAAAGTCTTGGGGGCCCCCGACTCCCGCAGGCTTCCGGTGGGGAGCGGCTGCCATGATTGCTCGCGGAATGACCACGACGGAGCCACGAGATGGTGGTGCTCTCATGCTGACGCCAGCTTCAGTCTGAATGATCCAGAAACAAGGTGGGGCTTTCATCGTTTGGGAAAAAAAAATGTTCTAAACCAATGAAAAGTGTTATTTTTAGGTCATATGACCAAGCCTTCCATCTTTAGGAAACCAAAAGTAAAATGAACCAATGAAAAGTTTTATAAACAAGTCACATGACCTGTTATGCGACATAGGGCTACAAAAAGCGTAGAAAATCCGTTGGCACGTGAGGCGGCGTCAGTAGCGGACCGATGTGCGAATAGGCCGAAGGCAGCACAACGCGCCGAGATCTGGATGGCACCGAGGTGGTGTCCAGCAAATTGCCGCACTGGTGTGGCCATCCTACAATGCTGCGCCGAAAGACGGCGTGTCCAGCTGAGTTGCGGTCACTGTTGCGGTACAGTGACTCGAACGCGCCGAGATCCGGATGGCACCGAGGTGGTGTCCAGCAAATTGCCGCACTGGTGTGGCCATCCTACAATGCTGCGCCGAAAGACGGCGTGTCCAGCTGAGTTGCGGTCACTCTTGCGGTACAGTGACTCGAACGCGCCGAGATCCGGATGGCGCCGAGGTGGTGTCCAGCAAATTGCCGTACTGGTGTGGCCATCCTACAATGCTGCGCCGAAAGACGGCGTGTTCAGCTGAGTTCCGGTCACTCTTCCGGCACAGTGACTCGAACGCGCTGAGATCCGGATGGCACCGAGGTGGTGTCCAGCAAGTGGCTGCACTGGTGTGGCCATCCTACAATGGTGCGCCGAAAGTCGGCGTGGGGTGCCCCGTTGGCTTATGAGGTGATGTCAGTAGTGGACTGATGTGTGAATAGGTCGGAACCAGCACAAGGCGCCAAGATCCGAATGGCAAGTCCTGGATGTTGAGTGCCTCAGTTGAGATTTCTGAGCAGTGCTTGTAGGACTGTCTGAAGCTTATTTGCACCTGTTGCAGCTTCACTAGGTCCGGCGGAACTTTTTGCCTTTTCCTTTCTGCTTCTTTTCCTACAATGCGTTTCATCTGAAGACACGACCAGGTCCCTGAATGTGTGCAGGGGGACGCTATTGATTGAATGAACGCGCCGAGATCTGGATGGCACCGAGGTGGTGTCCAGAAAATTGCCGCACTGGTGTGGCCATCCTACAATGCTGCGCCGAAAGTCGGCGTGGGGTGCCCCGTTGGTTTATGAGGTGATGTCAGTAGTGGACCGATGTGTGAATAGGTCGGAACCAGCACAAGGCGCCCTGCACTGTTGAGCCTTTTTCAATGTCTCTTTTTTGTTGTTTCCCCTCCATCAAAAACAAAACAAAAATACAAGGCGCCAAGATCCGAATGGCAAGTCCTGGATGTTGAGTGCCTCAGTTGAGAGTTCTGAGCAGTGCTTGTAAGACTGTCTGAAGCTTATTTGCACCTGCTGCAGCTTCACTAGGTCCGGCGGAACTTTTTTCCTTTTCCTTTCTGCTTCTTTTCCTACAATGCGTTTCATCTGAAGACACGACCAGGTCCCTGAATGTGTGCAGGGGGACGCTATTGATTGAATGAAAATGGCGGCTTGACACAAAGCTGACTCAAGCGTTACTGTTGGTGCTATACAGACAAAAATTGGTTTTCAGTTTGTACATTCTTCAGGTTTTTTTTTCTCCATCCAAGTCTGATTGAGAGTTTGTAGAAAAATGGCTTCAGATTTTCCACATACTACTCTTCAACATTCTTCCTAAATGTAACAATGTGAAACTCACTAGGAGAACGGCTGTTTCTGTTTCCTTTCAAAATGCTGCCACCAATATTTTCTGAATGGAAGACACCATCTTGTAGCATAAAGGGCCGAAAGGGGTTCTGGTCTGGCCGATGGTTGGTGGAGACATTTTGACTATATCTTGGACCTGCCCGGCCTCGCCCAAAATGGCGCCGGTATAAATGGGACTCGTAACTCTTTGCCCGCAAATGTATATCTAGAAAATGTTATTGTAAGTGGCCCTGTCGTATTTTAATTACAAAATGTACGTCCACCGATTCCGCAACTGTTAGACACCTTTGTTCTTGTCACCTAATGGCCCGCTCGTTACGTTCTTCTACAGTGTAAATGTCTCCTCATCATATACGATTTCAGTTTGCTCCGTGGCCGGCCCACGTGGTTATAGGCCCGTATTTGTATACTGACATTTTCACAATAAAGGTTTTTAAAACAAAACACGGTAGTAGTATTTTCATTTGTAAAGTTTTTACTTTTAGTGACTGTTTTCGAATCAGTAAAAGGCAAGTGAAATAAAGCAGTCCAATTACATGACGGATAAAAGGTATAATATGTAGGAACGCAGTAAAGATAAATGGTGAAGGGCAGTTGTGTTTTTCATGTCTGCAACATAAAGTGATCGATAAGAATCTGATAATCAGGCGTATCGGCGACTAAGACAGCAGGCCGAATCTCTTTTACTCAACGGCTCCGTCATGGAAGGAAGAAACGCCCTCTTTCTCGAAAAAGGAATATATTTTACTTGCAAGACAGTTGTAAATTTTCCGGGAAAGTACATTAGCCTGGAATATTATAACATATGTTTGAAAAAAAAATATTGTTCGAAAATAATAAAAAGCGTAATTTTTAGGTCATATGACCAAGCTTTTCATCATTAAATTAACAAAAGTAAAATGAACCAATGAAAAGTTTTATTAACAAGTCACATGACCTGTTATGCTTACGTTACGCGCTGCGCGCCGCGCCTCGGATCACTTCCGGGTGCGCTAACGCGGCGTGTCATAAAACGCATTACGCGACAACGTAGGTCAAGAATATAGTCTAAATGTCTCCACCAACCAGCGTTCAGAACACAACCCCTTTCAGCAGTCCAAAAAGTTCTGTTAAATGACAACAGAGGGGACAGGCAACAAGAACCATCAGTCAAAGAGGGGAGGGCAAGTTCTTCTCTTCCGGGTCATGTTGGGGCGCTACCGGAACTGATCGAATTGGTAGTCTACAGTGTTTCTGGATGTTTCAGACTAAAGCTGGCGTCAGCATGAGACCACTACCATCTCGTAGCTCCGTCGTGGCCATTCCACGAGCAATCATGGCAGCCGCTCCCCACCAGAAGCCTGCGGGAGTCGGAGGCCCCCAAGACTTTTGTAGAATCTTCACGGCTGAGGGGACGCTTTTCGAGAATGGGACCCAAGCCCTAGCAGACAAGCGTCCGAGTTCCAAGGTGTCCCAGGGCCATTTTAGTGGACCAGGCCCAAAACCGAAGAGCCGGCCGCCATTTTGAGAGTCCTGTGGCAGCCGCCTATCGCTGCACCGCAAGAGCGGGCGCATCTCAACTACATGGTGAGCGAGACGCTGTAGTCGCAAGAGCGGGCGGAAAACAGCTGAATGGCGGAAGAGGCACAGTGTAGCAAAAGCGGGCGGAATAGCAACTAAAACGATAAAGGGGCGCACCACTACAGCTTGTCTTCAGGTCAAACGGATTGTGGGACAAGGTCCAGAATTGAAGAGTCATCAAAAGGCAAAAAGTTCCGCCGGACCCCGGGAGCCGGCCGCCTATGTCGGGGGCGATCTCAGGCTACACCAGTGCTATAAGACTTGGGGAGGGTGTCGGAGCCAAGCGTCTTCTCCGAGTCCATGGCCATCACACCGCCCCTCAGGGGCCTCCGTCAAGCTGTTTAGGAAGGTAACATATCACATTGTTTTCTAATGCAGTCAGGTCCACAAACGACACTCACTTACTTTGAGAATAGTGAAGCTGCAGTAGGTGGAAATAAGCTTCAGACAGTGTTACAAGCACTGCTCAGAACTCTTAACTATGGCACCCAACATCCAGAACTTATGCTATTTGAGAATGGTAGTGACATCGAAACATCTCAGGGACCAAAACCATTAACGTACTTTCACGTATGAAAATCTTACTTGGGGAGGGGGCAGGAGCGAAGCGCCCCCTCCCAGTCAGCGCCACCACACCGTATGTTGAAAATCTGAAGCCATCGTTCTACAAAGTCAACCAAACTTGGATTGAAAAATCTAGAAAAATGTACAAACTGAAAACCAGTTTTGGTCTGCATAGCATCAGTAACAACGTTTGAGTTAGCTTTGTGTCAAGCCGCAAATTTGATTCAACAAAGCACAGACATTGAAAAAGGCTGAAATTCAGAACTCTAAACTATGGCACCCAACATCCAGGAGCTTGCTATCCGGATCTTGGAGCCTTGTGCTGTTTTCGATCTATTCACACATCGGTCCACTACTGACATCATCTTATAGACCAACGTTATGTAAATAGTTTTTTAATAAAATGTTTTACCCTGTTTCTTTGCTGGTGTGTTGTCTATATTTTTAATATTTGCATAGGGTTTGTCGTTATTTTGTGCGGGATGGGTGATGGAGCCGAGCTGTCTTGCAGCCCTCATGGTGTGGAGCTCAGTTCATCTCACTATTTTCGTATTTCTCAAGAAGGGTTGTTCCTAATATTTCTATTTTAGCGAGGTCAAAAAGAGATCCAATTAGTGGCCTACTGATTTTGTTCGATTACTTTTATTTTTTTACACGATTTTTCACTATCTGCAAAGACTAAACAGAGTATTGCGACTTTGTGCTTGTTTGTAAATAGAGAATGATCCAAAGAGAACCAATTCTAAAACAGTAAATGCTTGGACAACAATCAATCAAATGGAGAGACAAGGAGGCACGACGGATTACAACGGGGTAAAGGCCTGCGTTAACTACCCTTCAGTATCTGCAAAGAGAGAGTACTACTAAGGCAAAAGAGGGGAGGGGGGGGGGGGCAGCGTTCAAAGCACATCAGCGTGCATAAATACGAAAATGTTTTTATCTATCACGTACTTGACATTTTAAAGCTTTTCATATTTGCTATTAAAAAACCAATGAAATTCACAGAAAAAAACATAGGTTATAGTGGATATATAGTTAGGAATTTGCATTTACAAAACCTTGAAAATTCAATGAAAAAACCATAGGTTATAGGCCATATATAGTTAGGAATTAGCATTTACAAAACCTTATTTTACTCGCATAAAACCATTGAAATTCCATATATAGTTAGCTAACTATAAGCGCTAACTATATATCGCGCACCCGCAATCCACTGCTGATGATGTCACATATTACATCATTCATGACATGGTCAGTGACATCACTGATGACATCACTGATGACATCTCAAATGACATCACTGATGACAACTCAAATGATATCAATGATGACATCTCAAATGACATCACTGATGACATCACTGATGACAACTCAAATGACATCACTGATGACATCTCATTTGTCATCACTGATCACATCACTCATGTGATAATACAATGAACCTCTTCAGACTCTAATATAACCTTACATACACTCAGTATAAACAGACACTCACAGACTGTCACTCATCCATGGAGTTACTCACACACCTAGTCAGTCATGCAAAGAATCAATCACACCTCCATTTCCTCAACTATACAGTTATACACATCTTACTTATTCAAACATATAATAACACATATTTACTCTCTTATATAATCCCTGATACAAGCTCACAGTGATCGATACAGCCACTCACACATTCACTGGCTCTTATGTTCAGTTATTTATATATCTCAACTCTCACATGTATTGTGTTTTACATACGTACTTACTTGCACATGTAGCAATGAGAAATCCATTCACTCACCAACACACCCATGCACAGTCAACCGCCCATATAGCTGTTTCCACATGCACTCTTGAACTCATACTCCTAGTGAATCAACTGCTTACACATCTATGCACAGAGTCACGCACCTCCCAGCCACCCACACACACACTCAGCCTCCCATTCAAATACTTGGGCAACCAATCAATAACCCATATGGCCACTCTTATAGCTACTGATCAACACATGCAGCAGCTTACACAACAACAAACATACTGATGCACGAATTAAGACAGTTTAGTCACTAACCCATGTACTCAGTGAGACACATTTAATCACTCACTCATACAGTCAGTCATGCACCTACTAAATTCTTCATCCAGACACTTATACATCCACTCATTCTTCAATATGTGAAACATATTTAAACTTTACAGACACATAGAATCACTGGATGTTGTGATCAGTGATGTCATCAGTGATGTCATTTGAGATGTCATCAGTGATGTCATCAGTGATGTCACTGACCATGTCATGAATGATGTAATATGTGACATCATCAGCAGTGGATTGCGGGTGCGCGATATATAGTTAGCGCTTATAGTTAGCTAACTATATATGGAATTTCAATGGTTTTATGCGAGTAAAATAAGGTTTTGTAAATGCTAATTCCTAACTATATATGGCCTATAACCTATGGTTTTTTCATTGAATTTTCAAGGTTTTGTAAATGCAAATTCCTAACTATATATCCACTATAACCTATGGTTTTTTCTGTGAATATATATATATATATATATATATATATATATATGTGTGTGTTAGTATATATATATATATATATATATATATGTGTGTGTGTATATATATATATATATATATATATATATATGTGTGTGTGTGTGTGTATATATATATATATATATATATATGTGTGTGTGTGTATATATATATATATATATATATATATGTGTGTGTGTGTATATATATATATATATATATATATATATGTGTGTGTGTGTGTATATATATATATATATATATTCACTGAAAAAACCATAGGTTTCACACCAGTTATAGTTAGGAATTAGCATTTAAAAAACCTATTAAATTCACTGAAAAAACCATAGGTTTCACACCAGTTATAGTTAGCTGGAAATTTTACTGATATAAAACCATTGAAATTCCCACGTTATAGTTAGATGGACTCACTATAACTTGCGCGTGCAATGCACTGCTGATGACATCACATATTACATCACTCATGACATGGTCAGTGACATCACTCATGACATCACTGATGACACCATCCAGTGAATGTGTGTCTTTCTGAAAAATAAATATATTTTATATATGTATATGTAAAAGTTGATGGAAGAATAAATGTTTAAATAAGTGTCTAAATGGATGGTTTTTAAAAATTGATTGGTTAACTGGCTTAATAAGACATCATCAGCAGTGCATTGCACGCGCAAGTTATAGTGAGTCCATCTAACTATAACGTGGGAATTTCAATGGTTTTATATCAGTAAAATTTCCAGCTAACTATAACTGGTGTGAAACCTATGGTTTTTTCAGTGAATTTAATAGGTTTTTTAAATGCTAATTCCTAACTATAACTGGTGTGAAACCTATGGTTTTTTCAGTGAATTTCATAGGTTTTTTAAATGCTAATTCCTTTGTATATCGAGTTTCTAACCTTTTTTTTTTTTTACAATTTGCTGTTTTTTTTTAAGTATTCATTTTTTTTATATAATTTTTTTCTTTTGCGCTCTGGGTGCGCGCTCCGGGAAGCTTTCAGCTAAGCTCTCCGGTAAGCTTTTCCGAGAGCTCATCTGAAAGCGCACCCAGAGCGCAACTGTCGTTCGTGAAAAAAAATATGAATGAAAAGTTAATAATAATGCAAAACATTTCGTACCATACAAATAAAATTAGTTTTTTTTAATAAGGAAAATGATTATGCATTTCTATAAAAGATTGATGACGTCACTTCGGCGCGCAACGTAAGTGCCCTCGGAAGCGCCTACGTTCGCGGCGCATAAACGCACGCAAAAGCGCCTACGATCGCGCCACGTTTGCGCCCCGGAAGCGCCTACGATCGCGCTGCGTAAACGCACCGGAAGTGCTCCGGAGCGCGCAGCGTAAACGCGTCGGGTCATGTGACCCTAAAATAACACTTTTCATTGGTTGCTAACAGTTTTTTTTTACAATGAATGAAATCCCCACCCATTTCCTTCACTTCTTCTTTCACTTTTGTGACTGAAAGACCTGCCTTTTTTGCTGCTCCATATTCCTGGATTAATCATGGCTGCCAGACCATCCAGCAGTGAAGATGACTCCAATGATTTCATTGATGAAGAGCCTCCTCAGCCGAAGGTCAAAGAACATTTCATCTGGAAATTTTTTAAGTTTCCAGCAGACCAGAAGAAGGTGAATGCACCAAAAGTAGAGTGCAGGATCTGCAAACAGGTCCTGTCACGGGGTAACCCCCCAAAAAAATACTCTTTTGGCAACTTCACCATGATTCGCCATGTGGAGAGGAGGCACCCCCAGAATTTTGCCCGGGAAAGTGTCAGGGCTCTGGCACAAGAGGTTCCCAGAGATGGGGCCTCTACATCAACAGGAGGAGCAACTTCTTCTGGAAGAGAACAATCACAGGAGCAGGTAGCAAACATACAACCTGCATTTAACCATGGGGTCGTCAGATGCAGATACTGCAATCAACTCCTCACCTATGGGGAGCAAAGTGTCCTGCTCATGGTTCGGGCATTGGAGAACCATCGCTGCCCTTCCCACCCCTAATTTTTTTCTTTTCTTTTTGCTCCTGTTGAGCAGTTTCTATTCCCTGTTTTTGTTCCTGTTCAGTTAAAAGAAGAAAACCAAAAGTTCTTTTCAGAACTACCTCCAATTCTCATCAAAGAGCTATATTCTTAAAAAATGAAGAGTAAGTGAAATATAGTGCATTGATAATTGAAAGGAGAATGAGTAAGAAAGAACAGAAAGGTATGAGAGGTGAAAGGAAGTGAAGTAGGAGGAATGAAAGAAGGTGAGTGTTAGAAAAGAAAGTTATGACACAGTGAATAAACTGGAGGCCTCATTTCTGAAAAGTGACGCATCGCTACGTGAAAACAGCGATGCGTCACTTTTCTGGACGCACTCCTTATGACATTCCAGATATGTCATATTTAATATATGACTAATCAATTCGCAAGGAGTTACAGATATGTCAGTATTTCTGACATATCTGTAAACACAAAAGTAACGCATTGCAGGAGTGCGTCACAAAAGTGACGCAACTCCAGTAATGTGTCCTTTCACATGGAAAAAGCACCATGTGAAAGGTTTGCTGTGAAGCAGGCGCAAGATTTTGGCGCAACAGCATCCTAAAAGTGACGCACTGCGTCATTATTACCAAGCTTTTTGCAAGGAACACCCCCTCTGCATGCATTATACCTGACACTATTTTTTAAAAAGTGACGCATCTAGGTACATGGGTCACTTTTTAAAACTCTGCGCCACATTGTATCTGCATCAGGTATAATGTATGCAGAGGGGGCAATCCCTCGCAAAAAGCTTGGTAATAACGACGTACTGAAATCTATGAGATTTCTCTGCGTCACTTTTAGGATGCTGTTGCGTCAAAATCTTGCGCCTGCCTCGCGTCACTTTCATGTTTACAGATATGTGAGAAATACTGACGTATCTGTAACTCCTTGCAACATGATTCGTCATACATTAAA